>NC_092069.1:12422500-13085000 GCF_039877785.1 Chaetodon trifascialis
GTTTGAATCATTTGAGAAAACAAAAGCTTTTTTCTTTCCATCTTCATTTGCTCCTCCGCTGCCCAATTAGAGAGCGAGATTAAAGCCGCCAGCATGACTCAAGAGCAGCCACCTCATCCCGACTTCTTTTGATGGAGGAGATCCGCTGCTTTAATTATTGGTCTTCATTCATTCATGTTTCACTCAAATTGTCCCATGGTCACATGATGGGGATTAGCCGCTACTCGTGGTCATGGCTGGTTGTTTGAAGATCACACAGCTTCTGAAGCTCTGATCACACAAACTAACAAAACACTTTCCCTGAGCTTCTCGTTTACACACTATACTGCCTGATGCAAAAAAAAGTCTTCAATCCAAGGCTTTGAAAATATCCTTTTAAGTTATCTTTGCACCATTTATCAAAGTGCACAGTTATGAATCCCAGGCTGGTAAATCAGTGTAGAGAGAACATACATACATATCTGCAAATGTTCATCACTGCTGTACAGAAGAGGGAACTGATCATGCTTATGGAATTATTCAGTTACTGACTCCTCTGAACTTTGGATTGCTTCTCTGGGTCCAGGTTTATCTGCTGTAACTCTGCAGTTCTAAATGCAACATCAGATCCTTCAGGGAGACAGATGCAGTTAGTCCATACAGTACGCTGGTCAATACTGAGGAAACCTAAGAGAATGATTGCTCCTTGGCAGAGTTTCCTCTAATGAAAACCATACACAATTCCTCAGGCCAGGGGGAAGATGTGCACTGGAAACAGTAGATGAGCCTGAGGCCATGAGTGATACATTACTGCCTAACCTTGAGGGACTGCTCGGCTGACAGCGGGATCAGAATAGTGCAATCAATGCCACATGCCGCAAGGAGTGAATGCATGCAGAGCGGGAATCCATCACATCTCCGTGACAAGACAGTCTTAAAGTTATGTTTCTGTTAAGAAATGTCATGAAAGGGTGTTACTGCGTGTGAATACACACATGTGTGCCGAAACAGAAATGCAAAACAAGTGAATCAACAAAAAAGAGCGAGCGAGGAAAGGCTATTAAAACCATGTGTTTGGGACGGTGCCATGAAGCCCTGGGTGCCAGGAAGGAGAGATGGCAGGGTGATTTTGCAAGACTGCGCTTTGGCTCAAGGTTTCAATCAGGAAGAGAAGTGACAAAGAATTAAAGCTTGATGAGCAGAGATGCACGGGGGGAGGACGGCCTGGCAAGCGTTGGTCATGGGGATGTGGAAATAGTTTTACATCTCCAGCTGTTTTATAGTGCCATTTACTAGAGAGCAGGTGCAAGGCTTTTCAAATCTCCCTTTACTAGTAAAATCACATCAGAATCAATTGCACAACAAGCTTGTGTGACGTCAAATAAGGAGTTGAAGTAGTAGCAAGCGAAGACGAGAGGCAGGGAGAAGCATGGAGGAGTGGAGGAGTAATCTCTGAGGGCTAGAGGCTACTCCTGCAAGAGTTGAATCACCTCAAGTACACAAACTTAGCTGTTGTTCAGCTCAAAGTTTGTCTCACTTCTTAGCTCTACAAGGATGTGTGTAATTAAATGTGCTGCCTCAATTTCATACACAAGTGCACGTGTGTGTCCTCACACACAAGTCAGGCAGGCACGGAGAGAGCGAGGCAGTCCCTCTCACGCAAAGAGCCATGATTGTGTCAGCGCATCGGGCGTCCTGCCAAAGGGAGGGGGAGTGAAAAGTTTGGCTGGGGGAGGGGCCCACAGGTGCCGAGCCTTAAGCGTGGGGGAGGAGTGGAAGGCAGAAAAATCAGGGAGAGGCAAGTGGACGCATTAGGAAAGAGGCGAGGAGAGGAGGGAGCCAGCAGCTTCCCTCCAAAACTTCTCCCCTTGTCTGTAATTCTCCTGTGAGGATGGGCAAACGAGGGCCAGCACACATTTTTACGACTCCATAACAGCAAATGGTCTCAAACAGGACAAGCAGGCCAGCAGCACGCCGAGGCCTCTGACAGAAAAGGCTAGAAGGGAATAGCGTGACATCCGAATGTGTCAACAAAAGGAACTGAAGCATTTCTCTAAAGATATCCGAGCCATGACATATGCTTGCCCGCTGCATGATAAATGCTTTCCGTGAGCTTCTCCAAAATGTGTGTGAGAGAAGCTGGAATGAAGTCCCACCATAAAAACGAGCGTGTTTTGAAATACGATGTGTGTAGATTCTTTTTATTTCAACTACTGAGTCTCTTCAACTGGCTCTCTCTCTCGCTTCCCTGCCCTCCACTCAAATACACACACACATATGCAGACACATTAAATTAGCTCCTTTCAAAAAGAAAGGGGGTGGGGGGGGGGGGGCATGCTGGTAGATTGTATTTGCTCAGCAGAATTTAATATGAGCGAGCTGGAGGTGCTTTTCTTCTGAGGCCAATTCCCTGGAGACACATCCATCTCTGGGAGATGGTTGGGAGGACAAAGGAGGACTGCCCCCAAGGCTCAGCACAGGCGTGCTTAAACACACACACACACACACACACACACACACACACACACACACACACACACACACACACACACACACACACACACACACACACACACACACACACACACACAAAGCATGATCATGCACGCAGATATCAACAGTTGCAAGCACACACATAGACATGCACACAGATGCGCTTATTCACACAAGAACAGTGCTCAGACAGAGACCGCCTTGTCTGACAACAACTACAGACTTGGTCAAACAGAGGAAGGAGGAGGGAGAAGGGAATTGGGTAGAAAAGGAGTTGAAAGGGACAGTGAGAGGTAGACACATTTACTATAAAGTAAATGGATGGACTGAGGGAGAAGGCGTTTAATAAGAAGCGACATGCTGGATGGAGGGAGTTGAAAGTGAGGGGAGGCTACTTTAGTGCTAAGTGAGAGAAAACAGAATGGAAGAAACAGAGAAAAAGAAAAGTAAGAGCAGGTTGTAGTACGCAGTAATGCCCCATGACAGCCCTGTCAGACTGAGGAAACAGCATGTTTATATGTAGGGTTGTGGCAGGCTTGCCAGCTTGTACTGCAGTTTTGACCCAACTCTTCACCTACTCAAAGTCAGAGGCTGTCAATCATCTCAGGTGTCTGTCTGGCAGCCCGGGTAACACAGGTACACACTCTCTGAAGTGCAAAAGAAAACTTTAGACCAGACCCAGAACAGCTACAAGAACTTCAAATGGGCCCTTCTTCAAATGTGCCCCACAGACTTACCTCAGCACATCAAAACCAACTGCAACCTATTATACAAATGTGATATGTAGTTTAGGGAATTGGGTAATTGTGTTTTGGTTAGTTGGTATAAAAAGTCGCGTAATCACTCTAGTGCGAAGCCCTTGGAGAATTCATGCCCTGGAACAGCCCCTGGCCTTGCTTAGTTCATTTCCTGTTCCTGGTGGAGGCAATGAGGGATAATAAGCTCTACGCTACGCTTACTGCTCTTGATGATGTGGTCACACAACCTCGCTAATACGGCAATCAGTGGAGAGTTAGAGAGTAAGGGCATTACAGAGAGCTGTCTCACTAAATCCCCCTCGTGTGTGATGGATGTGACGGATGCAGAGTGCTCCTCCAGAGAAAACGAGGAAGGCTGTGTTGAAAACATGTCATCAAGACCACAAAATGCGATGCAACCGAAAGGAGATCACTCATCCTCTTGTCTGAAGTGACGGCTAGAGCGAACCACTCCTCTGGTGTGGTGTAGTGTGGCATAGACAGCCAGTCAGATATAAAAGCAGCAGTCCCCTGAGGAATACTGGCAAGACAAGCTGTGATGGGCTCTGAAGAGCTCTGAGCAGGAGCCTGCACTGTTAGCCACCAAAACTTGCGTCCTATAAAGTCACACTCTCTCATTTTTAAGTTTTTCAGCACAATTACAACAAGCTGTAACATGTAAAATACTGCTGAGGCTGTTAAATAAAACATACTCCAACAAAGCGTGATTACACAGAAAGCAATAAAATGGGGGATGTGAGTGATTCATATTAAAATCCTGCAGCTTGAACCAAACTTAAATGTGAGTGCTACCGCAGATCCACTCCTCCCTCCCCCACAGCACTGCCCAAATCATAAACAGATCTTCAGCTATTCCACAAACGGTGGTGCTGCCTGGGTCACATTTACCCCAGCCTGGTCGCAGATATCCATGACCAAACTTATTACACACTTACCCAATTACCTAGTGAGACTGAGCAGGTGGGGGGGTGAGGGTCACACACTACACACACAGACACACACGCACACACATACGTGCATGCACAGGGTTGGCAGGAGGCTACAGGGGTCGTCAAGTGCGTAGAGAGTGTTAGTTGATATTGACAAAGTGCATTGAGTTGTGTCCAGGCCTGGCCTCTTCCCAGTCTCCCAGCTGGGCCACGATACAGGTGCCACACTAGATCACCAACCCAGACCTCTCCACCCTACACCCCTCCCTTGCATATCGCTCTCCAGCTAGTGTGAGCCTCCACAACAGGTGCAGTAGGTTAGGCTGCAGGCCCTGACATGCGAGGAAACAGACTGTTATTGTGGGCCTTCCTTCCATCATCTCCTCTCTTTTGCTTTTTTTTTTTTCTCCACCACTTCTCTTCCCAACAGCCCTGGGGAGCAATCGAGAGGTCCAACCTGAACGTGTAACCCGAGTGCAACTCTTCTGTATTGTGCAAGGATGTTGAAAAGGGGAGGGAGAAAAGTGGAGGATGTGTTGCACATGCAGAGGATTGGACAGCTTGGCAGTGAGCAGTGAGTTCGTGTGGAGCTGCGTGTGCGCTCACTTGTGTGTATCTGGTGTATTTTGGAAGCAGTAAATACATAATAAGACCATGAAATGATAGATTCCGTACCCTATGGCTGGCAGTGGTGCACTCAGCCACAGGATTAGACACACTGCTTTCACTTGCTGACAGTTAAATGGCAATGCATCCGTCTACCAGTGTCCATCAATAGTGACAGCATTAAAAGAATGTAAAACTGTAAATCAGTGCTCGTTCAGCTGTGCATATGATAAAGTTAAAGCTGTTCTAAGTGTTGTAAAAAAAACAAACTTAACAACTGACATTCACAGCGACTGCTCTCTCTACTGTATATTTGCACAGGAAAACTTTGCAGCCTGCTGCATTTCATTATGAGAAATCCAGATGTGCTTCTTGGCTGCCGGTGAATGTCTTCAGCTGTGTATGACACTGTTGTTGGCCTCCCTGCACCAAGTGCAGACAGAGAAACGACGCCTCAGGGCAAGACTTTCTGCTCTCTCTCTCTCTCTCTCTCTCTCTCTCTCTCTCTGTCTCTCTCTCTCCCTCGCTCTCTCTCTCCCTCGCTCTCTCTCTCCCTCTCTCTCTCTCTCCCTTTTGCTGATCTCTCTCTCCTTTGTCTCCTTCACCCTCCTTCACTTACGGTACTCACGCTTTTGCACCCTGTTGCATGTCACACCTCTTATCTTTTCCACTTCCTTCACTCTGTGTCATCCAGCCTCACTTTTCACCTGCTCCCTCTCTCTCCCTCTCTTACTCTCTTTCTTGCTCTCTCTGCTACTCTTATCACATCATCTGCTCAGAGACGAGGTTGGTCTGACCAGTGACAGGTAGTCAGAGGGCATGTGGGAGTCGGCTCCAGAAAGTCTGCCCCTATACCTACTGTGACACTGGCTCTCCCTCTCTTTCTTTTTTGAACTCTGTCACGCACACACACGCGCACGCACGCACACACACACACACACACACACACACACACACACACACACACACACACACACACACACACACACACAGAGTCATTTGCAGCCTGCATGGTGGACCTGTCATGTCAAATGTCAGCTAAGATGTGAATCAAAGTGTTATTGAAGGTTCAAAGAGAGTAAGTTGTTGCTGATATCTGTCAAGTCACACACTACATGAAGTTAGTCACTGTTTTGCAAACCAGTAACAGACCTCAAGGCTGCAGCACTGACATTTACAGTTTCAAGTTTGGCAGATTGTTGCTCGGTGCTTCTCCCTTTCTGTTCGGAGGCTGTATGGAATAATATGGAGGCAAAGGTTAAGGTGCACTAAACTATCATAAGCTTCACAGAGTCTTGTATTCTTTAACAAGAACAACCAGCAGTCCCAGAGTGGACAGATGACAGCTGATAGGTGGAGACTTTGAGATGTGATTCCACTGCATTTTCTTTTCCATTGATTTTCTAAAAAATGAGGCACATTGCAGTTGATTTTATGCACACCTCTGAGCCTTCACACCTGTAGAACACTATTGCTATGTTGCCCTGTGGGATCATTGCAGGAGAGAGACAAAAGTTGTAGCACTTTGTCAGTCAAGTGATCCCGTATCCTTTCTCGACCTATCTGATCAATGATCATCTGGCTGTGCCATAAAATTAAATTCTGTTTTTCTTCTTTCCAATTTCCAGTGACCTTAAAGAAACCCTGAATGCAGCATAGTTGTATCATTCTGCCCTCTATTGATTAAATCATGCAATTGCAAGATCATAAAGTCTAAAATTCTTATTTTCTTTTTTGTGCTTATTTTCAACACGTTTGACCATTTCAGTAATGTGTCTGCTATTATAATATCCACCTTTCATCTCTAGTAATACAGTGATTGCTAGTCACGCACAGAAAGCACACAATCCACATGATCCTCAACAGGTTGGACAATGTTGGGAAAATCAAATTCACAAAGAGCGGGATGCATCAGAATTCACCTACGCCGAGCCTCGCTTCAGTCGTCCCGCTGACCTCAGCCAGACAGGTCAGTTGTCATGGCTGTTGTTGAGCTGCACACTGAATCAGATCAGACACAGCTGACAGAGCACCGTCTAGACAAAGAGCAGACCCCTTCCTAGTATTGTTTGTTGGTGGTTAATAGTGGGAGAAAAACAGGAAGAGTGCGTGACTAAGCGGGTAAAAACCTGGGCCCGGGAGGAATAAAGGCTTCCTGCCTTTAGATGTTTCTTCTCACACATGAGTTGATTGGCAGGGAGGCAGAATTGTCATTAAGTTGATGCTATGTGTGATAAAATGAGCCTGAGCACTAAAGGATAGGGCACATCTCTAGCCACACTGCACTCCCTGCATTTCACCACACGGTGGTAGCACTACATCAAAAAAAAAAAAAAAAAAAAGGCGGTTTCAACAACAGCTTTCTCTTCCTCTCTGACACAACCTCACAGGCCAGTTCTCTCTCAAATTCAAATTTCCTTAATAGGTTTGCTTAATTTAGTTCAATATCGTCAAAGCAGGACACACACAGTGTTCAATATGCGGATAATAAAATGCCTTATTTAAGAGAGTTGGCAGGGAATGAGGGGAGAGACAAATTGGGAATGACATGCAACAAACGTACCTGGTTGGGCTCAAACTGGACTTACATGGTCATCGCCTCAAAGCAAAAGTTTGACATTTTGAATTGATTTGAGTTAGCATAGCTTAGCTTAAAGACTGAGGGGGAAACAGCTAGCCTGGCTCTTTCCAAAGGAAAATGAGCTGTTCTTTTTGTTGCTTTTGCACAGAGCCAGGGTAACTGTTTCCCCCTGTCCCAGTCTTTGTGCTAAGCTAAGCTAATCGACTGCTGGTTTAAGATGAACGGATAGATATGAAAATGGCTGGACTCTGGATCTTCTCATCAACTAAAGAAAGTGAATGATCATATTTCACAAAACGTTGACCTATTTTTTGAACACGCAGGCCACCATTGCACCCCTACTCCAGACTTTTAAAGAAAAAAACATTATGAATCATCCTTTCCATACTCATCATTGCCAGGAAGTAACAGTTCAAACAATTTGCATCTTTGACCTATGTTTTATACATCAAGTAAACATAAAGTTTATGGACTCACAGAACAATTTATACTGAACGCAGTTTACACTCTCCCCCTCATTTGACCTGTATCTACTTTCCTTTAGCCCATGTGACGGCAAGCACGCACATGTCAGCTGTAGTAATGATGTCAACTCGCTGCTTCACCTTCATAAAGGTCAGAGAACTCACACATTTCTCACATTCTTGCTCCTGCGGCCCTGTCCTTCCCCCCACAAAGACAGGAGTAAATCTGGGTCCCAGACATAACATTAAGCAGTGATCATTTTCCCCTCGCAAGGTGGTTGTTTCACCTTAATGTTTGAGTTAGTGGCACTGTAATTATGCCAGAATTTACAGCTGAAACACAGGTTGTGACATTCCTCTGCCAGCTGGAGGTCTGCCTGTAAATCTGGCACCTTTACCTGAGGATCCTCCCCCCAAAGCCCACAAGAACCACAGGAACCAACCGCTAGAACTGCCTATGTATAGTCACAGGTTTACAGTATGTGTGTATGTGTGAGGAAAGAGCAGGATGTGATATGACTTAATCAAGAGGAGT
This sequence comes from Chaetodon trifascialis, assembly GCF_039877785.1. Taxonomy (NCBI): domain Eukaryota; kingdom Metazoa; phylum Chordata; class Actinopteri; order Chaetodontiformes; family Chaetodontidae; genus Chaetodon; species Chaetodon trifascialis. The sequence goes on from NC_092069.1 coordinate 12,430,846, forward strand.
TAATTATGCTCTCTTAATTTACAAGAATCCTCATTAGCTTGATTAATTTTCACCAAATTAGAGATGATGAGCTGATATTTGAGGCGGCAAAGTGTAATCAGATGACTTACTTTTGCTTGCTCATGTCTTTGTTACAGTCAAGGAAGGAGAGGTCGTAATAAGATGGGAGGTTTGAGGTATAGGGCATATCAAACATTTGATGGTTGATATTAATATAGCTGGAAATTGTTATGCAAAATCTTAGATACAGCCGCGCTGCTGCTTACACATAATTGGTGTTGTTGTATATTTCTTGATTAAAACAAATCTAAAAATTAGAATTGCAAAATCAAGAATGAAGAAATGAAACACAGTGCCATCAACCTTCCTCCTTCTTATTGATTTAAACCCTCAGTAAAAAGCCAACATCTGAGCAGCTCCAAAAAGGTTCAGATAGTTGGAAGACATCAGTGACACCAATGCTACCACTTGGCTAATTTGATGTGTTTGATTGCTCCATATCTGAACAGAAAAAAATAAGCCAAAATCCAAATGAGTTTAAAAGTTGCAATAATCAATGTTTTTGCTTGTAGAATAGGTCAAACGATTGCATGCAATGTGAAAGGAGGCTCTTGTAGTGACAAATCCACAAAAGCTATTGCCTGACTGCCTTAAGCTCATTAATAACAGACAAGCTCATTGGACGCTACCTGATCTTGGTGCCTAAAGTGCCACATATGTCCCTCAGGTTGGTGGAGATCAAAAGTGAGCTAAGAGGAGCGCCAGTATCAGACTTAACTTGTGTACCAGAATGTGTCTGCTAGACGTGTAAATAAGCAATTGCTTGCTAACACATTTGCAAGCATCAGCTGCTTGATGAGGCAATAACATGTGCGTACAATTTGTTGCACTGCCCCCAAGTGGACAAAATTCCATCAGATTATTTTTAAATTTTGTAACAAAAAGCATCCTTTCACTCTTGAAATTACTTAGACTGAGTTACAAAATTTCATAAGCCTGTAAAACACTCTAGAAATACAAAATCTGCTTAAAATCAGCAATGTAACATGAGGGTTTCTACATGTGTGACACCACCTTTTACCAGGGAAAACTGCATTTTAGGTCCATCGGAACTGTACAAGAACCACACATACACTCACACACACGCACAACACAGTTTCAGTTCATCTGCATGACAAATATCTCCAGCTACACCCACTCAAAGCAGTTTATGACAAAGTAGAAAATCTGGGTTACAGCCTAGCCCTCTACTCATTTGCTGTAACTGTACACTTTCCAGGCTTACTTGTTCAATAGTCTCAATGATGCTGTGCATGGGAGGGAAGACTACACCAGCCAGGTGTGGTGGGGAAGGGACACAAGGGTTCTTTTAGGTTTCAATCCACTGAGGAATTCATCATCATCGCTTAGATTTACAGATTAAGACTTCTGAGAGGTCCACTTAACGTTCCACTGGAGCACGACAGGGGTGAGCAAGTATGCCACTTATAATTGTCAAACAAGCTGGTGGCAGTTCTCTCTGCAAGGTCACAGGATCTCACAGTAGAAGGAGATGGAGGGAGAGCAAGAGGCCCAGAGCTGGGCATCACATGCAGCCAGAGGATTTGAGCTGTGACTGTAGGAAGGGTCCGGCACTGAGTCATTATGTCTATTGATGCCAGTCGAACCCAGAAACCTTATGTGTCATTACACTTTTAGAAAGTGTTGATGTAGTTGGTAACAGATGATGTTGTAAGTGGACACTCTGCGCGGTGTACAGTTATTCTATTAGTGCTAAAGCCTGGCTTAGATGTTGTTACTTTATCTGTGGCTGATATGTGCTTCTAAGACCTTCCAAAACAAGACTGAGTCTACATGCAAGCAGTTCTCTGAAGCACAGATATTGAGATCACTGTCAGTGGTGGACCGAACTTAGGAAACAACAGACTGAAGTTGTCGTCACTATTTAGCTACGCTGCTCAAACCAAAGCATTCACCTCAGCTGAATGGCTCATCCTCCAACAACTTAGAAGACCACCTCACACAGCAGTGACTCACATGTCAGTTTTGACAGTGGGATGTACCACTCCGTAGATGACCAGTCATCTGCTTAGATTTATGTCTTCTTTCTTTCTTTACTTCACAGAAAACAGCCAATTCACAGACCAGAAAGCCAGAGTGGTGTACCTAACCCTCAGGGCTGGTTGAACCCACTGAACCCTAAAACGTTCAAGCAGGACTACCTCAAGCCAGAGCAAGAAAGGGGAGCCTTGCATCACTGCGCTGGTACTCTGCTGGACTCTGAGGGTTCCGCTAGACAGATAGAAGAAGACTGCAGGAGACTTGATGGTGCCAAAACACATTATTATTATTGTCCTCGCATGGGAAACAGCAACTGGACCAGACCTCACAGAGAGGGGAAAACATAGAGTGAGGGAGCAGAGAGGCAGAGCAGTAAAAGACAAGGGCAAAGAAGAAGACAGACCATAGAAGAAGAGGACAACCTCATGGATAAAGAAATCATGTGCAGTGTTTTTGTGAACTAGAACTGGGAATCAGCACTGCGAGATGAGTTATTCTTTCTGTTGGACTTCTCTGACCATTTCCAAACTCTTTCTACAGAGGTCCAAACAAACAGAAACAAAAGCACTTGTGAGTCCCTCAGGGTGGCAGTCATGGAAAAGAGAAGTAATCATCTCTGTCGATTATTACCTCAATACGCTGTCCAGCTTCAAAAGTCTTTCAAAAGTCATTTCATCTTTTTTGGCCTATTTTCTGAAAAGCTCTTCTTTGTTCACACCTCTTTGTCATCTTTCTAATGTTTTTTTCTTTTCTTCTTATTCTGGCTGCTTGTGTAAAAAAAAACAAATGATCTCATCTGTTCTGAGTTTGAAACAGGCCATTCGTTAGTGTACGTGTTGCTCAGCTGCCACACTAAATGCTCCATATTTCTGCTATTTAGTAGATGTCTGAATGGCTTTGAAACTCTTTCAACTGTCAGTACGCATTGCCATTACACCCCTCACCCCCCCGACTCCTGACCACCACCCCCACCTCTTGGCCTGGATCTGCAAAGTATGGCTCAGTCCAGCTGCGTGCACCCACAGATAAGCTAAACATGGGCGATAACCAGCGCTGGACACTGATCCTCAGGGAAAAATCCTGGAGCACATCCTGTAGACTTGTAATCATGTGTGCCGCATGCTGCCCTCTCAACAGCACTCAACACTCCATATCACACTCTACATTCAGCCCCGTGCCACCCTCAGCCTTGTGTTGCTGCTGCCAGCAAGTTCACCTCCAAACCATCATTCACACCCATCTATAACCCAGAAACACCTCCTCACCAGCAGCCTGACGCCTCTGCTGTAGTCAGGTGCAAATTAAAGAGCAAAGTGGACAGAAGAGAAGCAACAGAGGTCATTCCATCTTTGCAACAGACCCCACACTGTGACCCTTCCATCTAGTGAGGCCAGTGATGATTAGCCCCACCTGAAGCTGGTTGTCTGGTATACAATCACACATATTCACACAAACAGGACATTCAGCACTTCCACAAGCCTGGATCACAATCATCACGGCAGGGACTTCAGTGTAGGATACGGGGAAAGCTGGTGCCCCTATTTTTCCAAAGATCTATGACTCAGAACGTCATTAGCACACACACACCACTGTTATTCAAGCCCTGCAAACCGCCCTTTGCTGCCTCACCTTTTCCCCCTTGTTTGCTCCATTCACAGACTCGCATGCAAAGTTACCAGCACGCAGGCACGCCGTGTAGCAGATTGTGCTCTGGTTTTAGTGAACATGGCACTCAACAAATCTAATTAACTTTGTTTTGGCCTCATTTAGCCCTTCTTTGGAGTTAAAAGCAATGCATAAATGATGGATAGTTTCACTGTGCTGTTTGACGCCAGATTGAACAAAAGGGAAATTTTCCAAATGCCAAATTCATGCAACATTTGACACAGGACACATGCTCGGAGTGAGTCTAATGAGGGTGTGTTCTAGTTTGGTCATTGTATTGTTGACTGCTATCCTAGCTGACCCCTGACAGAAAAATGCCCCTTTTATGATGCCCTATATTATTTATACATCTATTTACTGGTACGATAGATAGAAAGAGAACCAGAAGGAGCTATGGTGACCTTTCAGTTGGCCAAAACAAACCCCTGGTCCATGATAACAGGATGAGAGGCCTCTGAGAGTAGCCAGCTGGCCCTGTTTGAAAGCCCATCACCCAGGCAAATAGGTCAGTGCCGCTGGGCCACAATCTCTGCAAGTGAATGGAAACCAAGTCCCTCTAAGGTCCTGGTCCGATCTGTCGTGAACCAGCAGCGGGTGTCCGGCCAGCGGTCAGCAGGCCCATTTGACAAGAGCTTTAAGGAGGGGATGGAGCGAGAGAGGGTGGAGAGGGAGCAGGAGGACAAGAGCCGAGTTGTGTTGCAAGGGCTGATTATGCGTGCTGTGGGGCTGGTTTCCTGGATGTTGTGTTTGTGTTGGAGCGGGTGGCTCCAGGCAGATGTTGCAAATGAAGGAGGTGCTGTTGTGTGTTGACATTGTGGGGGAAATCATCCCGGATGGCATCTGATTGGTGTTTGAAGAGGAAATGTTTCCAATGACATTGAAACACCCCCCCAATATCAGACCATACGCACACTTTTTATATGTGATATCTATTATTATCAACTATTTTTGGCAGCCAGATTCACCTAAAGCAGGTTTAGGCATTACCATCGCACTCGACTGGTTCTAAACTAAATGATCTGTCTCTGTGGGGGAGAAAAACTGTCTGCTCTGCTCTTACTCACTTGTGCAGCAGTTTTTCAGTCTGCATTTTGCGTTAAAAAGCATTGCTTCCTCTCTCTATGTCCTCAATGCCTCAGTGGCACTGACACAGGCAACCTTCAGCTGTGCCCACTGCCCCCCCCCCCCCCCCCCCCCCACACACACACACACACACACACACACACACACACACCATCCATCTGCCAGTGTGAGACCACAAACACTGTTTCAGCAAACATCACATGACCTTTTACCTCTCCAAAGACACCTGCACACACACAATCGGACACCTACAAGCACAAGTGAGCACACACTCATCCGCACACAAAAGGTAAAGCTGTGCAATGATATATGGCCTTGATAATGCCGGATATGTTTGGCTACAGGGCCTTGACAGACTTTATGGCTGTATTGTTGAACAGAGATAAAGAACAATGGGCTGCTGGTGACAAGATGCCTGCTGTACAGTAAATGCACTCTGTGACACTGTAAAAGATGATGTTAATGAGGGAGGGAGTGCATGGACTCTATATTGTCCTGTAGTGTATATCTATCTGATTTTATTGCCATGCTTTTATAGGCGGTCTAACCGTCTTTATTGGTGTGCATAAATGTTATAGATTCAAAACGCATACTGCTATAAGGACTGGAGTTGAGCCATTCATTCTTTTACTACAGTAAAATAGCCGACAGCTGATTTTTTTGCTGTTCACACTTCAAGTAACTTTGAAACCGCAGCAGATAGCCGTGAAAGACACACGCTCGCAGTGATCTACACAATCTGAAGTCGAAAAAGCATTTTGAAGCATTTAAAGTTGCATCATTGCGCAACACAGAGACGAGTTGTCGAGCGGGGATAAATCAGTTCAAATCCTCCCTCCTTTCGCTCCCTGTGACTGGTCGCTGCGTGTGTCAGTCAGGGGGAGGGGTGCACCGCTAATTTCTATATGCCTCTATGTCAATTTAAGAGTCAGATTGCGTTGTCGTGTGTGGCTGACAGCAGCAGCGAATCTCGGCGGACGTCGGCAGCCTCGCTCTGGGATTTCTTCATGTCCTTGTGAGACGCGCGCTTACCTGCTCGCCTTCAAGCCTCTCGCCTTTGGATATCGCTGCCACTTTAAACGCATCCGCACACTCCAGTCTCGTGGTATTTTTTTTTTTCCCTGCTTTTGAAGTGAGCTGCTGTGTCATAAACAGCACGCCTGAGGGGAGACGTAACCAGCAAACTTTAAAGAAGAGTCTGCAACTTTGGAGCGAATCGTCCGGCGGTGGTGCGTTCATGTGGTTTATCATCTGACAGAAGCGGAGCGTTTCTCTGGGAAACTTACAGACGGATTTAGAAGCATGTTCAGCAAGTGCTCCGTGGTGTTATTGAATGTCCTTTTTCTGGTGCGGGCGCTCTCGGCTCATGAGTGCGCGCCGTGCGACCTGCGGACATGTCCTTACAAAGCCCCGCACGGCTGCGAGGGTGGCCGGAGCCTGGTCAGGGATCCGTGCGGATGCTGTGACCAGTGCACCCGGCTGGAGTGGGAGCCCTGCGGCGGACAGGACTGGGCGCACGGCTACTGCGCCCTGGGGCTCACCTGCGCCTCTTTCAACACAACCGGAGCAGCCGCGATCCCCGAAATTGGAGTATGTAAAGGTGGGTAGCAGCGTGTCGTGTCATTTTGATCAAATCAGACAAGTTGTGTCAGTCTGGAGACGCTGTTATAGAGTTATTTAGCAGTGCGCAAAGGGAACAGTGTCAGTTCTTGTGTTAGGCAGCCATCCCCTTCCTTTCACTGGCTTGAGGGCATCACTATTCAGATGTCAGTTAGGTCCTGACTGCAGTGACTGTGTCGGTGTTTGCCTTGTCTGTGGCTGCCTGGAGCAGCTCCTCAGGTCTGAGGGGCTCTTGACTGCCAGCAGAGGAGTCATGTTCAGCTGCTCTTTCTTCTCCTCAAAGCTTCATTCACTCTCCTCTCAGAAGCATGACAATACGTTTGGCAGCAGTGATTTGGCACAGGGTTACACTTCAGCTTTGGTAGGTTCTGTTCTCTTTGCTCTACAACTCAAAGAGACGTTTATTTTATTTATTTATTTATTTGTTTTAAAAGGCAGTGAATTCAGATGAAACGAAAGTGAGTGAATCTGTGTGATGGCAAAGCTGTATATGGACAGTGTTTTGTGTTAAAATTGGAATACACTGTAATTGAATAAGTAAGCTACCAGTTTTTTTGTTTTGTTTTGTTTTTTTGTTGTGTGTGTGTGTGTGTGTGTGTGTGTGTGTGTGTGTGTGTGTGTGTGTGTATTGTTGACACCAGAGGCTTCAGTACAAATGCAAAAGACACCCGCAGACTTTCATGTGCGATCTTGTGAAGTGCTGCACTGCTGTACTGGGCTATTATACCGCGGATGTGCTCATTTTACGCACAATTTGAGCAACTTTCTGAACTTCAAAGAGATGTGTTGGGTGTCAGGTTCCTCACAGTGAATGAAGTAAGTAGCAATGGTTTTCCCCTGAGGAACAAGCAACCATTTGGAGGACCCCCCGGCCCCCCTCACCTGCTCTGTGTCCAGCCTGTTTTGGAATGATTGAAAGGGACCGACAGGACTGCAGGAGAGAGTAAGCAGCTCTCTGTGGGTGTCTGGATCCCCTGACCCTGCCCTCCCATCATCCTTCTGTGGGGTGGTCCAAGTCAGGGCTCCAAGAGGGTTTTTCCAGGGGTCTCAAGCCCCAGGCCATCCCAGGAGACACTGCTGCTGATTGTGCCTCATGCGCACGTTAGGCTGGCGTCTGGAGGACATCTCCTCTGCAAATTAACAGCTTTGGAAGCAGTGGGAGACCTAATGGCTCCTCTGATTGAGTCGTGCCTCTGGTCCTGTGGCTCCGGGGGCCTTGGAGTACACTGCTGACCTCTAAATCAGACACACGTACACACAATCTCAATATCCCAAAGGGTCTAGGTGGGGGTAAGTCAACACCTCCCCGTGTGTTTTCAGGGGCCACAGTAGGCAGGCTGCTGGAGGCTGATCCCAGATTTCCCTCCTCAAGCTGCAAGGGTCTTAAAGTGATTAGAGTCGCAATCAGTACTAAGGAGTAAATGTTTCCGCTCTCTGATCCACTGCTTTTCTGCACACAGGTTTGATTTTCTGGGTGGCCATAATCTGTTAGTGTGGGGAACCAACAGCCTCACAACACAGGTGACATGTTGCATATTATGTGAGAGGTATACCTCCATAATGGGTCATCACTCACACACTTTAAATCACTTGTAAACTTGAAAATTTAGGCCTTATTGCCATTAGATGTCACCAGGTATTTTCTAAGAACAGTTTGAAAAGGTGAATCAAGCTTCAGGTTGCAGGTTGTCAAAGACATCTGCTCTTATCAGGCCCTTCCACCGTATCAGCAATCAGCCCGTCAGTCAGGTGAAATCATTCAGTTGTTACAGCTAAATGATTTGTTTTGATGTTCTCTCATTGCCCCCTTGTGTCTGTCCTCCCACGCCAAGCTCCAGAGGCACTTAACATACCACGTAACAGAATGTCTGTCTTCCAGGGACGCTATGTCCACTACACTCCTTCGCATGCCTTCTTCTTCTCCTTCCTCTGGTATTATCTAATGTTTCAAAGATTTCCTTTTTAGCTCGCTATCAGCCAGAGGGCCTCTAGAGGTCAGCTTTCCCATCCTGGCCCTGGATGCCAAGACAAGCAGTCTCAGCGGCCGAGAGAGGAATCCCCCTTGGGATGAAGCCATAGACCTTGGCTAGAGTCATGCCAGGCCAGATAATAGATACCAAAGCCAGACCAGACCAGGGTCAGGCTAAAGGGGGCTGAGGCAGTCCAGCTTAGAAAAAACTGGGCAGACTGAGGTGAAGCAGAAAAAAGTTAGACACAATGTTGTTATTATCCAGCCTTTCATTAATTGTTTCACTTTTCTACATGCCAGATTTAGCACCCCACACAGACAGGCACCCCTGCCACCACCACCTCAAAAGAAAATACCCTCCCAGGCACAGGAAAGCCTCGGGATGGAAAAAATGTGGAGCTGAGGATCATTTTAAGGTGAAAGGAAATCACAGGGAAGGTTTTGGTGTGCTTTATTGAAAAGGCTGCTTGTGCTTTGCCAGTCCCGCTGGCCGTCTGGGAGAGCTATTAAGAGCACGGGCTGGCTCAGGTTAAAGGTAGAATTACCTTCACCTCTTCCACTGGCCGGTGTTTACTGAGTGCTTGCGAGCATCGTCCGTCACCAAGGAGTCATCCACACAACCTTGAGGGAAGTATGTGCAAGGACACTTTACTCTGCAGTCACACTGTTTCACTTCAACAGTATTCTTATAAAAGGCTGGCTTTACCCCATGGAGGAGTATCTGTTTTGAATTAATATGGATCAACATATGTGTTTTATTATGATTTACAGCATTTAAAAACAAAGCTGTGGAATGCTATTTGTTGCGTCATCTCGTTGTTATTTCTCTGACCACTAACTGAGAATCAAAAGGATTTTAATTTGAAGGGGCTTTATTTCAGGTTGCATTGCTACAGTACTCTGCTAAATATGCAGTGCTATGAGGTGCTTGTGTTTGTATTGGATAGTTAATCCTTTTCACCTTTTCCTCTGGTGCATTGTTCTGGTTTGTAGCTGTTTGGAGAAGAAAGCCAGAGTATTATGATAAGCTCCAATCACGCTTCCACACTGTTGGTTGAGGCCTGGGAGCTAAATGCTTGGGAAGGGGCTGCTCGGTGTTACAGTCTGTCTCATCCTGTTTACTCTACTGCCACTCTAAGTACGCTTGGACAACTGTGAAGGAGGGTAATTTGGGGATGTATATGTGTGTGTATTCATGCATGCATGTGAAAGGAACACTATGGGTGATGTGATCGTTGGGGTTTTGGTAGTTGCTCAGCTCACATGGCAGTGACGAGACACATCATATCGTGTCACCCAAGTTGGGCCAAGCCTCACGGTGCCTTCTCAGGGGAAAAGGCTCACTAGGCGAAGGAACAATCTGTGGGTATGGTGCAAGTGGCCATGGTGCAGAAGAGGCGTTCCAGCAGCCAGCAGAGATGGAAACCCTGGGAGGGCCCCATGCTGCGGAACAAAAGCAAACAAATGGGCTCAATGGCTAAAGTAGTGTGGCACGCCGAGGCAGGAGGAGGGATTGCAGCCCAGAAATACAGTGGTCACTTCAGTCATGGTGGTGCCAGGGCAATGTGTTGCAACAGAAGCGGTAAACTGGCTAACCCTTCTGCACTTTCGGGAAACAAATCTCAGTTTCTGGCCCATTTTGTCTTGTGATTCCACTCTGCCTAATGTCTCTTTATTCCCAGTCAAAATGGGTAAAAAAGACAAAACAGTGCAAGTGAGAAGTTTATATTCTTTCCCTAATGTCCTCTGTTCCCTCCGCTGGTCCCCACAGTGCTCCCTGATCATCCAGAAGCAGGCCTGGAGGACGAGCGCTGTCCGCTGATGACAGGCTGCGACAGAGCTGGAGGTCAGTGTGTGTGTGATGCCCGTCACTCCTGCTTGGGCTCTTTCACCTACCCAGACCAAGAAACCTGCATGAAGGCCAGCAAGTCAGGTGAGCTCTCTTCTTCCATCACGCACACATAGCATGCACATACACACACACACACACACACACACACACACACACACACACACACACACACACACACACACACACACACACAAGTGCAGAATCCAAGTCAAAGGGAATAATGCTGTCCATTGAGAGGAGCTAATCCATAACAGATGTGGTTCTGAGGTGACTAATGCTACTTACATATCATAGTGATGACACATATGCTCAGGCTTTGTCTCATGCTTCTCCTCTCACCCTGAGTGGTGCCATTGTCTGTGACTCATTGATGACTGTGGTTTGTGTGTGTGTGTGTGTGTGTGTGTGTGTGTGTGTGTGTGTGTGTGTGTGTGTCCATGGCTGGATTTCAGAGGGTCGCAGGCACGAGCACCGGGAAAGACACAGAGAGAAGTATGTGGGACCATCCAACCCGGCCTGCATGTTCTCTGGGTGTAACCTGACCACTGAGGGCTGTGTGTGTGAGTCTCAGAGCTGCCACCACCACTTCGCCTACATCAACCGCAGCCAGTGCCAGGAAGCCGCAGGTAACCTTCAAATGACCTGCAACTGGAACTGACAAGCCCACAGCTGTCGACCAGCAGCTTTACTCGGCTCAGGTTGTTTCGTGTTAAGATGTGGGGATTTATACCTGAGTCTGAAATAGATTCTGCAGCTTCAAAGTTACTTTTACATAACAGCCCATGCTTAATATAAACAGTGATACAAAGTGAGCTGCAGCTTTGCCTGCTAAAGTTTTTGCCCTTTTCTTGTACAAATTCACCTCTGAGTGGGACACAGAATTCCTTATGTCTTTACTCATTAAGTGTGAAAGAAAGCGTATTAGTGCTGATCAAAGAAAACCTTGTGACTCTTAAGTATGGTAACCTTTGATTTCTAAGCAAAGAAACCCTTTAAAGTTCAAGTGCTTTAGACTGTGTGTGTGATCGTTTCATAAAGGTTCAGGCCAGGTTCAGTGGCCTCTAGTGGCGAGGTTGCAGATTGCAACCAACTGAATAGTCCTCCCCAACAACATCAGCTAAAAACGGAACAAATGCGAAATGCACTTTTTAAAGCCAGTGTTTGGTTTGTTCGGTTTGGGCTGCTGTGCAAACATGGTGGTGCAATATCCTGGCCTCCATGGAAGAGGACCCTCACCCTCTGTAGATATAAAGAGCTCATTTTAACGTAACAAATTGCACCATAATTTTGAATATTCTCCTCCATTTCTACCAATAGAGCCCACTAAATCCTGCACACTGGTCCTTTGATCTTTTGTACCAATCAGCCTGAATATTTGCATGGAGCTACATGCCATCTCACAACCAAACACTAGCTGTTGGAGCTTAACAGGCAGATAGCATAATGCACAACACTTCCCATGTTGCATTCAGAGAGTGGATAAAGTAAAGGTGGAAAAGGAAGAGGAATGAAAGAGAGCAATACTGAAAAACAGAAAAAAAAAATCTCCATCCTTACAAGAGAAGGCGTTCCCGAGAGTGATGATGGAAATATGAAGTGTTGGAGATCATCAGGTGAAGGACTCAGTCAGGTGTCAATGAACAGAGTTTAAGATGAATGTCTACCCTGTGTGGGAGGGATAAAAGAGAATCCAGTGAATGGTGTGAGTGAATACAAGAGCGTGTGTTCGTATCCACACTTAGCAGCCTCCCTGATTGACACTTCTAGGTGAAAAATGTTATTGGCACGGAGGGTTTAGTTTCCTCATTTGGATTGTGAGGTGTCTGGTAGATAGGCAGGCGCTAAGTGGCGGCTGCCTCCTGAGTGACATTTGTAAAATTGGACAGGACTGCCACTGAGTGAACTCACTGAACCTCTGCGCATATTGGGTAAACCTCATCTTACTGAACAAGCTTTTCAAAGCCAGAAAACTGGAAAGCCGGACTGCAAACCTGAAGAAAACCAGTTTGGTGCTGTGGAAAACAGATTATGTCTGAAGCACGTGACCTTTTTCTGCTTGTGTTTTTATCACACGTGTTGCTTTCTTTGCAATTTGCTGACATTTCAGATGAAGGCCAGCTCCAGGAACGAGCCATGGAAATATTATTATGGTTATTTAGTCTGCAAATAACACAGAGGTTATGTCTTGAGCCATTCAGTAAATCCCAAAGGAAGTTTGCTCATCAAACATCGTGTTGTTTAGACGTATCATTGAAGTCTAGTGCTAAAATGAAAGATCAGCTCGTCTGTTTTGTACCTCCTTCATCTCAAAACGCCTGAGCCCAACGGATGACAGTTTAAACCAGTGAAAACTGTAAACAACATTTTTCAGCAGCTTATGAGTTCTCACTGCAACACACACCCACCCTTCTGATGGCCCCTCATTAAGTAAGAGACCAGGATGTGTGTGTCTGTTATGTCTGCAAGTAAGCATGCGCATGTGGAAAGATGCACACATGTGTCTGTGTATGATAATTATCTTGTTTGTGTGGATGTCTCGGGAGAGATTTTCCTTTGTCTGTCATCAGGAAGAGCTTCCTCTGCGACCAGACCGGGACTCTGTGGTTAGGATCTTATTCGCTCAGTCCTGTTGGACTCCGTAGTGACTCTATTCATCAACCCCTTGTTGTCTTGACACAAGCAGTTATTAAGATCTGTGTTAGCATGCCCTGCTTGTGTGTGACAGCGAATGTGTCCTGTAAACCTGCTGCCAAGGCACGGCCTTGTCTTCACATGCACTGGGACATGAAAGCAGAACTTGTGTCCCAAACACTTCAAGAATCAGCTGGAACGTAGATTCACTTTTTGAGACGCTCACACATGGTAACGGTTTGGCCTCTCACTTTCTGCCTGACGCACTCAGTGGTCTCGTCAGTTCATCCCTCCGCTGTGACTCACTGCGATCTGTTAAAACTCAACATCTTTTAGACACGGTCGCTGTTCATTCACCCCGTGTCTCCTCTTGTAGTTTCAGTGGGATCCTGTTCTCTGCTGGTATGCAAGCCACTGATGTAATTTGGCTGCAGACGTTCAATCAGAAGCACCATGGTGTGCCAGACGTATTACCCACATGTCAGGGAAAGAGGATGTGATAAGTGTGGGAGAGGGAGGGGGAAGGCAGACGCAGGAAGATAGGAAATCACAACATGCTGTTTTGTTGAGGTATTTGTGTCAAGCACAAGCCCCGGGGTCTTCAGAGGGTGGTGTTTGGTAATTTTACACTCCAGGATGGTTTACATATTTCATTCATGATAAGGCCCCTAACTGCTATTTTAGAGGAATTCCCCTGCTGCCGCTCACTGACAGGAACCAGCCACATCAGTCAGCAGAGTGTTTAGGTGATTCATACAACTGGCATCACTTAATACTAACATTTGCTCAGAAATAGTGAAAACTTAAGCTATGGCAAGGCAGGTTGTCCACTTACTTGCTCTAGTGGACTAATAGTGGGGAGAGCGTAGAGGAAAACTGGCCCTCACAGGCACGTGGAAGTTCACGAGCGGTTCATAAAATGGGGAAGCAGTGCCCACAGTGATACCATGGCACAAACTGACCTTGCTCCCACAAATTTACTTGCCCACCTATGCCACCTCCGTCCTGCCTCGCTCTGCCCTTCTGAAAGGACTGTTAGTTCTGCTTGGCTGCAGCCTCTTTGTGGCAGAGCTATTACTGGCCGAGCCAGACCGCCACCGGCTGGCAGGGGCGTGAGACGTCTCAGCGCTGTGTGTTTGTGTGCTGTCTGCGGAAGCTGTGGCCCTCGCTGTGCCCTGCAAGCTGCTCGTTGCCCAGTGTGTGAGCATTTGTATGTGTGTGGGGAGTGATTTCAAAGAGGAAACAAAACTCTTGTGTGGCGATTGAGACAAAGAACTTCCCTTAAAGGCATGTTGGGATTGCTGTCAGCCCACTCTCTACTCATGGTCAGCCGCAAACCAAACCAGCCAGCAGGAAAAGCCAAGACACACACTCACATGAAGTCATAGACCATTCCTGCATGTCCAGCTCTTACCCTCACTCCATTCAATAAATCTGGACCTAGAGCCTCAGCTCATTGACCCCAACATAACAATTATCAAATCAAAGACTCCCTGGCTTCAGCCTAAGCCAGCTCCAGTTACTCTCAGGCACATTTGTCCTATCACCAGACATTCTTTTTCCCTTTTTCCCTGAAAGGGAACTGATCCATATGGCCAAAATCCATCCATAACTGGCTCTTCCACAATTTATTCAACATCTGTCCACACCCCGGGCCCCACATAGATGTGTTTTCTATATTTGCTACAGATGAGGGCTGAGTTATTTTCTTTGGTATTGTGTCCTCTGAGCGACAGTACACGTGACAACGGTTCAGTTATGTTTCCCAGTGCTTTATGTACAGCACCCTGGAGCAGAGTATGCTCACCCTTTTCATATGCATTTTACGGTAGATAGAATGATAGACCATACATGGTGCTGATCTGTCAGAGGATCAAGTCCTGCAAGCTCTTCATCATTGGTCTAATCTTGTTGGCCATCTGACGGCAAGGAAAGGGTGTGCTTCAGTGGAATGCGCACATGTTATGTACACTTGCTTTGCACACACGCAAACACATGCATGAGAAATCTATGCGCAAATGTGCACCTACATGTGGACATTCTCATTACCTCACCCAAACATGCTCATTCACAGCTGCAGCGGTGTCACTTAGGCCACTGAGATCACGTTTTTCAAATGCAAATATTTAGCAAGAGAGCAAAGCATGCAGGCGGCAGATTCAGGCCTGCCGAGTCAAGCTTCTGATCGTGGTGTGAAGTTCCCACCAAGTGTTTCTTCCCCATGACCCTGTCTGTGCCTTTTGGCCTGGACCCCCTCCCAGACCTCCGCAGTCCACACACGTATACTCACACATGCTGATACACAGTGCTGACTTTCTCAGCTGTGACTGCAGGTGGGCACCGGGCCAGGCCCCCACAGCTTTAGGTGAGAGACGGCCCTGATGTGTCCCCTTGCGGAGCAACTTTATAAAACCTGAGGACAGACCAGAAACCCACGGAGGGCAGCTGGACTGAGACAGCTTTGTTCTCCGCTGACTTGCTTCCAAAGTCAGTCAGTGAACAGAACTCACATTGTGCGCTTTTTCCATGAGTAAACTCAGGCTGTCAACACAGCCTCCTCTGCCTGGCCGAGCCGCTCTGGTTCGGGGAAAGACTGTGTTCCTTGTACCCGGCCTTCAAGAGAAGAAAAACCCATTTAGATACGAGGTGTTTTTCTTTCTTCAATGAGCTGCTGAGATGCCAGAAATATGCATTGTTAACAAAAGAGGCTATTCTGTGGTAATGAAGCGATTTCCGTATCCCACCTCTTCCAGACCAGCGTCAGGTGTGTGTGTGTGTGTGTGTGTGAGAGACACCGTATATTATTACAGGTGAAAGGTTTTCCATTCTTTGCTATCTTACAGTCGCACAAGAGCACATGTTGCCCAATCTGCAGAGAGAATTTATCAAGCATACCAAATCAGGCGCTTTGTGTTTGTGCAAGCTGGAGTATGGCCACCATTGTGATACGAAGATTGGTTCAGTGGTTGCTGACTCACTAATTACAGCCATTTATGCTCAGAGATAGAACACAAACAGCACAGGATAAAATCCATTTGCTGCTGACTTTTTCCATCCTCTCTGTCTGCCTATTGTGCTTATAAATGCCGCAGCAGGAAAATTATATTAATTGGACCTGCAAGGGTTGGACCATTTCCATGGATGGATACAATTCTATTCATTTGAATGACAATGGTATGTCTGCCAGCTGCTTTTCCCAGCGCACTCTAACCCCAGCCATTATCACAACTGAAAGAGTAATCAGCCTTCTCTGGGACACATACAATACACAGAAAGTGTTTTTCAGCGCAGCACGTTGTGCAAGATCGTCCCAGGGTATTTTCTATGGCTTTAAACAGTGTGAGGTTTTCATATGCAAAACCAGTCTTCAACTGAGCAGCAGCAGACTGCGTTAGACTTTATTGTAAGTAAAACATTCTCCAATCAGCCTTTCCAACTGAAGTTTATTTAACTCCAGCATAGGAATTAGGCCAAAAACCGTTAAAAGGGTTAGCCTCCCTTAATTCAGGGGTTTTCCCCTCATTTTCTGTGACACTATTCAGTTACGAAGTTTATCAATGAGAGCTTTGTGGTGGTCCTCACTGTTCCCAGGTTGCCTGAGTAAACAGTACAGTACAGATACCTCACACTCCAGCTCTATTTATGTGGAGCCAGAAAAATTCAACGTTTCCCTTATCCTCAATTTCATCTGTCAGAAATGTTACCCCCACCCACCAGAATACAGCTGTGGTAGTCTTACAGCCCGTCTCCTCCAACTGCAATGCCAGCAGAGCCTCAGGTCAGACCAGAGGGTTCATCTGAAAGAGCTGAATGGTTGACAGTATGATTCAGAGGTCCGGCTGTGGAGTTGAGGACTGGTTCAGAGCCATTATCAGGGGAGCAGAAGTCTGGGCCCCGAACTGCTCACCGGTTGTGGCGAAACCCAGAGGGATCCACTTACAGTTCTTCAAATGTCAAGGATGAGGCACATCCTCCGAGAGACTCGTGTTGCATTGTGGAGCCAATCTGGGAAGACCATCAGCAGAACGCAGCTTCTGGAAACACTACCAAAACCCTAAGTGCAGTTACGCAATCTCAGCCTGTGTCATTCCCTCTCCTCAAAAACCATATGTATGCAAAGATTTTCAAGTATTTCTACGAGCCAAATCATAATCTTCTCAATGTAACTTTCTTATAAGGCAGTCATTTGTTGACACTTTTCTTCCTTTAACTGTCAGCGATGATTTAAAATAGATGTGCAATTACCAGATTTTCCTCATTCTCATCCATAATCTCTGTGCTAGTTAATGCTGTCCTTCCACTCTTCTTCTCTGCTGCCAAAGTGCTTCAAAGTGAGTATTTACTGTGCTTTCAGTAGGGGATCTGGGAAATTACTGAGTGATTGACAATTATAGGACAGGACTTGAGTCTGCTCTCCCCACTCCTCTGCCTGCACTGTATACATTACAGTGACACTGAGAACCAAAATAAACACGTCCCTTTGGTTTGGGTAATCCAATCTTTGTAAGGTAGCTACTGTTCTCATACAATGTCTGTACAGAGGGGCGCTCCACTTTTCTTTTCCTGAACAGGCTCCAAAATACACCCCTGAGCCTCTAGCCCAGATTTCCAGTACCCCTGCACCCCTTTCCCCCCTAACAAGGGGTATCAGAGGTATTATGTTGGCTCTGCCAAATGAATAGACGAACACATCCTGGTATGCTAAGGGGAAGGGAGATTCTATACTGGCAAGAAGAGAAGCTCTGTTGAAGGTTGGCTGCTATTAATGACTGGTTTTAGAGCGTGAGGGGCTGTTTGGATTGTGATTCAGTCGAGCCAGGCAGGGTGGGATCAGGGGCCCGTAGACAGGATGTGCACAGAGCCTTGTCGTGTCTAGAGCACCACTCTCACTTCTCTGACAGGATGCTGTGAAGCTGTCACGGACTGCAGTGAGGATCTGATGACTGTGCACCGAGTTTGTGTTGGGTTGTGAACCCAGCTTTTAGACCGTAACACGAGTAGCACTCTTCTAAAGTGGCTTAACTGACACTACAAGGAGGCAGCCCTCACACACATATGAACACACACACACACACACACACCTGCAAGTACAGGAAAACACCTCCTTCCTCTAGGAGAACAGTATGGGCTCTGTCAGAGTGTAGAGCAGTTGATGGCGGTTGCAAAATGTCTTAAGAGGAAAATGAAAAAGATGCCAAAGCTGCCACTGCTCTTGCTGTATATGCTGTATGCTGCATTCATGCTTGTATCATAACACACGTGTCTGTGTGTTTCAGTGGAGCTGAGGTGTGCCGGGGTGATGTGTCCCACTCTGCAAGTGCCCTCCTGTCCCAAGGGCTCAGTCCTTACCAAGAGTTACACGCCCCCTGCTGGTTGCTGCCCCTCTGTACCACCCCAGTGCACTTGTGACCTCCGTGCCTGCCACAAGCCCCAGTGTCCGAGCGGACAGCGCGCCGTGCCGCTCAGCCAGGCCAGCGGCCAGCCAGGAGACTGCTGTGATGTCTTTGAGTGCCAGAAAGGTGATTACACTGCACTGCACACTACACGATCTGTCTCGATTGGCCTCCCACTGGCGGTAGCAGTGGCACAGTTGGTGTGAGATTCATCGCCTTTGAGGAAGCAATTATTTTTAAGGCTTTCCTCCCTGCTGACTCAACGTCCACAGATGAAAAGGAAAGTTGCTGATTGGATAATTACTGTTGGGCTGTTTATCAGGCTGGGCCGTTACCTCCCAGGGTTAAGAGCGTGGTTCAAAGGCATTTTTCAGGGGTGTATCCACCAATATTTCTATCGCCTGTGGGGATATTAAATATAATGGATCTGTGGTATACTCGTGTGCCATTTTTTCACCTGGTGAGAAAAAGACAGGGGAAATTCAAGGAAAGAAAAGTGAGAGAGAGCCGATGTCCATCACATATAGAGAGACCTCAGTGCTCTCTGACGTGGCTCAGAGGCAGCCAGGAGAGTCAGGAAGGCAGGGAGGGGACTTGTGGTATTGGTCTGTTTACTCTGCGCTCCCAACAAATATTCGCTGTTTTACCAACAGAACAAATTCCCATTCTGGCCCCTCCACATGCATAAATGAGCGCCGTGTCCCGGAATTAATGGACTTAACGAGCCCAGTGACCAGAAAAGTGCTTAGGCTACGAATTTGCTCAACAGAAGTGCAGTGTCAAAGGGTTCCTGTCTGGTCACACGTCCAAAGGGAAAAGGTTCAACAGTTCATTGATGGGAATGCTTTTTATGTGCTCCAGTCTGCCAGTGGGGAGGGTAATCGAGTCCGGCAGGCCAGCGGGGGCTGAATGGCAGCCGTGGGGGCCATGGGATCAGTGTTTTGATAACAAGTGTCTGCTGCTCTTTGGGCCTGGGGCTTGATGCCTTTTGTGCTGCCCCTACCGTCCGTTAGGCCTGCATGACTGCGCGCTGTGTCAGAAAGCTCCACAGACAGGGACATGGACAAGGACACACACACTGGGCCCCCTAGTCACCTCCCCAGTTCAGCAGAGGCCCCCAAAGCACTGGCTACAAATACTGTATTCATATAAAGTCTAAGTTGCTTTCAAATACCGTACCTATTCTCTAATGGAACACACTTTAGCACGGCCCCCCATTGTCTCTGAGTGTCTGGCTTCGACTGATGAATTTGTTTCCATTGCCCACTTGGCTGAGGGCTCATATTTTGCCAGGGTCAGTGTGTGCAGTGACAATAAATCCCACCTGTGTGTTTTGGCCTCCGTCGACGATAGACTCTTTCCACTGTTGGCTGGAGAATGGCTGTAACTGGGTGGCAATCCAAACCTGGCAGCACCGTCCTGACCTGATGTCATCTGATGTTACAGATAATCCTGTTTGATCCTGTTTAGCTGTGGTCTGCTGTTTATCAACACTTTAGCTGGCACATACTCTGCATACATCCCCTGGAGGCAGTGTAAATTCAGGGCTGCTCATGTTCCTTTTGTAATTGACAACACCAGTTAAGCAGCAAGACTGAGATCAGCGCACTGATGGTTCTCAGGGAGCTCAACTTGAGTTGTTCTAAACACGCAACAGCCGTGTTCTCAGAAACTGATGAGTGGTTATGCTGGTGGCATAAGTCACATAACTTCTATTTCCACATTGTCATTTGATATTCTGAGCTGATCAGAAGTGTCACAGCAAACTTGATTCTAATAAACCGCATCGTTAATCTTCCCTGAGAAAAGTTTTCCACACTGGTTTTTCTTTATGTGCCTGAAAACCACAAGAAGCACCAGCCTGACAGTCCATTATGGATGATTTAGACACACTCAGGGTCTGTGTTTTATGGCCCGTCCATCTCCACATCCAGCCCTCACGTCAATTTAGAGAAGACTGAACATCACAAAGCATGACTGGAATTTAGAGTCTGTGCCGCAAGTTGTTTCAGGGATTACCATTAACAAACACTGCGGAAATCACATGTGAGCATCCCCTCATGTGACTTCCTATTGCTTCTGTGAGCGTTAAAAAACGTTGCCGTGCCTTTTGATTTCGGCCAGCTAAAGCACTTATTGCATTTTCTCTGCTTGGTTTTGCTGCACGCAAAGCTGGACTACAGGAATACTGAGAGAGAGACAGACTGAGAGAGAGAGAGGACAGGGCAGACAGAGTGATGGTGAGGAAGAGAATAAAAGATAGCTCTACTTTCAACTCAGTTGGCCCACCTGCTTTGTATTAGAGTGCAGTGCTGGTTGTCGGGAGGCATGGGGTCATCGGTGCAGACACTTTGAGTCTGCACTCAAAGGTATGGCGTACAGATGCCGCCGTAACCTCCATTCTCATTTATAAAAACTGCTGGCCCCACATCTGCTTGCATCTGTGCAATACATTTACTCGCCTAACTGGTGGAGCTGCTCCTCTATGATTCTGGAGACTCTCTTACATAACCACATTGCCTCGCTTCCCTCATGTCGGAGTGTGTTTGATGAAAAGTTACGGTGTGGTTCCTGAAGATCCTCGAACGATGAGTCACCCAAACCGCTGTGGTACATTTGAATGTGTAATCTAGCATTACCATTGAGATGTCATGTTGTAATCTTCCTTTTCCATTGGCTATAAAACTACCAGCATTAATTTTCAGTGATTAATCTTTTTTTGTGATCATTTTGTGGAAATTGCAACCGAGGATGCAACTGTTTTCTTTCTGGCTCTTTCTAATTATACAAACACACATATTCATGCATGGATTCAGACACTTTAAATGCCAAGTGTGCAGGTCATGGTTTTCCTATACGTGTTCTCGCTTTACTGGACCCACTGTCCACACACAAGACCAGACCTCGGTTTTCCAACAGTGCCATACCTCATTTTATTTCATAGTAGAGAAAACACAGCTAAAAGAGGTTCTAAGTGCTTGCATGCTTTTTGGAAAGGCAGACCAGAGCATTGATTCCCTCCTGCTCCCACCAGCACCCCGAGCCCAGATTCTGCCAAAGCCTCAGACCCACTCCTGTTTTCTTTTATTTGGCAGTGCAAGAGTCCAATGTCTTTTCAAGACTTGATAGATCCCTGTGAAATTCCTCCTCATGGACTTGGCTTCATTGTCTAATAAATGCCACCCCCCCACCCCCCCACCCACACACACAGGCTTAACCTCAGCCGTCAGTGTCTCCCTCAGCCCCATTCAGCTCAGACAAGCATTTCCATCATTAGCAGAAAACGAGTAGATGCCTCACTGATCAAGCTTGTCTTTTGTGATTAAAACCTGCATTTTTTCCCTGTC
Organism: Chaetodon trifascialis; assembly: GCF_039877785.1. Classification (NCBI taxonomy): domain Eukaryota; kingdom Metazoa; phylum Chordata; class Actinopteri; order Chaetodontiformes; family Chaetodontidae; genus Chaetodon; species Chaetodon trifascialis. Next base: position 12,452,467 of record NC_092069.1, read on the forward strand.
ATATAGTCATGAGGAGAAAATTCTTCTGTTAATCTTTGCCAAATGTGATGGACACCTGACAGAGCACAGTGCCTCAGCCTCATAGTGTGTTAAGCATTATCATTCAGACAGCGTGTATCTAATTTTTCTTTTCCTTCTTCTTCTCTGTAGTCTCTCCCAAGTGCGTCCACAATGGGAAGGAGTTTTCCGAGGGAGAGGTGTACCGCATGGACCCCTGCTGGCTGTGTCAGTGCCGGGGTGGAATCTCCTTCTGCTCCAAGGCAGAGTGCGCTGAGCTGGACTGTGAAAACTTCTACATTCCTGAGGGCGAGTGCTGCCCTGTCTGCTTAGGTATGTCTATTTATCTTTGCTGAACATGATTGAAGCTAGGAGATTTGGATTTACGCTTGTGTTTTGGACGTTTAGGCCACTGGTGATGATGAGAAGGCCTGTGTGGCCAGCTGGCAGAGTAGAAAGCTGATGGAGGAGAGGTAGAGGCGATATCAAAATCAAAACCTTGCCTGACATTTACCTCCAGTGACCCTACCTTAATGGCTTCCTCATATAACCAGCTTCCAGTTGTTAACATACCTGGCATACAAGAGGTGCACCATAGAGCCAGGTGGAGATTCATTTCCACTGGGGAGCCTGAAGAATGTAAAAACCCTCTCTGAGTGTACAGCTTGGCTTTGTAATAGCTGCTCTGGCTTAATGGCAGGGGGCGGTACCCACTTGCAAAAACACATGTGTTTCATCCAGGTAGGGAGCTCTGATGTGCACCTGAGACTGTTAAAAAACGGGGTTGCAGCGCATATGGCAAGCACATTACAGTCCATGGAGATGGCGTCCAGTTTGGCCTCTGCCTGCAGTTGATCGGGTGCATTAGAGAGTGAAGAAGACAAAGAGTAAGACTATACAGGAGATCGTGTTAGGGAAGTGCTGGAAGTGCACCTGGAATATGCAGGCATGTAGATGGTATGGAATGCTTTCATCTTTTTCTTAGGGAAAGCTGCTTTCACTTACTGCATGGCTCACTGTGGAGAGCACTGGCTGTAATACTCTTAATCTGGATTAAGAGTTGTATTTAAGATTGCCTATGGTTACATTTCAAGATGCACTAATTAACAACAGTAGAACAAATGACTGTGTAATGTGAAAGGGGTTGCTTTTAAAGATCAACCCGCAGAGAATTATCACCACGCTGTGCAGTTTCCACAGCAGAAAGCAGTTCTTGTTTTGGAGTTGGAGACATTTTCTAACACACAAAAGATGCTATCGTGTTGCATTATGGGAAGTGTAGGCTTCAGGGGGTTTTGGAGCTTCACCAGGGCTGGGGCCTCTGCTGCATCACCTTCGACCACTCTTGTTTTTCGTCTCATGATTCCCACGGCTTCATGAAATTGAAATGTTCTGGTGTGACCCTTAAAGTTTCATTCTAAGGGTCATGGTACAGCATGTGTGAGGTGTGCACAGTGAGAGCACAGGGCAGAGAAAAATAGATCCCGTTCAGGTTAATCACAGCCAGATGGACGGAACCTCAGCGGCTAAAACGCAGCTGGACTCTGATAGGACAAATAGGACTCCTGTGCACAGCGTACAGTACACCTTCTCTCCCTCTGACACACTTTCAGTAAACCACACCAAACACACAAACACAGAAATATGAGCACACCCTTGTTTCACACTGACACTCAGAGAAAATACTGAGACCACCTTCAAACCGGCCCAGGTTACCAGTAAACAGTGTAAAAAAAAACCAAAACTGTTTATAGTAAATGTAAAAAATGCTTTCAGTGCTTGGCTCGTGCATCATACTCCACCTCAAGCTGGGCAGAAATTGCCCCAAACTTTCTGGTTCCTCCTTCAGGTGAATGGCTGCAGAGCTACAGTAATGCTTTCTTTGTTTTGGAGTGAAATTTATCAAACAGTGACCTCGTCACTGACGTGAGGGGTCACAGCTGAGACTCAAATGCATGGCTTCAAGCTTCCAGCCAAAAGGTGTGTACACTGTGGGGACCAGTGCTAATGAAAGTCATTATCCTTGCTGTGTTTTCAGTGGGATGACTCAGCAACACAAAACTCATCCATCTCATGTCAACTTAAATCCCTTTGTCTGTTGTTGCAGAGCCAAATTCAACAGTGTTCACTCCATAGGACTTGGTGATAAGCCAGTTTCCATATCTTGTTAGCTCCCTCGTGGAGTATCCTGCTTCCTTCAGCTCTGCTCTCACTCTTTCTCCTGTCAATTCAATTACAGTAGAGGATGTAGTAGAAGGTACACGGACTGTAGCTTTGGCTGTAAATTCCATTCATGGTCGCCAAACAAAACCAAATGTGTGAATCATATCAAAGCTTCCTCCTTCCTCTCTCACTTTGTCCCTGACTCATAATCTATGTTCTCTCCTGTCAGATGTGGAGTTACTGTCGATGGACAGCACCAAGGCCAGCTGCTGGGTGAATAACAAGCTGCGAGCCCACGAGGAGCAGTGGAAGGAGGACGACTGCACCTTCTGCCAGTGTGTGGATGGAGAGCCGCACTGCACGGCCATGGCCTGCAAGCAGAGCTGCCAGAACCCCGTCAAGATCCCCGGAGAGTGCTGTCCCTTCTGTGAAGGTGCAGAGAGCTGCGTCAGTCTCCCAACCAAAGAGCACTTGTCTTTATCGTATCTAGTGTATATCGAGGTGCACATTAGCCCACATACCACATGTAGGAGGCTCCCGTGTCCCCGCAGCTTTGCTGCAGAGGCCATGTCGGCGTGGGCTCATTAAAGTGGAGGCCAGGGAGCATTCTTCAAGCGGCAGGGTTCTTTGTGTTCCTTTATTACCGTTGCCCGCCAAAATGAGACCCACCTGTGTGTGTGAGGCTGCGCCATGCTTTTAAAGCAGGGGGCTGCATAATTGAAGTGGATCCCCTTTTTTGTGAGTGTAATTAGTTACAGCTCATTGGGCTGCTCCTCCCACTGAACGTGGCAAGAGACGCTTGACGGGAAAAGCTATGGTGTGTGTGCGTGTGTGTGCGTGTGTGTGTGTGTTGTTCCAAACTGTGCTCATTCATTGTGGCTTCACAATAAAGCTGGACCTGATTCAAGAGCGTCTGGGCAGTGCTAGAGTCTGACTTCAGTCCAGGGGCCACTCTGTGATCTTCACTGCTAGTCCTCGAACTAAAACATGCTCTTTAGACGCGTTCAACTTATTAATGGTAGACAGTTCCACACAATAAGACCGAGAGGTATAATACCCCTTACAGTGTGACCCACCCTGGTGTAATTGCTCTACATTTATCTGTAATCACTGTTTACTACAAAATAAGAGCAGTGTTAATAGGTAGCTATTACAGTTGGCACAGAAAGCATAGATGAGGTATTACACCTGAGGGGATCTGAGCACACATATGTAAAAAAAAAAAAAAAAAGCAGAAAGAGATTCATAAAAGGAATCACGTCCTGTTCTTAGTTGTATACTTTGAATGCTGCTGCTCTCATGCACAGTCCTAACCCTCCATTATGTCTTTGTTCTCCAGAGCCTTCCTATGAAACAGTTAGCCCCATGCTGTGTCCTCCCCTGGAAAACTGCTCCCTGTCAGGCAATGACTGCCCCTATGGCTTCCAGCAAGACAAAAATGGATGTCTGCTCTGCCAGTGTCTCAATAGTAAGTTCCCTTTCCTCACTTTATGTTGAACCTAAAGGGTTAAAGCCTCAGGGACTGGTTTGCAGAAGCTGACATGCTGCTTCTCGCAGTTTTGAAAATGGGGGGCACACAACGCTGTGTTTACCTGTTTGCTCTCGCTGATGTCAATCAAATTTGGGGACCACTGGCTTTTGACAGCAGCAAAGATGTGTTCGCATTCGTGACAGCTTATTTGTGTCCATGTATGCAGTCATTGCAAAGCTCTCTGTCACAGGAATGTTCCTGTGAGCAGCTCCTTAGCAGCTCATGCCTTTGATGGATTGTTGTGCCCGTGATCAGATGACCTCTCCCTCAACTCTTTCAGATGACTCCTGCCCTGACCTGGGAAAATACTGTTCCCTGCGATGCCCAATGGGATACGAGAGGGATGATTTTGGCTGTGAGGTGTGCGAGTGCAGCATCCCCACGCCCAAGTGCCGACCTTTGACCTGCACAAAGACCTGCCCCTATGGATATGTGTAAGTGCACCCAGTGAGCCTTCTCATCCACCGACACTCATTTGTCATCCGTGTTTTCAGCCTGTTTAAAGACATCTGTGGCTGTCAGTGATATGCAGACATGTGAGGAAACTGTGCAGCCCACTGGAAATTCTGTTATGCTGGTGACTTGTCTCTTTTCTCTACTGATTTTACTCTTGAGAAAATGTTTGTGTCTTAAAGTCATTTTTTCAAGTGATGCCCAGCAGAGGCCAGTGCCTAATTGTTGCTGGTAAAAAGGAAGTAGAACAGGCTGTTGCAGCAACACAGTAGTTTAGCATCCGAGATCAAAGGGCCTACCTTGGTGGCCAGTCCCAGGTCTCTAAGTCAGTGTGTGAGTGTGTGTGAATGCTTGTGTGTGAGTCATTCACTGTGAGGTCCTCGCAAGAACTTTCAGCCCCCTGCAACTCTTTTCCTCCTAATCCCATTTAACCCAATCAAACATCTGGAAGTGCTCTCTACCGGGACGCTTGGTCCCCAGGCACCACTCTCATTTCATAAATCATCGTTCCGTCTCAAAACAACGATCAAAAACACATCAGGACAAAAGCTGCCTTTATGAAACGTATACAGTTGGGATTCTTCTGGTATCTCAACCATGCTCTGTGGAGCCGCGGATCAAGATGGGCCCGATATGTCTGCAGAGGAGGAGAGGAGAGGAGAGCAGCTGAGAGGAGAGGAGAGCAGCAGAGAGGAGAGCAGAGGAGGGGGACCCTGTGGGGAAAAGAAGAGCAGGAAGTCCTGGCTTTATCCTTCATAAGCAGCTGTTTAGGTCTACCCTCAGAAGTCTGAAATCCTCTGAGATTTTGCCAGCCTCACAATACAGATCTGTCTTCTCACACAGGCAGCGACCACAAAGAAACAAAAGGCACAAAGGATCTCTGTGTTTATACCTCTCGTATTGATGACATCCTGTGTGTACTGTAATGTACATATCCCAAACTGAAGGACCAGGCCTCCAAAGCAGGATGAATGTAAACCTTGTAAACTCTGTATAACCATGTGTCGAACACTCCTCTCTCGTGTTAACAGTCCAGATGAAGGGCGTTCTCAGGGGAGTTCTTACGAGCGAAGTTGAGTTTTCCATCCTTCATAGCTCAGAATCATCACTGTGACCTCACAGGTCATGAATGGCATTTTTCTGGCCATCGCCATTGCGGCACACTGGAAATTGTGCCGAGCCAGCAGTCCCAGGGCCGGGGCCTCCAGTGCCTCCCCAAGCCCCTCTATCCCCCTGGAGCCCAAAGCGCTGCTTGGCATTCCACACACCATCTTTGAACAAAGCCTTGCTCTAAGGTCGCAGCACTCTCTGTCTCTGTATTTGTACAGTGAGGCACTGGCCAAACCCTCACTATGTTGTTTCAATAGCTGTTATTGCTGTTTCAGCATAGATAGGGTGCTCTGTTTGCTGAGCCTGACATACTCTGTCCTCTTTATGGGACCCAGCACCCATCCATGGGTTCGAGGAATTCTTTTACTCACGCTGCCCTGGCAGATGAAGATTAATCGAGTAATTACCCAGGCCTAATGAGGCCACGGCTTCATAAAATAGGTATCATCACTTACCTTGAGGGAGAGACGAGAGGGAGGCTGGCGGGTTGACAGAAGGTTACAGACAGGGAGGGGTAGAGAGGGAGTCTGTAATGAGAGAAGTGTAGATACAGGTCATTCTTTCATCTGGGTTTTGACAATTTATCAACCTGCAGCTCATCCATGTTTTATTAGGCAGATAATTGGATCCAACCGGCCTATTTCCAGCCTCTGCAGCTCCTCTGTCTCTGTCTGTGAGGATATGCCTTTAATGCTGCTTTGTTCTGACAACTGGACTCCTGTTTCTCTTCTGGCCAGTTTTGTTAAATTGTCACTAAATTTACAAGTCATCCGACAGTTTATACCTGACCCTCAGTGGGCCATATTGCTCTCTCTTTTCCTGTGCTACCAGTAAACATGCCTACAGTAGCTCTTGCCTGGCCGCTGCTCCTGTATGTCCGCCAAAGGCTTTTGGAGCAATAAGGATGGCAAGGGGGGAATTGAAAGCATCTGAATTGGCTTTAGATTGCTTCATCCAGAGTGTTTGGGTTGGTTTGATGTGCAAACCACAGGGAGCTCATGTGTTGGCCTTTTATTTGGCCTTCTTTAAGGGCAGCTAATATAAAGAGGGGAAAGCAGGTCCAGATGTTGATTATACCAGACTTGAGCATCTGGGTTTCACTCAGTCCTCCTCTTCATCTTGGAGATATCCTCAGTGTGTATTCTTTGTTGCCCCGCAGGAGGAACAAACATGGCTGTGAGATGTGTCGCTGTGTCAAGTGTCCTCCCTTCACTTGTGACAAGCACTGCAGCGACGGCTACCGTCAGAACAGGAAGGGCTGCTCCATCTGCATGTGTAAAGGTAACCGAGCTCTGGTGCAGACGTCACCTGCTGCAAAATGCTGGGCAACAGTCGTTTACTCCTGACAGAATAATACCTCAATAGCAATAACATGACAGTATTTGAGGGATGATTCACAGGGCGAGGAAGGAGGATTTTATAGTATACCAATATAGTTGCCTCTTCAAGGTCCAGTGTGTAGGATTTAGTGGCATCTAGCTGCAGATTGCTACCGCACTCGTCCTTTAAGAGTTATATACCAATAGTTACCTCCTGGTACACATTTCCACCACAAGGTCCTGACTGTAACCAGCATAAAGGGCAAGGGATGGTAGCAGATAGAAGAGCTCTGTTAGCAGAGCTGAGTTTCTGCCACTAAGCTGCAGCTTTGATTTCCTGTGACCCTCTGGTGCTCTACAGTGGAGACTTTTTATGCATGTTTGTTTTGCTCCTTGTTTAGCTTCATCCAGGGGCTGTGTGTCCAACTCTAATTAGATTCCCTCAAGCCCTAAGTTTAAAGCAAGTATGCAGATGCCATATTTATGCTCCGCCACATTTTATGTGATGTGTTTATTTTGCCAATTTGGCTTTATTATAAATATTCCAGCCTCAAATATACTTTTGGTTTTCCTGTATGGTGAGGAGATCAGTACAGCTGGCTCCTCGTCTCCACACACAGAGCGACTCACACACACACACACACACACACACACACACACACACACACACACACACACACACACACACACAGCCGGACCTGCTGCAAATAAACTGCTGCTTACCTGATTTTAAAACTCTTATCTCTCTGTGGGCTGTTAAAATATTTAGAGATAGGAAACTTTTTTTGGAAGTACATTTTTTGCAAGTTTTGTATAAAAGAGAATAGACGCTGAAACATCTGCCTGAACTCTGCAACGTCGCATGGTTCACTGTGTTCAGCTTTGTTCCTGATCCCACTGGAGCCCTGCAAGCTAGAACAGCCCCGCTGAGTTTAACACATGCTGGGGCAGAGTTACTGGCAGTGTTTCCCTTTTCATTTTTATGTCAGTTGACAAAAATTGTTGGAAATTCATTACCTTTATTTGTGGCTCAATTCCAAATTGACTATTGGGACACAAATACGCAATAAAGGAAGATCAAACGCCTGTTGGTGGATGTTCCATTCGATGGAACCACAACCACTTAACTCTCACATTAGCCTCTAATGAAATTGGACCTAAGACAATAATACTGACCCTTTTTACTGTAAATCGTAAATGTACTTAATGAAATTTCCACGGTGAATTTACCAGGTTCCCTGCCAGACAGAGCCAAGTTGCTGTTTTTGCACAGCTATTCTACAAGTCGTTGGTCACCCAGTGATGTCTGTTCTTTTCATGTTTGTGTCTCTAGAAAGTGGCCGTGTCCCGAGCACCACTTCCCCGGCGCCGATGCCCAGCTACTGCCTCACCTCCAACGGGCACCGATATGAGGAAGGTGACGGCTGGCACGACGGTTGTCGTGACTGCTACTGCCACTCTGGACGGGAGATGTGCGTGCTCATATCCTGCCCCGTGCCCAGCTGCTCTCATCCGGTTGTGAGGCCTGACCAGTGTTGTCCTACATGCGAGGGTACGTGTCTCCGCTTGAGTGTGACTGTATTCTATATTCAGTTTTAAAAGATAATACTTAGTAGACAAGAAACCCATCACACAGTCAGGCGGCTTTAAACAAACCCTCAGATTATCTTAACTTGATTGGAGGAGAAAATACAGGTGAATAATAGCTGTTAGTTGAAAACATCCATGCTGGTTTACAGACATTTATTATCAACATTACAGACTTCCTCACTTTCATGATTTCATTGCAGCAACTTTGTTCTCAGTTGTCAGCGCTCTGCAAGTACAGTGTTATAAGAAGCCAATAGAAATTATGGCCAAGATGAGATGAGGTCAGTTTGACAATTTGATGTGCAGTTTTACCTCTTTAAATTTCCCTTGAAGCATTTGGCGATACGCTGAATCAAGGTGACTGCTTCACGTCTCAGCATACAAAAAACAAATGAATGAATTGTGTTGCAAGTAATACACATGCACGCATGCGTGCGCGCACACACACACACACACACACACACACACACACACACACAGGTCTGGCACCACCCAGCATACAGCCCCCTCACAGCTCATTGAAGTGCGAGCTTTGCATCATTAGCTATGGCTTTTAGGCCTTAGACTTGCTGACCAGTGAAACACTCAAACACACAGTCTCTGTCTGTTTCTCTAAAAATGGAAGGCACACCGATCCACACCCACACATTTTTTATCCACAACCCTCCAACTCATGCGGGATATTTATGGAGGAGTGACTCAGTTGGCTGTTCAAATATTTAGGAGTGAAAGAATGTCTACCACTTTCAGAAGCTACACACACTTTGCAGTCAGGGGACAACAGGCTAACTCTTTGCAGATGTCTGTTACTCTGCTGGACAGAAAGATGTTTCCAACTAAACTTGTGTCACAACACATCTTGGACACCACCCTACACTGCCCGAGACTTCTTTTTAATGGATTGTGGCCTCTCATGCATCCTCACTCTAGTAAACTATGACTCTGTGTACTCTCTCAAGATCTTTTCCCTGCATCATGTTGCAGTTATTGTCTCGGGCTGAATGTATGTTTGTTAGCCACAGACCAGAATGTGAATTTGATAGCAGAACACAAACATGACTATTTCCTTTCATTTCTTCCCTCCTCCGTTACTGCAGATGAGTCAGGCAGCGGTCAGCCAGAGGGGATGGACATGGTGGTGTGCCGAGCACCTGGGGGGGAGTTTTATGTGGAGGGGGAGACCTGGAACCTGGACGAGTGCACACGCTGCACCTGCAGGAAGGGACGTGTCCTGTGCGACACTGAAGTGTGTCCCCCGGCTCTCTGCCAGACACCAATCAGGAACAAGGACACCTGTTGCCACGTATGCCCAGGTAATAGGAAAAAGGCCAGGGTGCAGGGAAGCCGGGGTCATTTCAGACAAACATGCACAGGGCGTCAGAAGTGTAAAGCTGTTTTGGATGTGCTATCAGCATGTGGCTTTAGAAGGTCTTGCATGTTGCACTCAGTTTTATGTCAGGCACACAGACTCATAAAGAAACCAGCCGAGACCGGTTGGGTTTACATAGTGATCCTCCAGGCAGGCAGCAGCACATGTGGACTGCCTTCACCCGGCAGCCCGCACCGGAGATTCATCATAACTCTCTTATAGCTGGAAGGACAAGAATTTAACTGATTTGGCTCAATCTGTGCCGTTCCTTTTGCTATGGGAACAAACTTTGACACAAATGTTTCGGCGAGCGCAAAACCACACGCATATTTTATTTACAACTGTGCCCAAACACTCATGCGTCTCTCATACACTTAGAATCAACATACCCCAAGCATTCCCGAGCATGAGGCCCACAAATCAGCAATGCATGACTGCGCCTGAGAGCTGCTCCTTGAGAATGCCAGGCCCGCCTTATCGCCGCATCTCCTTTCACAAAAGCAGATTGTCAGAGGCCAGCCTTTGATATATGTATGGGCCCGGTCACCAGGAATGTGGGAATAATACACATTTCACTGACAGGCCCTATGATGGATGTGTACTGTAGGGTAGTGCAGTGTGTACATGCTAACTAAGTCTTAAGTCATGAGAAGGCCATATATCTGAGGCCTGCAGCGATCTGATGAGACAGAAAGATAAGACCTTAGAGCTGACATCTGCCATATGGAGTCACTTGTGTCAGCGCTTTGCATACAGTAAAGCATCTTATCGTTAATGTAGCCCTAAAGGTCCCGCCACTTTTGTGATTGAGAATTTACACAGCAGCAGTCATGCAGAAGTAGGCCTCTCCGAGTCATTTTATACAACTACAATATTGGGGTTTTTTCTTTGAAAATGGCAACACTCTGCAAGCTAAAATTAGGCTCTAACCTTTCATTGCCAAGTCCTGTTAAGTGAAGAAAGAGGCTGGAACGTGACCTAGCACACAGCCCCATGTCTTGCCTTAGCCTTTGAGTATTTTCATTATCAACCCTGCTTGTACCTGTGTGCAACCACAGACGAGACGCTGAGCCCCTTGCTGCCAGTGAACAACAGCCAGCAGGAGTACTGCATAACCAACGATGGAGACGTGCTGCTGGCGGGAGACTCTTGGAAAGCCAACGCCTGCACCAGCTGCACCTGCAACAACGGCACCATTCAGTGTTTCTCTCAGCGCTGTCCGGCTGCCAACTGCAGGGTGCCCGTCTTACGCAAGGGCCAGTGCTGCCCACACTGTCTCGGTGAGTATTTAGGTGCGTCAAGAGAAAGCTGCCTTTATGAGTATTTGTGCCTTTAGACTCAACTTTGAGTGTTTTTACTGCACTAAAAATGTACTCAACTTTGAGTTTTAGATTCTGAATGTGCTTTATATTACATACTAAAAATGTAAATTATGTAACACGCTCCACAAAGTGAGAACAAGAACTATCAAAATCCTTTACGTAATAAGTTGTGCCAGGGGAACAAGACACAGCCTGCTGTTGGGAAAGTTATAATCCATAATGCTGCATGTCAAAAAGAGGGCGTAGCTGAGGGGTTTCCAGTCTGAATGTGTGCATATGTGTTTGTTCGTTAGACAGAGCCACTCTGGCGCTACATAGGCAACCAACCATTCGCAACAACATTCCATGTGACATACACACACCGTGCGCTCAGAGCAAAAACATTCCTCGAGCATCCGCACATTCACACGTGTTTCCTGTCCCCGGCTGAATCGGCCCGCGCCACTCTCTGTGTGGCGGCACAGGAAGGCAAAGCTCCATGTCAGCTTTTCCTATAGAGGAAAACCTCAGCATAGGCTCCCATTGTTCAACCCGATATGTCGCCGTTTCACCAGGCCTTTGTTTTTGCCATTTTCCCGCTGGAGTTTTTTACGTAATGCCTGGGCAAAGTCGTACCGCTGAAGTGAAGTGGACAGTTCTTGTAAACACAACTTATCAATTGAGACACCAGGGAGTTCATACACTAACTCACAGTTTAATGTTTATGTCTGGAATGATTTGCATCACACCAGTGATGTCGGTAATGGATCTTATTCCCGTCTGAACAGAAATTACGACGTCAGTGCCAGTGATGGTGTCTACCAACGCCCCCAAGACGACAGTCACTCTGACAGTGGAGAGCGCAGTGTGGATCACCACTGCCACTGTGCCGCCCATCATTGCTGACCCAGGTACCCGCTCTTTAAATCCCTTCATTTAATACACCATGTAGCGTTAACTCCATCCTAGTTGTTGGCATGACTCTGTGTACTCTCCCTTTCAGTTTCTGTAAATGTTTATTCTAATGGTCTCACGCTGAACTTAAACGACTGATAAATGGACACTAGTTGAACATGATCTCATGAGACACCCAGCGTTAATTCTTCAGTGTTCAGAGCTGGGATAGCTGCCAAAAGCAAAGACAGAAGCTAGTTTCAGTTTAGGTTTGGCCAATGGGATGGGCACAGTGATGAAAAAGCTTTTTTGTGGGACAGATATCCGATATCGATGTTGTCTGTGTCCCACAGATGAGCCAGGTTTGGGTGAGAATTACCCCAGCCAAACAGAGATGGCCCTCATCTACCAATCAGCAGCCTGGATACTGGCAGGTCTCCTCCTGGCCATCATCATCTTCCTCATTGTGGCGTTACTCATCAACAAGAAAAAGAAGTGGGTGCAGATGTCCTGCTACAGTGCACCAAAGAAGGTGAGAAGTAATCACATAAATCATAGCATTATTTTGAAGTGCAGGCTTGAAATTGTCTTCCAGCTTCTGCTACAACCAGTGTGAAAGCTGCCACGGCGGCAGGATAAAGTTGCCCTGCACTTTCAGCTGGAACCCCATTTTACACCTGGTATTAGACTGGGATCTGAAACTGGATATGTTATCTGGATAATAAACAATCCGATCTTGCCTTTGTGTTTACACCTGGTATTTTAATGCGTTCTCGTTATCCTCTTTGAGATCAGATCACTGTTCTCCAGAGCTAAACCTGCATGTGAATAATTTGAGGTGGTGGCAAATCAGACCCAGTCTCCCTTAAAGAGTCACTGAGTTTTCTAAGTTGACCTGTTGTCTTGCTGTGTTGCAGGCCGCTCAGTGACAGATCTCTTTTGTGCCGCAGATCAGCTGCACAGATGAGGGCAACACACGCCATCACATTTAGTTATTCCTTACTGTGTGTCTTTCATTTTCCACCTGCATTGCTTTCATTTTTCACACTGTTCTGTTGAATGATGCATCTTTTGGCACTTTCTGCCACAGAATAGACGTATAATCAGTAATTAGAGGTGTGTCTCTTTCAGCCTTCTCATTGCTCCCTCTCTAAATTTGAACAACCCTATATTTTATGTTAGCTGAAAACAAATATCTGTATGTTGTGTAGGCTACGGATACCAGCACTTGACACAATGCAAGCCAGACTGCCTCCAGATCCAGATCTGTCAAAACCTGAATTGTGGCTTCAAACTAACAACAAGGTCTTATGTTCTTTTTTCTTTCCCTGCTCAGACGGTGATCCTAAAGAAGCATGTAAACAAGAACTCAGTGGTCTACATGGAGCCCTCCAAGGAGAACAAATTTCAGAATGTCAAGAATGACTGCGGCATCATCCATTTCTCTCCAGAAATGAGCTCCCCCTGCGTGGACAAGATGACCATCCCCAGGGCCAAGCTGAGCCTGGGCAACGACTGGACGCCGCGCTAAATCCACCGCTCAAACCCCGCAGATCAGAGCTGTCCGGCACCTCCCACTCTCTCTTACTGCTGTATCCAAGGTGATCAGTGCAGCGGTGCACACACACACACATACACATAAACACACACACCTTGGGCGCCGCCTCGTTCCCACCCTTCTCTCTCTGTGTGACAGTAAAACTGAGGACACTCAACGAGGGACAAAGCAAGCGACCTCTGTTTCTTTTCTTATGTGTCCATATTCTTCTGTGTTTGGAGCTCTGGGTGGAGTGAGATGCTGGGAGGTGGATGGATGCGTGGACATGTAAAGGACACAGCCACTCTGGGCTCTGCTTTCAAACAGAGCAGGAGGCAGCCAGAGCGGCTCCTCTGTCAGAATCAGACTTTGACTGTGAACATTGTAATATTATTGCTTATTATTGCCTCCTTTTGAAACTGGAACTTTGAGGCAATAAGAGGAGCATAAAAAGCTTTAGGACGGGGGTTTGGGCTTTAGTTTAAAGGGGGTCTAGAGGATGATGCCCCCCCTGAGTTCAGCAGTGCTTCGTGGATGTAATCATTTTCATCAGCAGGGAGGCCAAAGGAACCGATAATCCAGTTGGATCACATTGGGTTCAGCAGCCAAATCATAACAAGTCAGCAGTCTCTATATAGACCCCCAGATCCAAACCCCTGCTTTAGAATGTGTGGTTTCCAGCTTAGTTTTTGTATATTTCTACAGTATTTGTACTTGTTGTAGTGTTGTTCTTGGCCACCTCTTGTTTTTATTATGGGTGTCTCCATGGGGCCAGATTGAAACATTTTGAAAATGCCAGTCTAAACATTCCCCCCCGATCAAGTTCAGGAAGGACTCGCTTCCCAAACAGCAGCCTTGTCCCTACCTTCAAATGACCCAAGCCATTCCATTCAGAAAACTCCCGACAACAAACCGCAGTTCTACAAAATGAAATACATGACTTCCCTCTGCGAGCCAATAGCCTTGGTCTTTCCGCTCAGCCTCATGCGACCTCGGCGCTTCCAGAAGGAGTCGGTTGTACTTCATCATCTCAGAAATTGCAGAGTGGAAGCCGAAGTGATGTTCATCCAGGAGGAATGTGCTTTTACTGGCTGCAGTGGATTCGAAATGGTGCCAGACGCTTCATCTGGACCTATGAGGAATGTCTTTGATACCTTGCCTCGCTTCATAACTTCATTCACAGCCGTGCGTGTGTGAGCGTGTGTGTGTGGAGCTACTGTTCACAGCGAATGTTAGCGGTAGTAATGATTCATTTTAAAGCCTTAATTCTATAGCCTTAATGCATTTTCTTTGTTGATATCCTGTTTTCATGACTGTCAGCCCATCGCAAGGAATCTAAAAGCAGTAATATATTCACCCAATGTTAAAGTGGACAGATTGTGTTGCGCGGCGTCACTGATGATGTGTGATGTGGAGAGGCTGGAGCGTGAGGGGAGCTTTCTAGTAACTGCACGTATTGGTACACATGACAAAATCCGAGCATGTTGAAGAGATGTAGCACTTTTCTTTGGAGCCAGTGTTTTTTTTAGAAAGCTCCCTGCAGGATTCTTGGAGGGATAAAGGCCCTAATCAGGGATTTGATCGGGATATTAAGATCACGGAGATGTTAAACCACTCAAGTGAACACGCTGCTGCAGCTAGAGGCTCGGCACCAATCTGATCAGCTCGGGGAGGGAGGGACTCTGAGGAGCGTTGCGAAACAAACTGGGGCTTCATAGGAAAAGGTTTTGGATTCAGAGTTGTCGATCCACTGCCGATTTCTCAGCACGCAGACCATTCTGATGCCAAAATTGGTTGGAGACCAATTTCTGTCGCAGTGTTTTAGTAACTCAGTAGATTTGTGTCTGTTTGAATCATGACCATGTGCTTTAAAAATGAAGAGGTGACTGTAAAAGCTTACGCAATTCTTTGTTCTATGTGTAAAAAAGTAGTTTAAATTAGTAGGACAGAAGAGTACCTTATTTATTTTTTCACATAGCTTTATTTATTAATACTATAGTTTGAGATTTTTTTTTTTTTTTTTTTGAAAATGAACTTTTGGTAGCCAAAGCTGTACATTGTAGACTATTTACCATTTCTATCTGCTATATTCTATACAACCTTATTTATTTCACTGTTGCAAACCCTGTAAATATGTTTCCTAGATGATGAACTGTAACATTTACACTTATTTTGAAAATAAATGTGTGAACCAAAGTGGCCTGAATGATGATACTTACTCTGGGTTGGAGGAACAATTCCCTAAAGTGCAGTGATGTCATCAAAAGATGGCATCTGTTTGTGGTTTGTACTTCACTCACAGATTCACAGGCTCATGCACATCTGGTCCTGGAGTTCGGCTCCAAATTGGAATTTGTCCTCTCTTAGATGCTTTAAATCAGATCGTTTTCCCTTGCTTACCAAGGTTGCTCTCTTATCTCAGTAGCACTTGCAGATGTGTTTAGTAGTGACGCTGTAGATTGTTTCCGATGGGGCCTCTCTGAGATGTGAGTACTTGTGAACGGTAAGTAGATCTCATCTATCCAGTGGGCTAATAAAACACTGGAAAACACAAACACAGACCTGGAAACCTGGATAATCCTCAGTGCAGACAGGGCTGTTGTTTCGACTTGTCCGTAAAAGCTGGCTCATAAACTTAAAGGTGAGGAAGCTTCTCCGGAAGGATCAATAAAGCAAACATTAGGGTCAGTTTCCCAGGCCGACGAGTACGTCAAATACTGCAACACACAGTCTAAAAGTACCAACAGTTTAACGAAGTGTTCCTGAGTCCATGCAGTAATATGCTTTATACAGTCATGTGTTCACAAAGTGGTGAACCTCTCTCCATCCTCGCTTGTGAACTGAGGATGCCCCTTTCATACCCAATCATGATACTATCACCTGTCACCAATGAACCTGTTTACCTGTGGAATGTTCCAAACAGGTGTTTCTGGAGCATTCCACATCTTTCCCAGTCTTTTCATGCTCCTGTCCCAACTTGTTTGCTTGTGTTGCTGCATCAAATTCAGAATCAGAGTCGCAGCTTTTTTGGAATCTGTGTTGTACAGTGAGGACAAGTACTGAGGGAATACTCGCTATCCAGACTTAGTCATCAGGTTTCTCAGGCTGTGTGTGGACCAATAGCTGTTATACTCACATGTACACTGAAGACAGGTGCACAACTCCATGTGGGAAAAAGCGATTTATTTCTACTTTCAATCCCATTGCTGATTAGAAATGTAAAATTGTTTCATTCATGTCACATAAAAAGCCCTCTTTTTTTAACTTCTTTTGTTCGATTAAGGCAATAAAGTCCCAGTGAACCTCTTGTTTCCATGTTTGTCTGAGAAAGACCCCAAAGCTCTGGAGGGTTTGGGAAAGTTTTGGATTTTGGGTCAAGTGCAGTACAGTACAGTTACCATTAACCATGGTTTAAAAAAGGTATGAATCAGTCAATCTTCCAGCATATTCTGTAGGTCCCGGGAGGGAAAATGTCTCTGGGAGTCTACTGAGCCTCAAGCCAAGCAGGACACCTCCCAGGCCAGTGGAATCCCTTGGTTCTCACAGAAGGATCTTGTAGTAGTCGTCCCTGTAGCTGTACAAGACCACCACAGCCACCCTGCAAGAGGACAACATCTGTCAGTTCTAGGATTCCAAAGAATATTAAAAGCATTATGGAGAACATCCAAATGGGACATCGCAGAATCAGGACAATGATATTCAGCCGGGAGGGATTCCAAAGATCTTAGATTTCTCTGGTTTAAGAGGTCAGTCCTGCTGAAATAACACAGGATCCAACCCTGCCACGGCTCCACGTCCAGGGTGAGACTCAGAGGCGAAATTAACATCCTGACTTTTCCTTTAGCGCCATCATCAGGCCAAAATTTCACTTTTTTCCAATACTTTGGCTTATGACCTGCTAAACATCATCCTCAGCGGCAAACGTTAGCATGCTAACACGCTAAACCAGGATGCTGAACATGGGGCAGTCGCAGGCATCGGTTTCCTTCCTCGCCCTCAGTGCAGACTTCACATCAACATGTTAGCATGGTCAGTGTGAGCATGTTAGCATGAAGCTCAAAGTGCCACTGTACCTAAATACAGCCTCACAGAGCTGCTGGCATGGCCGCAGACTTGTTAAAACAGCACTGCAGATACAGGCTGTGTGCACAAGTTTCGCCCACAGTAGCTCTGGCTGAAGGGAAAGTTCAGTGACAGTGGCTGGGATAAGATTCAAGGTGGCAGGAAGGTGACTGCATGAGCCCTTTACCCCACTCATCTGGCCTCAGTTGCCAAAGCGTTAGATGAAAACAACTAAACAAACACATAAAAACACATGCTGAATATATCCATTGTTGCGTCTGTGACGCTCATTTATCAGCAGAGGACAACCCCCCCCCCCCCCCCCCCAAATGGCAAATCAAATGCACAACAGAGACAGGAAATTAAAACCAACTGCTCCAGAGAGTTGGACGGGGAGCCAAAAAGAGGAGCTTTGATTTTTTTTTTTTTTTTTTTGTTACCGTCTCATTCATGAAAGAGAAAATCTGCTGAATCCCTCACAGGGCTGCTCTCTATGGGCATTCACAACACTGGAAGCTTAAACACTAAGGATTTAGCCTGAGCTTTGAAAAAAACGTTGTGCTGGGAAGCTGGGGAATAAAGCGCTCCATCCACAACCACAGTGATGGCTAAAGCTAACCTGCCCCCCCCGTGCTGCAGTCTCAGTGTCAATCAACTTGGGTGTTAAGAGACAGACATCAGAAGACCAAACAAGGCTAATCCTTCTCCAGATTTCACCTCAGGAAATGGGATCAGCTGAGGATTTGATGTTCTTCAAGGCAGTAGTTATCCGTCTAACAGCTCCCTTTGAAGGACTGACTGTCACTGTTACACCTGGAGAGCGTGGGCTTGGTCGGAGCTTTGGAGTGGCAGCTGCCCGTAAAAGGAAGTCTGCCTTTTTTAAGTGGTCTTTAATGTATTCCGCTGTTTGCCTCAGGTTTCATTTTAATAAAATAACAAGTCCGCAGTAGATGGAAACATGTGTGTGAGCAGAGAGGTGAGGGGTCTCTGGTTCATCCTCCACGAGGGCTCCTGCTGAGACGTCTGTAACTTGTTCGGAAAATGTCTATATAGCATCAAGTTTCTGCTGTTACTTTGCTTTTGAGGGGGAAAAGGCTTTAACAGTAAAGACAGCCTAAAGACAAGGCTGTGGGCGTGAACATTGAGGCAAAGCTTTGAGATGATTCTCATCCTTTCTCTTCCTAAAATCTTGTCTGTGTTCCTTAAACTCATTATTTCTTACCAGATTTTTCCACATTCATTTACGTGTTTTTCTTCATTTAAATAATTGCTTTCATTCATTAAAATACAATATCTGTAGGCGGAAATCTGATTGACAGTATGACACACTGGATGTGATTGGCGCCCAGTCCGTATAATTAAAAAAGGTGCTGCAGTACCACAACAAACACCCTAAACAAGATTCACTGTTTCATGGCACTCTGCCTAATCCCATTAATGACAGGATCTTGTAAAAATATGCATAGTAAATCTGATTTTTAGACATGTGAGCAGCATGGATGTACTGATTGCAATGTTGGTAGGACCACCACTTTGGCCCCAATCTCAGAAGACAAGAACCTCTGGGGGCAGGGACCAATGTCCAGTTGACAGGGTTAGGCTAATCTCTATAAACACATTTCTGCATAAAAATGCAGATAAATAGAAAAAAAAGCTAAATTGACTTTAGATAACAGCTGATGGGTACGCAGGCAAAGCCCACTGGTCAATATTAGCTGGACTATGAAGCGAAACCTGAACACTTCCAATGTTGTCCCCTGCCTCCAGCTTCTGTATGCATATGCAGCATCTGCTTATAGAGATTACTTTGGCCATGACTGAAATATCTCAACACGCCAGCACCACCAGCAGGGACACATTTGTGTTTTTAGTCATACATCTGTCTCAGCATCTGCTGGACAGAGGATATGAGGATGAATTGAGACGTGCAAAGCCACGCGACATACTTTTTCCTAATTTTGAAATGGTGGATCTCCTCGCAGATGGACTTCAGGTAGCGCTGCTTGGGGAGACGAGACAGCAGAGTCTTGACGCTGCTGTTGAACTGGTCTTCGCAATCAAACTGGAAAAAAGGAGAAAGAATGGGGGATTAGAGAAAGAAAGTGGGAAAGAATGAGGGTTAGGTGAGTCGGTGTCGCACGCACGACGCAGATGAAGCTCACCAGCATCCAACGAGGCCTGGGACAGATTGGTTTTACTGTCAAATATTGCAGAGACCGTCCCACACTGCGTCATTTTCTTCATGTTTGTTAAAGTAGACAGCTTTTTGGAGGAATAAATGGGGTTTTTCATCTGCAGACTGGGAGTATATTTTTGTACGTCAAGTGTGGCGTGGCACTGAAGGTACAAAGCAGCACTGGGTTTATGGAGCTCCTTGGTTCCTTGTGTGACTTAGGGTAATTTGCCATATTTAAAACAGGCCCTTCCTGCACGCCTGGCTATACACACTGTGTATTGTCATGCTTTTTATATACGAAACGTGTTTTCTTTGACACGTGCTATGAGGGGCCGACTATAGGTGGCCCATTCATCTCTGGAGTGGAGGCTTTTGCTTATATAACAGTGGTGTTAAGAGCATTTCTTCATGTTTCTCCACACAATATAATTAAAGTCTTTTTTTAAACCTCTGCTTTTAGGGGTTTTTACGAGTGCAGTCGTGGTCAGGAGTTTGGAATGCGAATATTAACACCTCTCAAGCATGCGTTTTTGTTAACTGTAGTATGTGTCTGTGCCGTGTGTGCGTGCAGGTTGGACTCTTTAGCAGGTCTGGCTATAGAAAAGGCCGGGGTGTTCCCTCACTCTGCACGGGACTGTACGGAAGGAGACGGGATCCCCTCTTCCTGTCTAGGATGTTGACCTCTATTGGATGTTCTTTCCACTTCCACCTCCCTCCCACCCTTCATTAGGATGTAGCCTTTTATTAACTGTGCAATGTCTTGATGAAGCCAGTATGGAACGCACCTCCAGAGACAGAAAGTTGACCAGAATTTCCTTCTGCAGGTCCACCTGTGGGATACAAAACAAGCAGGAGTACTCAAAAACACAATGGAGCCTTATCTCATGTTGCAACAATTCAGCAGAGTTTTGATTGGAAGTAGCCACCTCTGCCAAATGCTGTATCCATAATTGAGCTAAAAATATCAAGCGTTGCACCCGCTGCCCAACAGATTGTGTAATTCTTTCAACACAAGATAATCCAGTCCACTCCAACATCAGAAAACCACTCATAATTCCACTTTCACAATGCTCTCGCCAGGCCTGAAAGCACTCCATGTCCCTTTTACAGGAAGGGGCTAATGGCCTCCTGGGTTTCTCATTGGAAAATGAGTACTGTTGAGTTCCAGTTTGACTGACAGACAAGCAGGCTGCTGACACACAACGACGAAGACTTACAGGCCTGTGCAACTGCTTACCGGACTCAAGATGATTATGCCTGTTGTGTTTCAATAACTCACATTTTCTGTTGCATCGCTGATGCAGTCCAGACCCCAGCAGGGATGACAAATGCATTTGGAATATGCAGGGACATGGTAAATAAGACAAGCAGGGCTGATTTACTTTGAGAATATCTCGCCATAAATCTACATCGCAGCCATAAATAAACTCAATGTGGCAGCCATTTACATCCCTTGAAACTGCACGCTTGCTGCCTTCTGTTTAGTGTTCATTGTTGTGTAGCGACTGGAATGGATTCACAGCCGCTTTACCTCCAGCAGGGGAATTTAGCGCAGGGCAAATAACTGAAAAAGGGCTCCCAGTGATGTTTGCTGTTTTCGCTATCAAAAGCGCTTTCCTCGCTCTGTGATTTCACACATGAATTCAAGAGATAAGGTGGGAGAGCAGCAGAGAAGGGGAGCTGGGATTGGGAGGGATAAAGGGGTAAACAAACAAATGACTTACTGCCAGAACCTCAATGTCATTGCTCTTGTTCTGCAAATTGCTACTGAGATTCTGTAATCTGGTTTGGATCTGAAAGAGAGAGTCAGAGAGAAATAAAGTCAGAAGAAAATAACAATTGTTCCCATGATCTCAATGAACCAGCAAGAAAAACTCTTGACATGCAATCATTTTAGGAGCAAACCACTGGCCTGGTCTATAGTTGCAGGCGCCATATTCTTAATGCCAAATAGTCCAATGTTTACAACAGACACGCAGAGGGAGACAAAGAAGAAGAGAAGACGGTGACAGAGAGGCTATAAAACATGTTTACTGGTGCGGGTCAAAGGGTCAACGTAATGTGAAACCAAGCAGACAGAACTTGCTTCTTCCAAACAAGTTGTTTTCATGGATATGACACAGCTCGGCCTTCATGCGAACGGGTGAACGTGGTTTGCTTTAGATCCACCACAAATAGTAACTGAAGTTTAAATTCAATTTTCAATCAACAGCTGGCATTTAGTGGATTATTTCACCAGGTTGTCATCTTGGAAACAAACAACTAATCCGTGAATGGAGAAAATAATCTGCAATTAAAACAATCTTTAGTAGCACTTCTACTGTGTGTGTGTGTGTGTGTTTGTGCATCACACACCTGAGTCTCATAGCGTCGTCTGGCACTGGCAGAAACCTTTTCTGGGCTGATGACGTTCACATTCATGCTCATGGTGCCGCTGCTCCCGTGCTGCTCTGAGGAGCCTGGAGACAGATGAAACACCGCTTCATCCAATGAGACGGATTTTCACATTTCCATCGTCCAACAGTTGATCACACCTTCATCTCACATTTACACATTGCACACACATTCCAGATGTTCAACTGATCTTCAATTCAATTAGAACAGTTGGTTTGCTACCTGCGTGTGTGCCAGAGGCGGCGTGAATTTATCCTTCTGTTGCACTAACTGTGCGTCAGTTAAAATCAGTTAAATGGTGTAAATATTCAGTTTCATGATTTTACACTTTGACTGCATGCAGTGCTTTCGTGGAGTCAAAGCACAACTGTGTGAAAACAGAGGAACCACAGGTGACTGTTTAATGTTGCAGCGAGACTTTAAGGTTACAGATCTACAGTTTAAGCAGGACACAGAGGCTGACTGTTAAGAGTGAGAGGCAATCAGACCGGACTGAGCTCCCTACCTGAGGTGTTGAGCAGCGATCCTTTAGGGTTCTGAAGAGACATGCTTTCAGAGATTTCTCTGCAGGAGCACAAAAACAGACGTTATATAAGAACAATCTCCTTATACCATTTAGACATCTGAGCAGCGCTTTAAACCAAAATTTCTTTACCTGATGCTTCTGTCCTCAAAGAATTTGGTCCGACATTTCTGAATGATGTGGTCGACCAAGTCCAGCTCAGGAATCCGCTTCTCAGACTGTCTGTCCTTCTCAAAGGATTTGACCTGAAGACAGAAAATGACTTTAACATGTGCTGCTGTATGCAACCTTTCCATAATTCCGTCTTGTCAGGACAGTTTGGAAAGCAGCGTGATCTGCAGTGCCTCTGGCAGAAAAGCTGTTTTCCTATGAAAGACACGTCCTTCTCAAAGTGTGCTGCAGTCTTCATTTGGAGTGTGTGCAAATGAGACTTCAGCTGTCAATGAATTTCTGGACAGGATTGAAAAATACTGCACACCGCTACCCTGCACTATAAGGCTGCTTTACCTTCACGTAGTTTCCCTCCTTGTCAGAGACCAGGGCCATGCAGCTGATGCCGGCCAGCCTGCAGTGCTCCAACAACGTCTCCTGAGACTAAACACACAGGAAGACAAAAGGCTGAATTACTCACACACACACACACACACACACACACACACACACACACACACACACACACACACACACACACACACACACCCTTCTCCATGTTTCACCGTTGGGGCTTGAAGATGACAGCCAGAGGACCGTGTGGGTTGCAGGCGTTTGCTGAACCAGGCACAGAGCTGAATTTCTGAAAACTGAAGACCGCTTGCTGCCCTCATACAAGCTTCTGTGTGAATGCTGAGATGCCACTCGGCTAAAGCGTCGACGTTGCAAATCTTTGTCAGTCAGTTTACGTTTACGTAGAGTTTTGCTTGGAACAAGAAGAGTGTGCACCGGGTCGGGACTCACAACCAAAACCAATGTGCATTCAGGTAACGCATTCAACCCTGACAGTGTGTGTGTATGTACATATAGAAGTGTGTGTGTGTCAGCCCAATTTATTCTCACTACCTTCAGCCAGAGAGTGTGTCTTTGCCTCGTCATCATTTAAAATCTTCCTCTCCTCTTGCAACCCTCTCATTGACAGAACACATTAAGTCAAAGATAAGCCACAGGCTGGAGCCCGCCGGCAGCTCAGGGCCATGTTCCTAAGCTGCCTACGGCTGTTCGCCATATTTGGCTAATAGAAGCTAAAAGAGTGAAACCGTCTCCTGAGGATGAATTAGAGCCTCAGATTCGCATGTGAAAGGTGTTAACAAAAGTCTAGCGAGGGGGAATGAGGGGTGAGCAGATCCGAACAAGGTGTTCTCAGCATCTCGCCGCTGGTCGAGGCACCCGCTGCATGCATAATCAACAAATACGCAAACACTGTTGACGATTTGGACATGGTGCTGCTTGTTCTCAGGCAAACCCAATCTTTCCTAATTGCTTCTAAGGGCTCTGGGGAAATGAACAAGGCCAATCACTTGTGTCCTGTGCCAGTGCAGAGGACAATGAAGAGCATTAAAGCAAACACTTATCCACTGCAGAGGTGGGAAGCAAAACAATAGGTTATAAAGAGTAAAGGAGGAGAAAACAGGAGCAGGATTTCAATGTGGGCACGGCAACGTGCCAGGGAGGGCGTTTACAACAACACACAAACACAGGGCTGAGATCAGTTTGTCACATAAACATGAAGAATGTGACAGAGGCCTGACATCGGGAGCTTTGGACCAGAGCATAAATAACTTCGTTTGGAGGGGACTGATCTCAGCTTGGCCGCTCCCCAATTGCATTATGAGTGTTCCCTAACAAGAGCTCATCAAAAAGCTTTGTTGGAAGCTTGTCTAACAGATGATTCAGTCATTTATCGCAGAAATGACTCTGCGCCATATTGTCCCAGTATGGCCTGTAAGCCTCTTAAAAACGTGACCACAGAGTGCGGCTCATTCTCTGGGATGTTTACTATTTCTGATGCTGTCACGATAAGCCTGCTGCTGACAGATGAGGGACATTTTCCTCAAGAACGGAAGTCAGGTGTTGCCCTCTGTAGGTGGGGCGAAGGTACTACAGGACAAGAGGCAGGGCGCTGTGGAAATCACCCATTTTACACAATGGCTAATTCCAATTGTCTATTCAGGGGTCTGCAATGTCAGAAATTTGATGTAAAACACACACAAGGGCTCAGTTAGATACTCATTAGTGTATGAACACAAACAGAACAAATTCCTTCAACATGTACGGTGCTGCTATGTGTTAGTTCTCTGCAAATTTCTTCCTCTCGCAGGGCCGGAAGCAACAGAAAGGGAGTGACTGACTGAGAGGTGGACTCTGCTTCCTTTAGCTGAGATATATTTAGGCTTGGGCCTGAATGGCTCTGGACTGACTACATTTTAAGTGCAAGTCGGGGTCCAAAACAGTTGGGGCGCTGTCTGAAAATGTAATAATCCTTTTTGCCATATTTACAATTGACAACAGTACAAACAGATAAAGTAAAGGCATGGCAGCAAGACACATGCATGTCAACTGTCTGCACAGATGGCACTTTCAAAATATAAAAAAAATGTTTGTTTGCAAATTCGAAGAAAACACTTTTGTACCACCTCAAGCATACACAAGGCCTTTTGGTCAGTGACACCAATGATTTGTTTGCTTTGAAGAAAACCCCACAGAGCTCCTTTAAATCAAAACTGGCTAAATATCAGGCAGCCCGCTAACCTGTGAGACATCGTAAGCAAGATCTGCAGAGACGCCGGCGCTCCACAGCTTCTGGACAACACTGATGGCTTTGTACATGGAAGAATGGCCAACTGGGACCACCAGAGCATCACAGGAGCTCACTGATGGCTGATATATAAAAAAAAAAAAAACAACAGAAATTAGATGAAACAAAAGTCAAACACTGAAAGATGCTGTGAACTGTTATAAAAGAACTTGTTCTTAACAAACGTGTCTTTTCAACGCTCTTCTCTGTCTCTAGGCCTATATGCAGTTTTCTGGGGAGATCATTTCACAGTCTGAATCTGAAATATAGAAAATGATGCACCTCCAAAAATAACTCCACGGCGTCAAGAGTCGCAGTGATCATAGTTATTAGCATGTTTCTAAAAGTGGCTGTGTGGCAGCCGCCTGCTGTAATAAGGCATCATTAAATATGTAGCTCTGTCTGCTGCTCCGTCATTACAATAATTAGAAATGTCAGCTCCCAGCATGTGTGTGTGCGTGCGTGCGTGTGTGTGTGTGTCTCGCTCACTGGCTCCTCCATGTTGGCCATAGCAGCACAGACTTTGTCAAGAGCCACACTGGCCCCCACTGCAGAAGGCACTGGCACTGTGGAAGCTGGTCCTCGAAACTCCAGGATCTAGCAGCACAGGGAGGAAACCACTTAAAGACACCATGTAGCCTTATGGAATTAATGAAATACAGACAGAAGAGCTATATCAGAGACTGGAAAAATACGGTTCGCATGCACACACATATGTGGAATGAAAACCTTTGGCCACGTTTTTTAAAGTAAGAGCGGCACATTTTCTATCATGACTTGACAAAAGTCCCATCTGGAATGTGGATGATGCAGTAAAACCTACCAAGTGGTCGTAGCGTCCTCCAGCGGCCACGATGTCAGGCACAGTTCGCTTGCGTTTCCTGATGAAAGCCACAAACTGGAAGATGACCCCAGAGTGATGCTGCACCTTGTACACCAAACCTAAGTTAACCACCACCTGCAGAGAGGATGCATCTGCATTAAAAGGGGGAGAGAACGTGCACAGTAGCGTTTCTTTAAACGTTGATTTACTCACCTGCAGTTTAACTCCCAGTCTACGCAGCAGCACTGTGAGCTCCTCCAGCTCCTTGAGGCCCTGCTTGGCCAGCTGGGTGACAGCGGTCTTCTGTTTGGTGAGCGATGTCAGCAGCGGCGCCAGGTCCTGCAGGTCCCCCTTCTGTTCTATGTACTTGTACAGCGTCTGCAACTGGACGCAGCAGAGGAGGCATCTCAATGTTTACGAGTGAGAACAAGTTGGCTGCTGTAGGAATGATTGCTTTTACAGAAGGTTCGTGCACCCGATGGGACTCTTACGCTGTTGGTTGACAGAGAAAAGTTGCAGAACTTTGCCTCCACCTCACGTTTGGTCAGCTTTTCGCTCTAGAGCAAATGCAGAAACGTTAGCACTGCTACATTTGGGAAGAACTCTATAACATCTGTGATGCACGTGTGACCTGCACTGACCATGGCGTCACACAGTATGTTGGAGGCCTGGCTCAGTTTGTCCTCAGGGACTCCGCTGTGGAGCAGGATGGCCTTCAACAAGCTGGTGTGGTTCAGGTAAATGTTATAGTTCCTTTCCTGAAGTCACAAAACACACGCAAACCCTCTCAGCTGCAATTACAGTCAAAAGCAAGAGCACAACTGTACAATGAGCGCCTCTGTGAATAATGACTGTTGTGTCCGGCTGCCCTCTCATTCCGTCTGACTCACATATTCTTAAAAGCTTTCACACAAAGAGCAGGGTGGTGGAGGGGATCAGAAACAGGATCTAGGAGGGATGAACCAGAGGCCAGACCCTCGTTGACTGTGTTCATGAAACATGTGAAGAGAACTGCGACTGGAGACTGACGCAGCACTGGGATGTGTGGACAGGAATGAATTGTACTGGGAGGCAGGGAAGGAAGTGGAGCGAGCTGCACATAACAGATTTACTATGTAAATAATAAATGCAGTGTAAATCTGTCGGGCTTACACATACTGTGGTATGTTCGGAATGCGAGTGGGAAGTAAAAAGGGAAAAAACAACAACAGGACAGGTTGCGATGATGGCATCCGTAGGAAAACAAAGAACAATGATGCATCGACAAACTGCTCTATCTGACTGTGAATCGAGACAAAGCAGCACAATACAAACTGACAGCTCACTGGATCATTTGAAACACAGGCGGTTCATATCAACAACCTGAAGTCCGGGGAATTCCTGGACTATTTCAGAGATGGTGTAAATGGTTTCGGCATCAGGGAGCAGGCTGTTGGTGACGGGTGTGACGATGTCAAAGGCGCACTCCAGAAGCTCCCTCGGGTGCGCCCGATCCAGCTTCCTGGGCCGGAATACGCGTTCGATGCTATACCTTGAGAAAGATTACGGGAGGACAGAGACACTTGTGTTTATTCTCAACATGAACGTTAGCTTTCATGCGAACTCAAAGGCACCAGGCCGACCAGTGATAAGGCAAAGTGAGCAAAACTGACTGACTTGGTAGTGATTTGGCTTAATATCATCTGACAAAAATACAATCAGTCTTCATTGTTTTGTTTTTTTTAAGATAATATTTGGTAGATTGTCCTTATCATAAAGATATCACGGTCTATTACCAATAAGTTAGCAATACATTTGTTTCTAGCTTGTTGGCAGAAAACTAAGTGGCCATTATTGGCTATTATTACAAAGAATTATTGCCTAAAAATGTGTTAAACTTTACCTCTTCAGATGTGTAATATTATTGCGAGCGACGAATCTTGCAAACGCCATCTAAAGTAAAAAGAGAGTTGGGACTTTGGGAGCATTTGTATAATGACAGTGAAGTCAGTGCATACCAAGCTGTAATCAATCACAGCATGGAAACAACCATTTAGTCCTCAGGGTTTCCTGAGGTAGCAGGATCTTAAGGTGGCTGCTGATTGCAGCCTCACGCTGTGTGTGCGTTTGCATGTGCTGATGCAAATAGTTGTATAATTAGAGTTGGTGTGCAAGCATTGACATGCACGCCTGTGTGTGTGTATTCTGTGTGTGTTGGCCTCACGCGAAGGTCATAGGGCAGTGTAACCAGCATTCCGCTGTGGTCCATGAAGCAGGCCAGTTCGCTGCCATCATACAACTTCCTGTTTCTGGGGAGGAGCAGCGGTGTCTGGAGACGCACCGCACCTGAAAACAAACATCAGGTATCACTGCAACATCTGCATAAGATAATATAACCCTCACCCTAAAAGAGCTGATGCGTGTGAGCAGATACAAACTGAGCATAAACAAATAAGTACAGCTGGACGCCATCAGCAGTGCACACAAAAATAACACAGGCACCTGCGCAGAACAGTGCACTTATTGTTTGGCCACCACTTGCTGGAGCAGATGTTGAGGTCCCTAAAATGGGCTTACAGCAGGTCAGGAGTCCAAGTGGTTTGCAGAGGAGAGTCAACAAAGGCTTGCGTTCACACTCAAGCACCAAACAGCCGTAGTGTACTCACCGTGCTTCTTGAAGATCCTGGTGATTGTTTCATGCACATACTGTTGCAATTTGGCACTGTTGAAGCTGAAGCTGCCCTGGAGGGAGACCAAACAAACAGCCTCTGTTAGGGATCAGGAGACATCGATTAAGCACTAACAGGCCTTCTGCTGGTCGGTTACAGAGACCAGATGAGTGAAGTGGCAAGGAGGGGTTGGTGCAGCCATTCGTGTGTCTACAGTGACATCTTCAGGTAGAGAAGGGAACAACTTCCAAACCACATGAACTGCACAACTCTGGTCGTCAACAGGTCACAACTCTCAAAAAGTTTTTAGTACGTTTTAGACCACACACGCATTATTTTATTATTATTTTATTATTTCTAGCCATACCTTGTGTAGGTCGATGTCATATGTGTAATCCATGACCGGAGAGGTGTTCTGGGCGAACAGCTGGCCCACCATGGTGCGGTAAGCTTTTCCATTGATATTGGCCATAGTGTGCTGCAGCACCTCATGCAGCTCTGACTCCTCCATCTGTGGTGGAGGCAGCAGTTCGCTCTTCAGTAGCTCCAGGGCGGTGGGCCGTAGGGCCGGGTCGTGGTTCAACAGCCACTCTATCACTTTCCTCTGACAGATACAAAGGAGACAGACAGAGAGCCGTTCTGTTGTTAGACTGAGAGACACAGAGGAAAAGTATGCATGTCAAACACTGTGCTACAGCATCCTCACCTGTGTCCCCCGCTCATATGTGGTAAAGTCCTCAGGGAAGATAAGGGGCTCCTGCAGGGTGAGAAGAGATGAGGTCAGTAACAAGCCAGTTTCAAAGCCCCTAAATGGATCACTCCCAGTCCTGAACATGGACCTACCACACGCAATTGGCTCAAAACAGAGATGCGCTCAGCCCCCGTGGTCATGGGCCGGTAGGACATCTCAAACAGGATGATGCCAAGACTAAACAGGTCAACTTTCTGAAGACAGAAGAAACGGAAGAACACCAGACAGTAAAAACCTCAAGTGGTACAACTCACAAGGTAAAATCATAGTTACAAACAATGATATGTTATTATATTAATAATACAATAATAATATTAATAATAAACACAAATGATTGCAAATGATCAGAGGTTGTGTATCTTAAATTAAATCTGAAGTCTTACTTGGTTGTAGGTAGCTTTGGTATTTCCCTGAACCTCTGGACTGACGTAGAGGGCAGTGCCAACCATGCCTGTCATGTTCCCTGCAGAATAGTGATGCAAAAGCCACAAAAAGCGTCAAGGGAGAACATGCGTATCAGACAGTTAAACCGTGTGAATACTTTCAAACTCTGTGCACCTGCTGGGTCGAGTTTGGGTATCACTGCTGAGCCGCTCTCCTCCACCTCAAATATACCTGCAGCCTGAGAGAGAAGAGCAGTCTCTTCATCAGCTATATATACTGTATGTGCATACACTGTACATGTGCAGCCTGTCAGCAGGGTGAAGCTGTACATACCACATTAGCAGGATGGTCTGTAGCCAGGCCAAAGTCTCCAATCTTCACATGGTCCTGTGAGTCGAGGAAGATGTTGACAGGCTTCAGGTCCCTGTGAATCATCCCCTAAAACAGAGGATGGATGATGAGATCTGCTCGGTCCTACTTGTTAATGTTTATGTTATTGCTATGAAAGTATGAAAAACACATTGCTAACATTAGATCCATGCTTTTATGGAACACTTCTGTGTCAAATAGACTAATTAAGTTTGAATGAGGGTGGAAACTCAAACACATATACACCTGCTGGTGGATGTAAGCAAGGCCATCCAGTATTTCCCTGAAGAGTCTCCATAAGCGATTCTGGTCCTGGTACAGGCTGTGATCTATCGTGTCCCTTAAAGTGCTCTTTTCACAGTATTCCATCTGTCGGGAGCACAAAGCATGCATTAGATATGAGCCAGTGAGACCTCTAGTGGTGAGAACGGAGCATGGAGGTGAAGCTTACTTGTATGTACAGGTAATGCGCTATGAGGAGAGTTCGATCCGAGTCCATGCTCTCTGTTGTGTCGACCACCATCCTTTTGCTTGGCTCAACCTGTGAGAGGAAAAAGCTTAATTTGCTGCACTTGTGACACAGACAAACAAGTCAATAAATAATGAATCAAACCTGTGACATCTCGTCTGCACTTTCATCTCCGTTGTCAAAGATGATGTCGCTCCTTGAGTCACTATCTGATGGCCTTAAAGAAAAAAAACTGTCATTTATCAAAGAGTTTGGGCAGGAGAAAGTCTTCTGGACTTACCGCCACTAACAAAACACTTACAAAAAAGAGGCACCAAACACATCCTCCTCATCGTCATCATCTTCTTCATCACTTGACTGCTGTCCGCTACATTTGGCGCTGGAGGATCTCTCGATGGAGGTGGACCACTCCACCGAGCTCGACAGGGTCGGAGGCGGCGCCACATCCTCCACGTCATCTGGGAGGCCGAGCTCGTTGAGGCGCTTCCGAGGCTCTTTGCACTGAGGTGGCTTGTGGGCGGCGCTCTGGGGCTCAGAGCTGTCGGTGTTGCTCAGCACCCCCACCGAGGGCGTCTCGTGCCGCTCGATCCACGCATTGTAGTAGCGGACGATGTTCTCGTGGTTGAGGCGCGAGAGCAGGGTCACCTCGCCTTTGATCCTTCGAAACTGCTTACTGGCTGGGTTGACTTGGATGCGCTTCACCGCATAGTAGCAACCGTCCAGTTTATTCTGAACCTGCAAGAGAGGGAAAGAGGACACTAAGAAATCAGAGCCCGCTTTTTTTGCCAGTGTAACATCATCTCTCGGGAAAAAAAACGCATACTTTAATCACAGCGCCGAAGGCTCCCTTTCCAAGAAGCTGGAGTTCCTCAAACTCATTGAAGTAGCGGGAAAACTGCCTCTGCACCCCGGAGATGAACGGAGCATTGAGGATGTGGCTCCGGGGGATGACCGATGACGCAAAGTCCACAGCAAGATCTGGCAGGAGAAAAAACCCATGAGCACTACTGGATTGTGTGTTGGAGGTGAAATGTCTCATTTATACAATGTAATGCAACACTAACAAGCAAAAAATATTAGAGCTTCAGTCTTCTTTGGACAGGAAATCACCAGTTTTGATAGTGGATTCATCAGTATTCACTATTTTCATCTTGGAAATTGAATATATTTTTATTATTTGGAGAAAATAAAAAATTTGCTTATTCACACTTTTTACTTGGACATACTATATACATACTAATACATACATACTGGTTTTCAGTGGGGTTTCTAATATTTTGTCCACCTCATTTACACGTCGTACATGAATGCGTACATCACCTTCTGGGCTGGCTTCCTGGTACTGCAGCAGGTTTTTAGGTGATGGAGGCTTGAGGAAGGAGTGGTCCAAAAGCTGCTGCGTTGTCCAGCGTTCAGCATCGTTCAGGCACAGACACCTGCGACATAAAGTATAACAGACTGAGCAGTGCTCTGTACAGGCAGTGAGCTGGAACACTCCAGGCTGCTGTGCTAATCTACACTGAGCTGGAGGTGTGCTGACAACAAGGAAATGGTCTGTATAGGGCTGGGCTGATAAAACGATAGCGATATGTCTCGCGATAGACACGTCATCAATATCAATATAAAATGTGTTCGATAAAACATTCGATAATTTTTTTTCTTCTTCGTCGGAAGAAACCTGAAGTTGCAAAGCGAGGTTGGTTGCATGAACAAAAGCACTCGCTCTCAGGCAACTGAGCAACATAGGGAGTAATCGCTAATCAGTGAGAGAGACACGCTAACAGGCCAATCATGTTACATTATCAAGTTCAGTTGCGACATGTCGTTGTCACGTGTTTGATGCTCCGCGAGGAGAGAGATGAGAAATAGAAAGTGAGTCCTGCAGCGAGCGAAGAAATTGTTGATAAAACGGGGAAAGTCAGCTGGCCAGTATGGAGTTTTTTGGATTTTATAAGTCGGACTGTAGTCAGACCAATGTGGTCTCTAACTTATGCAAGACTTTCGTCCCCACCAAGACCGGTAATACCACAAACTTATCTAACCACCTTAGCCGCGCTCACTCTTTGGAGCGCAGCCGTATTCGACAACATCCGCCAACCGCAGCACCACCGCACAAGCAGCTGACCACCATGCAGAGGTATCTGCTTCAGTGCCTGATGACAAATCATCTAAAAGGCACGAAGACGTAACGGAGGCAGCGGCATATCGTATAGCTAAAGACATGCTTCACTGAGCACTGTGGAGAAGCCAGGTTATAAACATCTCTTACACGTACTTTGTTTTTTTAAACACACTTGCAATAATGTTTAGAGTAAGAAGAGTGACTGAAGTTGTTCATATGTCTAGGCTGGTTTTATAGTTCAGTCAGTGTTACTGTGCTGTCTATCATGTTTGTTTGTTTGTATGTTACAGATGTCAAGTCTACCTCAGTTTCTGCTATGTTTACAAAACACTGCACATATTTGAAAACATTTTATTCAGCAGAGGGTGAATCAGCTTGTGAACTTCCTGCACTAAACCTGCAGGAAAAAAGTTCTCAGGTTTCTCTCTGTTTACATTTTTACACTTTTTTTACATTTATTATTTGAGTGTTTTCCATGGTTGTGTTGACATTTCCTTTCTGCCTTGATAGCTGAGGGGATTATAATCAGAGGAAGGTTCAATTTAAAATAAAAATGTTTAAATTGAATGTATTTTTCTCCTGGTCCTTATTTTAAATAGGTCATAAAAAATATCAATAATTATCGATATCGAGCGATATAAAACACTTATATCGCAATAGAGTTTTCAGCCATATCGCCCAACCCTAGGTCTGAATAATGGAAATGTTGTTTCAGAGCAATAGAACTGTTTTATACATCCAGCAATTGACAGAGAAACACTGTTTTGTCATTCAAATTGTCTACATTTGTA
The DNA here is from genome assembly GCF_039877785.1 of Chaetodon trifascialis. Taxonomy (NCBI): domain Eukaryota; kingdom Metazoa; phylum Chordata; class Actinopteri; order Chaetodontiformes; family Chaetodontidae; genus Chaetodon; species Chaetodon trifascialis. The sequence goes on from NC_092069.1 coordinate 12,486,031, forward strand.
GTATCACATAATGAAGCCAGGAGGTCAAACCAAACAGAAATCCAAAACACTGCAGTAAGTTTGGAAAATGTCAAGATTTACAGTAAGTGGGCTGATACACTTCTAATCCATGTGTACATACTTGTGGAGGAAATCCTGGAAGTCAGCAGGCAGGCTGGCTGGCACCGTCACTGGGTACTCCTTCACCTCCTTCCCCTGACTGAGAGCCAGCAGCATCAGGCCCAAGTTCCACACGTCCCCTTTTTTACCCGTCTTCATTGGCATGGCTGTGTCCTCTGAGAAACGCACGTGGGCTTGCTCAAAAATGTCCTCTTTGCAGATATCAGCAAATCTTTTTGATAAGCTGTAATCAGTCAGTCGAACGTTGCCCTCGCAGTCCACCAGCACGCTGGAGGCCCCCAGCTGCTTGTGGACCACAGAGTTGGAGTGAAGGTAATCGAGAGCGGCCAGCAGCTGGGCCGTGTAATGACACAGTTTGTCCAGAGGGACCGGGCTGTGCGCGGTCAAGCTTTGGCTCAGGTTGGGGCCGGCCACGTGCTCCACCAGCAGGTTAATCACGAGGCAGTCCTCCTTCTCAGTGGAGGCCAGCGCCATGTAGTGCACCAGGTTTGGGTGATCCAGCCTCAGGAGGGAGTTGAACTCATTTTCTGCACTGTGGATCTACGAGTAGCAATGTGTGAATTCATTTCAGAGGTATTTTTCAAATTTTCCTGCTCTTCAAAACAGTCAAACACACTGTTAAACCACCAAATGATAATAAGTGCTTCCATCTCCACTTGCCTGCTTTTTGCAGCTCTCAATCCTTCCTTTCTCCTGGCTGGTGAAGAACTTGCCCATCTTTCTGTTCCAGCGCAGCGACCACTCATAGATCACAGCAAAGTCTCCTGAGTTTGCCTCAAATCCATAATAAACGCTCCTGCCGAGCCTCTCGCTTGCACCTGTCAGAATCACGGAACAAAGCTGAAAATGAACCGACAGGTGGGCGCGTCACTTTTTCACCAGACATCGTCTAAAGACACCTCTCACCTAAGTTTTTCCCTCTGTGGACGAGGAGTTCTCCAAAAACGTTGCTGCTGAAGTGAAGAGGCTCTTGCAAGCGATGGTTGTCTTCATTAACTGTGTCACGTCTGGGGAAACAGATACGACTCTAAGCATGACAACACTCTTTAAGATGAGAGGCATGTTGCGGTCTTCGTAAACGTTTGGGTTGCTGCATACCTGTGGCGTGTATTCGAGGTAGTGCGACGGCGGTTACCGACTGCTTTCTTGGCTTCAGTCAATTCAGGAGCTCCACCCGGGCTGGGAGGGCTCCTCCCTTGCGGGGAGGAGTTAGCAGGGACTGTCTGGTCCATACTGTCAAGTCGTTCCTGTGGATATAACACCACACCAAAGGTCGCACTTGTTCCTGTGATTTTTCTGCAGGCGATGGGACAATAAACTGTTATAGATCAGAGGAAATGTGCAGCACCTGTTTGGCGATCTCCTTCCTTCTCTTTTCCTCTCGCTTCTCCTCCTCTCTTCTTTGGATTTCAGCAATGATCTCTTTTTCCTACAAGAAAGAATTTCTGGTGACTTGGCTTTACATACATCAATAAATCATCCGACGTGACTCGTCCCCCTTCCTCACCATCTGCTCCTCCTGCCTGCGCTGCTGGTCCATCCTCAGCTGCTCCTCCTGAGCTCGTTTCTCCTGCTGTCTCCGCTGGTTTTTCAGCATCTCCTCGTGGAAGGAGCGTGACGGAGGCTTGTTGTGCTCGCTCAGGAAGCCCTGGATGTGGTCTGCAAGCTCATAAATCATCACCTAAGCGGAGGGGCAGGAAGGTTATAAGGAGTGGTGATAATGCGCTTGTGTCTATGTCTGTGCGCGCGTCCTCACCTCTCCACATCGTACTGCTGCCAGCTTGGTGAGTTCGCTTTGAAGGTTCTGGAGGTTTTCGTTCGACAGGCCTTTGGCATTCTTTAACTCCAGCTCCGGAGGCCTGTTGGTGGCCCAAGACTCAAGTTACCATGATCGCTACTGAACACAGAGATGACATTTACAACTGCACACTGCATCTTTGTGCTGACTGTGCCCAGACTACCATCAGGCGTGTGGGGAAGTTGCCCTGGAATGTTAAAAGCAGCAGTCTGGCGTGGAGAGAATTTCTAATTCCATTCCAATCACGTGGGCGCACATGGATGAAGTCCAAACAAGATGTTTTACGGCTTTAACAACATTAGAATACAAGTGAATACAAGTCTGTCTGTAGGGCTTTGGGTCATGCATGCAAAATTGTGTCAGAGGTTCAGTCCAAAGAGTCAAATCTCCAACATCCTAAAAATGAAATGCTGTTTTTTTACCTTGGATTTTTAACTTGTATGATATGAAACACACTGTATTTGGTGGGCACTGGAAGGAACAGGCAATATGGATATATAAGCCAATATAGCCCATTAAAGACCATGACGGGCTGGCAGTCTCTAGCCTATAAAGCCAGGCTAGATGTTGACCCATGCAGCTGGAAACAAGATTTTGACTCTTCTGCCAGATATTGTTCAGCAACAGCTGTCAATTATCAGTGCTGCAGATACATTTTTGTCTGTATTAAAAAAATACTGAATATGACTGTGAGAATTGTGTTTTCTTTCCTTTATCATTGCTTTCTTTTTCTGGTTTCCATGGGTTATTTGGCAATGATGTTATGTTGGATAGATAGATAGATAGATAGATAGATAGATAGATAGATAGATAGATAGATAGATAGATAGATAGATAGATAGATAGATCTTCCTCTGAAGCTTGTCTCATATCACAAGGGCCACTCTGTTTCTCATGAAAGAGTGAAAACTGGGCTCTAAGGCAGAGCCGAGCTTTATTTCTTCTGTTCAAACATGTGAGTGTGAAACTATTTTGAGACTTACTGAGAATGAATAAAAATAAAAAAATACACATCAGCTGTGCCATCATATGGCTTCAGAGCTGCTCTTTGCAGCTTTTTTGTTGCAAGAAGAAGAACACACAGTGAAAGGGTCAGTAAAAATACAAGTATGATATTATTAGCACCAGCACTGTGGAGGAACAGTATGGAACAATGTGTTAAAATAATAAATAGGTAAGTAAAAGTAAGAAATCAGATCAAAACAAGGAAACAAAAGGTTGTTTAGAAAGCATGAAGCTCAGTATGTGGACAGCTAATGAATAAGTGCACCATAGACTCTCTGCATGACTGCACACAGCATCCTCCCTTTGATCATGTGTGTGTATGGGTCACTGGAAGTGCAGTGCTAATCATGGCCCCGGTGAATACATGGCAAGGGTCAGGGGTCAGGGGTCTGTACTCACACGTCTGGGTATGTGGGTGAGCATTTGACCTGCAAGTCCACAGTCACGTAGCATTCCTCCCCAGTGCTCAGGCCGTTGGGCCGCAGGCAGAGGTGCACCTCTGGAGGCCTTTTCACCTGGAAACACAGTCAACGGATCCTCATTGGCGGGGATGATCTCTACTACAGGTAATAGCGTTGAACTTTTCGCCCATCGTCAGCTTACTAACGGAAATGGCTCTGCTAACACGTCTAGCTAAGTTACCTTCCACGGATCCTTGTTCCGCAGGTCCTGGAAATCATCTCCAAAGATGGACGCGAGGGCTTCGAGTTCGTTTTCCTGTTGGACCGTGTGGTCGTCTGTCCCATCTGCTGGAGTGTGCTGACCGCTCATGCTGCTGCCTCAGCTACATGGCAGTGCTCCGGTTCTGTCACACTCCACGCAGCCGTCAGACAGGAAGCGGGAGGATGGTCCCGCTTAGCAAACTGCTCCGTCGCTGCTCTCGCCGCCGCCCTCCGCTCCTTCGTCACTTTGGAGGCTTTAAACTTTAGCAAAGAGCCGCCCCACTGTCACTACATGCTCGGTAACAGCTAACTTATCACACAGGACCACAACAACGCTGAGACTGACGCATGGCTGTTGGTAGCTGTGTCGCAGAAGATGAAACGTCATCACGTTACGTTCACAGAAATGGCCTCTAGGGGGCAGTATTCACTTCTATACGCTGGTAATTACACCGATGCTGGCAGAGGTTTGCAGGCGTCTGTCTCAAATGTAGTGGAGAAGTTTAAAGAAGCATGAAATGGAAAAACTCAAGTTTTCTCAAAGATAAAGTAGATCTAAAAAGATTTGTTCGGGGTGCTGTAGTGATTTAGTGTGCTTCCATAAAGCTGGGGGAGAAAAAACATTTGGTCAAAACTGATCCAACAATGGCAGAGATATCCTGTCCTTTCCTACCAAGTATACAGAAATACTGGACCCTGGTTGTTTTCTCAGATTTGATGAAGCTCCTCCAGAGCCACAGAAGAAATTAACAGCAGGCTGAGTGGTACTTCTGATGGCCAGTAAACTCACTGTATCTGCAAAGCACTCTATATACTACATTTTAGCTTCAGAATTTAGGCGCTGTCTCTCACTGTTGCTTGGTAGACAACCCTGATCATGAGTCACACCACCTTTATTCATGTACCAAAACAACATTAATCCAGTTAATGAAAGTCCCCTTTGGCATGCTAACAACTATGGGATGCTTCAGCTGCATCCAGCTCCTATCTGTGGAGATGGAGAGGAAACAGCTATAAATAGGAGGCTCTGGTTTCTGGTGGGGCAGCCTGGAGCAGAAAAATGCTGTCACATACTGTACCTACAGATATGATATAAACTCACATAGTAGATACTGCGCTGTTAAGTCTGAGTCATTATTCCTCGCCTGAAGGCCAGAGTCAATTCATTTCTTTTAGCACTGCAAATACATGGATGGTATTCCCTGGGGTCTGACCATATATGTGTAATATTTTCTTTAAGAATGATGTAGTATCAACAAAAAATCTGTCAAAATGTTTGTATCATTCCTGCATTCCTGTGAGTATTTCCTCATAAGGTGCAATGCACATGGAGGAAAATATATTGAAAAGTGGGTGGCACAAATATGGAACTCCTCTTTGCAAACTGACAGCTCGGGAACCTCAGTGGCTGCTCATTATTGCCTCAGCTGCTCACCATAACCCTACAAGGAGACAGCTTGGCCAATCAGCTCAGAGCTCTGACACCAGCAGGCCACTCAGATGGCCAGATGAGACACAGAGCCCGGCTGGTGTTACCATCAGCTGTTCCACGCGTTGAGGAGGCTCAGTGCACATTCCAGCAGCATGGTTCACAGACATATGCAATGTTTTCATCTCCTTAACAAGACAACAGTGACACCAGCCTGACTGGGTCATCATAGTGTGCCTTCGAGGTGGTTGTGAGCATAGTAAAAGCTCTGATGAGATATGACATATGTGTTCCTGCACATTAGAGGCACATTATGCATCAGACTAACAGAAAATACAGTATTATGATTGCATGATATTCATAGTGAGTCTGGATTTTTTTATATATAATTTCAGGCTATAAAGTAATTATACTGCAGCATATGTGCAATTATGAATTGTTTTAAGGCATTAAGTTCAGGAAATAAACTTTTTCCATTGGCTATATTATTTTTATACTCCTTCTGTACATAATGTACATATATGATTTATGTTTATTTAATATCCTTTTTATGGCCGATTTGTCCTTGTCCTCAATCTTATGTTTCATCTTAGGAATGCACTCCTTGTGCTCCTTTCAGAAAAAGAATTTTCTTCTCTTGTGTTAAATAGTATAATAAGTAAACCAAATGAAAACAGATGCCTGTACCCCACCCAACTCCCCCTATCCTCGACCCCACCCCTCCCACACACACTTCCTTTTTTGTTGAGGCCTACCAATAATATTCAATTAACTATCACATCAAGATCTGAACTTTTTATTCTCCACCAGCATTTCTTTAAAACTGTGTCATTCAAGTGACCTCCACCTGTGGATGTAAAACACACTTTTCTGTGGCTTGTTGATTTTTGCTGGCAGCTCTTAATTTGGACTTGTGTGAACCCTCAGTCCCGCCCCTGGTCCCTAGACCTAGTCTGGCTCTTATTTAAGGGGCTCTTCTCACCCTCAGCCTTTGTCCCAGTGGAAGCATCTGCCTACCAGTGCACCTTGGTGAGTACATTTCACGGCTTGTTTCTCTGAATCACTGAAGATGTCTGTGTCATTTGTGTGATTACTGTCATTTGTGAGATGGCTGTCATAGTCTGTTAGTGGTACTTTGAGCTGATGGTTCCTGAATTACTGAATGGATGATATAACTTCAGCTAACTAATCTTTCTGACAAGTTGCTAACTAGACTTGGTGAGAGCAGTTAAAATTGGACTTACTGGTTGTGCTAGAGTGATTGCAATTGGATGCATTATTAGATGGTGAATGAATGAATGAATGAATGAATGAATGAATGAATGAATGATGTTCTGTGATAAGGACATACTATGGTATAGAAAGTCTAGACTATACATACAGTACCTCTGGCATATTATGTGGAAGTATCACTTGGATCAGTGCACAAAAGCTTGGGGGAAGTTGGCCAAATCCACCCCTGCTCCAATGAATGAAGTGAAGAGGCAGCTGGGGCATGGAGCCATGTAGTAATGAAAGTGCCACAGTGTGCCGACAGACGGGTGCTGGCCTGGCTCTTGGACAAGCTCTCTCAGACCTGAAATAGCTGGGGATCCGTGAGTCACTTGTTTCACCCTGTTAAGCACAGTGGGGAGTGCTGAGCTTTAAATAGATCACAGGTCTCTCTGTTATGCCCCTTTTTGGTGCTACCTAAGCAGCTCTGAGATGTCCCAGGAACAATCGTGACTGTGGAGATATGGTATCAGTAGTTGTACAACAAGGTTAGCACCAAAATAGCATCCAAAGGCATGTTTAATTAGCTCTCTATAGATAACACCCATAGAGCCTGGTTGTTTTAGGGTTTGGGAGTGATAATACCTTTAGAGCAGCTATGAGATGCTGTTGGCAGATCTTCAAATGCCCTCTGCATCACAGCTGATGCATCATGTGAGTGATTTATTGATCACCTATGTATAGCAGGTCTAGTCACTTCAGCACATCATCAGCCACTCCAGTGATAAAGCGTTTGTGATTGTTCAATTATAACAGGCTTTCATGCTATGTATTGAATGACAGGCAGTTTAGACAGCTGCTCCCAAAACCCGACCTAAACCCCTCTCTCCTTGTGTTCTCTACACCCCACTCCTCAAATTGCAGACCACCCCAGTAAAGCCTAATCATGTGTGACGACGATGAGACTACCGCCCTTGTGTGCGACAATGGCTCTGGCTTGGTCAAGGCTGGATTTGCCGGAGATGACGCTCCCCGTGCTGTCTTCCCTTCTATTGTTGGAAGGCCCCGCCACCAGGTGGGCTTAAATCTGTCCCCTTTTACTCCTGCACAGATCTAATCTTGCATTATGAGTATTAAAAAGTAGGAGCAGATTCTTCTTCCTGTGTCTTATGTTCCTCATGTGCTTCTTCCCTCAGGGTGTGATGGTGGGTATGGGTCAGAAGGACAGCTACGTAGGTGATGAGGCCCAGAGCAAGAGGGGTATCTTGACCCTGAAGTATCCCATCGAGCATGGTATCATCACCAACTGGGATGACATGGAGAAGGTGTGTGTTGATAGTGAGACTCATCAACAGCATTCATGACAGCTGACCTTCAGCATGCCTGAGAATTCACAGCCTTGCTGCTGTCGTAAAGCCTGCTTGTTTGTGGGCTTCGTTTAGAGGACCTGGTTGTTGTTTATTCAGTCAAGAGTTGTTCCAGTCCTGACATCAGCTGTTCTTGTTCCTCGTCTGTCAGATCTGGCATCACACCTTTTACAATGAGCTGCGTGTGGCCCCTGAGGAGCACCCCACCCTGCTCACTGAGGCCCCCCTGAACCCCAAAGCCAACAGGGAGAAGATGACCCAGGTACATCTAGCCACTACTTTCTGCTCCATTTTCACATATTTGTTCTCAGTTAAGACAAACCTTTCACGTTTTCCTTTTTTTTTTTTTTTTTTTGCAGATCATGTTTGAGACCTTCAACGTTCCTGCCATGTATGTGGCAATCCAGGCTGTCCTGTCCTTGTACGCCTCCGGTCGTACCACAGGTCAGTATGCTGCAGATTTTTCACATGTATCCAGTTTTAATCTGTGGTCAGTTATGCAAAGACTAAAATTAAGATGAAATTGTACTGCAAGAGAGAAACTATTGAACATTAACACTCTGGGGGTTGGATTCCTAACTCATTGTCAAGGGGAGAATTTAATCTCTCTCCAGCAGGGTCTTCCCATGTGATTTGAGCAGCATTGCATAGTGTATGCTGTGAGACATACTTGAAGAAAGCAGACTTAGCTCCCAATTCTTGCCTTCCCAGACATGCATAGATGAACATGTTCTCTGTCTGCTTGCTAAAGGTATTGTGCTGGACTCCGGTGATGGTGTGACCCACAACGTCCCCATCTATGAGGGTTACGCTCTGCCACACGCCATCATGCGTCTGGATCTGGCTGGTCGGGACCTGACTGACTACCTGATGAAGATCCTGACTGAGCGTGGCTACTCCTTTGTCACAACTGGTAAGTCTGTGCCATCAGGGTTCAGTCATTGAATGTGTATATGAGAAGTGTGCAAGTGTTGTTTACCAGTATGTGAACTTTCTGCTTCCTAGCCGAGCGTGAGATTGTGCGTGACATCAAGGAGAAGCTGTGCTATGTGGCTCTTGACTTTGAGAATGAGATGGCCACCGCTGCCTCCTCCTCCTCCCTGGAAAAGAGCTATGAGCTGCCTGATGGTCAGGTAATCACCATTGGTAACGAGCGTTTCCGCTGCCCAGAGACCCTCTTCCAGCCTTCTTTCATTGGTGAGTAACTCTTTGCATTTGCTTTCATACAGATCTGAGAAATACAGCATGTTGTCTCTGAGAAAACTCTTATTTCTTTCTTGTCTTCTGCCAGGTATGGAGTCTGCTGGTATCCATGAGACCGCCTACAACAGCATCATGAAATGTGACATTGACATCCGTAAGGACCTGTATGCCAACAATGTGCTGTCTGGTGGTACCACCATGTACCCTGGTATTGCCGACCGTATGCAGAAGGAGATTACAGCTCTGGCCCCCAGCACCATGAAGATTAAGGTGAGAGAACTGCAAAGGCTTTAAGTCATTAGTTTGACTAACTAAGTGAATAAACACTCAGTTCAACTTAAATGGTGTTTTTTTGTTGTTTAGATCATCGCCCCACCTGAGAGGAAGTACTCCGTCTGGATCGGTGGCTCCATCCTGGCTTCCCTGTCCACCTTCCAGCAGATGTGGATCAGCAAGCAGGAGTACGATGAGGCTGGCCCTTCCATTGTCCACAGGAAATGCTTCTAAACACACAACCGACCTCCTGTCATCCATGCATTTGTATGTTGTTGTCTCCTGTATATACATGTGTATGTTCTATTGTAATAAAGATAAGCCCTTGTGAGAGTATCTCTTGTACTGTTCTAAATAGTTACTTTGCTGAGTATAACAGTAGACAGAAGTTAATGATTAGTACGAGACAATGGTATTATTTTGGGCTCCATCCATTGGAATCTTTTAATTTCTCGGTCCTTTTATCTATTAGGATTGGCCCTGGTTATCTTACATTTTGCATTCATCTGCAATCCTCTAAATCTGTTTAAAGTTATCTACTTAAACAAGCTCAATATTGTTTTCAAAAGCATTATTAATAGTGTACACACAGGCTATACATCATGTCATTATGTGCACAAGAACTCGCCAGCTCGTAATTAGAACTTAATCAAATATGGGCCTTTGTTTTGTATACAACATGATCGTAATAGGTGCAGCACAGACTTTTTTCAGCATTTTTCCATTCCAAAGGTGCGAGTAATTTATATTACAGAGTCAACCGCCTGTCAAGAAGCGTCCAGTTGAAGGTTAATCTGGCACAACTGAAACCGCCCCGCCCAGTGAGGCTGCCCTGTATAATAAAACACACACCCCCGAGAATGTTGCTCGAATCGTTTCCAGCCAATCACAGCGTAGAGCGTAGATAGCGCCGCTGTTTGAATGCTCTGCGGAAACAGACAGCCTCGCAACCGACTGACGAACCGACTATACCGCAATGCAGTTAGCTGGCTAACGAATAAGACTTGCGGGATTCATTCACTTCATCGTTTGAGAAGAGGTAAACGGTCATTTTAAGGCGTGTGACGCCGGGGAGCTATTTCGTTTTTTTGTATGTGGCACGTTAATGGGCTAATGTAACTTTGCTAACCAAGCTGGCTAAAGTTAGCTAGCTAACTGCATTGCAACCGAAGCATGAAGCTAGCTATTAGATAAGCGCTCCGCACTGTAACATTAGTCAGGTCGTAAACATCTCTTTGGGATCGAGTAACTTTGGTTGCAGTTTGTTGACGGCTGCGTCTTGTGAGCAATTAATATCCATGTGAGGATGAGTTAACAGAAATCCGGAGAAAGTGATAAAGTTAGAAAGGCTTGGAGTGAGGACAGAAGGGATAGGGCTGCGGATGTTAAATTTACTTCGGTACTGACAGAAAAGAGAGCGAATTGACGCGAAGTGCTGTTGAAAGTATAAAGTCCGAGTGTAAAATGAAAGTCATGGAGAAAAATGTGATGCGTCTCGTCGCTGTGCAACACCTCCGCTCGGCGTATGGGATCAAGACAAAGAACTGGAACAAAAACAGAGCAGCCAGCTGTAAGTCAACAGCCAGCAACTCCGTAAGTAAAGAAAAGCCATTACCATTGAAACTTTGCAATGACTCTGAAACTGTGGACTCCACAACCTGTTATGGCAATTCACAGCATCAGCCTTGGATACACTATTGTTTAGTCTATTGAATCAAATTAGCATATTACTGAAAGCATGCCCCCACTGATGAGACCCATTTGTTCTCTTGTCACCCATGTCAGTCACTGCAGATGCTTTGTTTGGCTGCTCTTGTAATTATTCACACCATAAATTTCTTTACCAGCAACACAAAGCAAAGTTTGACACAAAAGGGCACTGTTTTTTTGTTGTTTTTTTCAATCTTTATGGCAATCTTTTTGGACATTTTGGCAATAGAAACTTGTAATTTAGGAAGACCAGGTAAACTAATACAGGTTATACCACATTGAATCTAATGGCAGCTAATTTTAGAACAAGTTCTTTCTTCGTGTATAATTGGCTCACAGGAGTCACAAGACTTGTTGCAGGAGACGCTGTGACTTTTCAAATGATCACAGAACTTCTGCATTTGCAGGAACTACCGTATGTCATAAGACGCAACACATGCCCCAAACTGGAGCTCAGACTATGTGAAGAAATTAAGAAATGAAATGAAGTAATTCTTCTGCAACTGACACTGGTCAGATTCACATCAATGAGGTTAAAAAGCAACATGAAGTGGCTTTTTCATCACTCTTGTCCAAAGCAATAGGAATGTTTGGCAGCCAGCCATCAGACTGACTGATCAAAAGCAGTAGAAACTTGAGCTTTGACATGGATAAATACATGGAGATGTGGTGAAAGGTTATTAAACAGCTGAATGGGCTTTTTTAAATTATTGTCTAACCTTCTTGTTTAAAATCATTGAGAAGAGTTATTGTTTAATTTGTCATTATTTGATTGTTCCCTCAGACAAAGGTTTTTGGGGTATCCCTGGAGAGCTTACCGTACTACAATATGGAATGTGGGAGCGTGCCAAGGCAAGAGCATGTGCTTATTAATTTGTACTGGAGTTCACAGTTGGCAAGTCATTTCTTGTCCCGCCTTGTACCTTTTATACTAATGACTTTTCACCGCCTTTCTTAGCTTTCTCGTCGATTCATGTATGAAACTGCTGGCACATGTCGACACCGAGGGCCTGTTCAGAAAATCCGGCTCTCTTGTTCGCCTGAAAGCACTCAGGGTGAGTGATGACTGAAATTGACCTTGTGTTGACTCAGGGCCCTTGACCTAGAGGTCTAATACAAGAGCTGTGTCTTGTCTGCTCAGGCAAAATTGGACGCGGGTGAGGAGTGCCTATCTACTGCACTTCCCTGCGATGTGGCCGGCCTGGTGAAGCAGTTCTTCAGGGAGCTGCCAGAGTCCATTCTGCCCGCAGAGCTGCAGGAGGCCTTCCTCAAGGCCCAGCAGCTCCACTCCGAGGAGGAGAGGACCTCTGCCACCATGCTGTTGTCCTGTGTGCTACCCGACAAAAACCTAAGCACCCTGCGACACTTTTTTGACTTCCTCCACAATGTGTCCAAGAGGTGGCAGAATTATATCTAGTTGGATTACTTAGTATTTGTTTAATCCTCTGCATTATTTCAGTCTTTTTCTCTTTTATCTGCATGCCTACATCACTGCTATTTGTCTTTTTCTTTGCTGAATGGCAGGAGTGCAGAAAATAAGATGGATAGCAGTAACTTGTCGGTAATCTTGGCCCCCAATCTCCTTCACTTTGGAGACGGTACAGAGAAGATGAACGCCAACACTGAGAAACGCCTCAAGCTACATGCAGCCATAGTACACTGCTTCATAGAGAATGCTCACAGCTTCGGTAAGACTTGAGGCATCTTTCCTGCAGGTTATCTGTGAGTCACGGTAGCTTTGTGGCTAATATTTGTCTGTGTCTGTGTGTCAAAGGTGTTCTGCCACAGTTTCTTCAAGAGAAAGTTTCAGCCATGATGGGCTGTGAGGCCGGGATGATGTCCCCTACTCACAATGAGCTTGAGGAGCTGGACTTGAACTCAGGGATGAAGAAGAGACACAGGCGCAGCTTTGGAGGTAAGATTTAGATCAAATCTCAAATTGGTCCAATCAATTCCAGCTGCACTGGTTGCAGTAGATACAGTAGATACATATTCAAGTTAAAAACCTGCCCTTTATCACAACAGTAAATGAATAATGTTATTTTGAAGCAGATGTAGTCAGTAAATACTGTTTATATGGTGCGGTTTGTCTCATATTTCAGATATGGTCAATGGTGCTCTGAATAAGATAAAAAATAATAGAACACCCACAAATGGCACCCACTCAGACAGTCTTGGTAGGTACTGTGGTCAGATGAGGAGATGCTGCCTGCATGATGATGCTGTAATCCATCTGCTGTGCACATGCAACAACCCACTTTCTGTCCTCTAGTGTGCTTCAAATGAAATTGATTCATATTTGCTGTGATAATGAATAATAAGTCATTGGAGTAACGTGAAAAGATGCCTTGTTTCAAATGTCTTTTTGGCTGTTGTTCTTTGCCTGTCATTTGCACGGATCATCTTCCACAAATCATCGCTAATTCTTCTCAGCGCCTTGGCTCCAAATCATCTTTGGAATGCTTTCAGAGATGAAAACAGCAAATCCTACATGTTGAAAGACATTAATTCTCCTGTGATTTTTGCCAGTCTTTTCCTCTGCAACTCCCGTGATTGCAACACCGTCTTCAAAGCGAAAGCTTCCCGTGGAATCTGGTCAGTCTTTTGGATTCTCAAACAAGAAACGTAGATCTGTCAAAAAGAACCTCGGGATAGATTTACTTCCCAATGCTTTGTTCAGCGGGACTTCTACTCCTGGATCAGGTATTGATGATTGTTTGATCAAATGGGCATCAACTATTCTGCTCTCTAAAAGCTTGTGAGTAAGTTTGCATGTTTTTTCTCTTTTGTATATTGTAGCTTACAGTGCTTCGGGGGTGTTGGAGTCTTCCCAGAACACTCTGTCATCAGCAGGGAGGTCTAGAAGGCAATCGGCGACCTCTGTGAGGAGGAAGAGCCGACGACTCAGCAACAGGCATGCTGTCAGCAGGTACACACTTTCTTCATGCTCCAGTTAAGTGCTGCCACATTGAAATTACACTGACCGTATGGTGCAGTAACACTGTGAGTTTACACTATGCTATGTTACACAGAGAAACAAGAGTTTATATTATAATCCTTATTAGTTTATCTCATGCTGGTAATCATTTTAATATGTGTCCTTTTCAGAGTTGAATCTGGAAAAGCTGGCTGCTTTTCTCCTAAAGTCAGCAAAAAAGACGCACCACGCAAATCTCTGCGCTTGCGTTTTAGCCTGGGGAGGAGCAGCAAAGATGCTGTAAGTGTGGTCGACCGACAGACTTCATATCCCGTTTATCGGGCTCACACATAATCAGTGAATATGGTATTAATCAAGTGTGTTCAGGCATATGCTGCAGTCAGCTGTTAAAATTGATTAACACATTTGCACATGGGGTGTCTTGTTGCACAGTAGCACTTTTTTATTGTGTAACATTCTAAGTTTACTTTCAGAAGCTAATACATAAGATAAGATAAGACTTTATTGATCCCACACCAGGGAAATGTAGTAATTAACCTAATGCGCGCATGGTTTTAAAAATCTGCATTGTTTTTTTCCACACCTTTTACGTTTGCTACATTACTAAATAAATGGTGTTCATGCTTGTATGGTACAAAGCCATAGGGTACTTCCTGTGTCACATTTTCAGTGGTTTACTATGTGAAGCACTCAGGTGAAAGAATATTGTTATATACAATTTAGCACGTACACAAAGTATATTGTAACATGTTTTGGTGTACATTGGGTGGGCTTGAAAAGGTTTAAAGTGCATAACTTTATAATGCTCTATAGTTACATGTATATCCTGCACTTAATAAAAAGTTGTTGACCAATGAAATCCAGTATCCTGTTTCTTCTGAGTGATTTTTGTCATCCTCTGAAGAACTAACCACAACAATCATGGAATTAACAGATTAATGGTTACATTTTGGGTGACATCTGTGGGGTCCTTTTTAACAAAATAATACTCTAAAGCTTCCTCCTCCTTGAACTTTCTTTCATCTTTCATTTCTCATTCCATGCCGGTGATAAAGGGATCTGAGTCCATTGGCTGGCGACTCGCCACTCAGGAGAGCACCACCAGCTTTCGTTTCACCAAAGAGACCGAGTTCAGTCCATCGGTTCTGCCCAGAAATGCAGACTCCAAAAGTGAGTATCAAATGCAGAATTCAGACAAACTGTCTGCTCATCATCTCCAGTTGTAATACCTGCTAATAAACCACTTTGTTTTCTAGGCTCTAAATTCATCAGTAAGTCTGAAGACAACTTGATGACCCCCCAATGTGACTCAAGTGTCCATCGGACCTCATGGAATGGGGAGACTCCCTTCGGAGCCCAGGCTTTCAGCACAGGATCTTTTACAGACACCCCCATGAAGACGTTCCTCAACAGCAACTATACATCTGAGCCAGCCATCGTCATATCGAAGCCTCCAGCGGTGGCCAGCCTTCCCAAGAAGCTGTGTTGTGCTTCCAGTGCTGAGAGCCTGGACAGCGAGAGCTCCATCACTGAAGCCCAGAGCCGGACCGGTCCCACCCTGCTGACAATAAAGAAGGCCTCCACAGAGTTGGCCAGTAGCCTCCAGGCTGTCATAGAGGACCCCTGCAACTCCACAGGAACAAATGCATTAAAACCATCAGACAGCCTCACAGCCCCCCCACCAGAGATCCCTGCAGTCAGTGTTCTGGCTTCCAGCTTTCCACCCCAGCAGAGATTTCTGGCTAATGAACAGAACATCACCTTTGGCCAGATTGAAATTGCCGCTTTGTCACCTTTGCATATAGACAGTGTGGTTTTTGAGCCTGGTGCATACTGTAGTCCAGCCGTCAAGGCCGATAAAAATTCTCTCTGCGCTGCCCCCACCAGCAGCCACAGCAGCTCCATGGTGGGAGAGAGTGAGAGTGAGAGGGAGGTCGAGCAGGTGAACTGCAGCAGGTTGATTGATGCTCTGGACATCCAGAGTCCTGCTTTCTTCAAAATGGCCGTCTCCTCCGGGCTGCAGTCCACTCCGTACAAACTGGACTTTGAACTCGGAGATGAGCTTGATTCACCTCCTAAAATTGGTACTATAGTCAGTGCTGTACTTGACAAAAATGAATCTTCCCCAGCGATTGGTACCAATGTCCAAAACCAACAACCCCTCTCGCCTGGCAGCCTGGAGACCGAAAAGCGACAGGTGGCACACCACATTCAACACTTCAACAAGCTCACCCTGCATTCTCCCAGCAGCTCCAGGTCCTCACACATCAGATCACCGCTCAAGTTCCAGCGCACCCCGGTGCGTCAGACCGTACGCAGGATGAACTCTCTCCTCGAAGAGTGCAGGAGACCCACAAGACGTGCAAAACTGACCACAGGCCAGAGCGGTCAAGTTGTGAAGGCAGTGAGCCTGGAGAGCGGCCTCTCCCCTCGCCCACAGCTTCAGCCTCACCAGGGAGGGGCACAACCGTCCAGCAGCATTTGCCCCAGAAAGAAACCGCCTCCAGTCCCACCCAAAAAGCCGAGCACCTTGGCCTATAAACTCCAGGCCTGCGCTCTGGGCGACGTGACCAACAAGGTCCAACCAAAGAGCAGAGTGGACTGTTCTGTCCCTGCTCCACCAGGAGCTCAGAAGCACCTTGTGCAGCAGGCAGTGGAGAAGAACATGAACCATTACAGAGGTTCACCCAGAAACCCCCTCAACCAAGGACGCCTGCTGTCTGCTACCAAGCCAATAGATTTATAGCTCAAATCTTTATGGCTTTCATGTTTCCTCCTCACTATGCAGGTCTCTGTCTGGTCAGACTGCATGACATTAAACGTTCCCTCTTATCTTATCCATATTTTCAGGGTTCTTAATTTATTTTTAGCTGCATTTACGTGATGTTTGTGTTGTCTTAGGGCCTTAATGGGAGATGTTCATATGCCTTATGTTTGTTTTACTCTAGTAAAGCAAGTTTAGAAGTCAAATATCAACACACATCAGCCTACGAGGTGATATATCGCATAGTTTATACTGTATAGTGTGCAGGCTGAATTCTGTGAAATGTGATTGGTGGTATGACTGGAAATGTTTAGATCAAGTCTTATGCTTTTATTTATGCATTTTATATCTAATCCTTAGTTAGACTTCTTGAAAAAAAAAGTTAACTGAAGTTGCAGCTTTTTCTTTATTGCAGAATATTGTCGTACTGTCTCGCCATGAACAGAACAGAAAAAAAATGCACCTTTTTTTTTTGATTTTATAAAAAGAAGCCAAGCAGTATTGATCACCTGTCTATCTCAGTCCATTTATTTCAAACAGCCAATAAAATACCATGTGAACCGCTTCAGACAAATAAAATCAAACCGCAAAACATTTCATTGTCTTCTGATTGGATGAATGAGCAGCACTTGTTGGAGCCACAAGGGGGAGCCGTGGAGCCACTGCTGAGAGCGCGTCACACTGGCATGTCGAGTGAAACGTGCTCAGAGGGGTCGAGAGTTACATTTTTCTTTCTGCTCAGCCTAAAATCGGATGCAGACCACTAAAAATGCTCTGTGAATGTGGCTCAGTGTTCCACATCGACAGTGAAAGGATGAAGCTCAGTCATTCCCTGGGATTTATATTTTTCAGGTGCAGTGGGGTAGATAATAGTTTTAAATTCCTGCCTTATTACTGCAGCAGCTTGCTATCACAGCAGGTCTGTAGCAGAAAATGTATGTATACAAATATGTATATGCTTGATTCTCCACCTTCCTGCGCTGCGTTATGATGCATAAATATTGCAGTATTAAATATTTTAGGACACCAAACTTCCACCTTTCTTAAATGTGAAATGTACATAAAGGCTACGAAATCCAGTAACAGAGAATTCCCTCATTAGTTGTGTTATTAAGATTAAGACGTTGAATATTCGGCCTAAATATGTCTTCTGATCCAGCTTTTTGGGAATATAATCAGGGCTGAAAATGTGACTTTCCTCAATGGAAGCTCTTCATTTTATCAACATTTTGATTTTTTTTGGCCACACTTTCTTTTAAGTCACTGATTTAAAGTTGTAACTAGTGTTTTTTTTTTTTTTTTTTTACATCTGTTATAAACCATTACTATTGAGTTGCTAAGTTGTGATAAATTCCTCCCGCAGGACACTTGGTTATCTTTTCAGAGTTATCCAGTTCATTAAGACTCTAATGGACCGTTAAATCTCTGGAAAGCTTTCAGAGTATCTGGACCAAAATCAGTTCATCAGAAACATTTCGAACTCTTGTGGCTTGTTAGAAAGTGAAAGCATTTCTGAATAGATTGCCAGCATTTCTGACTGCATTTGCCCAAACTAAAAGATATAAAATCAGCCAGAGGGATATTGCACAACCTGGCAACCCGGAGGTTGTCAGTAATGGCTTAAATTGATTTATAAAACGTTATTAAATGATGTAATAACCAATAAAAACACCACGAGGAATAATACCTAAAGTAGTTATAAAGGGAGCCTTATTAAAAAGTAGCACCAATATTTTTCTGGAGTTCATTTTACATATCAGACTCCTTTGATTTAAAGACTGCAAACAGTTCACACGGTGACGTAATTTTGGCATGCGTAAATAAACGTACATTGAGGACATGGCTATATAGTGGAGCAATAAATACTGTATATACTGAATTCCATTACATTTCATCACCATTCTTCTATTTCGAAGCAAATTTTGTCCTTTTTTATTGAACATTTTGAAAAAGCCTATTGTTATTGCTCCACAGGTGTGCTGTCAACTTTTCGAATTTTCTAAATACTTGCTTGCATTGATGCAGTTTGTGTGAGGGCAGTGAACGCCTCCTTTCAGTTTTTTGCAATTGGATGAATTAGACAGATTTATCATCATGCTCCTTTGGATGAAAAAAATAATAATAATAAATAAATCATCTGCTTTACTTTTTCCATGTGCGCACAAACCTCAGGCCTGTCCGCTCTCAGCTCCTCTCGCCCCCCACCCCTCCTCCTCTCCGCCTACCCTCGCTGTTCCTCGGTTGTCTGTTTTCTTGAAGTGGGTTCAGGGAAGTGTTGAGGGGGCGGATAGTTTTGATTTTCTCTACATCGTGCTTAGCCAATAATGTAGAGGGAACTGTTGTGCACATCTCAGCTGGCAGACATTTAAAAGGGAGACAGTCCGGCGCTGGAGCAATTTGTATTAAACCCCCTGGCCCCTGTCTATGGAGCGGTTAGTCTCCCACCCATCCACAGCCCCACCAGCGTGCAGTCGACAGCAGTAGGTGCGTCTCACCTCGGAAGGTGCCGTGGAGGACTGACAGGATCCGATCATCGCACTCGCAGCAGTGAAAGCTCGCACAGGTGAGTGAATCTGGACAGTTTCTAATAAAATCCGTGCGCACTGTCTGTCCGCTTACATTTAAACTTTATTTGGCTTATGTCTAATAGAAATGACACAACTGCATGGGTTGTTAGCCATTGGTGTGCATGTGTGGACACGTACATGATTTATTAAACATATATGAAAATTTTTATATGCTTTTGCTGTGGCTAAACCTGGTTTGCGTAATGGTTAATGTATATCCCATATAGTAGCCTTTGGTACATAATACACGAGACATTATATGTCTCAGTCAGATATTTAGAATATTCAAATATACAGTTATACTGTTTTTACTCAGTAGTCTCGTTTTCCATGCGTTTAAAAAATGAATAATAAACGCAAGCTGTATCTGTGCGTTTTTACGCAGCGTAAAAGCGTGGACAGCTGTGCGTAACCCTTCCAGCATTGAAAGGGTATAAGTGATGAATTATTTTCTTCTTCTCCCCAAGGATGGCCAACTCGACGCGCATCTTTTGCAGTATGGTTTTCATCATTGGGTTGCTATCATCTCCCGTGGATTCCAAAAGAAACCGAGGTTCACAAGGCGCCATTCCTCATCCTGACAAAAACAACCCAAACGAATCGGAGCAGCAACCGCAGCCTCCGCAGGCGGGCTCCGGGCCCCGGCAGAGGCAGGGCTCATCCTCACCGGCCGACGAGGTGCTGGAGTCCAGCCAGGAAGCTTTACATGTGACGGAACGCCAGTATTTGAAACGGGATTGGTGCAAGACGCAGCCCCTCAAGCAGACCATCCACGAGGAGGGCTGCGTCAGCCGCACCATCATCAACCGCTTTTGTTACGGACAGTGCAACTCCTTCTACATTCCCAGGCACATCCGCAGGGAGGAGGGTGCCTTCCAGTCCTGTTCGTTTTGCAAGCCCAAGCGTTTTACCACCATGACTTTTACTTTGAACTGTCCGGACCAGCAGCCACCTACCAAGAAGAAACGCATCCAGCGCGTCAAACAGTGCCGCTGTATATCCATAGACCTGGACTAAAGACGCGCAGAAGTGTGCTGTGTGTCTTGTTCTCTAATTCTTCGCGGACAGCACTGTTGGCAGTAAAAGAAGAAGGGCTGTCACACAGCCAAGAACACGTGTCTGACTCCATCTAGCTTCCTACATGTAGACTACAACGTTTCTCTTCTTGCACAACATGTGAACAAATATGGACATGCAACTTAGAAATCGACGTTGAACTGCATTGAACATTGTACTCCTCACCAGTTTGAAAACAAGCATCACTGCACGGGAACGCTGACTTGGAATGGGCACGTTTTACGCACGGCTTAGAGGACTGCATAACTCCGGTTTATTTAATAAGTCACTGTTCAAATCGCTTACTGTGGCGGGGAAACACTCCTGCCCAGTTTTATATTGTTGTGCGCATATGTGTTTCTTTAACTGGACGTTTCCACTGTGTGGAATTTGATGGATGAGTGGCGACATTTGCATCGGAAAAATGTGATTTTGTTTCGATATTTCAAGAATCTTTCAAGGTTAATTGATTCGTGTGAATTTCGAAGTCCATCAGTTTTTCTTTCTAGGTTGGATGCCTCCTCAGCTGTAGAGACAAAAGGCTTCTTTGTTAGTTCAAACGGACAGTGTACAGTGGTGGTTTCTACAGTATCGAGATTAAATAGTTGTACAATGTAAAGCCATGTTTGATGTAACCGGTTTGTTTATCCCTTTGATTAAGTTATCCATGAAACCATCAAATAAACGGATGTTGGAATATTGAGCACATCATCTGTTACTTTACACCTGATGTTAAAATATTAAATCATGTCCTCATCATCTGCTGCCCTTGGAGACAGAATGTTGCGCAGACGTTCACACTAAGACCTCGGAATACATTTCATCATAAAAGCAGTCAGTTTTAAGAGGAAAGATGCGGTTACTCGCTCCAATTATGCCTTGAAATGATGTCATTTGTCTTTACTACATTCTATTACATGGCTCGCAAATCTGTTGGAGGACTGAAAAGAGGGAACGCGATGAATCCAACGTTTAAGAAATAAGCAAGAAATGCTCGCGATCTTATTAGTTAGAAAAGTAATTATTCTTCAGACGTCCATATTGAATATCACTCTTATATGGTCCAACATGTTTTTTTTTATTTTTATTTATTTTTTTAATCAGAATCAAGGGGTGATTTACCGATCCTTGTTTAGTGAACTCAAACGCACCATTTGAGGTTAGTTTTATTAAATGGCTGTAAATATGTAAAACCAACATTTCCATTTTAAGGCACAAATTTCCTGTTGGTACTTTAGTGATACAACAGAGGCTGAAACACTGAAGTGTGCGTCTCGTTAAATTTCACCCTCCTAAAAGCTTCTCTTAACGCCATTTTCCTCATTTTAATGATCACTTTATTTTAGGGGTCTTACAGGAACATGTTTTAATGTCTAAAAATGAGGCCTGGTTGAAGGACTGAACTCTGACTCATGGTTTATTGAACAGCCTCACTGAATTCTGAATAATCAAATCCTGTCTGATGAACACATTTGCTCTGTACGGCCGTGCTTGAAAAAGCCGACTGACCGGAACAAAACGTAGAGATAAGGGTCCAGTTTGTTCGGCATCCAGTTT
Source organism: Chaetodon trifascialis (assembly GCF_039877785.1). Taxonomy (NCBI): domain Eukaryota; kingdom Metazoa; phylum Chordata; class Actinopteri; order Chaetodontiformes; family Chaetodontidae; genus Chaetodon; species Chaetodon trifascialis. The sequence continues at coordinate 12,507,692 of NC_092069.1, forward strand.
ATTCTTGAAATTTAAAACAATTCCATATACTTACAGAGCACCTATATGAGAGCTACTGAAGGTTACATGAACTGACATACATACATACAGTAGAGGCTACAGCAGTTCCTTGGTCAGTATCAGCTCATTCTTTTTTCTCTCTCTGTACCTTCTGAAGTAAAAGACAGTAGTTTGAAGTTATCTAGATTTTCATACAAAACAAATGGCACACGTGAAAGACTTTGGAGGGTATAAAAGTAATTCAAGGTGCAGTTTTATGGATACTCTGATCATGGAAGTCTGTCCGAGGTATAACAACTCACATGGCTTCAGGTGATATGCTTAAATGTTCTTGATACCCAAAATACAACCATCATCTCCCCAAAACTAAACAGAAAAGGCAACTGTCTTCATTCACTTCCTTTCCTGTAAATCAGCGCGTGCAACATACAAGTCATATGCATGTGAAAATATACTGTTCATCTGACGGGCCTGACCGGCAGCTACTCAGTTAATTACAACTCATAAAAATACAGCCTCAAAGGGGACAAAGCTGCTGTTTTGTTTTGTTTTTTTTGGCATAAAATAAATCTTTCCTTACATAAATAGACTTCTTAAACGTTACAGGAGTGTGGCTACAACTTACATTTGCGAAAAAAAAACAAACAAACAATAAGCTTAACACACTTTTTTAGAAAACCAAATCTAGTAGGGTTTCATCATCAAGCAATACAATTAACAAATCTTATTAACAAGAAAACCATACCCTTGCATAGGAAAAGAGGTGCAAAAAAGTGCAAGACATCTGAAAAACGCACGCAATTAGCAGAACAGAAGAGTGCGGCTTATAGCGAGCTACGACATACAGCTACTGCAAGTGGTAAAGTGCTTAAAAGAGTGCCGGACACGATGTGACGCACAGGCTCACTGAAGGATTAACAAGTTTAATGTTTAATATCTGGGGTTAAAAACTTGTGTTCTTCTGATGACTTTACATACATGTTAGTGTGTGTGTGTGTGTGTGTGTGTGTGTGTGTGTGTGTGTGTGTGTGTGTGTGTGTGGGGGCCCAAGCGCGCTGCCAGGTTCTGCTCTTCTCTGGCCGTCACCCAGGAGAGGTCAGTCTGGTGCAGTGCTAGACAATAAAGTGAAACCTCGACACACTGATTTGTACGCACTCACATTTATACGCAACGTCTTCATCTGCACTTGAAGCCTCGGTGCAGATCATTTATCGTGCCGTCCCTGCCGACTCTACATGACATATTTACAAGACTCTTAATGAGCCACGGTGAATGAAAAGCCTTTCGCTACAGCAACTCTTTTTTTCTTTTTGTTTTACTACTTCCAGAGAGAGGGAGATGTGTTTTATGAACGGGGACTCTTCCCTCCAGGCAGCCATATCTGTTCATATAACAGCAACGACGTCTAACGCTTTGAATATGTCAGAGCTTTATCATTCAGCTGTCTAATGTAACATCTACAGTTCAGAAAGAAACGGTTTCTCAGCTCTTGTAGATCCAGACGGGACCTGGTGGATTTGTCAGCTGGCGCTGTTGTGAATCCCACTGACCCCTTGAGACCTTTCACAAGCTGGGCACTCAGAGGTCACGCCGTGCTGGATGAATGAGATCAACCTTTGGCCTTTAAGACTCTCATCACTTCGGCCGTGTCAGCCATGCATCCTCGCTGCAGGCCCAGCTTCTTATCTGTTCAGCACACAGAAAAAGCTCGACATGAGGGTGGTGGAGTGTAGGGGTGGGGATGGGCAAGAGGTGTCCAGCGCTGTTAGTAGGGCAGAGATACGACAGTGTGTAGTAAGAGTCCAGAGAGGTTTTATTGCGAGTCTGCACGGGGTACAGAGGGAGGTTCACGGTTGTTGAGGCAGCTGGAAAATGCAGAAGAGATGAGGCCTGCACACATTCTGATCTGTCATCTTCTCCAACTTTCACCACTCATTTCATCCTCTGCTGCATCATTTCACTCAGCTGGAGGACACGCTGGCTTCCTTCTGCCGCAGCCTCTCTTTCTGTTGTCGAGAACCACAAAAAGATTCAGTGTTTTGATTTCAGTGCCAACGCAAGAAGCTTTCAGGAAACTCCATTTCTCTGCCGTACATAGATCACTTCTTACCAGACTGTTGGCATTGATCTTCTTGGTTTCAACTCTCTTCTCCGCTGTGATCTTCTTAATGTTTTCTTGAGCTTCCTTCAACCTGTGAAAAAAATGGACTTGATTCTTGCAGACCCTTTAAAACTAGAGACAGAAGCTTAGGAACTAAATCATGAAAATCGCACTTGTGAGAACAATATGAAGTCACAAGCCTCTCATCACTGTGACCTCGTCAAACTGTTTGTAAGTGCAAGACATTTAAGTATCTCCCTGGGGCGCCCTGTGTCATGGTGCTATGTAGAGTCGTACACACCTACACACACAAACACACACAGATTCTCTCAGGAGTTTGTGGTCAGTGAAAGCCCCGTAAGTGAGAAGCAGTAGAGACTGACAGTGGGTTGATGAGATAATGAGGCAACCTTTAAAAAACACTTGGCTTTTATGAGTGCGCAAGCAGTATTTAAAATAAAGTTAATTGTACATAAGCACAATCAGCTGTGAGTAATGTGACGCGATTACCTAGTTAACAATTAAGAGAGAGCACATGGATCCACGGTAGTGCTGTGAAATCCTCAACTCCTCAATCTTGCAGTGAGAGAGAAGACGATCAGATAGCAGTGGTTATGAGTTAAAGTGTGGAGGATGCTAAACTTAAGCTTCTGAGCATATCCTGATGTTGAAACGATACATTTAGAAAATGATACAGAGAAAACTGCTCATTAAATAAACACATAAATTAACAAGAAAATGAAGTTACAAGCTGATCAATTAGCATTATTTCTGGTGGTGACTAGCGAGGGTAGCAACATGTAATTGACTGGTCGACTCTTCGCGGACATCCCTTGAAGGTACCACATCATAGTTTGAACTGCACCCCAAAACGGACGATGCTGTTTGTCTGGACAGTAACGAACGGCCTTTCTCACTGCAGTATTGTTGTCATCTCTGCTCGTGCGGCGCTGCTGCCCTTTGGGCTGAATGTCCAGCATCATTATAGTGTTTATCAGTTCTCCCATAACGTGCTGCCTTTAACGGCCACAGGCCCCCGTCCACTCGCTAGTAAAGCCAGGCGGCTGCCAGGAGGGCCTGCTGTCCCCTCAGTGGAATGCCCCCCCAACACGACGCCTCAGGTCAGAGGAAGCATCATAAATTCAGGCCCCAGTCCTTCAGACGGAGGGCTGAAGCCTGGGCTAGTCCTGTTTGCCTCAACTTTGACGCCCTTCTTCTCCGCTTTAATTTCACCTAGCTAGCAATTAGTGCTAATTTGACACAATATCTCAAGGCTGCTGAACACCTATCTGAAGGTAACAGAGACATGAAGATGACATACTTAAACCTCAGTTTGGGAGCTAAGTGTGTGTTTGCAGGGTTTGGATACATCCACTGACTGAGAAACAAGATATTTTTGGATATTTTCCTACATTTCTCATGATGCAACACAACTGCATCTTTAGTTTGAACCTTTCTGCCTCATACATGCACATGTCTTTCAAACTTTAGAAAGCTCCCATCAGAACCACAGAGGACATTATGCTGTAGTACTCCTCCCAAAAAGTCTTTGTGTGTCTTTGGCAGAGAAATTAAGAAACTGAACATCCCCACCATCCAACTCACCTCTCCTTGGAGATGTTCTTGCTTTGTCGTATCCAGGTATTCTTGAAGTCGTTGCAAAACTCATACCAAAGCATGAAAACGTAGCCTGGGGCCACATCGTTCTCCCCAGACTTTGGCTTCACCCCAAAGTAGCTCACCATGCTCTGGAAACTGTAGGCGAAAACAAAACAGAGGGACAAATAGTGTTGTCTTATCACACATAAACTCTAATAAATACTCTCAGACATAAATAAACGTGTGCTGGAGAGAACTACTTTAGATTTACAAGTCAAAGTTAGAAACAGCGAGGTCAAACAGTACAAGGAAGCTAAGGTGTGCAGGAAAATCAGTGAAGAAGAGGGTAAAAAAGCTGTCAAACACACAGACAGCACACACAGAAAATGATGGATGTAGAGTCAGGCGGAGAGGTGAGAAACAGAGCTGGAAGGAGAGTGTCCACCCTGCTGGGCCACGGGGGAGAGCCAGTAGCGGTGGCTCCATTATCACATTGACCTCCACAGCCTGCAGGGGAAACACAGCCAGAGGAGACGGAGACAGCCAAGAACAGGCTGCTGCTCCTCCAGACACAGCAATGCATGCACCAACATATGCACGCACACTCCTACAGCTCCAAGAACATATTTACTGCCAATCAAAGATGTGTGGAAGGTGTGCACACAGCAAAAAAGATGTTGGGACACATCAGATCTATGTGAATGAACAGATTTTCTGTTGGCTGGGACTGCGGCACTGTTGCAGGCCAGCTCCTCCGCCCAATTTATTTGTAACCAAATCTGAACTCTTTGCAAGGCTCTCAGCAGCACACACAAGGCATGAAAAGCAGCCTGCTGCTTCAGATTCCCTCCATAACCCAAACATGAAAGACATTTTCTAGCCCTGCCTGTCAAAGGGTTGATAAAGGGGGGCTATGATTCAAGGGATGCTCCCTGTCCCATTGACGCCCAGATAGACTCTGACCTCCAGATGCTAGGTGGCTTTTTGCGACGCTAATCTAAGACATGTTCATTCGGAGTGGAATGGTGCAATATGCTGCCCAGACGGCCAGCTAAAAGCTGGAAAAAAAGGGGGCTTCTGAGCGAGCCTGCTTCCCATTTCCCAGTGATGCGTCATTTTGCTGGGATTCTCACAAAAAAGGAGAGCGCTGTAGATCATCCTGTACGCTACAAAAGAAATCACAGGCTCTGGGATGTTTAGATTCGCCAAACAGACCGTCCCGCTAGCTTTGTTGCAGCCGGCCTGGTCTGGTATGATGAACGGGGTCTCTCCTCCATCAGCTCCTCCGCTGACCCTGGGTCATCATGTCAAAGCGTGCACAAATCAAGCAACAGTGCTTTTTGCCCTCCTGAGCATATGCAACAAGCAGATACACAATGCTTCACTCAAAACAGATGCAAAAACATTCACACATGCGAGTATACCTACGAGACATAAACAAAATCAAGCAGACCTTTGTTCGTTTGCGAGCAATTACGCTCATACACACATGCACACAAACACACACTTCTGTAATCCATGCTATGATGCCATTGCCGTGAGAGGGTTTACTGCGGCACCCACAGCCGGCATTCCTCACTGACAGCTATAAAAAAAAGACCCATTACAAAACCATGAGCAGCCGTGAGAATGAGGGAAATATTTGGACAGGCAACTCTGCATTCCTTTGTTTCCCCAGTCAAAAGATTGTGGAAGTAAACTCCATGTTGTTGGCTGATTCAGCAGAGGCGCAGCGTCACTTTGTGCCATTGTCGTCACACAATAGCCGAGTAGAATGATATACCAACTGGCATCTCTGAAACCATAACTGCGTGGTGACTGCAGAGGAGGCAGTTGGGCCAAATGAAATTGAGCATGATGTGGGAGACGTGAACTTAATGAGACGGAACTGAGGACAGAACCAGAAAACCTCAGTGGAACCCAAACATGAAGCAGCCAAATTAGGGCTGCATGTTGAGGAAAAGGCATCAGGGAGCGCCACGGATGAACCACACAGCCCATATAGCTTTGTTACAAAAACTTTAAAAACAACCACAAATGAGCTTGGTGTAGTTATTACTCTCATTCGAATGATCCCGGTGTTTTACAACTAAGCTTTATAAAAATGTCAGCTCATACGGTTTTGTCCAAATGAAACAAAAATTTATGTATGCGCACGAGCAGCTTTGTGAGACTGTGCATTGAGCTAAATGCTAACACTAGCATTGAAACATGCTCACAATGACAATGCAAACATGTTGATGTTAAGCAGGTCAAATTTTTACCATGTTCACATCTGCCTTTCACATGTTTGCATCCTAACATTTGTTAATTAGCACTAAACACAAAGCACAGCAGAGGCTGATGGGAATGTCATTAGTTTTACGGATGTTTGTTCAGGAAGTATAATGTAGATTAAAAGTTTGACCTCATGATGGCAATAGAGAAGCTATTAACCCTGAGAGGAGCTTGAGCTGCTAATGGCTAAAATTAGGGTTATGCACATTTGATACTAGTGCCAATGTAATACCTGAGTTTCCATACCTAGACTAAGACATTGCTTTTTTCAATTACTTCTTTTTTATTTGCAAAAAAAACAAAAGAAAAGGGAAACACAAAGAGTCATACAAGAGCTCTGTCTTAAAATGGCCAAAATCAGTTGTCTGTTCAAACAGTCATTTTTATTTATATAGCCAAAAATCCAAATTTTTAACAACTTAGGAAGAGAATGAGTCTGAACAGACATTCAATTCCAGCTTTCAGCACTACAAACCAGAGCTGAAACAATTAACTGATTTGTTGATTGACAGAAATCTATTAAACTGGCAACTGTTCTGATAATCGATTAATTGTTAAAGTCATTTCTCAAGTTGAATTCTTCTGCTTTTAATATGAATGTGAAGTGTCTCTGGAAACTGTGACTGACATTTTTCTCTAAATTCTCACATTTTAAAGACCAACCAATCAGTAATAAGAATGAGGGTTAGTTATTTGGCAGTTTTTGGTTGAACCGACCCTGACTCTGGTCAGTGTCCTGATGCAGATTCACATTGCCCGGTCCTGCTCACTGATTGACTTTGACTCGCTGGCGTCTAAACTCACTGACTCCGCATGAGGCCGAGGCATTAGGTGGCACTAAGGATGTGTTGTCTATTTCCTTTATTAACAGTGAGCCATAAAGTGCGGCCACTGCTGCTGCTGTGTGCGTTTGTGTGAGGATCCCTCATCCAGCGCAGATGTGAGAGCCCACCCAGGGCCCAGTGAGCCCGCTGACGCCCATATTCATCAACAGCGTGTCACTTTTACGAGGTGGCTCTGTGGGAACCTGAGAAAGAGCCCCCACCCTCCTCCACCTCCCTCCTGCTCCACCTAGCGCCAGTCAACCAGCCCCCTCTTTAGATGAAATTAAAGGAAAACTTCATTAAAAGGCAAAGGTGCTGTCAGCTGCGGGGCCCTTTTGATCAATATTCCCCTCCAAGTTCAACGCCTTCATTACAGTGGTGTCACTCATGCACAAGAGGGTGGAGACACACACACACGCACATGCACACACATACACGTCAGTCCAGTTCAGGGGATAGAAACATAACTATATGGCGAGGGCGGGGGTGAGGGGCCAGGACAGAGAGCGAGAGGTGCAGTAGTCCCTCAGCGATTCTCTTGGCTTAAACACAGGAACATGAAACAGAACAGTTTGGAACCATTCACTGAGTTATAGTTTTGTCCAAAGCAATCAACTTCCTAATTGTTTACAGTCTCCATTTTCCTGCGTCCGACATCTTTCACTTTCTCCTTTTTGTGCGTTCATGATTTATTTTGGAAGTGGGAGCGTTACGATATAAAGCAAACAATTCTGCTCTCTATCCAAACAAGGCAAAAATAATCTATTTGCTTTGTTTGTCTGCTCCACCATCTTTTTCCAATATGAAATTTTCCAGATATGATTTTCACTCGGACAGCGAGCGCAGCGGCTGCCAGTGTGTCTTGCGCCTATAAATCAGATGCCTCCCAGAAAACTCTTGGGAGTCTTCTGCACAAAACATGGCAGATAAGAATGATAGGAACTGCAAGGGAGGAAGCACAAGGCATTCAGGCTTAAAGTACAGTATGCGGCAAGTAAAGATGTAGAAATCCACTGCTGTTTCAGGTGAGCGTAGGCGTCTTCTTCACTTGTCTTTAAGACAAATTACAAATGGCCTAGAAGTGAGTACAGGTGTATAAATACTTAAAATATTGCATATATAAAATGAAGCTTAATCTGTCAAAATAAATCCCATTCAACAGTCCCCGTCTGGCCAACGTCGGCTTGCAGTTTTAGAATTTCTCAACAAGGCAGAAGCCTTTTCAGTTGTTGCCAATAACTGTATCTAAGTATACAAATAAGATGGGTGCTATCAGATACCAGCTATGTTATCTATGTGAAGCATGCTAAATAACTCAACATCAATATGCAGCATTTGCAATTCTTAACACTTGGCAAAACTCTTGTTGAGGGACGAAAACTACAGGAAACAATAAATATTTTCTCCCCAAATGTGACCTTTCATTCATTATTTTAAATACATCTCGGCTCGTGGTCATTAAGGTTGGTCTCCTACCTTTTCTGTGCTGCACTGAGTCGGTCCTCTTCAGCTGAGTGCTCCTTTTGAGCTGTAAAACACAAAAAAAAGACAAAAAAACTATTAGATTAAGATGGATCATGGCGCAGATTATGGGTCTTTTCTTGACCTTTATTTCCACTGATGGTCACTGAGAACTGATCCCAGAGCTCAGGCAGAGTCCAGAGGAGGGCGCTGTGTTCACTAGCCACCCTCACATGCCAATTGAGGAGAAAAGAAGAAGAAGTCACTGACGGAGCAAGCATGTTATCCAAGTCACAGTTAAGCACATTGTAAAGTTTGACGTGCCTCTATGTGTTGACGCATGGGAGCGTGAGCCCGTGCTTGGGACGAGGGAGTGGTGGTGTGTGTGTGTGTGTGTGTGTGTGTGTGTGTGTGTGTGTGTGTGTGTGTGTGTGTGTGTGTGTGTGTGTGTGACATACGTGTCACACATACATGTGCGTGTTGTGAGCAGAGCTAAAGCAGGGGCGCATGGTTGAGCAGAGAGGCTTGGGAACTGGAGGCTCTTGTGGACTCCTGCCATGTAAAAGTGTCTAAATGCAAGGCAGATGTGTGCGGCGGGCCAGGCCGAGGTGCAAGAATTTATCTAGGGCCAGAGAGTGCCTGTGATCTCAGATTTATTGCATTTTTCCAGATTCATCCTTTTTACAATGATGGGGGACCTTTCCTACTTGAAGATTTAAGAGCGGGAAGTCTCCAAAAAATTGTTCAAAGGCAGGTTTGGGGGTCTTTTGGGAGAAGGTGAGCTTAAGCCTCCGACCAACCACCCCTTTACTTTTACTTTTTTTTCTTTTTACATGTATGTGGGCAAGGGGCCTGAGGTACACCTAATGAAGGGAGGTTGTGGCCATGTCTGGGATAGAGGGAGGAGGTGGGGGAAGAGCAGAGGGGCCGTGACCAATGGCGTTAGTCTCAGTGGGGGTCAGGCTGGCGCCTGAGGTACCCCTCTGGTGCAACTGTGCAGAGGTGGCACAGGAGCCGACAGGCTGAGAGAGAGAGAGAGAGAGAGAGAGAGAGAGAGAGAGGGAGAGAGAGAGAGAGAGAGAGAGAGAGAGAGAGAGAGAGGGAGAGAGAGAGAGAGAGAGAGAGAGGGAGGATGTGTGAAGTTTCTCTTCCTCTGCTCGCCGTGTAAACATGAAACCAGTAGTCGCTAACTAGAAAGTTATGAGATGTGCATGCTGAGAGGGACAATAAATTAGGGCTTTAAAACTCTGACACACTTTTCCAAACTGCAGCTACACCTAGCAGCTAGATAACAAAGAGATGGGGAGCGGTGTGAGAGGGATGCTGAGGGCCGTCCACAAAGCATCCCTCTGTTTCCCCACATCACCTCTCCATCTGAACACAGACACATCTCAAAGACTTCATCAAAAACAGGCTCGTTGGACAGTTGCTCTCTGCAAATTCTACTTGGTCGACGTAACTCCGGGTCATCTGAACAAGTGGAATTTTGGTTACTGGGGTCTGACTCACTGACAACAAAGAAAGTGCTCGGATGTGATGATACACAGGTATTTCCTAAGAGAGATGGTGGAATGAGACTTGCACAAGCTGAGATTAAAAGCAGGAATTTGTTTTCAATTAGACGTGGCTCGTATTCAACTCGAAAAATATGCCCGTCACGGTATCCCCAGAGGTTTCAAAGAGCTCCTATTAAAAAAGGGAAACAAAAAGGTGGTTGATTAGATGTTGAAACCACCACGGCCTGATCTTGTTTTTTTTTAATGACCGTCAGGGTCGTGTGTCTCGACAGACAAATAAATTGCAGGAAAGGTTTTCTGTACAAAAGGCAGGAAATCAGTGAATGAGATCAAATCAACTGTACATATATATTACAAGAACAAAGATTTTGGAAGGTAGGGAGGACTTGGCTAAAAAAACAAAAAAAAAACCAGAGCAAAAACAGCGGAGGAACGGCCTTACAAGAGAATGGATCAATGGGTCTTGGAGGTATTCCTTGTTAGATCTGGGAGAGATCACACAGGCAAGTTTAAGAGGCAGAGCGCGGGGCGTTTGGGTTCAGCTGCAGGCCCTGCTGCGAGCTCCTCCACAGGCTGGGTTATGGGTCAGTGCAACTCAGAAACACAACTCTCAACACGAAGTTTCATCTGTTGATTCACAGTAAGAAGTTATACTTCACAGTATTTTGAGGCTTCTAATGATGGATTCCCAAAGCTGTTTCTTCCTGGTTCATTTCAATATCTGAATATCATGTGTCAAACACATGCATCTGCGGTCAGCCTCTTGAGCGTTTACCTGAGTGAGAAATTCACTCATTTGCTGATGAGTCAGAGTTTAACAGCCTCAGATGCGCTTTGATGTGAGAGCTGTTGCTCTGTTTTGCCTTTTGAAGTCATGGAATCATCACAAATGACGAGTGCGCAGCGCTCGCCCGAACGCACGGGCGACACAGCGCGAGGAATTCCGTTTATGAAAGAGAGGTTTACAAGTATTCCGCTGGAAAGTTTATGTTCAAGATGTGCCTGTCGCAAAAAACGATGCCATTGTGCAGCCAGTGGCAACCACGGTGGTTTTGAAAGTGTTCAAATATACAGTGATACTGAGCACTCTGGATGGAGTTAAGGTGGATAAACGAACTGGAACACTGTCATGGCACATTTCTCTTTCAAGAATACAGACTTGCAATAATAAACATCATTTCAGGAACTGTAATTCCCACAAACTCTCACTCTGCGCCACAAACATATGGCTCCAATCTCCCTGTGAGATACCTCATCTGCCTCTTTATGATTTGAGTCTATTGTTTCACCTCTGTGAAGTAACGCAGGCAGTTAGCGCTTTAATGCAGTCTTGTACTTGTGTGACAGCCACACTTTGCTCATTGCTGAGACTCGGAAAAGATATTTCAAAGACACACTGCATCAAAACATCGGTCCTTCTACTTAAAGGGTTGTTTCAGCCAAATTACAAAAAACATATTTTGTCACTTGCCTCTAGTGGTATCCAGCCATGCAGGCAGTTTATTTTTTGGAGTTACCTGCTTATCAGATTTCTGCCTACATGCCAATACAATGGAGGTGAACAGACTATGCAGCCTCGCTCTGCACTAATTTTACTTGTTTTTATTCTGATGTTGTTTTTTACCCTTTTTGCAATGTAGCACTTTGAGGTCATTTATTTGATGTAAAGTGCGTTATTAATTACATTTATTATTATTACTTTTGTTTGTGGTGCTTTATTGCATTTAAACCTTTCAACAGAGGACCATCTTGGTCGTCATGTGGTTTAAGTTGTTGACCATATTACTGTATGATACACTGATGGAAAACAGTGGAGGCACAAAGACAGTTCATCCTCTTGAAATGCCTGTCTTCTGATATCAAATCAGACCCTACAGGCGAACTGGAGTTTATCTACAGCTTGTGAACGAAACGCGACAGGATTCCTGCCCAACACATCAACAGAAAACCCCTCAGGACAGAGAGCGAGCGTGTGGATTCTAAACTGGCTGACTGACCACATTTACGGTTATCCAACTGAATCAAGAGATATGACAGCGGGAGAAAGAGATGGAGCCATCTGCAGCAAACTAAGAAGCCTTAATGGCATTCGCTCGGATGCAGAGGAAGGTTTGTGTATAATAAAGCTTCAGTGAATCAAACGTAGAGCAGCATATGGGTGTCTAATAGCCGGCATGGGCCATCACTTTAATGATAAGAGCGCCATAACTCAGGGAAATGTGTACACGGTCACCTTCATTAATTAACCAACAAAAGTTCTACGTTCTTACACTCAAACGCTTGCTTCCTGCGGGAAAAAAGTAATGAGGGTTGGAAAGGACAACCGCTAGCTACTATTACTATAATGTAGGATGGGAAGGAAGAGAGCAGGACCAGCGTCTGGGTCAGAAAGGGGACACACGGCGAGATGTTCGAAGTGTGCCGGGGAAGCTCTGCTCCTGTCCCGGTGGTCCTCAGGCCTGATCCACTGAGGCCGGCCAGTCTTTACAAGGCTGCAGCCAGAGATGTCCCGCCAGCTTTATGGCAGCCGAGAGTACATGAGAACCATGTTAGAGGCAATGTGATCCCTTCTACAGGCCTGTAGACTCCTGTCCTCACGCTGTCTTACAGCACACCAAGACGCCCTCTCCCAGCAAGAACAAAAACACACACGCACACATGCACACACTAAAAGGCAGATTCTGCACCACCCAGCTGTCTGTCTGACATGGCAAAAAAACATAATTATACCTTCCTTTTTTTAAAAGGTCCTGTGCTGTGTGTCTGGGTAAAAACGGGGCTTTCTAGCTCTGTAAGGTCGCTTTCATGACAATCTGCCTTGGCTGTAAATCCTCTGCCCAAATGAGTGTTTCATCTTTGAAGACACTGAGGATTCTCTGCTGGGTCCTTCACAACTTCACATGGAGGCAGGCCAGCTCATGAGCAGGACGGAGGGCAGATATGGACGAGAACTTGAATGCATCACTGCGCATGATTTGGGGGGAGTGGGAGATGATTAAACAACTTATGCCTCCTCTTGACTGACACGACTGTAATTATCTGAGGGGTGGAAAATATTTTGTGATTGCAGTCAGCAGAAGACTACACATAAAGGTTACACATGTAGTGTGTGTGTGTATTGGGGCAGCGTAAGTAAAAATAAGTGATTTAATCCACTTTGTGGTAATCCATGATTTTCTATTTTTAAGTTTTATTTGGTCTTTTGGTGCTCAAGCGTCACTGTTGAGTTGTTTCTGTGCTGTTTTCTGCATCATGTGCACCAATTTGTGTGTGCATTATAAAAAAATCTTATGTAAAGTGCATCATCTTCTAAATATTAGCTATTTATTCACATGTTGAATTAAAAAAGTAAAACTGCAAAGTGAAGAGAGTGAAAAATGTTTATTATTATTATTATATTATATTATATATTATTATTATTATTATATATTTTTAACCAGCAAACCCTTCATGTAAAGAAACAAGTTTCCCATGATGTTTCTGTGTCTCCACCTCTGCCACAGTTAAAACTCGTAGCTCGACTCACCGGCAGAGATAAATCCTTCCATCTTCTCCTTGAAGGGCTCGAGGTGTTCCTCTGATGAGTCAGCACACACCTTTTGCACGTCCTTCTCACAAGCTGGCAGAGAGAGCAGAAAAGAGAAAGGAGGAAATTATATAGCAGACGGAAATGCTTCTTAGTAAAGGGAGTGGAGGAACAAGTCAGTCAGAGACAGAAAATAATTAAAAATGCGTTGAGAACATGGTGTCGTTAAACACTGGGAAATCAGGTTCATCAAGATGTGGTGAGGTGAAAGACAAGATCACAAGAAACAAGCTTGGGCCAACAGGCTGACGAATAAACCTAACCCTATCTTATTTCCAAAAAAACACAAGTATGTTCTATACTGTTATTAACTTCTTTTTCTGTAACTGTCCTCTTCCTTCCACACTTTCCTGTTAAAATGAACTGAAAATCAAACAGCAATGGCCGGTGGGGGGGGGGGGGGGGGGGACTTTAACACAAGCATAGAATATGTCATTTCACTTAAAGTGCATTCAATATGAAACTACAGTTTTATTTCAGTTACTTTGTCTCTTTCTCCCCTCGATCCACCCGTTTCAGCTGACACTATAGCTGCAGAGCATCTCGTGGTTTACAAATCAGTAACACTTGACTGCTGATTTACGTGCTGTTGCTGTTTCTGATGTCTTAATATTGTACATGTGAGTGCAGCAGATGTGTTTGCTGTTTGTGGACGGGTTTTCCGTGCGGTGCCAAATGACCCAACTCACACGAGATCAGAGGAAACAGCCGTGACTGAGCGTGTTCCAGCCGAACCTTCCCCATTTCCTCTCAACTGTAAGCCTGGGTTACTATGCGCACACAGACGCCTGGTGAAAGAACTTTGGCACATTCTTCAAACCTGTAAGTCATTAATGGCCGCAATAAATACCTTCACTTGCTTATGACTGCATAGCTAAGTAGTTCTGCAACACAACAAGAGCATTAACAGGTCTGGCCGCTGTCTCACTTCACTGTGTCGCAGCTTTTCGGTCCGAGTTTGGCTCTCATGTGTTTGCATGCACCTGTAGCTCTGTAAACTCAGTCTATTACATCTTTTATTCATTGGCTGTCTTAATAAATCAGACAGGAAACACGACGTCTGAGCATTAAAACTGAAGCGTAACTAGGTACAGCCTCACAGTCTGGATTCCAGGATACTTTGTGGATGGTGAGAGCCAGCAGTTATCAAAATAAGAAACAGAAATCAGCAACCATACAAACATGACAACCAAAATATCCTGTTTGGACAAACCACGTTTCCTTACCAGAAATCCCCCAACTCAAAAGGACCCATTAAAACAGTGTTCAAAACAGCAAGTCAACAATTTAAAGGCGGCTCTCTTCCAAATGTGGTCCAGACAGCAAAGGCCACAAGGAGGAAGCCCACAAAAACACAGCAGCTGTGAAGAATAAAAACTAAAAGCTTGTGTTTGAGAGATTGTCTTGGAGTGATAATACATTGTTTAACAGGATTGGTGCATTCAAATGGAGGATTCTCCTGCAAGTAAATTACTTACACCATGAATGAGGTGAGACAAAACACTTTAAGGGCCTTTTCTTGAAATATTAAAAATTGTGTTGTGTCTTAATGGAGCATTGAATGCTGATGTGTTGCTGTTCTGCACAAACACTCCAAAGTTGCAGTTGTTCTCTCGTGTTTTTACGTCTTACATTCTTGAAAAGGTATTTTAAAATCAAGCATAAGCTATGAATTAAATGTTTGTATTCAAGGATTTGTGCAGATTCGTCTATGTGGCTTTGATGGGCTGCAGAAGTATGGACAAAATAAAAAAAACAACCTCAAAAATAAACAAAAATTTCATCCTTAGTTCATGTGGGTTCACCAGCCATTGCTTTGTTTGGCATACTTTTATTGTATGCATTTCTTAAAACTTGGACCAAGCAATGCAAATAATTTAATCAGGGACTCAAGCTCATGGATCTTTCCACAAAGACCCAAAGAAGTGATTGTATAGTCAGTTACAACATTTAGATACCTTAAACTACTTTCTAAGCAGCCTTTGATATTACAAAATATAATCAATCAAAAACTTATGTCTAAAAAAAATTAGAATTAAAGGAAAATCAAAGACTTAATTTAAAAAAGAACAACAGATATGTTGCATTAATATTAGGACTGACTATTACACATACATGATTTGGTATTACTGCTTGTCAAATTTTATTTGAAATAATCTCCAATAATAAAAAAAGAAATGTAAAATGTCCATCGTCTTCATTTTCCTAATTTGAGATTAACAGTTTTAATATTGGCTAATCAAACCTGAATTATGCAGATCTAGAACCCGTAAATTGTTAGAAGTTATAAAATATATATATATATATATATATATATATATATATATATATATATATATATATATATATATATATATATATATATATATATATATATATATATATATATATATATATATAGATACCAAAATGAACAATTAAATTTGTCAGATAAGAAGGACATAGGTACAAAACAATATATGATTCAAAATCAATATCTATGCTGACAAAAATCACTTAAGTATTTAATAACACATACTGTGTCACACCTATTGTTAACTGTCACAAGGAAACTTTGAGGCCAGTGAGGAACGACTACACTACAACGCTGACCCTCAGCCGCTGGTGGCACAGTTTGTCCCATCATGCTCTCTGTCCAGTCATGTAGCCACAGAGGACAAGCTTCCCACCACAGACAGACAGGATCATGATGGGACCACAGCAGCCCTCTTTAAGGCACTTCCATCTTTGGAACTGGGGGCACGAATGTATTCTCTATCAAATTTTTCATTTGTAAACCCAGCGCCCTGATGGACACAACATATTAACATTTATGGTCTGTGTTAAATCAGCAAAACCAGAAGAAATGAGCACCTTCCTCAGTCAGATCTGAGCCTCCATGTGCAAACACATCCAGACAGAGCCACAGGTACAGCAGGCCACACTGTGGGAATAAACTGACTGAATCTGAGCTGACATCCTGAGGCACTCAACACTTACAAACATGCATCTATATCTCCAGAGGAATCACTGCCTGATCCATCATTTCCCAATGGGAATTGACTTGCTCTTGCGTAATGTGAGGTAACATGACAACAAGCTGTGGGGGAGTTAGCGGGAAGAAAAACAAACAAGAAAGCCAGACTTCTGCTCCAGGAGTTACCCTGTGTGGTTTGCAAAATGGGTGACTTTGATGTCAATGTATACTTATGATTTTACCACAGTAAGCAAGAGCCCCCCACTGCAGCTACCAGGAACTCACAGCGCAGCAAGACAATGCACGACTGTGTGTGTGGACGAGAGAAAATGTTCAACGTTGGAGGGGGAGCCACAAGGCGAGGGAGTGAGCTGTTTGATTAATGTTTCTGTCTCAGACTGTCTCTGCAGCTCTGGACCATTATTAAACACTGAGTGAGTAAACTAGACTAACAAAACTATAATAATACACAGTGATATGCAAATATATATTTGCATATCATGGTTAGAAATGATTGGTTGGCAGCTGAACTACAGTTCCAACAAACACAATAATTTGTTACATTTTTCAAGTTCTACAAATATCTGTATGTTAAATTAGATTGTGAACCTCTTCAGCCCTGTTGTATAAATAAATACAAAAGAAATAAAATACAAAAAAAAAAAAGATTTTTGGAGGAAATCTTTGGACAATATTTGACTTTTTTGCTTTTCATCCAGTTAAACCAGTGCAGTGCTTCAGTCCTGACATATTCTACTTATTTATACCTGGAAAAGGGAATTCTCTCACTGATTCTGAATTATCCCAAAACCCAGTAGACTGTCAGACTTCCATCTCCCCTTTCTATGGGATGAAGCCTCCTGTTTCCCCCTTGCTGAGGCCAGCCAGGAGGCTGCCTCTGTGGGAAAAGGTGAGACGCTCTCTTCCATTTACAGTCCTCATAAATCAACCAATTTCTATCTCTAACCAGTCTAAATTTTTGCAAGAGGATACAGTGCTGACCGGTAGAAACACCAGGAATGACTTAGAAAGTGAGGTGGAGCATTAAACCATGTTAAAATTTGGATGCAGGGAGCATCAAAATCACTTTGTTGCTGCCTCATGAGAGAATCTCTTATTCATAGAATCTCTTAATACAAATGAGTAGTCTATATCATGTTGTACTGTCAACTAAAAATGTTTTAATTTACATTTTTATGAAATGTGGACAGATTGGATTCATAAGTAAGATGAATTAAAGTGCTCTCGGTTCTGACTTTTGCAACCAGCACCTCAAAATTGAACATTGCTTTTGTCTCACTTGGTCTGGAGACTGTACTTCAGTGCGCTGACTTCACACACGCCGTTCCAAGCAGAGTCTTTGTCGTAAAACAGAGCTCAGGCTAAAGGCCCTGCCTGAACCTGACATTAAAGGCCATTTAAAATCAGGACACTGTCTGATTTGCCACAGTGATGAATGCCTAACCTGGGCCAGGCCTTCTGTGAAACACTAAACTCCCCTGAGCAGCAAATGAGCTCTGACTGTTTCTTTTTATTTGATCCTATTTCATTCGGTAGCGTCCCTGCCTCGCTGTCCAGTCCAATTACACGGCAGGTAAAGGGATCTTTACGTAGGCACTCTTGGGTTTGAAAGTGCTAATCTTCCAAGTCGGAGCAGCAACTCCTTGTGATAGAGTACACACGACTTTAAAGAGAAACTTTGGTATGGGTGCTGGGTTCCAGAGCTAACTGCACTAAATACAGAGAGAATCGAAGGTATTTGTCTTTATGGGAGCGGAGAGCCCTACAGTAGGTTCAACCCACTCGTCACTCTCCCCCTGAGAGGAGCACAGAAAGAGGTCATCACCCTCTCCCCAAACAGGAAGCCCCATCAAAAGAGGATCATGTTTCTGCACAAGTCGGACGGTGACCTGCTCCTGAGCATCACCAATGACTAGATGCTGCAAACACGCATGCAGCAAAGGAAAAAAGTACCATTATGTCTGCAATCATGTGCCAATTTAAATACAGTATGCTGAGAAGTGCATGAGAGAGCCCCCCATTGACACACACAGACAAAACAAGCCAGGAGACATGAATGTCTGACTGCTAGAACCAAGTCTCCTGACCTTTGACCTGAGCCTGGAGGGCAAGACACTGCAGTCGCCACCTCAGGATCAGGTGAGGGGCAGGCAACCTCGCTCGTCTCAGTCAAGCAGAGCGAGCGAGCTTAAGTGTGAAAGCCAGTTAGCCTCTATGTGTCCGATGCAATTCACAATGTGGAGGGAAGTGATCTGTGTTAGCTTCATAATTAAGACCACTTGCTTTCTTAAGGCTGGTTTATAATAGCCAGGCATAAATATTTATTCCTGGCGGCTGGAGAGGATAAAAATGGTGGGAGTCAGAGGTGGAGCTCACCAAACATCCACAATTCAGCGCTCGCCCTGTGATGCTAATACCCTCAAGGACTACTGTGCCAGACTGTGCTGCAGCAGAGATCAAATACGAGGGCCCTTATGCTGCATTTATTGTCTTCAGGTCTTCCATTTTTCCTAATAAATGAGTGACAGCTTGAGGTGGGTCTGGGTACTTTAGTAGACTCTTTGTATTTTTCCCCCGGGTCAGAGAGGAGAGGGCTTTAACAGCGATCTAAAAAACGTAGGGGAGAGCTGCGGAGCATATCTAATTGCTTTCATATGCCGTATTATTGGATGATTTAAATAACCACAGACATCAGGGGCACTGGGGGGCATCGCCTTTAACCTCCCCATGGCCCTGGCCAAGACTGACTGGCTGGCTGGCTGATGGAAAGGCTCTGCGCCCACGATGACTTTTTTTTAATCCATCGATTATCACTGATACTTGGATTTTACTCCTGCTTTTTTAAGTGTTCTAGAGCAAAGAAAAACAGAATCTTCTTTGGTGAGCTGTTTTGTCATTGGACCTGAAACAAGAGAGGTTGTGGTATTATGATGACACAAGAGGCAATATTATTAAACCTGGGAAAAGCCAGCTCAGGCCAGCCAAGGTCCTGAATACACCCACAAACCTCTCTGCACAGGGCAGGTAGACTGGTAGACACAGTGAGTGATTTGCTTTGAAACAAAGATGAACCAGGCAATTAAATGCAATGTAGTGTGCAGTTTAAGCCTTGATGCCTACAGTGGAAATGAATGTACTTAAATGACAGGGCAACGTCCTACCAGTAAGATCTTTCTTCAGCTTCCGTATGTCCTTGGTGAGGTCCTCAAACTTCACCTGAGCAGCCTGGAAGAAATCCTGAGGCTCCAATAGAGGAAACACACTCTTGTCTGTGCCGGCGTGCTGGGACAGTGGAGCAAACATAAAAATATAAGTGTGAAGAAACAGATACTTTAAAAGTGTACAACTGTGAATTTGACTGAAAAGTACCTTACCTTGTCAAAGTTACGCAGATAATATAAAACAACATAATCCACCAGATTCATGTGGTTGTCCTGAGGAAGAAACAGCTGATGATTAAGCTCAAGCTTATCACGAAATTACAGCACGGTGTAACTTTAGAAGTGTGTTACCCTGCTCTTCACATCCTTTAGTTTGGGGAGGATCTCCAGTCCAAAGCCATCCGCCTGACCTCTGGTCCTGTTCCCTCCGTTCATATAATTGCCAAAGGCCAGAACAAGACCCAATACATCCCGCAAACAATTACACTCCAACAGATTCTGACACACACACACACACACACACCCACCCAATGGGTTAGTTAGCCTTCATGTAGCTTACTGACACTTCTCTGAAGCAGCGTGTGCTGACATGACGTTCTTACTTTGCAGACATTCAAGATGATGTCGACCTTGCGACGGAGGGAGGAGATGGTATCGAGGAATACTGACTGGAAGATGATGCAGTGGGCTCGGCCTGCGAAGTTGGGAATCTGGGAGAGCTCATAGAGAAACCTGCAAAACAAAGGGGATGAGGAGGAGGAGGAGGAGGAGGCGGGAGAGAATTGGGTGTGATGTGTTATGACAGAATTAAACAAAATGTCTAACAGGAAGAACTATTTTGGGGCCTTGGCAGGGCGTGCTTTCCCCCGGCCGAGTCAATGTTGCTGTTCACAGGGAGGCAGGCAGCTGATAGTCATGAGCAGCGCTGCTCGGCTGGGTTTGAAAGGTGCACGGGGTCGGGCGGAGGGAGAGCGGCGAGCGGCGCACAGGGATTGATCAAAGGTAGCTCTGGCCTGATGCGGGACGACTTGTGTAAACAGTGCCGTGTCAGAGGGGAGCGGAGCGGTAACATCCTGTGTGATTAGGCCCTGCTGATGGCGGGAGACACTGAGTAGAGATGACTCGGGCAGCCAGAGTGACAGATCTGGTCAAACATGGAAATAGAAAGGCCGGGCTGACCAGGCCTCGTTAACTGGCCCGGACTACTTAACCCTGACAGGAACTACAGAACTACTGAAGCAAGTGTCCATTAATGCATATTAATTACAACCACAAAGCTGTAGAAGACTATGAATGTATTGTTTTCTCTGTGGAGGATCATTAATATTTTAGAACATTTGGAAAACGTGCTCTTACTGTTCAGGTTTGTCCAGCAGTTTGACTTCATCTTCTTTAGACTTCTCAAAGTGTCTCATTATCTTGTCCAGTTCATCACTGGTGGCCCTCTATAAAGACACACAACACAAAGCCCAAAATCAAGATGCACACTACTGTATATCAATGCAGCTAAATATGTTCAGAAAGAGAATGACACAGAAATCTGAGTAGGTACTGCAGTTGTTGCAGTGCAAGATGCTGCACAGGAGCAATAAAAAATTTGCACTGATAATAAGGAACATACCGCAATAAAACGCATTATTTTCTTTAAAGCTGTCAGATGCTTTTACAGCCTCATGTTTCTACATTTCTTTATTACCTTAGACAGGCTGCTCCTTCACACTTACATTTTCATATAAAGCCTCAATGGTCTCCAAATCCACCACAGAGTTGTCCACAGTCAGAACAGCTGGAACAGTAAAGATATTCATTGTAAGCAGTCAGTCTTATAAAGGGATAAGATCTTGGCCAAAGCATGCTGCCTTTTAAGTGCTGCCAGCGCTTGAAGAACAAACTTGTTTTTGCGACAGGGGACATAAACTCATGCTACCCCTGTGAATTTGTTAAACTTTGGTTAACAGAACATTATATATGTGACAAACTAGGAGTCAAAACCAGGAAAAAAAAAGCAATATTTGCCCAAAACCAGGGTGCAAGAGTTATACACCTAATTTAGGATATTAGGTTGAGGTGTTGAAGGTGGGAGTGTGGCCAGGCTGTGGGGAACATATATGAGGGGCAGACTGGGTGTGAGACCACATATTTCCTCTCCTCTGGGGAGAGCAGACTGGGGGACGATGCCCCTCGCTGCAGCCTAAAACGAAAAGCCTGAAGGTGCTTAACCTCTGGGCCCACAGCTAGAACCACCACAGCCGACTGACTGTAATGATTCTTTGAGTGAGGCAGGGGAAGGTGAGCCAAGGGAGAAAGGGAGGATGGATGAGGAGGTAAAAACAAGAGCAAGAGAAGAGAGAGAAAAGGGGTAAATAAAAACTGGGTGAAATCATGATTTAGACACCAAAAGAGAGAAAAAGTGTGGAAAAAAGACAGATATTTTGGTTGCAGGCCGTGTGTTTGTTTAGCGTGACTCACGCAGTGAAAACTAAAGTGCGCAGGAAAGGGAGAATGTCGAGGACGGCACAAAAAGAGAAAGTGACTCCTGTTCTGTGTCTGTGAGGTGTCACAGGTTTATGGCTTAGTGAGGGAGGAGGGGAGGAGGACATGATGGGAGGGGTGGCTCCAGTGCTGCTGGATCAGCTGACAGTCGTCTGGTTGGTGTCATACTGAGGAGGGCTGCAAAACGTTTATGCGAAACTGGGTGAATTTGCTAAATAATGGCCACTGTGTATAGAAAAATGTTTTGGAACAGTGGGACAATGTAAAATCTAGCTTTAGCTTTAGCTTGCTAACTTTAGTTAACATTACATTAGCCTATTAACACATGAACATTCAAGCGAAACTGGTAAGGTTTGCTAAACAACAGGCATTGTGGGCACAAGTGACAATTACACAAGGACAGTAATATAAAATGCCCAAGTGTTGACAATCAAATGTATTTCTAATGAAAAAAATATTTAATTTGTAAGCGGAAGAATTTGTCATTTCATGTTTAAAAGTATAGACATATAATATATAATATCATATAATGTATATTGAATGCTATAGCCTCTCTTTAATAATTCTTATCTTGTTAATTTAAACAACTGTTAAAATCACAATTTTGTTAATTTCATACTGCCTACTTAAAACACTAAGGCATTTCAGTTTTAGAAATAAGTTTCAGGTAGAAAACCGTGTTTATAGTAATGTAAAAAAAAAAAAGTGCAATTATTTTGGTATCAGTATCATGAATCATGTATCATATATCGTACTATTGCAGGTAAATGCAACAATTGTAACAACACCGCCCTGGTCTTTTCAATCACACACCGCTTCCAGCTAACAAGGTAATACTTTGCATTCTGGTTCCCAGCTGTTCCTGTTGCAGAGAAGCTGTCAATGTGGTCCGAAGGTCTGGATCAGAGAGAACGCTGGAGGTCCATTTCCTACATCTTATTAGAGTGGATTATTCAGTCCCTCAGCCATGCAGCCGTCAATCACACACCAAAGGGGGGCCTGCTCCAGTGTGCACAGGAGCACTCTGATCCGAGGGGAGCCGGATATCTCTCCACACCGACAGATCAAAGCCTGCCTGCCAACCGCCTCACACCCTCTCCTTCCACTTTTCACTCATCGGCTTTGGTGTGGAAGGGCATGTGTGGCGTGTGAACATGTGTATGTGTGTGTGTTTGTGTGCGTGTGGTGAGGTGGTGTGTGGGGGAGAGCCTCCCTTTGCCCTTGAACCATGGTGGCCCTTGAGGTCCCCCAGTCACTCCGACGGGTGCAGTTGACCCCCTCTCTCCCTGAACCAGAGTCCTAGCTTCTCTACTCCCCTCTCTCCCTCCCTAGTAGCTCTAATTACATTACATGTCCCATGTCCTTTTAATTTGGCAACAAAGGGGAGGCAAGCAGGCCAGGCCAGGGACCGGGGCCCTTAGAAGTGCTTATTAAGGTGCTGTCCTTCATTGTCAGATTCAAATTGTTAATTTCACATACACCTCTCTTTAAAGCACAAGGAAGCAACCTCATGCTGGGTGTGAGTAGGCTTTTTTTTTTTTTTTTTTAACCAAACTGCCTCTACAAACTGACACTGGAACACAGAGAAAAGGATTGAGGGGAAAGGGGAAAAAAATCTAAACAAAATGGGCGTCCTGGTGCTCTGTGCTGTTTGGCTTGTGTTTGAGGTGGTTTTATGTGGTAGCGCAGTGTCTGCTAACTGTGGAAGGTGGTTTTGTACATGCTTAGATCATTAGTGGGGTGTCAGTCCCATTAGGCTTGTGGAAACCGTCACTGGCTACAATAAACAGATCTGCTGGCCGCATGCTCAGACTAGCAGGCGGCAGGCACTCTCCGCCACAGTCCCAGGACAGGACCAATTCCTGGCCCATCTATGCTGTCCCCAACACATATATTATGTGTCTACACACAAATACAACCACTTCAACGCACACACGCCTTGCATTTTTCCATAACTGAGCATGTAATCAATCCACGGAGCTCTTCAAATGAAGGCGATGGCAATTTGATTTTAACCAGCGCAGGGACTTCAGAAAAAACTGACAGTTTGCTTTCATCCTAGTGTTGCTGTCTTCACATTTTGACAAATCGAGGCATTTTCTTTCCCACAGTGGTAACTGGAAAAATCATCCATGTTCCACTTGAAACACAAATGAATCCAAAAAAAAAAAAGCCTCTGGTTACAAATTAGTAGCTGTCAAGAGGTCGGAAATTATTCTCTGCTGCAGCGCTCGCTATCTCATCTCTAAAAATAACTCCATCTGCATTTCATCAGGGCTCATCCTCAATTCACTGTTAAATAGGACAGTAAATTCTGTTTATTGCTGTCGAATCGAAAGGAGAGCCCCTTCCTTTAAAGACATTCAAGTGATATCATGGTGTGCATCAACTTCGAGACAAGCTGAATCGGCAGACATCAGACAGCAGTTTTCACCTTGTTGAATGTCCTTCATCTCCAGATGCAGGCTCGATATGAGGATGCCAACTGCTTGTGAGCGCTTCCCATCCAGCAGCTTGATAATCTGGAAAGTAGAATGAATATTTCATATTGTTAAAATGCAGGATTATTAGTGGGATTCAGTGTAAAATCCACAGTATGCATTTCAGTGAAGGCTTATGTTGACTAATTGACTTCTCTTACATAATTTAGTAAGTCATTGGTTTAATATTTCAACGAATATTATCGTTAATTACTGTATAAACTTCTACAAATCTCCAATGGCTTCATATTTTTACTGTCATCTGTTATATTATTCAAACACTGACAAAAATTTAGGAACAGATGGTGAATAAAAACTTAATTTCTGTGATGAGAGGCCAGAAAAAAAAAAAAAAAAAATCAGTCACTTCCCCGGCTGTGGAAGCAGATGACAGATGATGAGGAAGGCAGAGCCCCGATGAGTCCACGTAGGCAAGGAATCATCTGGATTGACCCAAACGACCGTACTAATCAACACACACTGTCATAACCCATCATCGTGATGCAAACAACACACATACGGGACAGACTTTGTCAAGTTCCATCAACGAGGGGAGTGAAGTCAAACAGAAAAGCACCTCCTCCAGTTTACCGAAGAACATGTGTGAGATATAATCAAAAAATATCAAGTCGCAGTGAAAGTACAAAGGCAAAAGTGGCACCATAAAAGGACAGTCTCGAAGAGCAAGGCAAAAAGAAGCAGGGCTTTTTATAACAAACTATAAATTCACAGGATTTTTATTTGTGCCTACACATGGTCACAATTACTTATGACTGAATTAGCCGTAAAGCCAGAGAGAGTTTTGGCAAGGTAAAGCCCTGCTCTAAAAGTTAATGTGTCAGGCTTCTTCATTAGGTATTATGGCGTTGTCGGCTACTGGGTTGTCCAGTGGGAGCTGGAGAGCAGAAGCCTTAGAAGTGGGTATTGCATTACAGGGCGTTAGTGGGTGCCATGCTGCTTCCAGCTCTATTACCTGGATCACTGGGGATCTCCCACTCTAAAGGACTTGAGACGGCTGAGTACCAGGCTTTCCCAACACCTCTAATTAACCACTTTGGACGGGCCACACTAAAAGCAGCCCAGGAACCCTTCCCGCTCACTGTTGCTGCAGAACTCGCCAATTAGCCTGAACAGTTGAGTTAATGGGAAAAGACAACTGATGCTGGATGCTTGGTTTTAGACACGCAAACAGCTTGGCTAAGCGGAGGGAGCCGCGTGATGCTGATGCTGAGACAGGTAGACATCAATAGCAAATGGCTCCCTCCTGTGGAGAAAAAGAGAACTGACGGCGCTCTGAGGCTTTCATCTGAAACTGCTGCGGACCCTCGAATAACACAGACGGGTCAGAGGAAAGAGGGAAGAAGAAGAGAGAGAAAATGATAGAAGGAGACACTGGGAGCGTCAGCCGTTTGAGCTGAAGCAGGTGGCTGATGTAAGGCGAGGTGGGCAGGGTGATGCAGGTTCAGCGCTAAGCGGATAGTTTACACAGCCACGGCTGAGCAGCCAGCCAGCTCCGTGGTGACTGTCTGTCTGACTATCTGTCTGGAATCACCCAGGCAGATGTTACAATAACAACTGGATCAAGACTTCCCATCAATAACCACCTACGATACACTCAACAACCCCAGTCTCACCCAGCGGTGTTAGTCTTACACCCACTCTCCTACGTCATAGCCAGAGCTTCAAATATGTCTTTAATAAACGCACAATGATTGCTCATAAGTTATTCCCATAAACTGGTTAAAGCTGCTGTTTGTTTAAGGAGACCTGTTATGTTTAAACTTGATACATGTTTGATTTATGTCAGTAATGGACATTGCTGTTTTTGTGTTTACTGATGTGCATATTTGCACACATACAAACGCAACGGCACATTTGACTCGATTGATTTCTCCATCTTCTTCCATCTCTTCCTCCCTCCTAATCACTCAATCAAGAATGCACAGACATGCCCATCCTGTCCACTCCCCCATTCCCTTAGGTGCTCCATCTTCATCGCCTCCTCTAGCCAGGAGAGTGGAGCCACATGCCTGCAATTATACCCCTGGTCCAGTCGAGTCCGGTCTGCTCTGGTCTGCTCGGGTTGGAGAGCTCTCTTCCATGTCATCTCCTCTGCTTTGATATGCTAATCAGCAGAGAGAAAAGGGCTCCAGAGTAAACAAGAGCTTTGATTTTTCTATGGCACACATGATAAAAATTAACTCCCTCATGTAGGCATCGGCTGCATCCCCCCAGTTTCAACTTTTGCCGTGTGGAGTTGTTGGAAAGCAGGGAAGTGGCTCATATGCATAATGTACACACACATTCCATTCCCTCCCACTCATCTCCTCTCGTTGCACAGAGCCCCCCGGGCTGTGGTGTTAACATGATCTGGCAACACTTTCTGAGCAAGTGCATAATGACTTGTGAGGACGTGCCGTCATCACACACGTGCAATCAAGCCCAGACGCACAGACACAGAAACTAAAACGTCAGCACATACACAAACACAGGTAGAAACAAACAAACCAAAGAGGATTCTGGGCAGGAGTGTGTGCAGACAGAGACAGGTAGTCTGCATGAGGGTCCACTGGTGCTAGTAGTCACGCAGAGGGTCAGAGACCACTTTCTGGGTGAGCCAGTCATGTAAAGACCCACCGAGCTCTAGCCTGGCAGATAATAAACAAGAATTACACCAGTAAAAACTAAAGCGTGCAAGAGGCTCTCTCATGATTATGTGCAATTCAACCAGGTGCGTTCTGTCTCTGTTTCAGAGCAGCTCTCTGCTCTACTCCGTGGAGAATATACACTGAGTCTATTTTTGATGGATAACGCGTCAGTCTGCACAAAGCAGATCAAGCCGGACATGAAGTCAGACACACAAATGGTGAAGAGGATCCTGTAAATTTTCAACAAAATCAGGCAGGCAAAAGGCTCTGCTTCTGAAATGATGTCAGATGTCACAATGGTCTCTGGGAACTAGTGATGCAGTCTTTTACTCTTTGCTGACATTCTATACACCAAATGACTAATTGATTAACTGAGAAAACAGATTCATTGATGGTGAAAATTACTGGTAAAATGAACAAAGAGCAGCAGCTAATCATATAAATAGGGATAAAACTATTGACTGAAAGCGTTAAAAAAGCTGGAGCAGTTTCTAAAAAAGATGCATGGAAAGAGAATCAATGTCAGCTTTGTTCTTTTGCACCGCTGAGGAAGGCATAAATACTGTGTGAAATCTGATCAACAGCATGCCAGGAAATAGTAGCCTGTCTGATACTGGACTTTTGAGGATTATTGATAACTGAAAATTTAATAATCTGATGATGATATATCAGACGATAATCTCATAAGTATTGGTGTGGGAGCAACATATGGCAACACCGACATAACGGCCAATATAGTGGCCAATTTATTGGTCCAACTCCAGTGGAAATAACATCTTACAAGATCTATATGATCATCTTAACCTTTATGATTCATTCCTCTTCAGCTCAGTCACACCTTGTCCTCATCCCTGCTCTGATCCCTTCCTCCCCACTCTCCCAAACAATCTGTTTCTCCTCATTCTTTGCTTCCCTTCTTTTCTTTCCCACCCGTTAACCGGCTGAACTTCTTGGAAGTCATTGTCAGCTGGTGATTCAGATGATTTCTCGCTCAAATGATTTCTTTCTCTCTTAAGTCGGAGTATAAACTTTCAGGGATAAAAAATGATTACGTAAACAAGTTTCTTTTATTTTGACGACCTTTCCAGCGAGTTGGACTCCTTAGCGGGCTGAAAACAACCATGCCTTCACATATTCACTTTCCCTCTTTAATCGTAGAGTTGGACTCTGAATGTTCTTGCTGGCTCTAAACACAGACCTTTATATTAAATGTACGACTGCTGTATAATCAAAGCACTGGGGCCAAAATGTCTGAACACAGAGATCAACCCCAGCCACTGTACCGCACAGGTCCTTCTCTCAAATGTTGTAAAAAAAAAAAAAAAAAAAAAAAACATGTTGGACATGGAGTTTTTTGATTGATATGAATTTGTTTCAGCAGTGTTTCCATTAGTGGGCTCAAGCCTCCTCTAGGCTGATGTAAGCCCAGACAGGAGACAGTTGGCAGGATTTGTGTCTAGATGTGGCTGTCTGAGTTGGATCAAATGTTGGACAGTTTGCCGCTGTAGAGTGACCAGACTGAATGGAGAGAGGATGGAGGATGGAGATCAAGGACAGAAGACACACAGACACACGCACACACAGGCCCTCTGGAGCAGAGTGGAGCCTTAACAAATTGATCAGAATAGGGGATGTGTATGGATTTTGAGGGGACAGTCTGGGGCAGTGGCTGATTTTTAACTGCTTGGACGCCACAGTGAGGACCACGAGGCAGCCAGGATGCTGACGCGGCGCTGGCTGCAGCAGAGGTGCAGAGTTGCAGCATTTGACATGACAGCAACAAGTGCGTCTCCGGTGGGGAGGGGGAACGGTAGATCAATCTGACACAAAAAGCACATCTTTGCTCAGTTTTCCCCCAACTCCTTTCTTAAGCAGTGAAGCTTGTATAAATGGAAAAAACAAACATTATTCTGAACCCTCCACCTACATCACAGTCCTGCACAGTTAGCTCGGCTTGCCCGGAGAAAAACAAGGGACCGATCTCATAAAGCGACAGCCTGTGTTGGCCCGGAGCAAGACCTGGCAACCGCAGACAACAGCCTGGAGGAAGACCTGATGTGACTCACGATCCCTCTCTTCACACCTCACCTTTTATTGTGTCTTTGATTTATGATTGAACATGACCGCAGACGAAAGCATTTTTCAAACAAACCTCAATAAGAACTGTGCCCTCAGGCGGCGGCAGTGATATCAAATGCAGAAAGTAAGTGATGAATTACGCTTTCCACACAACCAGCATCAAGCAGAACATCTAACCCGGGCTGAAGAGGAGTGAGTGGAGCGGCTGAATTTACCTTCTTAGTTTTGGCTTTCTTCTCATAGGTGTCCGACAGGGGCTTCTTCTTCGGCTGTAGCGTGGCCTTGGAGAAAAGATTTTCAAACTCAGTGGTGTTGGTGATGTTTGGTTCCTCCAGAGAACCCCACAGTGTGTTGTTGCTGGAAAAAGAAGTGAAGAGCTGCAGTTTATTTCATGCTGTTTTAAATGAAATCTATGGATCAAAACTGAGTTAAAGGGTGCTGAAGATTTCATCACAGTCGCGATGACAGTGGCACACAGAGCAGGCTGGAAACGGCCCAGTTGCTTTCCTTGAGCTACACAGATAGTGCGTTCTATTTGTGGAAGCTTGTTTGATGTTAATTCAAACTTTATTTTCCATCTCACTGTCTGGCAAAAACTTGGCAGGAATGAGGGCGATCTCGACTTTAAAAAGCACTGTTTATGAGCGAGGTGATAAAAATAAAAGTTTAAGATGAGCTCGTTTCTGGAATAAAGGACCATTTCTGAGAATGCAGGAGGATATGTTGTGTTTCAGAGGTTGCTGAGTAACATGGACAAAACAAACAGAAGCAGAAATAAGAACATGAGGTGTCTAAAGTCAAGAGGATGCTCAGGACATAAGCACTCTGCTGTTTCCAACACATCTACTTTTCTGAAAACAGGACATCAGTAGCGCAATCAAGTGGCTTACTAAGAAATTAACTCGTTTCAAAGAAAGATTTTGGACTGATGACATCTATAATGCGCAACACATGCCTAATTAGTAGTTTCCTTTATCTTTTCACACATTGCAGTTGTTCTCGCGGGTCATAGTTTACAGACATTACAACTCATCTGTGAGCTCATAAGACTCCCCAAAGTCAAGGCCCATTTACAGTGAGAACGAGAACCAGGACACCACACGCTAAAAC
This sequence comes from Chaetodon trifascialis, assembly GCF_039877785.1. NCBI lineage: Eukaryota > Metazoa > Chordata > Actinopteri > Chaetodontiformes > Chaetodontidae > Chaetodon > Chaetodon trifascialis. Next base: position 12,538,005 of record NC_092069.1, read on the forward strand.
AAGGCCTGGCAGGCTCAACATGGCTTAAATACCAGAACAATCAACCGCACTGCCAGTGACTCAATTAGGGCTGAGTAAGTTCAATTGTTTCTGCATGCAGTTGGCTTCCTATTGCAGCACTGAAAGCATTTATCTGGAGCAGCCAAGAGGTTTTCTGTTGAGTACATAATGATACTGTCCTGAAATCCTTTCTTGATTTTGCAGTCCTTTCTGGGAGAATGAGGAAAATAAGTCCCATGAACAGCCTCCGCCTCTGAACTGTGCAGGAATTCAGCTCGGAAAAGAAAATTAGATGCAAACCCAGAGAAATATTTCCACGGAGGACAACTTTCTAATTGACCAGATTATGACTAGAATCAACTTCGAATCCCCCTTAAAGCTCTGTTCCCTGTTCTTAATGCAACTTCCTAAGAGAGCTTGCCCCGCGTGCTGCCAGCTGTACTTTGTGTTTGGGTTTCCATTTAGACACCTGGCATCATTTCAAACCTGACACTGTTCCCCCTCATAACTCAGAACCTCACACCATTAACAGAGATCACACAGCTGATCCAGCTATAGTTAAACATCTGACCCATTTAATGCCCCTTAACTTGGCTCTTTACAGTTAAATTTATAGCTGACATGAAACTGCTGTAGTGTAGTCAGTCAGTCCTCCAGCGCTGGACAAGAGAGTGAGAACCACAACTCTGCTTCTTCCACTAATCCAGCCATGGAAATACAAGGCCATAAAGCTGGAAGCCTGGCAGAGGCAGCAACCACAGCCACTGTCAATGGGCTGGATAATCCACTTACAATTACAGAGTATCTGGTGCAGCAGCCATACCTATGACATCTCTCTGAACAAGATTGTTCAGGACAAGACCCCATTAGACCAGGGCCAATGCAGCTGAGGACTTCATCAGCAATGGGATAACAGTCTCACTCTCGCACCTTCAAATACTGAATATCTTGGTTTTGGCCCGAGCTGTGTAAACCTCACTTTGATGATTAATGAAAGGGTGAAGACCAAATGCAATGAAACATCAATCATCCAGACAAATGCAGTCAAGTCCCACGCCATGTGCATTCCAACTATTTTAATTATCGCTTCATTTCGACCACACCAGAGCTATTGATTGCTGAAACAGTGGAAGGTCTGGGGGCTTTGGCGAGGCTGATTTGACAGCTGTTTCTGGTTAAACAAAAAGAATCTTCCTCTCTAAAGTAAAGGTCTATCTCTGTAGGCATCCTTTTCATAATGTTGTCAGACACTTAGAATAACAACCTGAGGGTGACAGTAGCAGAAACACTTTCATGGACAAACTCTGACAGTGTGCAATTTCCCACAGGGATTGCAATGCAGCCCATGTCGTGGCTGCCGGCTGCAGCACTCTCACTCCATATTGTTTGTTGTTGTCCCCATTACTGACATACAGGGTTAGGCGAAATGATGGTATTTACCATACAACCGTAGAAATACGTCTGCCGGTAGAGATTTGGCAATACATTTTCCACCGCAGCAGCTTAAGATGTACTTACACACTGCCTGTACAAAGCAGTGCTGATGACACAGAACTACGCTGAGTGCAGCTGTGTTGTACTCTTCTCTGCTTTCCAATAAACTGTTGTCCACACAAACTTGGATTGTTTTTATACCAATATTATCAATATATTGGAGTTAAAAAAATGCAGTAACGATAGATTAAGATTAATGAAAGTAACTTTTAACATTAAAAACATCATTTTTTGGGAGGGGGGTGTTACATACTCAGCATGACAGTGGAACAGCAAACCTGTCAGTGGACAAACTATGTAACGTTGACACTGTTTCTAAGTTTCCTCAAACCTAGTTTTGCATTTGTGTACTGCAATTTCTTGTTACTTATCAGATGACATATACACTGATACAGATTTATCTGTAATAAACTGATGCTGATATATCAGTCCACCTCTAATTCTTAACCCCAGTGTTACAGAAAGAACAAATACAAACGTGAATTGAGGCTATATCAATCCTGGGTTTAAATTAGTTCAGAGAAAAGCCATGTTTGTGTGCTTCTAATTATTCTGCATTAACTTGCAGAGGATAACCTTGTTATTATCCACCGAAAATCACTGGAAATAAGATCCAAGTTGTATCAACTGCAATTAACCTTTAAGAGCAACGTGAGTGAATTTTAAGTCGTGTTTCACATACTTATTGTCCTGTATCTGTATCCTGGTCCAGTACAGAGGCTTCATGGGACAGGCCGGTTCAATGGCAGGTTTCCGAGGGGCCTTCTCCACCTTCTGGCCAAGACTGAAGCCCCCCATAGTGGGAGGAGGTGGCGGGCCACAGCCTGGAGGAGGAGGAGGAGGAGGTGGACCAGCTCCAGGTATACCAGGAGGGGGAGGTGGAGGCAGTGGGGGTGGTGGACCACCACCAGGGAGAGGAGGTGGTGGGGGTGGTGGCGGTGCTCCCGTATTGCCTGGCAAAGGGGGAGGAGGAGGAGGAGGAGGGGGTGGAGGTCCTGAGAGGCCTGGTAGGGGAGGAGGGGGAGGAGGTGGTGGTCCTGGAGGCCCTGGGGTTGTTTCAGCTTTTAGATTTAGTCCGATAGAGTCCAAGTTGAGTTTTTTCGGCAGGGTCTGTGTGGGGCTTTGAGCAAGCCCACTGCCATCACCATCTGGGCTCTTGATGAAGGTCTCTCTGTCTGTCTGGATACCCACGGTGCGGCAGGTCTTGAGGATGGGGTCGTCTGCAGTGGACACAGCAGCATCACAGACCTCACGCTGCTCCTGGCCTGTGTTGTACCCCCGGTCTCTTTGCATCTTGGCAATGACTCCTTCCAGGTGTGATATTGAGACGGCATTCTCACCTCGCAGCTGGAAGATCTGGAGCTCAAAGTCTGACTGTAGGGAGCAAGAGCAGAATGCCAAAGACAAAACAAATCCAAAGTATCAGAAACCTCAGTCATTTTCCATTATATAATGCAGTAAAACCATATTAGGTGGTAGACAATGTGTTACCCCAAATGAAGTGGGATTAAAGTGCCGAATCATTCTCCCATGGGACTACATGAACGTGACTCTGTTGACCAATAACAATCATCTAAATTTATTAAGCTTTGTTTTTAACTTCATTCCCATTACATTTCCCCCAAATCTGAGGTTAATGTCTGACTCGCACACTGAAAACCTGGTAAATCCTGCTTGCATTTGACGTTTCGAACAATGAAGAATAATCTAACCAAAGCAAAGTATTGATTTGATACAGAAAGAAAATTGTTTTGCAACAAGTCTTACACATGTTCCTTGTTAACTCGTGTCAGTTTAGAAATAGAATTAGGCACGTTCCCACCCTTTCTTGTGGCCTGACTGTGGCACATGTTTCTCAGTGTCAGCATCAGTCCTTGAAAGGTCGACGTCAAATTAAAGGCTTTGAGCGGACAGGCTGAGAAAGCAATCCTGAGGTCAGACTTTTCAAAGAAATGGTCCATACCGCAATTTATCAGCGGTACAAATTATGTAACATGGCCATAACTACAGTATCCTTTTTTTTTGGTTTTCCAAGCATATACTGTCAGTTTGACTCTTGATTAAACTGGCAGATGAAAAACCCCAGAGAAACATAGTTCCTAACCTCTGCTTTTGATGAATGAAACTGACACCTTCAAAATGAATTTGTCATGTTCAAGACAAAAAACAAGTCAGAGAACTCTGTGTGTGGCAAGGACTGAACATTTGGAACACATAATGATGATATTCTGATCGTTTAATTGACAGAGTGCAGGTTTAAATAAAACAGTCACTACATGTTATGGAAGATTTTGCCTCTATTTTGATCAATATATTTTAGACCAATGGAATAATAAACTTTTGGTATAAAAGAGCTAAAGGTGACATTTGGAGTCACAGATCAAGACATTAAGCTTTCAGAATAAAAACAGCTGATAATTCAAAGTGTAATGTTTTCAGTGGTTTGCTTACTACATGCTCACACTGTGGTCAAATTTGATTATTTTTGTTTAAAAAATATTATATGTCATTCTGGGCCTCATCTGAACACTAGATGCTTGTGACCAAATTCCATACACGATATTTTCATTTTAGCCTATGTATACTGTTCTCTGGGATTGTAAACGTAGAAAAAACAAAACAAAAGCTAATTAAATGGACAGGTTGATGAACAATTTACATTCAAAGGAACACAAAACCTGTGACATCTTAATGCCTCTAGTGTTGTCAGTAAACACTCCAGTTCAGCTGCTGCACATTTGACATTTCATGTTTACTTAGTGCCATCTTGTGTTCAGGAGAGTCAACTGCTGGGACAAACCAGATATGCCAAAAATGCTTTAAAACTGTTAGTAAATTTGCTGGTCATGCACAGCTCTCACATATGAATTATTGTCAAAATGTTTTTACAAATCCCATTTTTCTGTGTCATATTGGACACCAGAATGGGTGGTATACCCATACACTAGACAAGGCATGGTCTGCTTTCACAGAGACGCCTGGACTTATTTTCTCTAGTGCATAATATGTTTACAGTCAGTATTTTCACATGTCTGCTAAAGTCAAATGAAAACTCACATGCATCTTCTCCAGCTCTTCCTTGCATTCTCTCTTCAGCTGCAAGAGGGCAGCCTGGTGCTCTGAAAGGAGGCACAACAAGGAATTTGTGTGACTACACAGAGTTACTCTGCTGGTAGTTTGGATTTTATAAATAATAAACATGCACTGAAGGGCGTCAGTTTAATAATCTCAGCACATTGTTGGAGGAAACCTATCCAGAAGGGTGGGTCACTTGGACTATAAATAGCAATTTTTCCAACTCAACCGACAGGTTTTGAGTTATACTGCTGGCTGAAATGAAAGCCAAAACCACAACATTTTGTCAAGTCAAACACAAACCAAAAATGCTGATCTGTCAGCCCTCGTAAGACAAAGGCACGGACGTGAAAAAGCAATCCAAAACATGATTCACCTAAAGTCCATAATGGTACAGCAGCATCTGGGAACATGAGCTTCAGACTACAACAGACACGAAGAGAGCATCTGAAAAAAGACTTCGAGTTTGAAGATATTGTCACGGCAAAGTTACAGATGAACTGCAACATCCGACACTACCCTCTCCTGTATTACTCGGCATCTTACCCTTCCCAGTTACAGTGATCTGCTGTCAAGCTTTCATTTCAGTTTATTTGAGGACTAGACCTGTGAGATCTGTGAGTCTTTATTCCTACAATCCAGACTAAACTCAAGATCACACGAGGAAGATGATGCTGTTTATCTATAAAGCCCCACATAAGAAATTTATTATAAGAGTGACATTGTACTGTAGCAATGATTAAGCTGAGTGAATGATTAGAACCAAATTCACTTAATAGCCTGAGTAATGCATGGCCATTATATATGCCAGGCAATCAGGGGCCATAAGTGTGTAGTGAATGTATGCATGTGCTGGTTCATTGACATGGCTCAAAGTCTGAATTTCTGCCTATTTTCTAAAACTCCACACACTATTCTGAGAGAGAGAACAAGAGAGAGAACAACAAAGCCCAATTGTGGAGCACAAATCACCAGAATAATCCACATTTAATAATCCACACAGCTCCTCAGGGATGAAGCTGCACCACCCAGAACATCCAACAGCTGTTACACTGCACCGTACTCTTTCAGTAAAGAATTTCACTGTACCCCAAACATGCAAGGACAGATGTGTGTGCTTTTAACCTTTAGAGCAGGGTTTCTGTTATCTGGTAATTGCTGGGGTTTTTTTTTACCAGGAAAATCTGTTGAAGTCCAACATTTTAATCTCTTCGGTCATGATGTCCGGTGAAAATAATTCCAGTTAGATGAAAAAATATTCTGGCCCCACACGCTGTTTTCCCCCAAGCTGCTGTGCTGTCTCCCCTCATTCGCACTCCTCTTCCCATATTTTCACACCAATCTTGTACAAATAAGGGTTTATTTGGACCAATTTGGTATTTTCTTAGTCAAATTTGCTGTCTCGATTAGTCACTTAAAAACAAAAATGGCAAAATAGGGTCCATAAACAGAGATCATATTTGACATGAATTTCCCTCCTTTTGTCCGGGTCATTGAAATCTTTTGATTTCTAACAGAAACCCTGCTGTAGAACACAAGGTGGGCCAAACATGACGCCCATTTAAAAATATTATGATATAAATATGATATCAGCATTGGCCTTTATCCACAAAGCCAATCAGTGTGAGGCGTGTCAGGGTAAGCTCGGCTGGCATGATTCTCTGTCAGCATTCCTGGTCTTAGATGTAAACACAGACAATAGTGTTTAAAGCAACAAGCTTGAGGTTCTTACCTGCCTCAGTGTATTTGAGCCCCACCTTGTCTTCCTCATCTTTCGGTTTGGGTGGAGGCCACACAGCCTGCAGACGGCCTGGAGTCCGGTCCTCACTGTCTGTAGGCGACATGACCTCTGTCTGTGGGGAGAGAAAACGCATGCAGAAAGCTCAGCATGAACCGTGGCAATGTAATGACTCCCTCGCCAATTTGCCTCATCGTTTTGTACAAAGTACATGTGCAACTTAAATTTCCAGTAAAGAAAGCTGAAAAATATTTGTGTGAAGTAGTGATTCCATACATTAGGCTCTGTGGGACTTTTGAGTTCCTTGCTGGGGGATTTGGAGGCTCTCTCAAAAATAGACCTCAGATTTTCCTTGTCATTCTTGATTTTCTTTTTCACTGCCTCCAGATCCACATCCTCTGTTTTCTCCTTTCTGACAGTTTTGGGGCCAAAGATGTTCCTGAAGGTTTCGTAAGCCAGGTCTGAAGTTTTCTTTCTTTCCATGGAAGGAGTGGGTGTTTCTGGGTCTGGAATCTTCTCTCCCACAGCCTCTTCTCCATTCTCAGACTCTTTTTTGGTGGTTGGATCAGCATCCTGCCCGTCATGTGACTTTGTGGTCCCGTCATGGTTGTCCAGGTTGAGCAGCTGATTGAGCTGTCCCATTACAGTACTTTTAGTTTCTGTGACGGGTTTAGGATCTGCATGTTTTTTGGCTGGTGTGGTTATCTTCTGCTCGGGGAAGAGCTTAGCTTTGTTTACTGTCTTCTTCAGACTGAGCAGGGCCAAGTCCGCATCCTTCTCCCTCTGCTTGATCTCTGACATCGTCTCCCTGTCTTCCCCCACTGCTCCTTTTTTCAGCACCCGCAACCCACTGAAGAGAGCCGGCATCTGGAAGGAAGGGGGTGAAGAGAGCGGCGGGCCCTTTGATGGGGATGAGGTGGAGGATGGAGGTGGTGTGCTTGATTCTGATGTCTTCGAAGCAGGTGTGCGCTTTGAGGCAGGACTGGCACTTGGCTGGATGTCACCTGGGGACTCCTTGGGTACAGATGACAGTGACACGGCTTGATTTGTGACACCAGCAGGGTCTGACATCACCTCTGGACTGGACGATGATTGGACTGAGACTTCAGGAGTCTTAGGGCTGGGGGGAACAGAGAGGGACAACTGGCTGGAGTGAGGCTCCTCAGCACCCTCTGCCTCAGCCCTTTGTTTCTCCTCCTTTTGTGTACTATCTAAGTCCTCTGTCTGCTTTGATGGAGAGGCTGTGACAGTGTTATGACCTGCAGCATCCAAAGCCAGATGTCTGGAGATGACAGAAGGAACAGGCAGAGAACAATCTATGCCAGCATACTTGTCAGTCTCATCTGTTCCCAGGTTGTTGCTACTATTGTCTGCAGCCCCAGATGTTTCTACATCCATAGACACAGCAGTGGTACTCTCCTTGGGACTGCAATCATCTCCCCGTTTGGAAACTGAGGAGACCAAGACTGCTCTTGAGTCAGTTCTACTGATGAACCTGTCTGAATGTAGAAGAGTTTCTATGTGGGATCTCTCTTTAAGTTTGTGTGTTCTAAACACAGGCACTAGGTACTCTGCCTCACTGGCATCTTTTAGCTCATCTTCATTACCATGGTCCACTTTCTTACCATCCTCCTCAGGTAGGGTATGCTCCACGGTCCTTGCAAGCTTCTCTGACATACTAGAGCTGCTGTGGGTCTCATCCTCATTTTCTGTGTCACTATATGTTTCCACCCTCGTGACCTGGACCAGATCTGAATCAACTGAGGCTCTGGCTGCTGTTTTAACCTGGTCACCAGACTCCTTGCAGGTTTCCAATGATTCAGCCCTCTGCCTTGTATCACTGGAAACGGTCATATCACCCTGATGCATGTCTTCCTTCTCTTGTAGCTTGTCCTCACTATTAGCAGTTTGAACACCTTCAGAAAAAGGATTCTCCTCATCTGGAAGCTCCTTGAAAGACATCAACACAGGTGACTCAGCGTTTGAAGAGGTAGACCTATCCCGACTGAAGAAGCTGTTAAAGACATTCAGGATGGAACTAGCAGGCTTCCCTGATCCATCTGAGTTATCACTTGTACTGTCCATTTTTGTTCAGTGTCACACCTACTGACTGCGAAGACAGACAAACCAAAACAGGTAGCAGCTCGAGCAAAGTGTCCAATGGAAATGTCACAAAAAGTTCATCTTCCCACCTCCAGTTATCCAAGCTGCTGCTATTCTACCTCGACCGTTGGCTGGGAACAAAAGGCCTTTGTATGGAAAATCTCCCCAGCTCCTCTTACCTTCTCCAGGAGAGCACCAATTATAACAACACTACCGTGTATCCCTGTTTAGTGACACACAAACAGGTTGCATATAGTAGACTTTTACGATATCACATAAAGACTACTGCTGACTGTACTGTACGCTGTCAGTAGTACAGTTCGGTCTTGTCCGTGTGAGTAAGATTCCCATGACGCTGTAAGTGAAGTCGAGCTGTTCAGTGGCTGGAAGCATGTCCTGGTGTAATCTCCCTGGGAGAGCAGAGTTCACCTGCCTCTCACAAAAGTATTTCCTTGTTTTCTCACAAGTTGAGCAACATTATCCTTAAAGTTATGGGTTATCCTTCTTCTTTATGTGCTGGTATTCAGTCTGGAATCCATGACTACACTGTTCCTTTAGTTTTGGGCTGTCTTTAACTTGTCTCTCACTGTACAGGGAAGCCCTGTGTGCTGTTGTGTGAGAAAAAAATCCTCAGGTTGAAAAAAATGCGTCTCACTGGTCTACCCAGTCTGAGGACGCCTCCCTTCAGGTTCCTCCCTCCCTGGGAGGGGACCTGCCGAGCCCGGCACTGCAGGTGTCTGATTACCTCTGCTCACTTCCGTAAAATGGCTTCTGAGGTAACAGTGCAAACACAGAGGGGGAGTCAGTCTGTGGTCAGGTGGAGAGCTGCAGTCCAACACAGAGCTTAAGAGTGGTGATTAGTCGGCCTGGCCATAGCCAGCTCAGCTAACATGCTAATATGTGTGAGTAGCAGCTAATGAACGCTCAGGCAGAGCAGGACTGAGTTCAGTAAGAAAAAAAAAAAAAAAAATGTATTCACTTACCTTAAGTCTCTGTTCTGGGCACTAACAGTTTTCATTCAAACTGAGGGTTTAGTTTTGAGGACATTTGCAGGGAGAAAAGCTTTAAAACGTTAGCAAGCTAATGTTAGCTAAAGTTTAGCTACAAGCTAACAACAGACAACACAGTCTGTGTGAGAAAGAGGATTAGCTAAATAGTTTTTCTAAAATTAAACAGCAAAGAGAAACAACTCTTAAAGCGTTTCAACTACAATTTTAAAGCTTATCCTGGACGTAAGCTGCTCTAACCTTTGATAGATTTTTGTATAAATGTTAAGAAAGCAGTTAGGGAAACAGCATTCTTTAAACTGGCTGCCCTTAGCTGCAGCCAAAGGTCACCTTCCTTGAATGCATTCCTTCAAACAGCCTGATTGAGCAATGTCAGAGCTGGACTTACAAGAAGGCACACTTCTACAAGACTGTTAAAGTGTGTTTTTCAAATGTTTTTTCTTCTTATCCAGTTTCATGTGTACCCTAAATCAAATACTTTTAAAAACTCCAGACACAGAATCAGTAACTAGTAAGTGATTTTCCATTAAGACATGATGCTATGAGAAACACAACAGAAAGACAAATAAAAGAAATGGATCATTTTCAAGACCCAAATGATGATATTGAAAAGTAACAAGTAATGAAGCCAGTGAAATAACAGCATAAATGATGGGAAAACTGTTGTAAAAGGATACCCCAAACAAGTACTTCTTTGTTACTGGTATGTTTTACTGGGAATGTCTTACCAATAAAAATCTAAGTAATAAAATACCATGGTTTGGTGATTATTTTTTTCCCTCATCATAAATAGAAAGGGGGCTTCTGTGGCTGAGAAATTAAGTTATGTAAGGGCAGTGGTATTTCAAACACGTGCAGTAAATCCCACCAGAGGTTCTACTAGAATGAGGCACAGTTGATAGACAAGACTGATGTGAACACAGATCTGACACATACATGAGCTCAAAATATGAGTAAAATGATCAATTTACAAGTTGCGGATCATTCAAACATAAGAGATTTTAAAAAAAAACAAACTAGTAATTATCACAGGCCTCCATTTGTGTATTCAGCTGCTACAACACACACAGGATATATCATGTACAACAGAGGTGTGTGTTTTTCTAAAGCCTGAAAATGAATGACGGTGACCATGAAGCCAAATACTTGAGATGGTGTCACTTTCACAACAATACAGAGTGTCTAATGCTGTGCAGTGTGGCCTTTGCAATGGTATGTTAACTGATTATGTTGACGTTCAGGGCAGTTATTGTGTCTTCCAAAAAAAAAAAAAAAAAAAACAATGCGTGGCTTGCACTGATACTTACACCCGCCTAAAACCACACCCAGGTAATCTGCCTGATCTGCCACAGGAATGAATGCCTTCGTCAGACAGCATGATGGAATGTGAACAGATTAAGAGATGGAAACAGTTTTCCACACCATTTTATTAGCTGATTGAGACGTGCAATTTGGTAGCTCTTTAATTTCACTACTTCTTACATACTTAAAGCCTACAAACACCTGGAAACAAACAAGGCGTTGTTTGGTGCAGGCTTAGGTATTTTTAGGAGATACAGATACTGTAAAGTAGGATTACATCAGTCACATGCTCTGTGGCAAACAAAAATATCTTGTGTTGCAACTTCAGCTCAATTACAGGAGAGAGAAATCACAGTAATTACTCCTAACAGCCTTCCCCACTGAAAATAAGGTTAAAATATCTTAGAAGAGAAGGAGGGATTTTCCTGCCATTGCTCTGAACGAAAAGGGTTTGAGTGGAATGATCTCAGTCAGTTTTGGCTCAAGACCCCAGCCTACAGATTAGAATCTGTGACCCGTTAATCCATTTCTAAGAATTTATGATCAGGTGGTTAAATGCTCGAGTGGAGAGAAATGCCTATGAGTCCCATGAGGTGGGAGAAAAGGAGTGCTGTGGTACATTTCTGCAGCAGTGAAAATATGCATGAGAGTTAATTTGTGTTTGTACTGCTCATGTTTGAAGGCTCTCACCGTGCACTCCAGCTTGGGACAGTAGGGTGTGTCCCCAATGATGTCATCCTCAGGCGGTGTGATGCGTAGGAAGTCGAGGTGATCTGGACGTGGCGCTCGGGTAAGGGGCTCCTGAGTGTCATCGCCATCCAACATCCAAATGTCATCCTGGCGCAAGAGGGAGTCCTCTGCAGAAACACAAAAGCAAACACACGACCACAGGGTAATCAATGCTCTGCCTGTTGTAAGGAATCATAGCACAGGAAACCACATGCAGCATAACAGATACTAAATAAGCGTCACTGAGCAAGGCAAGTTGTTTTCCTGTGTATCCTGCACGTGTGATAGAAGTGTAACAAGGTAGAGAGCAGATCAGAATCTTTTAGCATCAACCAGGCAGAGAGAGAGAGACCCCTGTTTTGCTGCAGGCTTGAGGGCACACGGCTATTTTTATCTGCACTCAGCCGGTCCTGCTCTCATTGTCAACACCAGCAGAAAGCCACATTCACCCAGTTAGGAAAAAAAAGCTGCAGAGCACTAGATTAAAAAAAAATTGCCACTTTCTCATGTTGAATTTGAATTGAAGACATGTTCACTGTGACAGAGCCACATCATGGCGTTACTCAGCGCTACCACTGTGCTACAATGAATTCAGGTGCAGATAGGTGTGTGTGATTTGTGTCAGCCTAAATGTTTAGTCATCCAAAGGCCCTGAAGGAGGACTTCACCCTTATTTAGACTTGGAAACACTGCCCTCTCCTGACCAGGCAGTCACACAGAGGGTGATGAGTGACGGGTAATGATGAAGACCACTTTGACAACAGCTAAAACAGGGTAAAAGTATTTTTTGAAATTCAGTAGGAATTTCCTCAATGCCATTTTTGCAGCAGTATGCTGGGGAGGTTGGATACATTCTGTGCATTTCGGAGCACCTGGCCATTAATATTTACTGCTCAGAGACACACTGCAGACACAGGCTCAACCTGCAGAACCTTCCTCATGTGCTATGCCCTGAACAAGTCACATGGCATTAACTTCAGGAACCAGGCTAGAGCCAGCTACTGAGGAGCAATCCAGGCTCAAAGTAGAAATGCAATTTCACATTCTTCTCACGTGCACGGAAACATGATATACTGTTTCTTGCCTTGATGCATGCATTTACAGTCTCAAGAGAGTCATGGACGTCACACAAGTTAAGACATATGGGGCAGGGACAGCAATGTGAATCAATGAATAAGGAGAAAAAAAACGAGATGGAGAAAGAGAACACCGTAGGAGTGAGAGTGGAAGGGTATAGATCTTGAGAGATTGGTGACCTCAGTTTCCTCTAGCTGTAAGACAGCACCTCGACCTCGGCAGAACAATGAGCTAGAAACAGAAAATATAACTTCCTGTTCGATGAGCTACTTAAATATCCCATCACCTCCCTTTGTCACGAGTATCCTTGAATACAGCATACAGTATTACTGTGCTGCTATTCAGCAGCCACTTCTAAGGACTTGGAAGTCCCCTTGTATACCTCCCCAGAGTCTGAGTCTCGGCCAAATGCTTTAAATTCAGTTATGAGAGCCCACACACACTCAAACTAACTGGGGGGCTTCACAAAAAACGGCAGCATTGAAATTCAGCGTCAGTATTCTCCCACAATCAGTCATTATGGGATAGCAGCATTGCCCAAGGTCCCTCTAGTTATCTGGGACTTAGGACAGCAAAAAAAAAAAAGAAGGATTAGATTAATAACTTTTCATTATGATAATGCTGCGCTGCTTGGTCCCGCAGCAGGAACTGCTGACTGCAGGCTGGGCCATTTCCAAATGCACAGTCCAGGCCAAGGAAAGAAACTACTGATCAGAAGCAGCCCTCAATTCCTGCTTCTAGTTAAACAATTACATTTTTGAAATACGCAAATGTTACTTCATGACTCCCACAAATGATTTACAGCTAAATCATCTTGAAGGCTTGCGTGTGCATGTGTGCCTCACCAGACTGATGGCAAACCGGTTGTTTAATTAAATATGCATAATGTGGCTGACACTGCCACCATCTGGACAGGGAGAGGAAAAGGCATCTGTTGGCCTGTGGTCAAACACACTGCAGTGAAGCTCTGATGTCACTGCTGTAAGATAGAAACAAGACTCAGTGAAATTGTAAATAGATGTGGAGAAGCAACTCTTAGACACATTAGGTAATGAAGGCACTGCATTTGTTTATTCAATAGTGGACTTATCACTCTCTTTCAACGCACGCACGCACGCACGCACGCACGCACACACACACACACACACACACACACACACACACACACACACACACACACACACACACACACACACACACACACACACACACACACACACACACACACACACACACACGCACACACACGCACACACACGCACACACACGCACACACACAGTGAGCTTAAGTTCACTCTCCCTGGAGCAAACTGTGCGCTTATTGCGATTTAATCTCCCTCCCTGCTGCTCTAAAAGCCGAAAGCGAATCACAGTGTCCATAACGGAGGGGACACAGGGTGCAGATGGGATTGTGTTTTAAGTCTGACAGCAAGTGATGCAAAACTAACTGGATCATCCCAAGCCAGGACAACAGCAGTCCATCAAATACTGTCTGAGTCTATACACATAAGGCACTTTAGCAAAGTCAGTGTAGTTTAACGGAGTTCCAGAAAGCTACAGTGCATACAGATGTTTCCCTAGAGTAAACACGCCGGTGTATGACAGCACAGTAATGTGACAGTGAAAATCACAACCTGCAGGTGAGCGGCTGTCAGACAGTGTGGAAGTTTCTGTGTTAAATTTGGCATTATCATTTTCACAACAAAGTATCTGTGTTGACAGAACCCGTCTAAAGTCTGATCCTGACAGGTGGGTGCTGTCAGTGGAGATGGATTAAACCACCTATCACTCTGTCTGCGGGTCATCACTCATCCAGTGGTCAGAGAAAGCTTTGTGGAGGCTGTGTTGAGCACAACAAAGCAGTGAAATGGAACCACAGTTATTCTTCAAAGCTTTAAAGGTACTTAGTGTCTTGGTTCGTTTATAAGCAGCAGTTAGTGAACCTGATATATATATTTTTTGATATTAATAAGAGATTATAGCAGGCCAGAAAAGATAAATACCTACATGCATATCTACAGACACAGAGCTTTCACAAATGAATAATAGTCTAACTCCCGCCATGCTATAGTTTCTCATTCTTATTACAGATGCAACAGCCAACTGCAACAGCGCCTGATTTTATCCACAAAAAAATCTATAACCTCATCATTCAAAGTAAAAGAACTGGGCCATGTGGCATGAGTGCATCTGGCAGCCTCCACCCGCCTCCATCACTTTTAGCCATGAAGAAGGATCATAGATTTTAATATAAATCATGAAAAACGCAGACTTTATAAATCACCCTGGTTTCTTTCGCGCCCGTCAAAGCGTTTCTCCACACAGGCTTGTTGGCTCTGCATGGCTGGCTGATTGACTGACTGGTCCGGCTGTCAGTGCTAAGGTCCATGTACGGGGTATAGCCACAAGTGGAAACTCGGAGGAGAGTGCTGTGGTGCTCTGAGGGCCAGAGCAGTAATGTAGCATGACATGATGCCCACAGAGTCATCGTTACTCATTTGAAATGCAGCTCTGAAGGCTGATGGGTTTATACAGGACTGAGGAAGAAGGAAGAGAGCTTTCATTGGGCCTGGCAGGCCATTGACTGGGAGAAAGGAAACTTGGTTAGGTTCGTTTCAGTCCAATGGTGATTCTATGTTTAAAATAGAGGGACGCTGAGGAGAAGCCTTTTAAAGCTGCTCATACTAAAAAGCATGAGATGGAACATTGCCAAGATGGTAGTGCAGCAGTCATTTATTAAAGAATACAAGTTATACGTTACATGAGGAGGACCTTAGTGCCCTGTTTGTCTTGAAGGCATGCAGCTCAGAGCAACACTGAGACGGACTGCGAGAGACACTCTCGTAGCCTGTTTTGGCAGAATCCACTTCATTATCTGAATAGAGCTGGGCATTGTCCTCACTGGGTGGAACAATGTTGCATGGCAGGGCACTTTGTGTTGAATGACAGCTAGCAGGGAGAGCAGGCTGATACACTCTTGCTCTGCACTGATCAGTTTCATATGACCTTGCTGGAACGTATTGGGTAATCTGATTATCGTATTGCCTTCCATATGTCGGACAATAAAATGAATAGGGAACTGTGGGATGGGGGATAAACAAAGAGAGAGGGAGACAGACTGATGGCTGATTGTCCTGACATTTTTTTATATTTATGTTGGATAATCACAATGGATCATCAGACTGTAATTTGAAAAAGGTCGAACATTAGAACATTTGATAGTCTCTTTTACCCGAAAATTTAGTTTAGTTTCATCACTCTCACCAGTTTTCAATTGCAGGTCGATGAAAAAGCTCTAAAAACCCACTGCACACTGCCTGCTCAGCACCAAACAGCAGACACACAAAGGTAGGTGGCGCATTTAGCGGCTAAAGAGACAGCTGTCCCCCCCGGGGGCTGTCGAGGACCAAAAACATAGCTAAAAGAGGAATAAATATTGGATTTACATTTGCCAAGAATCCTCAAAAATGACTTCAAATGAATGCTAATGTTGCTATGTATCTGCTGGGTGTGTAAAAGGCAACTGTTGGCTAACAAACATCCACTTAAAAGGGGCTAACATGTCAGTGCGTTTGGAGCTTGTTTCTGCTGCCTCCAACTGGCCAAAGAAATCTGTTACTGCAGGTTTTAAGCTTCTCATTCAGCTTTAAAATGGTGTTTGTGTCGATGGTCCTCGTCAAAAAGCCGGCAAGTATAAGAAAATAAGTAACACAGTTCTACACATGCTAACACAGTGCTAACAAGAGAAACTATACGGCACACATTACATACTGTAGACATGGTCTAAAACAACCACATACACACCTTTAGTAAACACAAAGTATTCTGTTACAGACTGCAGTTTCAGAGCATTAGCACATGAAGCAAAACAAGAGAATAACCATTCTCATCTGCATAATAATCACACTTATTAATAAGCACTGAGCTTCAACAAGAGAGCGCAGATTAAAGAGGCTGGATCATAATTTGTTCGACATTTGCAAACCATGAATGGCCAGGCTTCACACTGACCCACTTAGCCCTTTTGGCTGGACCCTGTGATGTTCATTTATCTGTGTTAACGTCTGAAGCGTATTCAATTATCAAGCGACACAATGGCGGTCTAGTTAACAGCTGAGATGCACTGAAATCGACAGAAGGACTCCTCCTTTAGATTAAAGGTTTAAGCCTTCACTGTGATGGCTCTGGAGCATAAAGCATTCGGTTAGCATGATACAGGCAACAATGTAAGTTTATCTTGCTCTGTCATGCAGCAGCTTATGGGTTCAAATATCACACAGTTGCATCTGATGAGGACTTAGGATATTTGCCACATGTCCAGGAAATTAAAAATGGGGGATTTAATGAAAAAAAAGGAGGTGAAGTCCAATGCCACAGAAAGTTGATTATGTGTGTGCGTGTGTAAATGTTACTAGTGGCTTCTGTGTGTGTGCATGCCTAGGTGAGGACACACAGGGACAGTGTCGTTTCAGTAGGAATTGATCCAAATTATCTCCACATGAGTAAAGCCAGCACCAGCTCACTGAGCTCCCCACAGCTCAGCTCTACTCCTCCCTCATGGCTGCTGCTGAGCTGAGCACTGCTGGCCAAATGGGTTGAGCTACTTCTGGTCTATGATGCAACAACTCAAATGCTCTGGAGCTTCCTTCAACAATGCAGCAGTGTTCTTAAATTAGTGGTTAAACTGTCTACACTGGCAATTGAAAAAGCACGGTCCAACCATTATCTATGGTCTATTAGTAAATGGCATAATCAAAGCAAGGCCTTCTGTTTGCTGCAGCGGAATTAAGCAAAAACTGTGTGACACTGACTGAAAGGGATAATTAACTATGCTACAGAGGGACAGTAGCTAATGTAATAATGATGAAGCCTGCTTCAAAAGCCTCATAGCAACAGCATCAAATTGGACTGTGCTGTTTGGAGTGATTCCAGTAAAAAGCACAAACTTCTTCAACTGATCAAACAGAAAAAAAGATCACAGAATGGTATGAGCAGTTACGATAAACACAAACTGGTAAGAAAGGAAAGACGATGATTAGAAAGTGGAAAACTGAGCGTAAGTGACCAAAAAATGTCATCAATGGTCACCGAAAGGTTATGCTAAGACATTATTATGGCTTTGCAAATATGATGTGACCATTTAAAACCTCCCATTCTGTCATTGTAGGGATAAGATACAATATCAGAGATTATGAAAAGGGGACAAGAGTTCTGCAAATAAAGAAATTCTAATCCCTTCTCTAACTCTTGTGCCCACTGGGGTCCCTGATCCTTTGTCAGCGTCCTGTGAACTGGAGAGGATGTGGGTTTAGGGGAGGGACATAAGATCCCTCAAAGTCCAAATTGGCAATGCTTCAGTTAACACCGCGCTCACGAGAATCCCAGTCAGGTCGGACCCCGTGTCAACTTTGAGCCTTTGATCTGGGACACTCCCACTAATCTCTGCCTTCCCAGCGGCACTGAGAGAGTTAAACTGGATCATCAGCGAAACTATTCTCAGGCCCTGCTTGCCCCTTGTACAACTCTGCTGGGTAGTTTTTAATTTGTGGTCACACGTCTTAGCCAAGTCAAGAACACAGCAGTCAAAGACTAACAGGATGAACAGAGGCATTTTAGAAAATAAGTCTTATTTATTGGTCTGGCTAGATTCTTAGATAACAGCTGTGGGGACGAAGTATAACTCCCTTTGTGGGAAATGTTTCAGTCACAATGCTGCACAGTAAATGTCTGATGCATTTCAACAACAACCTCAGGCAGTTGGTCTGACACACAGAGAGACACACTAGAATATCTCTCAAGGCATCTTTTTTTTTTTTTCTTGTTCTGTTCTTTGAAATCCAGCATTGCCAGATGAAGGGCATGCACTACCAAACGTTTCACGCTACTGAGATGATAAAAGCACCGGTGTCAACATAAACATCAAGGCAGGGAGTTCCAGCATGAATTAGAGCAGTGGAACTTCTAATAACTCACCTGTTGTTGTGGAGTTGCTGGAGGAGTTCCACTTGGAGTTGCTGGGCCGCCTGCTGAGGTTCAGATCCAGACGGGTGACGGTTCGCTTGTTGCCGTTCTTGTCGATGACCTCAGTGAAGATTTTGGGGTCGTCTGTGTTACTAGAGCTGTCTTGTTCGTGGTCCACATCCTTATCTGAGAGCAGCACAATGCGGTGGTTGAGCTGTGGGCTTGGTTGCTTGGAGGACAGAGGGGACAGGAGAGGGGACATGCTCTGGAGACTGTTGGAAGCAGGGAAAGATGTGTTGAAGACCCCAGCGAGGGAAGGTGAAGAGGGGCTCTTCTTGGTTTGGGGGTAAGGTTCAGTGGTATGGGAAAGGGGCAACCGTAGCCCCTCAGAAAGCTTGTTACCTGTCTTTTCTCTATTGACTCCCAGCAGCTGCTCTCCATTTGGCCCTCTCCACTTTCCATACGGTTGCTCGCAGCTGCTTGTCCCTGGATGCTGCACGGCTGGCCCTGCCCTGTCTGGGCTTGTATGGCTGACACGTTGCACTCTCCCTTCCACATCCTGCACTTTGGCCACCACCCTGACCCCAACATTGCTCTGGGTGATTTCACCATTCAGCTGCTGAGCAGACTTGACTGCTGATGCATTGTCAGATAATGTCTCACCAAAGGAATCAAACCTCTTAATTGGTCGAAGGTTGCTGCCACTTTCCCGACGCGTCAGACCGTCCATCAGGCTGCAAAAGGACGACTCATAACCCAGCTCACCGTCATACTCTGAGAAGTCATTGCAGAAATCCATGTCAGGGTCAAATGTCCGGTTGTCCTCCATAAAGTCCCAACCCTCTTGAGTGATCTGGAAGGGTTCCTCCATGGGCAGGATGGGATTACTGACTGCGCTGACATAAGAGCCTGTGACTGGGCTGTCAGACACATGGATGGAAGGTGGGACACCTGGGATCTGCTCCACCACTGAGGCTGTAGATATGAATACATTGTCTTGAGCAGAACGGTCAATGGATGGAGCTCCGCTGGTAACTTTCTTCTTCATCTTACTGTGCAGCAAATCCTCAGCACTGTCAAGCTTCTTGCCTCCCAACTTCTTCAGCTTTTTGCTCTTAGATGCAGCTCTCTTCTGCTCTGGGGGCGCAATGAGAGAATAGCCACTGCTGCTGAGAACCTGACCTTCAAGGTGAACTTCCTGACCCTCCATGTAATCCTGAAGTTTCCCATCCTGGTTACCCATCCTGACTTTGTTGGCGCAAACCCTACACAGCGATAAGAGATCCGCCAGCAACTGGTGGTGCTCCGCCGCCAGCCAGCAGAGCTCTGCAACAGCTTCCTTTGTTGCCTGCTGGGAGTTGAAGAGTCCGCCTGAGGAGTCGGAAGACTGGCCTCTTTGTTCGGACACTGCGAGATCCTCCTTTCCCCAGTCATGGTCATTATCGGCCCTTTCTGAATCAGGGGCGCGGCTCTTGTACTTGAAGCTCGGGGCCCGCCTCTTGGGGAAATACAGGCTGATGTTACTGAGCTCACGGATGGGTGCATATAGGAGCAACACAGTGTGTGTGCCCTCCATGATGGGTGCCATGTTAATCACTCAAGCACTCTGAATAAGTGAGTGGTCAGCCCCCAGACAGTGTGACTGGGCTTGAGCTGTAGAGGAGGATCTCTGGCTATTCATCACCTGGCGTGTCCAGATACTGTCAGAAAGAAAGTAGCACACAGCTATAAATCTTAAAATATGTCCAATAACATGTTAGTTCATGTTAGTGACTTTTAAGCACTGCTGATACAAGTCTGCCTATATTCTTGTATGAGTTCAAGCTTTAGTAATATAATCTTCACATTTCCAACACAGAACACTAATTTTCAGTGGCATGACAATGCAGAGCTAGATTTGAAGCCTTTAACAATGCAAACTGCTCCTTTCCCAACAATGGGGCCTCCACATATCACTGTCAACCTCCTACTTTAATAAAAAACTAAACAAAACCCAACACGGCACTGATTAAACTGCACAGTGATCCTACTGAATACTTACCTTCCTCACACTATCTCATCTTCATCGTCCTCTCGGGCCTTGTTGTATAAGTAGATGAAACATTTCTAAGCCGCATTTCATCAACATTTCACAAGCTGCCGCAGAAAAGCTGCGAGAGTCACACAAGGTGACGACGCACGCAGAAGCCTATGCTATGGCTGCCATTAGAGATATTTACAAGCAAAACAGGCACATATTTTACATGCGCCTCAATGGGCACCCTCAACATTTCGCAACCTCTCTCAACTGTTTACATCATAACATAATCCCGCGGGTTGCTGACTGTCACCTTGCACAAGCACGAGTGCCATGGAGTGTAAAGATGGCAGCATAATTAGGCTGCACTGTCCTGCGGCTGTCCGCTACAACTCCGAGAAATATTCATGAAAATGTATTAGAAATTAAAATGTAATGCATGAAACTCTGCGTTAGCCTCACACCGGCATCAGTCTGATGTCATCTATTTAATTAGAAGCGCAGAGCTCGTTTCAATCAGTTGCACCTGCGGCAGGTAAAAGCACAGCTGCAGCTCGTAAAAGATAAACAGTTACTTACCCGATTCAGCAGCATGGAAAATATTTCTTCACATCTTACTGCAGCCAGCCAATGCACACCACTGCTTCCCTGGGCTCGTCCGCCGTGATGGACGGGGGTTTGGTCCAATAGGCGGACTCAGCGCCGGCTCACTGCGCTTTGATTGGTTCCTCATCGTTTATCCACGTCCCACATTTTGAGTCAGTGCAGCTGCTGCTTGCAGGTAGGCCATGTGAGGGGATTCAGTCCGTGCAGCTGCAGAGAGGAACCAAAGTGTGCCTAAAGTTGGTCTAATTTTACAGATTTAACGGCGTCCAGTATTTTTCTGCATAACACAGGCAGTTTGTCGCACACGCAGAGAGATAAGTGCAGGGTAAGTGGAAGTACCTGAAACCTCTTTCTGGCAGTCATTTCTTACGAAACAGAGACACCTAGTGGCTGACGCATACATCACAGTTACACGAGTAACTTGTTTCAATACAAAACAGGATTTTTCTCGATTTATATACTTGCATACAGCGGGATATCTCACTATTTAATATTGAAATATTGTATGGAATTTGTCTTTATCTTGTCTTTAAACTGGCAGTCACGATAAATTAGATTACAGTCAAAAAATGTGGAAAACAGTCAAATGTGTAGACATATATGGAAGCATAGATACACTAAGAGATTTCACTGAAATTTGGTGGAAAGTTAAGCAGAAAATTTAGGGTTATATCAGGAAGCTGGAATAACAGACCATGCCATAAAGTTGAAGAAATGATGGCACACATCTAACTTTCCTGGTAGAGTTTGTGGTCTCATGTGGAGATGAGAATGAGTCACTTACTTACAGCTTAGATGGCTCACATCTAGAAGAATAGTGCTTTAAGTGTAACTCGTTTATTTAACTAAATGTGGAGAGAATATTCTAAGGGGTACTGAAATATTAATATCATTAGCCTGCTTGTTTCAACAGGCTGTTAATTGGCCAATAAAGGATAGGAGTGGTTTCAAGTGATTTAACAGGCACCATGAGGGAAGGAAACGTACAGTCTGGGTTTAAGTTTAGGTGTTAGATCGCAGCTTTGACACTAGAGGGCGTCACAGCATCATGATAAAGGAGCTATGTGTTCAGTTGCAGAGATGAGCAGGCTTCATTATAACCTGACGGTCCAGACTGATCACTGCTGTCTCTATTCAGTCCGCACAAAATGTTAAATGAACTTCCACTGCGTCCATTAATTTTTTCTTGAATTTCATCTCATTTAACGTTAATAATTGAATGGCTTTTATCCACACATAATGTTTTAAATATTTGAGCACGTGTGATTGAATGTCAGCTTAAATTGCACGGCGGCATATGTTCTACATCTTCTTAGACTCTGTTCATGCCACACTGTCACCATTTTTCCCGCATAATTTAGTTAATAGTGCAGCTACATCACAGAAAACAGGATGCAGATTATATGTTTTGTTCTGAAAATGTTGCAGATGTATTTTGTTATTTGCCCCATAAGTCTGCTCTTCCCACTTCAACTGTGCTAATAGCACATTTTCTGCAGAGAAATACACGGGCTGCCATGCTAAGCTGTGCTGCCGTTTTTCCAGAAATGAATTAAATAATAATAATGAATAAAAAATCAGCCTGTAAAATGAGCTGCGATGCGCCGCACTTCGCAGCGTATTGGTGCAGGTCTGCTGTGCTGTGGGGTGCTGACCATGGTGCTGATCTGGAAACAGCAGCTGCCATGAATTTCCTGCATCCTGTACAATCAACGCTGCTCATCACAACGTGTCCTCAGCTAAGAGATGCTGATTATTTGGCCGCATTTAACACTCTCCTATTTGAATGTTCGCGCTTTCACGGTTGCATTAATAAGGTCTACCGGTGACGTCGAAGATAAAGACCCCGCTGCTGTATCCCGGCTACACGACTTGGCTTGTGCCTGTCTCCCCGCCACACCGTCCCCAGTCGCTCCAGCCCACCGATGCTGACACACACTCCTCCTCCGGGCGGTGAGCCGGGCGCTTGAGTGACACATGCTGCGGTAGTCTCCCCCGCTGTATGGCCGTGGATTAGCTATATGCTAATATCGATAGGAGAGAGGAGCCAGCGGAGGCTTCCCGAGTCTGAACAGGCTCCTTTGCAGCCATGGCTGAAGGTGGAGAAGGAGAGGATGAAATTCAGTTCCTCAGGACCGTAAGTACATTTCCTGCCGCTTGCGCTTGAAGCGCAGCTCCGTGCGACTGTGGGAATATGTGCGGCTCTCTTTTTCACGGTGCCTTGTGTGTGGGATGATGACTGTCGATTGCCCATCACTGGGCTCGCCTCACAGATGTTATTTTATCCCGGAGCCTTTGATCACCTCGTGCCTTCTTGCAGATCTTACAGGCGGTGATAGTGCTCCATTGTTTTGCGCATCGCTTGCTGACAGCTATTGTCTTTTCTGCAGTCTCTCAAGAAGTTGACAGCACAATTTCCAATGCATGTCAAACTTATACATTCACCTTGCTGCACCGTTGTGTTCTTAATTATCTGTCCATCAGAAATGGACAGTGCAAACGCTGATTTAACTTGGTCTTGAAATAGCTTCTTAGCCTCGCTTAAATGTCTTTGAGGATAAAAGGAGTTGTGAGCCAGTGTGCATGCTGTCTGTTCAAACGTGGTAGCCTGGCAGTGAAGGCTGCCTGTCCAGACAGTCACCCCAGGGTTCCTGAGCAGCAGCAGAGGTCTATGCAAATTAATTTAGTCATAAATACAGTATTGCTGCACCCCAGCCAGATTACTGATGCTGTCTACTTGTTGGGCATAAAGCCAGTGTAGACAGTTTGTATTGCATGGGCATTAAAAAGAGGCTATAGCCTGCAGATTATTTCATCTTCTTGGCTCTAGTACTACATGATAATGAAAATATGTGTCACTTAGTCAAAATGCATTTCTTAACCTGAAAGTGAGTTGAGAGTGGAAATGTGTGGCGGTGGTTGTGCAGAGAGGAAGACTTTCCACTGTTGACAAAGATAGATGATGACATGATATGCTCATCTGTGGTGAAATGCACTGAGAGGCACATCAATGCTGAAAATACACACTCGCTCGTCTAGGAGAGATGATGTAGCAGAGCGCTGGAGGTCCTCCAGATAGACCCCGAGACAGTATGGAGGTGTTTGGTTGCACATATCACTGGCACTGCTGCTTGTGGTTTCCCTTTATTAAGCTGCTCACAGATGTGCAACCTGCTGTGAAATGGAGAAGGGATGCTCTTGTTTTTATGTAGATTTTAGCAATACAGACATTTTTGTGCTAAAATTTATTTTAAAAGGCATGATTCTACTGTAGCTAATAGTGTCTGCATGTCAACTGAGATCCAAGCGAACAACGTGCAGAAAGTGGATTCTGGACTAAGTCACTGTTTCTGAAAGACCCACCTATCCCCAGTGAGCTTTAAAATGTCCCTTCCTTTCACTCAGAAAAATGCTCTTCCTTATTTTGTCGCAACCTTTTAGCCACAGCACTTAGAGGTCAGCACATCAGCATGAAAAACAGCTGACATTTCATTCCATTTCTCCTCTTTTCTGGGCTCAAACTTAAATGCAACCAATCCACAATCAAGGCTTTTTAGAAACTGTCTTCATAAGAGTTGTGGATTTAGTCGTTTTTGCTTGCTTGGCTGTTTTTGTCCCATTTGTTGGATTCAAAGTGAACATTTTTTTTTCTCCCTAAGAGAAAAAGCGAGATGACATTGACTAATAGGAAATTGCTGTTGCTTTAAAAAGGGCTTAGCAGCTTGTTGCATCCCCTCCACGCAGGGAAGCAGCTGACAGGCTCAATGGTGTTGGGATGGGGGCGCAGTGAGCAGGCTTGGTGTTCATGAGTGTAAAAGTGTGTGTGTGTGTGTGTGTGTGTGTGTGTGTGTGTGTGTGTGTGTGTGTGTGTGTGTGTGTGTGTGTGTGTGTGTGTGTGTGTGTGTGTGTGTGTGTGTGTGTGTGTGTGTGTGTGTGTGTGTGTGTGTGTGTGTGTGTGTGTGTGCGTGCGCGCGCGTGTGCGTGCGTGTGTGTTGAATGCAAATTGCAGAGCTGAAGCTGTGTGGTGCAGTCAGGCTGCACCAGACATGCCACAGCAGAGCACGGTGCAGAAATTATTCATCAGTCCAAGCAACGCACAGCTGAACTACTCAGTGTAGGGGAACAGGAACAGATACACACACACACACACGCACACACATGCACTGACATACAGTGCATTTATGTAGTCAGTCCTGCAGAAACAATTTCTCACATGTGCCAATAGATAGATTTCAAACATCAACAAAGAAAGATAAGAAAGCAAAATAAAACTAGCTTAAAAACTAATTTCAAACATGCAGGCATGCACAAACACTTGTTCTGAACTTGTTTCAACATTAGTTGCAGTACTGTGCGGAGGATATGTTGAAGCTATGTTTCTTGCTGGCATCCAAGTGTTGCTTGTTATTGGAGTCAAGGAGTCTGATGAAGCAGTTCACAAACTGCCGTTTCTCTAACTACGCAAAGTAATTTCCCTGGAGTGGTGGCAGAAATTGCCCCTGCCGGCCGGACCGCTGCCTATAAACCCAACTCAGTGGGAGGAAAGGAAGGGAGGAGAGGGTGTAGGAGCGAGAATATCTCAGTCATGGGTAATTTGATGTTGCTGATTGTGAGCCAGGAACCTCAGAGAAAAGCTTCCCCCAAACTGCTGTTTCATGTCGAAGGGGGGCTGCGCTGAGGGTTTAATAAAGGCTGCATATTCCACAGGAGTTTCATCTGTGCTGTTTGGGCACCGGACATGTCCTCAGATGCTCCAGCTCCAGCAGCATCATTAGAAGCTGTACAGTGAATCAAGTATCAGTTGTATGGTTTCACAGCTCAGGCAGCTCATTATGTAAGAGCAGTTTTCTAAATGAATTGCTTGCCTACTGCGTGTTGTGCCATTATAGCAGATGAGTGGAGGGAGAAGAGCGGAAGCAAACTTTTGTTCTTGTCTCACTCCGCAACCATCCTGATAGAAGTGCTTTTATTAGTGAAAACACAATACAGCACGCAGTGATAGTCCACGCAGAGGCAGAGGTTTGTGCTGAGGAGCCCTGCTGGCCGAGTATCAAATCCGACCATCTCTTAGCTGTTGGAGTGGGAGTGGCGGCTCTGGAAAGGCCAGACTGGGGCTTTTGACTAATGCACCGTGGCAGCGCTGGGCTTGGTGACATGAGGGCGCACAGGGCTCACTTTGCGTCCAGGTGCTGGCTTGTAATGCAGCAGCACAGAGGCGATGCCAAACCAGCAGACAAACCAGTCTGAGACAGTGAAGTGTTAATTGTGGCCGTGACATCAGTGCCAGAGCTCCTCACCCACTCATGTTCTCTGAACACCCTGCTGGGTTACTCCTTTGTTGCTGTTGCTCTTCTCTTCTTTCCCCTTTCGTCACTTTTCATCTCCCTTTTTCCTGCTTTTACTTTCATCTCACTCTTTCATCTCCCTTTGGTTCCTCTCCTCCCCTCTTCATTGTGATGTGCTGCTTTTTGTGTGTGTGGCGCTGGAAGACCTCCAGTTTGAAGTGGTGAAGTGAGGGTGGAGGCTGTGGCCAACACGCCGGCCCAGAGGCAACCAAAGCTGGCCTCGATCTGATGCGTTCTTCTTACTATGAAACTACCTCGAAGCATCCTTGCCTGACTTTATCAGAGACCGTGAAGTACAGCAATTAAAGTGTGTCCGGTATCTTAGGTGATGCTTGTTTGTGCACAAATCTAGCGCCACAAGTATCCCTGACTCGCCTCAGCTGTGGCTCCTCCTGTTCCTCTGTCACTTGCCCCGTGTATAATTATTAGAGATTACCATGAAATTATTCTCGCTGATGGGAATTCAGTTCAGCACATCATCGCATTCCGCTTGACACTAAGGAGGGGAGCTTTAATGTTATTATGATGAGGTCTGCTGTCATTTCATGCTTGAATTAAAAAAGTAATAGCTCAGTTTCATTAGCGACCGACAGGCTTTTTGAGCATAATGGTGCAGATTTGAGCGCAGAGATTCACTCCGGAATAGCTTTGTGACAAAGTGATTTCATGAAAACAGGAAAAAAAAATCTTGTCATGCAAATTGTCACTGGGGATATTGCCCTGTCGAGTGTTTTTGGCATATGTTTTTAGCAGCTGTTGCAAGCAGAAACCTGATGCTGCGTGTGAATGCTTGCCTTTCCTCATTTCATATGATTTGTTTATTTCTAAAATATTGTCATGGACAAGTGTGAAATCTCTTTTCCTGGATGAGCTGCATTTAAACTACTCAGTTCAAAGTTGTGTCATGTATAAGGCATGGCACTACTCGGATAGATGCTCTTTTTCTGCATGTACGTCCATATCGCTGCAGCAGGATTGATTTCCCTCATATGTGCCATTAGCACCCCGTGAGACTTGTCCACAGCTCTCAAAATTGCACTTTCAAAAACTCCACTTGCAGAGAAGTAAGTTGGCGTGAAGTGTAATGTGGAAGTGTTGTTCAGCAGAACCCTGCGTTCTGTGATGAAGATGGACAGTTAAGATAGGCCTGTGATGTAGAGGGAATTAAGCTGGCAGGACCAGAGACAACCCAGTGTAAAGCTGCTGTAATGAGCTATTGATCGTGCCACCAAATGAAGAAATTTCCTCAGTAATGTCTGTTGCATGCAGTAAGCAGGCCTGATTGATCTGGTGTTTCAGTGCATGAATATTTAATAAGGCAGCGTAGGACACTTCCTCCTAAAGAAGACCCTGTTGTCCTGTTCTCCTCGATTGTTGACCCACCAACATATCGCCATTTTCTGTTTTCAACTATAGAATCACATGGTGTTACATTTCTGCTTTGCAGACATTTGATGTGGCAACAAGTTTGTATTTACATTATTTCTAAATCCATTATTGTCTCAATTAATTAACTGCTTAGTGTATTAAATGTATAATCATAGCAAATACTCATCACAAGCTTACTGGAGCACTAAGCCTCGTCTTCAAATGACAACCAACAAGCCAATATCTGCAGGCATTCAGTGAAAGAATGACGTGAAACAAAAGCAGGAAATCTTCACACAGGAGAAGCTGAAATTTTATGTTTAACTTGGAAACACACGTCAATAATCAGCTGATCACCGAATTGTCACTGAATACATTAGTTGAATATATTAAGTCTTCAACCATAACGGCTTCCCTCATCAAGTGTGCGACACACAAACCACACTGGTTACACATTACACCCCTGACTGATTTCAGTCAGGGGTGTAATGTGTAACCAGTGTTTAATATTTCTCCACAAAACTCTCCACTTTTTGCATGTGGGAGCACTTCATCATATACAAAATGTGCTCATGCACAATATCATGAATATGGAAAACATGTATCAGCGGGATGAAATTTAAGATGGAGCCAGCATCTAAATGATTTAATCATTAAAGGATCTCCATCCTCTCTCTATATACTGTGTATTACACCTCTGCAAAGCATCAGTGATGATTAATGTCAAGACACCTTTGGGAAAAACTTGCAGGAGTTTAGTTACACTGTAGTGTATATATCTCATTAGAACCTGAATGAAAACAATAACCAGACTTACTGAAGTGAATTATAACAGTTCATGCCTGCTTGCCTGTAATCATGATTAAAAAGTCAAATAAAGAAGCATTTGATTTGTAATTTCACTACTTTTCAAAGCTGTGTGCATATCTATGCTTAACTAACTTCCACGTCTCATGAAAACTCAAAGTTTAATAATATCATGTTAGCGTTTATATAAAGAAAGCCCCCTGACGAGTGACTGGACTAACATACCTGTCCATATGTATTGTGTGCCTCTTATTACACAAAAATAAATACATTGATTCCCTAATTGTTGTCTTTGTGTATAACACGTTAATTGTTATTCACACCAGGGACAAAAGAGCTATTGTACCCAGACCAATCCTTCCCTGGCACATTTCACTTTATTCAGAGACAAAATGATTTTTCTCTCCTGACTTTACAAATAGCACCAATGTTGATGAGTCATGGCCCTTTTGGTTTCGCGTAACTTCTTTTGTGCTTCGGCCACCTCCTGATATCCATGGCTGGCTGCTTTAGACCAACAACAATGCAGTGCGATTAATCCTGTAAGCTGCACTGACAGCACAGAGAAAACATGCAAACATAAGATTGTGGCACGCTACTTCTGTTGCTTTCAAGCAGGGACGGAGGACATATTAGTTTAATTATTTAGGTCTGCCAGCAGTAGCCTGCGTAACGTCACACTGCCAACATTAATGTTTGAAACTCATGTTGAGCACAGTATCTACACATTTGCTTAGAACAGAGGGCCGGAAGTGAAAACTGCAATGGACGAGGTGGAAGAGAGTTCTTACTGGGCTGCTTGAGATGAATTTATGTAGAGGTATAAACAGAAAATCAGAGCATATGTTGGATGTGACCCTTGTGTTATGAAGAGGAGTGATTTTTTTTTTTTCAACTTAACTGAAAGCTCAACTTTTGGTACTCAATAAAAGCTCCTTATGGTTTCTTGGTTTGATTGATCTGAGCAACTTTTGAGTGCATTTGAGTGTGTGTTATAGCGCTTCCTATGCAGAAAATCATTTCTGGCCCTCCATCTGCAGTTCACGCCACAGCAAAAGAGTGACGTGGCATCATGTGCAAACAACCTATTAGATCAATGTATCCTGCTGTAGATAATTTCCTTTCAGCTCTTGCCATTTGTTTCATTTTAACCCAAAAAAACAAACAAACAAAAAAAAAACTTAAACACCATAAGGCTAAGTGTGCACTTGCCACATTGGCTCCACCACCAACAGCAACTGTTAGCCTGTCGTTAGCTTCTGCCTCCTCCATGGCTCGCAGGTTCATCTCTGCCTCTCTTTGCCATTGCTTCTTGGCAGTTAATGTTGGCTCACACATACAAGGCTGTATTTTCCAGTCTGTGGCTATCTATTAGTCACTGGTTGCAGTAAATCTGTGCCCAAGTTTTACTGGTGTGTTGCTTTCTCACCTCTTAAAAGTCTTTTTTCTTTCCAAGTTGCTATGTCTGAAAGCATTTGAGTGCAGGCACAGTCATAAAGCATAGCGTTACATTGGCTGTTGTCTTAGTTGTAGTTTAGAAATACTGCACGGTTTGCCTGAGTGACACCATGTCACTCAAATCGCCCTTATCTTACACAGGATGCATTGATATTCAATCTGCAAGTTACCCTTTTTTTTATCCTTTTTAATGAAGCAGAAGTTTGACAGCCAGGTGCCCGGTAAAGGAATAGTTATTTGCTTATTTGCTTTCGTTACCTGTACCACTCTCATATCTGTCTGTTTAATACTGTATCTAACTTGTTAGCTTAGGTTAGCATGCAAGCAAGGGGAAACTTAGCCTCTGTTGCTTTAGAGGCACTGGTAGGTGTATATATATATTTTTTTACTTTTAGACAGAACCAGCCTGTTTCCCTTTGCTTCCAGTCTTTGTGCTAAGATAACCACCCGCTCTACAGTTGCTCATTAAACAACATCTAACTCATCTAACTCTCAGCAAGAGAGTAAATAAATGTATTTACCAAAATATTGGACAGTTCCTTTAAGTTTCTTTGGAAACAAAAATGTGTATATATGGCAGAAGTTCAGTAAGAAGAAAACAAAGATGCCAGGAAGGCTTTGCTTGTGGTGGTTCTTCTCAATCAAGAACATAAGAAGTACAGTAGGGTTGTGTCTGCAGGTGTTGTCAGGCTGTCTCAGTGTTATCTTTGTTTCCTCCGTCATTTGATGATGAGTCGCTTCACACTGGGATATGCTGCACTGCATCAATTATATTTTCCTCCAAGGTGCCACTGTTTGCTGCCATGTTACCCACAACAAACCAGAGAATGGCATCTTAAATTCTAATGAGCTGCAGGGATGGCACCACATTGATCCATCCAGAAAAAGTTTGGCTCGTGTCAAACTTTCTTCCAGATAAAACGGATTCAAATCTGAATCTGTATCCTTCACTAAAGACCGTAAAGCTTTCAGACCCACGTAGCAGAGCGGACACCTGGTTAACTCCAATGAACACAAGTACATGAGAGGCTTTAACCAAACCAAGAGGATGTATTGCATATGTTAGGCTGCTCCCTGAGAACATACCTTTCTTCAGTGACAGTGAACGCTATGCAGCTGAGACATTTTAGGAGTTTCCTTCCTCTGACAGCCCTGTTACCACAGAAACAAAGTCAGTGTTTCTAACATTTTACCATGGCTGAAAATCATTAAAACCCTCACTCCTTTTGGCTGTGCTTGTGAATCATTCTCCTCCTACATAAAGCAGCTCTGGTATCTGCCGTAATTATGTCCAATGTTCTGTCTCCCCACTGTGCCTTAATAGGCCATTTAGAGGAGTGTTTACTGCTGCAATCTGCTGCTGTTGAGCCTCATTTTATAGAAGAAAGTTGAGTGTCTTTCTAAGCAAACCTTGACAGTTTCCTGAATATGTAATGTTAGATCGTTATGCTGTGGGCAAGGTCCTCCCATCACCACCAGTGCATGTTAGTGAAGAATCCCATTGACTCAACTGAGGGTGTGTAATTGAGTAATTTGCAGGATCTTCACACACAGGTGCAACAGCAACTGCTGCGTTGAGAAAATCCAGCCATGTCCCCCATCCAGGCGGGTGCCAAAGTCTCGGCCTTTTCATCTGATATTGACAACGGTGGCGTTTCCCTCCTCATAAAAGATTCATACATCTTTAACAACCTCTGTGTCGCACCACACTAGCACAGACAAGGAGCTATCACTGGCTTTATTGGGCTTTGTTGCTGCAGAGTCAACAATGTGTGTTATAAAGAAAGGGACTATCATACCTTGCCAGTGAGCAGAATTCGACATTCATGGAGGTTGCACGTACAGCAAGCATTCCAGCACATATTCAATCCACCTTACTCTCATCAGTGCCCAACCTATGCGTACTTTTCGAGAGCATTCCCTACTAACTATTTTACTTTTTTGTAGCTTCTACTTTCTTCTGAGACTCTGCAGTGCTTCTGTGGAGAGCTTTTATAGATAGGTCTGTGTCTAGCCCTGCAGGTGAGGGAGTGCGTAGAGATACTGGAGCATTTTTTTTATACCTCCACTGGGCTCTGCAGCATTGCTCAGGTTTTCTCAGCCCCCGGTGGCACTCCCTCCCAACTTGCACAAGTGTTTCTGTGGCAGTGTAGCTGACGAGCTGACACTTCAAAAGAATCTCACCAAGCTCTTAATGGCCTCTTCCTGAAATGTATGACAAATCAGAGTGCGGCAGGTTGATATCTGATGCAGTGAAAATTGCCCTACAAGAGGCTGACTCTAAGCCCGGTGGAGGTGAGATGTCTGTTTCTCAACTTTCCTTTTTTCCGCTTGCTTTTTTGTGACATGTTGCTCAGGGCGATATGTCCCTAAATTTGGCATTATTGTCACCAACTAACAGCACTCGCTCTTTGCTTTCTTCTGCGCTAGTGCGATCCTTTTCTCTGAGCCTCAGCTGTGCTTTAGCTTTGACACAGAACCTTTCACCTGGGCATCATCACCAGTCCTTGAACAAATAGAGTTTGACACAGCAGTGTCACAACTGCAGTTCAAGCTTTGCTCTCTTCTGTGCCAGGGGCTCCAATGAAGCTTCACTGGCAAGCATGTGGACGAGCGCTCTGAAGAATTTTAGTCAGGTCAGGCCTTAAAGGACAATGGATATTTTTATCTCAGAGAAACTGACACTGGGATGACTGTTTTTGCATATATGGAATACGTGTAATACTGTCACGCTGTCCTGTCTCTGCAGCTGCAGCACAGTGAAAGAGCATCATTTTCTCACATTTATTACTCCAAATTTAGAACAGATAATCTAGTTAGAATAGAAAACTGTATCTTTCTTGTCAAAAGCCAAGTGCTGAGGTCAGTATTTCCACTGGAGCTTTGGAATTGTTTGATGATGATTGGATCACAGCTCCATTACCAACTATGGCCTAAATATGAACATGCTTGCACTTGGTCTGTGTGGTAAATATGAAGCTTAGCATACAGAGGTAGCTTAGCAGGGGGAAACAACAACTCCTTACATATTGGGGTTTTGTATGGATTAAACAAAAAAGATGTAATGTTTTAATTAGTGAGCTTTAATGGCTCCACACCTTTGGACAGAGCCAGGCTAGTTGTTTCCTACTACTTTGAGAAATATATAAATTTGATAGTTTAGCTTAGCATAAATACTTGATACAAAAACTGTGAGGAATCTTGCAGGTTGAAATACAAACTATCCGAGGTTTGCTGTTTCCTCTGTATCTAATGTATGCTAAGCTAAGCTAACCGTCTCCTGGCTCCAACTTCATGTTTGACGGCCAGACATGAGAGTGGTATAGATCAACTCATCCACATTTTTTTTTTTTTTTTTTTTTTTTTTACAAAATGTCAAACAATCTCTTTAAAACATTGTCAGGTAGACATTGAGCCTCTGTCATTTGATATGCAGACATGACATCCTCTCCCTGTGGACTGGGCACAGGCTGTGACATTGCTGAAATATCTGCGGTCACTGCTCCCTTTGATATTCTAGGTCACACATACAGTACTTCCACTTTCTTGACCCAAAAGCAAAGTGTAATTTCCATCCCCACACCACTTCGGTCTCTCTCTAGTGTAACACAATTGAAATAGAGTCCAAACTCATGCTTGGCTTCCTGGACGCAGGATGCTTACAAATGCACCTGTTAGTGCTGCTCTCGCTTTGGACCTTTAAGAAGGCTCTTCCTCTAAAAATACAACACCTTGTTTGTCAGAAAGTGGACGCAGCCTATTTTCCCTTCCCTGTGTTCTGCCACCAAAACTCTCAATTCCCTCGGTAGATGAGGCTGCTTTGTGGAGAGGAAGCAGAGGGAGCGAGAGGTAGTTCGTACCTTTTCTTCTCTGGTGCAAGCCTGGCTATAGTGCTGTCACAAATTGCCCTGGGGCATCCCCAGCGCCATCATGTAGTCGGGAGAAAAATGCAATACTACAGTACCCCAGTTTTCTTCCATAGTCATTGTATCGCCTCTTCTCAAAGCACTTAAAACATTCCAGGCAGGTTTTTCTGTTTTTTTGTTCAGTGGTATGGAGAGTGGAAGCCTAAAGCGAGGAAGTGATGAAAACGCTTACTTAGCCTTTCACATTTAAGTCACCGCCGGGGAGGAGAAGCAGTGCTGTGAGGTGCAATGAAACACTTTACAGCCTCCCTCCTCTTCTCCCTCGATACTGAAGCATGCAGACACGCTTAACACCTTTAGACCTTGTTTTACAAACTTCCTCCTCACATGACCTCACAGCCCTCATTTTTAACTGGCTAATATTTTTTCATAACCCCTGCTCTGCGATATAGAGCAAAGCTAACGGCGGCTTCAAAATGTGTCATTTAAGAGGCAGCCATTCTTCACCCTGAGCTGTTTGGTTCACAGCGATCGCCATACCTGTCCAATCTTGGAGATGGATTGCCTCGGTCCATATGGCCGCTGCTGTTCACAGCTGTATAGTGTGAGTGTATGGTGATTGGGTAATTAGACTGCCTACAGTGATTAGACAGTCCAGGTCTGAGGTGCAATATTTGCCAGATGACTGTTCCACACACAAGCAACCTGAGAGGATCAAGTATGGATGGGATGATTGAACCGCCTCAGATTAGATTATCTTCCAGTGATTTGGTGGTAGTTTATCTTTTATTAATTCTTAGAAAAATTTACAGTTTTCAGCTAGTTATCTACCTCAAACCTCATTTTGTCTTATTATAGTGAAATAATCTGTTGATACTAAGAGTCACTGTACTGTAGAGACAGTGGCCTGGTTCAGGATCTGTTGCTGATGTGAGCCCTTAATGTCCACTGATACGTCGCAAATGATGTATACATATACAGTAGACGTCACTTACTTGACCTGATATTCATGATTCAGAGTTCAGATCTAGAGCGTGCTGTGCGCCAATGGGAAACATGTTTACTAATTCTCCAATCAACGTCCTGCATCCCTTGCCAGTGGAGTCTATAATGTAGCTGTGTGCGTTTTGTGCCAGTGACTGGCCACTGACACTGTTCAATAACAAGCTGTAAAGCTGTCATCCTCAGCACCCTTAGCAGAGCCTTTAAAGGAGGCTGAAATTTCAGTGGATGTTGAGATTAATTTATGGTGTCACCCTGGCCTGGGGATTTTAATGATGTGTGTGTGCGTGTATGTGCATGTGTGCGTGCCTCTGTCTCTCTCTCACTCTCGCTATCGCTCCGTCTCTGCTCTGGGGGCAGCATGTTCAGCAGTGTGCCTCAAGATGAGCATTAGCACTCCCATTTACACAGCAACACTGAGTCATGAGAACAAAGCTTCACTCGTCAGTCTGACGTTTTTTCTCTTTCCATCTCTGCTGGTGTCACACCACAGTATGAGAGAGCTTTAAGCTACAAGTCTAAGAATCAGTCCAACAGTAAACCGTATGTGTAATCTCCACCAGAGCATTCTGGAACATATATAATGGTGCCTTGTTTGATACTGGGGGACCATTATAGGAAAAGACAGAAAAAAAGGGGAATACATGTCCCACAGGTGTTGTCATGCAGAATAGTTTCAGTCCAATCATGCTAATAAAGTGACCTTGATTTGATCCTCATCAAGTAACTTTTGAAAGTGGTTTTCTAAATCAGGTTGTGTCATTTAAAATTTGGGAAATTTTATCACTATTCATTTAAATTAAAAAGTAATTTAAAGTTTCAATTATGAAGTTTAAAGTAATTTGAAATCAGTATTTTTCAAGTGTGTGGGGTCAGATGTGTAGACTGTGTTTCATATTTCCTTCACTCTAAACGGGTCATATGTTAGCAGGCTAGCATTGGCTTTGTTAGTTGGATCAGATAGCAATATTGTGATGCCAAAATCTCCACTTAGTTAACATATAATAAGAATAAGTTTGAACTGATGTAACAGGCTGCAGGGTCTTAATCCCACTGGATTAGGATAATTCATATGCGCTACATTGGAGTCTAACAGTGCATCATCTGACACTACAGGATCGTTGTACTGTAGAATACAGTATAGAATATGTTCTGCACCTCACACTTACTGCTTATAATTACTCATGCAAATAGTTTTAATATGGTTGCTGGAGCTGATGACAGCATTAAGTCACCTTGAGTCTGTCCAAAGTGACAAAAAATGCAGTTTAAGCCTGTTCCTATTATCCTTTTGGATTGTGATGGTTCAGAGGTAATTGATGGCGCTCTTAAAATGACATAAATGAACAGTACATTACTTTAAATGATGTTTAACATGTATAATCTAGACCTAACACCAGGCATCAACAGATGCTTAAGATAGTGTTTTAATAGTGTGTCATTATAGACTGCAGTCATCCTGTTACTGCTCGAAAAGTCTTCTGATAGGCCAGGGAAACACCTGGACTTATTCTGTACCGGCAGTCTGTGAGTGGGTGTGAGAGGAGAAAGGCAGGCGGGAGAGAAAGCTTGTTGGGGGTGCAACCACTGCCCAGCTGTATTTTGTTCTGCAGTGCCTGAGCAGCTGTATCAATCTGTCCAGAACAAATTCTCCATGTGTGAGCCAGCTTCTGTACAGTGTTGACTGGCAGCAGCAGGTCCCTGGTGATGATGGAGACTTATTACCCAGTACACTGTAGAACGGTGTCACATGGGGACAAAGGCAAGTGGAGGCAAGTGCTGTGATCTGCTTTGTGTCTGCGTGGCGCATTGGCTTTGCTTGCAGGATCTTTGCCATTCCACTCCACTCCACGTCCTCTCCTTTTTCCCCTCCTCTGCCTGTGATGTTGCAACCTCCAACCTCCCCCCAGAGGGCCGCTCGGTGCCACCCTCGGATCAGTTTGCCGTTGATTCACCAGATTCTTTGGCACAGGATCAAGCTGAAGAAGACAGAACAAATCTGACCTCAGAGAGTGAGGCAGAGAGCAGAAAGCTGCTGCAGCTGCAGGAGTGGAGTCTGGGTTTTATCGCCACAAGTCTTTACTTTGATGGGCCATACTTAGCAATAGTAATTTCTTCTTTACAGGAGGTGTAATTGCCTTTTCTTTATGAACTCCTTTAGATATTTACACACCCTCTTGCACCACTGCATTTTTGTAAGACACAGGCCTGCACACAGGCAATTGGTTGTTTGGGTTGAGGCATTTTTTGCAATTCAGCTTCATGTGCAGGCTTATCATATCTTAAGGGGGTGACAGAATATATTGTTGTCATGGATGCATGGCTTGTGGCTCTGTTGGGTGTCAAGGTATCTTAGAAGCAAAACTCTGGAGGGGAATTAATGATGACACTCCTTGTCATGTTGTTGCTGTCCTATGGAAGTTGCTACACTGCGCTCCCAGTCTGTACTATGCAGTGTTTGTCATTTTCTCTGCAGCGTTGATGCTTTAAACTTGGGGCAGAGTATCTCACATGAATGACGATGGGCGAAGATAATGTCATGAGAATAGAGGGCTGGATGTAACATGGTGCAAGCTGTGGTAACACAAGCCTTATGGGAGGCATTGGTGCAATATATGAAATTCTGGAGCAATTCAATTGCCATCACACCCAGACTCACTGTGCTTAAAAGCAGCAACCATTCTGTTTACCTGCAGAGAGGTGCTTTGCTCATTTCTACTCTTGCTCCAGATTTTTCATATCTGCAGTACATTTTGCGACTCCTACTTTACAGTAGTGCCTCCAGAGTGTACTCAAGAACACATTGCCAAAGCAGTGCAGCCCTGGGCAGCGATGGCATACACTGCACTGCACTGCACTACCTGCTGAGATGCTGGAGACGTGTCTCAAACCAAAGGCACTTTAGACTCCTCCTCAGAGCATTTGGTTCAGGTACTTAGTCCAGTACTTAAGAGA
This sequence comes from Chaetodon trifascialis, assembly GCF_039877785.1. NCBI lineage: Eukaryota > Metazoa > Chordata > Actinopteri > Chaetodontiformes > Chaetodontidae > Chaetodon > Chaetodon trifascialis. Next base: position 12,575,915 of record NC_092069.1, read on the forward strand.
GAGCCTTCACCAGAGTAGAGTTACACTGCACAAACCCTGGACTTCTCATGTTTGTTGTCTGGAGGGCTGAAATGAAAAGCTGCATATGTAAAAGTGTATATAAAAAAAGATTATGAGAGAAAAACAGATTTAAATCGTAATTTTAAGGGCCCTAATGCCAGGATTATTTTTTTCACGAGCCATAATAACCCATTACTTGCCTCTAAACTCTGTAATCACTCCGTACTATCATCAATAATGATAATTTATTTAGAAGCAGTATTGTCAGTGAATAAGTGCAGGCCTGTAGGACAGCACTGGCAGGTTTACACTCCCAGGCCTCTGCTGTTTTACAGGAGAAAGAGCCTTTCATCTCAGCCTGAATTCATATACAGTTCACAGCAGTGACTGGCTCCCTGTAGCTTTGGTGAGGAGACCTATGGTACGCCTACCTGTCACTATGCAAAAATCTCCACCAATGTCATTGGTCCCCCCGTGCACCAGGAAGGCGCGATTGGTTGAAACCAAAAGAAAAAGCTGAGTTGTCATCATGACCCGCTCATTGATATGCTTCAGCGTTGCTCACACAATCCTCACAGGAGTTTTACGCTATTGTTGTGCATACATGCACACATACAGTATATACACGCATACACACAGTGGAGATGACAAATGCATGGATTTACATAGAACAAAGGAACAAGAGTGAGCAGGGAGTATTATGATGTGAAATTCAATCTCAAGGTGCCCTTGGAGACGCAAGTCGCTTCTCACATTGTTTAAGGGCAGGAGAGTGAATTATTGTCTTATTTAATCTACAGAGAGCTCAAGGCCTGACGTCACAGTTAGGCTTGTGGTTGTTCTGCTAGCTTCTGTGCTTCAGTGCAATCTTGTAGAGGGCTTCTTAACTGGTCTGATGTCCACATGATGAATTCTGATGATCGACCCTGACTTTTCTTCTTACGCCACCAGCAGGTTGACACTATTAGAATGAAATGTCTTAATAGCTGTAGCATAAGATTGCCATGACATGAGGTCCACACATTCATGTTACCCACAGGATGAATTGTCATCACTTTGGTGATGCCCTGAAGTTTCCTCTGGTTGAGCACGGTTATGTTGAGGGCTCTATTTTTTACTAATTTGCATCATTGCAAATGTCAGTGTGTCGTTTTGCATTAGGTTCTCTTACCTTTCTCTTTGGCTCTCTGTACTGCACTCTGATTTCACTTGACCTTTCTAATTGTTGCTATACAGATCTTTGCATACAGTCGACCAAAACTAACAGAATCCCCTGAAGTCTGAAGTTTCCTTTTGTAAACTGACCCATCCCAAGTCGAGGAGAGCATCTTTCCTTCCAGTTTGGCTGACATCACATAGTGCCTGACTTTATAAATGATTGATAGGAGTGAGCGCCCCCTCCTCCTCTGCAGCAGTCAGGTGAGATAGGGGACAAGTGAGTAAGACGGGCTGGTGACGAAGGCAGGATGAGACAGAAAGAGCCAACGTCAGATATGTAATTGTGCCTCAGCGTGACGGGGGAAGAGGTTCATTCATGGACTAGACAGTGGCAGAGACATGAGCCTCTATGATTAAAGAGATGCTTGTGTATGCGTGTGCCCACTTGGCTTGTGTGTGTGTGTGCGTGTGTGTGCATCTTGGCACTGGCACAGGCAGGAATGTGATGCACGGATCAATACTGTCCTTATAAGGCCCCTGTGCTTGCTCCCTCAACAGGGAGACTGATTGCATGTTCCAGCCCAGCCAAGTGTTGATATACCATAGAGGGCTATTCATTTCAATCTGCATCTGAGTTGAATAACATTTATGTATTGATTCCAGACTGCTAGCATTATCCAAAGTCTTTCCCCTAACAGTCCCATGAATGGCACGATCAATTCCAGCAGCCAGTGTTATCTCAATTATATCTGCTTCCTACTGTACTGTATGATGGACTGTATTTATCAGTGTGAATATACACAAGAGGGGATCAATGTTGAAAAATAAAGATGAATAAGATCTGATTAAATACTGAAAAATACATTATTAATATATTGTTTAGCTACTTTAGGATTTAAACAATGGGAGGAAATGGTGACGCATTGTCAGTCTTTATTGTAATGATGTGATGAATGGAATTGGGAATTCATGGGCGTTCACGTGTAGTTCTCTTCACATAATAGCAACCAGATCAACTCTGAGACAAATGACTCCACCCACTGTTTCAGGTGTGGCTGAGAGCTCCAGAAAATGTCCTGTGCTGAAAATGAAACAGTCAGGCAACTCAACTTCAGCAGTGCAGTTGGTCTGTTTTGGTTTTTTAGACCTCACATCAGCTGTTGTACTCTCCTCACATGATTCCTGTGTCTCTGCACGAGATGGCAAAATAATTTATCATGAAGGACACCCTGCATACATCTGTTTCTCCCTGAGCCACATCTGAGGCACGCGTGAGCATCAACTCCAAAAAAAAATTGTCATGCGTGTGTTTTGAGGGCCCTGAGGCTCGTCATATTGATTTCCATGCAGCACAAATGTGTACACGCAGACGCTAAACATCTTCACTCTCCCTCTCTCTCATGCATCATGCTGCACTGTAATGGAGAGCTTTTCTGTTACTACTACTGCTGCACTCTGCTCTCAGCACAATCCCCTTTACATTAAATAATGCAGCCCCCCCCCCGCACATCCCATAGCAGCCCATATCAGCAGATTTCCACTTGCTCTGCTATCGTGAAGAGTAACTATGTCCAATTCAGCATTTACCGGGCCAACACTATAAACACAATCAGCCCATTTACACAGCAGCAGCATCAGATGTTTGTTTTCAGCCACTGTTCTGCAAAGAGAATGCATATTGGGGGAATTGCCCTCTGTTACACCTGCCTTTGCTGATGTATATAATACAACTGACACTCCATCACAAAGATAGAAAGAATGAACCTACATGGCTCGTCTGCATTAAAGATTTAACTTGTTTATTTATTTATGGTTCCTATCTGTGTGTCTCTTTAACGTAATGTTAATGGATAATGTTGTTTTTAATCATTGATAAAATGGTTGCTTTTTCTTACATTATCTGTATGTTGATGTAACTGATGTAATATTGTCTTTAAAAAATCTTGTCCATTAGTCATTTGCTGCAATTCTCTAATGCAAATATTATTATTATTATATATTACTATAATACTGTATTTGGACTTGCCAAAGAAGTGGATCCAACAAGGTATTTCTTTGAAACAAATAGAGGCATACGTGCTCAAATATACACACATATTAAATTCATGCATAATATACTAATGCAGCATCAAAGCCATGCAATGCCTCCCTTATGACTACATACATAAAAACATTAATTTATTCAGATCATTATTTTCTGTTGAATCATACAATGCTCCGATCAGTTGCCTAAACTTGGTAAACAGCCTGAAGGAGATCGGGTCGGCTCAAAGGGATCAGCTGTGGACTGTCTCTGTTTGATGATCACATTTCCCCAATTAGCTGGGCAGCGGAGGGGAAACATATAGTAGTTATTAGAACAAACTCTTTGTGGCGCACTTTTTCATTTTATGAATACTGAATACTGCATGTGCATAGACACTACCAAGTGTCTTACCCAAGGGCAATTCAGAAAAGACGCTTGCCAAAATCAATGTCAAACTCCGCAAAGCAATACTACACTACAAGCCATTGTTTGTAGTTGCACAGTTTATTTCTTTTATTTTGAAAGTATGTCATTAAATAACACAAACGGTACGAGTGACTCATCTATAAGGACCACACAAGCACAGTTACTATGTTTTGAGTGTCTTCCATCTCCTGTTGCTCCTCTGCCTCTGTGGTAGTGAACGACCAGAGATGAAACACTGTCAAGGCCATGGTGGCACCACAGTCTCCCCTGATCAATGGACTAGGTTGGCCGTGCATGTGGGTGGTTGAACTTGGGCTTTTTCAGGACATGACGCACACACTCACAGCATCCACACTCATGCCCAGACTGAAGTCTGTTTTGTCTTGGCAGGATGATGAAGTGGTGCTCCAGTGCGTGGCCTGCATCCAGAAGGAGAATCGCAAGTTCTGCCTGGCTGCCGAGGGGCTGGGCAACCGGCTGTGTTACCTGGAGCCCACATCTGAGGCAAAGGTGGGCACAGTAACGCCACTGTTGCATGACTTGATCCTCTCTGATCGAGAAAATTCGTTTTCTCTGCACTTACATAATCAACTATATGTTCACATACAGACACTAATATATTCAAATGTCACATGAAGCAGTTCTCAGGAAAATAAAAGGATGTGTTCACCCAGGCGAGAGCTCCATGGAACCAGACATCCACGTTGTTAATCTGGGTTTAGGTCCAGCAAAGACACGGTGAAGCCAAGCGGAGACATGCAGGAAGGCGTCTCACCGTGCCATCAAAGCCGCAACAACAGCTCACATCCACCGCAGTCTCCTTGATGAGCTTTTCTTCCGAGGGTTCGTGACAGCGTCGCATCTCTGTGGGCCCATCGCCGGATAATTCCCTGAAATTACGCCCCTGGACGTGTTTGATGGATTGTTTCATAAACAGTGCTGTCGTTGGCCTTAATTGCTTACAGCTTTATTGCAGCTGAGCAGCACGGTGGTAGCTGCTGACGCATTTGCTGGTTTGTGCGACTAAGAGCGAAGTTTTAATTACAACTGTTGATGTGAATTTTATTGTTTGCCTTTCTAAGCAGCCGGTTGCCACCAATGGCAAATGCATTTATGTTTTGCAAATTACGAAAATTATTAAGCGCATCCTCAACCTGTTACTCAATAAGCTATTAGGCAGAAATATCTGAATGATTATTGGAGAGAATCATAACATAACCAAGATGTTCTCACCTTTCACTGGTCCCTGTTGCTCTGCTGCTCATCTGACATTAATGTCAAAGCCTTTCCACAGCAGGCATAATGGGCTTTTTTTTTTTTACGTTGGTTGTCTTTTAATCATAATGATTCATTAGAATTGTAAGATTCATTTCGCTTGTGGAGAACACCAGGCATATTACGTAAGTGAATGAGTAAGGGACACTTCCAGGGAAGAGGAACAACATGAAAAGGCTGAAGAGGAAGAAAGATCCATATGCTCCTCTCATTTGGTTTCAACAACCCCCTCCAACAGCACTCAGAGTTTGTGTGTATGTTGGGGGTTTACTGTGCACAGAGGGAGGCGAGGCTTTCATTCCATATTGGATGGTAATTATACCTGGCAGGTGTGATTGATGTTCTCCAGATCTTGCACTTTGTCTTCATTGCCTGCTGTTTTTATGAAAAGGCATCACCCCACCTTCGGGATCAACGATGGAGAGGCGAAAAGACCCAAGACAGCAATTTAGAAGTGGGCCTGGACGACTGAATAGGATGCCTCCTTTTCTTGGTAAACCAGTCTAGTAATGGGGCATAGAACCAGGACGACAGGATGTGGTTGATTTAAAGTGTGCACAGTTTAAGTGGTAACATCAATCAACCCATGAGAAGCTGGTTGATTGTGATATATGACCAGCAGCTCCCGCCTGTCAGCGACTCAATATTGTGACCTCTGGAGGGTAGATGCCCACATACCATGATGGCAGTGATGCTGTGTCTTTGTTGTGTGTACAGTATGTGAATCAGGAAACCAGCATTGGCCAATTGGTACTTTCTTTGTTTTGGTTCCTTTCTTTACCCCTTAAATCAATAGTTTTCGTGGCTCCTCCAATTAAGCTGGGAAGGAATGGCAGAGTACGAGGTCACCTCCTCTAGGCAATCAGCTTTAACCCTTTTTGACCCTCTCTCTGGAGACAGAAATGAAGATGTGATCTATCCTTGCCCGCCATCTAGCTATGCCCTTTCCCTCATTACACTATTGGTCATAAACTAAACATCAGGGCACGGCCAAGCTGCTGTAAAGCTGTCTCCCGGCTCTGCCTCATGAGAGCACATCTTGACAGGGGTGGAGACTCATCATCCCCTCTGGCCTTTCTGGACCTTCATTTCACTGCCTGCCTCTCTCAAGACAGTCCCCTCCCCACCAACTGTTACAGTCCTGCCACTGGACAGAGCAAAGGTCAGCTGTTAGTAAGCCAGAGAGATGAGGGAGGTCCTGGATTGTTTCCCAACAGACCTTTTATTATGATTTCTCTAGTGACGCTGCTAGAGAAAAGGCTGCAGAGGCATCGCCAACCTAAACAGCATGCTGTGTAATATCTGTATGCAATACAGAACAGCATGCTGTGATTGGGGGAGAAGGATGTGAAACATTTGTATGTTCAAGTGTGAATAGTTTGACATTTTGAGAAATACTGTTCACTTTCTTTTTTAGACAATCAATACCACTCTCATATCGTATGCCGAATATTAACTTCAATATGAAGCAGACAGTTAACATAGCCTAGCATAAAGAGTGGAAACAATTAGTCCAACTCTGCCTGAAGGTTGAAAAGAAAAATCACCTCTAAAGCTCACTAATTAACATGTGAAATCTTAACTGTGTAACCTGCTCAAATAGGAAAATATACAAATTGTGGTTTTATTCAGGGATATGTGCCAAGCTATTTCCTGGCCGGGCACAGTGACCTCCTGGGGTCTTTTTGTCACTCTGAGGCTGCCAGGCGAACAGCCGTGACTCCAAACATCAGAATCAGAATCAGTATCAGAAGACTTTATTGATCCCTGAGGGGAAATTGGGTCAGTTGCAGTTGCTTCCATTGTACAACAGTAATGAAATAGAAAAAGGAAATAAGAAATGTCTTTGAGAATTGTAAAAATGTTTATAATATATGTACCAAATATGTTCAAAATATGCACACTATCAACAATAAAAATAATCCGCAAATAATGAACAATATGGAATATATAAATGTAAAATGTCAACTATATGTATTAAGATAAGCTAACCATCTCCTGGCTGTAGATTATATTTGAAACCTGTTTTTTTAATCCACCTACAGTAGTAGCAGTGGAAACAAACTGACCAATACAATGGCACGTAATCACCTTTTCCGTTACTTTGGCTAGTTAGTAAACCATTTTTGCTATTTAACTATTAGCTTTCATTTGGAGTTATGTTTCTGGCCACCTGACAAATGCAAGTCCAATAGTCACTGTGGTCTTAGTTAGCCAACAGCCTGTTCCAGCCAGAAACAATGCTACTGTATGAGAGCCATGAGACTGGACTAAATCAGTAAAGATGCAGAAAACCAAAACATTGAGCTCAAAGTTGCTGTAAAGCTCTTAGGAGCCGAGGGAAACCGCCAAGTCCTGAGTGAGAACGTGAATAGATGTATTCCACAAAATGTCAAATTATTCCTTTAAGTGCATTTATGGGAGTGTTGAATGTTTCTCTGCATGTCTGCACACTAATGATATAAATGAGACATTTAGGATGAAAAGAAATTCACACCATCTCCCCAAATAAAACAAATCATTCAAATTGATGTCTAAATTAAGCGACTGTGGAGCGTGTCTGTAGTCTGCAGCCAGTGAGACAATCTGGAAACACTGTTGTTGGATTCCAACACACTGGCATGTGTTGGAATAAATCAAGTCATCTTTATTTGTTTTCACTGAAGCACGTCCACAGTCCTGCCTGCGGCATCTTCACTTCAACATGACTCAGATTGAGTGATCAGATTGCTGTGGCTGTGCACAGCAGTGGTCATCTTAATCTTGGTGATCTTATATGTTAATGCACTGTTCCTTCTCTCTGAAACTGGGTTGTGTGAAGTTTGCAAATGAGGTTAGATTTACCTGTGTGAATGAACCAGTTTGGGAGGAGTTGTTATACTCAGTAAGGAGGCCAGGGAGGGTGTTTGGGTTGGCGTCATTTGTCTTGCAGCCATACCCCTGCTTCCCTCATTCTGTCAGTGACTTGCCTCCATCCTCTGCTGTCCCGTGCAGTGCTGCCCTGGTTTGGGATGCGATTTGGCATCCTCTTCGTTTGTCTAATATTGCTCAGTCCGAGGCCTGGCTTATCTGAGCGCAGACTGACCTGAGAGCACTTAATCTGTTTCTAAAGTACCTTTTAATGAATATCGCCCACTCGATTAAGACGAACTTGGTTCAAGAGCAGCAAAACTGCAGTAGTCAGCACAGGCGTGATGAGTGGACATCTAATCAGAAAATCCCTGTAGATTCAGAGGGCAGCCTTATATTTTCTGCTCTATGTGGATGTTTTGCTAATGTAGCAAAAGGTTCTGTGCATACTAAATCAAAGTCAGTATAGATGGGAGGCAGGACAAGTGCCTGTGGTGATCATTTCAAGATGACAAAGAGGAAAGTAACAAGCAATACATATTGCATTTACTGCACACCTCGTCAGGCTGTGCTACACGGTGCATTGTGAATGCACTACAACAGCTATAGCAGTGACATCTATTTGCAATAAATAATCAATGTTTTTTTCATTAACAATGGATGAAATGACTGTGAAAGATGAGAGGGATGTGTGATAAACCTGTAGAGAACTATCACCAGCTCTGCAGTTTCCCTCAGCCGCTCTCACTGCGCTCATCAGCATTGTTTCCAGCAGCAACAGGCAGCTGATAAACCCACTGTACACTACATGCCCAGCTCCAAACAGCCACAGACAAAATTAGCGACAACCTGGTGAACACTGTGGAGCAATTAGCAGCTAAAGAGTCAGATGTTTCCCTCAGGAGTGGGTGGAGACCAAAAACAGAGCTAAAAGGTGACTGAATATTGGACTTCCATTCACCAGGTGGCAGTTTATTGAAATATTATTGAGGCTGTGATATGGCCAAGGGAAATATCCATCAACTCCATGTGTGTTTGCAGCTTCTTTTCACAGCCCCCCAAAAGCCAGACATTGGTTAATGCAGGGTTAAAGCTGCAGTGAGAAATGTTGCGTCTTGGTGGTCTCATACAGCAGCATGAGATAACAGCTTCAACTTAGACAGAAGTGGATAAACTGCCCTCCTTGGACCTTGGTGCCTATTTCTTTCATCTTAACGGTTGGAGAGGGTGGAGATGGTGTCAAAAGAAGTCCTTGTAGAATGAACTCTGTGTCTCCTGAGGCGGTCTGAACTTCTGATTTAGCCTGAGAAGACAGTTGTCTTTTTATAGGCTGTAAAAATCTGCTTCACGAAGCTTGAAACTATTACAATGGGAACACATGTGTGAATACTGTATGTAAAATAAAAAAAAAGTGGCCTCAAGAACTCTTTTGTGATAACTTTCCCCTCCTCTCTGTTGTGGCAGTATGTTCCTCCAGACCTGTGCATCTGCACCTTTGTGCTGGAACAGTCTCTGTCAGTACGGGCCCTACAGGAGATGCTGGCTAAGAGCGGACAGAACAGTGAAGGGGTGAGTGATGGTACACACACGTGTGCTAACACACACACACACGCGGACAGGAAACAATCAATCCATAATTCAACTCTTCATAAGCCATCCCTGAGTCATGTACTGTATGTTTGATTCTGCTCGATGTTCAAAAGAGGTTGTAAAGCAGTTTATTGTAATGAAAGCAGTCAGCTCAATTGAATACTCTTAACTCGTTCAGTCGCTATAAAGAGATTAATAGACAAAATAGGCTCATTACATTGGCCTGGGGACCCCGACTGCAGAGAGGTCCGGGCCCCCATGACTACTAATGAGGACGGCGTGGCCTTACTGCAGCTTTTCCTCAAGTGCTGCATGCACTTTTGCCCGTTTGATTAACACCAAGCCTTGAAGGAAAACAGTTTTATTTAGCTACATATTTTCCTCTGTAAAAAATAAAAGTGAGCCACAAGCAAAGAGAGTAGTTGGAAATATATTTAGCTTTTTTTGTCAAGAGCTTCCAATATGATAACAGTAAAGAGGAGTGTCTGGTGGAGGGAATGTGCACATGTAATCATTGTTTTAGTTGTCTTCTTGCAAGTGTGTTTGCTTCTCTTTCTCATTTTTGTGACAGATGTGTAATTCTCCCATCTTTATCTTCTGTTTTCTGTGTATAATCTCCATCTTCCGCATGATAGACACGCGGCCCGGATCGATGGGTATGTTCACCATTCATACCATTCCCCTCTCATCCCTAATGCATGACGCAGTAGACTAGTCACAATTCAAAGTTTGTTCTCTTACTCCCACCCGTTGACGTCCTATAGTACAGCTTGTCTACTAGAATGCGCCACCACTGAACATTTGTCATTACATTAGAAATCGATAAATATCATGGTTTATGCAAACACTAGAGCTCAAATAACTGATGATGGTATGGATTTCTGGTGTACACTGGGTGAGAAGATTGTGTCTGAGCTCCTGCCAAGCTGACAGAGACAAATAGAGTTTTGTATAGACTTCCCAATAAGGTTCCCTACAACCATCAGCTCTCACACAACTCACTTTCCACTGCTGGAGAACTAGAGCGGCACCAATGCTGGATTAGTGTCAGATTAACATTAGTCTTGTCCCCGGGGCATTCAGATGGATGCTCATTGCAGTATCATTTGTTTCATGTGAACCCTACCACATAGGATGAGCTCTAATTTGTCACAGTGTTACCCTCTCACTCTTGACTGTATGCTGTAAGATGCTATGAGATGATGCCAACAGCTGATACACAGATTTCTGCAGCATTACAGAAAACAATCACGAGTGCTTTTAAAAACAGAAGCTCTCAGCTGACTTTGAGTCAGCTTCAGCCAGTTCACCCTTTAATGCCACGTGGCCAATGATGGTGAGAATTTCCATGAATCCACAGTTAAAGCTCATATTCATTGACTTGACTTGTGACATAAATAGATGTTTCAGTGCCAGCGCTTTGTGGCCAGGGTGCAGCAGACATTTGTTCCACTGCTGCTGTGGCGAGTCGAAGAGCTAGCTGGCAGGGAATTATGAGACACAACGGAGAAAAAGGGCGCTCAAAATATTTAATGCTAAGTTAAACCTCAAATAGACATATTTTAACAGCTCGTCCAAGCACCTTTTTAAGAACATCACATAAAGCGAATGAAATTAAATTGCATGTTTTTGGTCTGTGACAGTATGTGTTCTTTACATCATTTTCCAGAATCCGAAAGGGAGAAATTTATATTTTATGCTTTCAGGTTTCATGATGGTGCCCTTTGCATTAAATTGTCAAAATCCTGTAAAATTAATTATCTACACACTAGATGTAGATCTTATTTCTACACAGCCAATCAAAATGAGAGGGTCACACTGACTAACATCCGGACAGCAGCCTGCTAGTTTGTCGAACGAGCCACCAAACAAACACTCACAGCCTAAAAGTGTACCGCTAACATCAGTTTGCAGGCAAGATAGCTAATGAGCAGCAGCACATTAAACGGCATGTGCGCTTATCCTCAAGTATCACTTGGGCTCAGTTAGATGTTGGTGTGGTCCTTACTGCTAATAACACACCGTCTGCAATGACATGCAGCTACAGCTGTCAATCAAACCCAGACTCAGAGGAAAATGAGCATTTCTCTAACACCTTTTCTTTCTTCCTTTTCATAACAAAAAAGCTCTTGATGATACATTTTATTAAAAATTCACCACTATAAAAATTGTTTGACTGCAAGAAGAGATTGCTCAATATGATCTCAGTTGGACTTTAATATTATTGAGTTTCACACTTTCCATAAGACTAGTTGGAAGATTTACTTGTCTCAAATAATCTCATCCTTAACCTTTCATATCTGTTGTACCTTTTGTACTTTGTACCATGCCTCTGGGGCTTAGATTGGCCCGTTTTACCGTGTTACTTCAGTGGTTTTTTCTCTGCTCACATTTATCTGATTTCGATATTGTCTACCTATTCATCATTCTTCGCCTGCGCTGAAATGCGACTGGAGGAAGCACCATTAAAGGGGAAGTGGAGGTTGAATATGTCTCGGCTGAGGCTCGGAAATCAATACGTCTTTGAAGAGATGGGCTTATCAATAGACTGTGGCTGGAGCAAATCGGTAGTAGGCGGTTTTAGCCGGTCGACTCTGAGGAAGAGGACCTGCAAAGACAACACACTTGCAGCTGGTGTAAATGCCAGCCCCCTTTTAGCTCAGTATCCATCGGCAAATTTGTTGTCGCTCATCCAAAAGGCACTGACCTGTTTGATTTGAGGGTCACTGGTCAAATAATGACATCAGTCAGTCAAAGAAACAGAGCTGCTCTGACAACATCTGCTCTCTTGTATTTCTTTTCCACCTGTTTTTTCTTTTAGCTTGGTGTTCGCTCGTGGCTGTTCCCGACCCTTCCTTTATTGAGAGAAACCACAATACCGCAGCCACACACACACGCACACATAATCAGCTGCAGGGCTCACACACCGGGAGGCTGCGACCTGCTAAATGTCATGCCTTTAAATTGGTAGGAGGATGTCACTTGTGGTCAACAGCTGGACAGGAGATGAGAAGCTTATTTCTTCTCTTATGTGTCTTTGATCCTTTACGGTTCAGCGAGCTGAGGGTAATTCAGTTTTACTCATTTCAGTTGCTCAATGTGTTTTGAAATGTTGCTGCAATTTTTAGTCCACATTCTTTTTCTTACTGATATGGGCCACAATTTCCTTCTCTCTACTCTATCTGTGTAACGCACCGCTCAGCCGTGGGAAAAGGGGGGGGAGCGGAAGACTTGGGGTTTATTGGTTGTGGTGATTGCAGCTGGATGTGCCTCGCCGCATTAAGCTCAGTACCTCAGCCAGCATATAACAGTAGCCAGAAGCACAGGAGAAGCCTGGAAGCCAGTGCTGCAGTCTGCACGACACAACTGCATCAAATCACAGGCTGGCTATTGTCCCTGTAGCCAATGGAGGGGGATAGAGGGAGGAAGAGAAATAAGAGGCACAATAAAACAACCAAAGAGAGGCTGTGCATGATAGGATGTTTTCACAAAACACTGCCATGATTCTTCTGTCTCTCAGATAATTAAGCTCTTGCTTAGCTTTGGTAGATTGTAGCCTTGAATGCATATCGTTAGTGTTTTGTAGTGATTGTAGTTTCAGTTTAATGTGACATTTTTATGGTTAAACTTGGCTGTTTGGTATCGTTTCAGAAAGCATTTCTGGGTCTTGTGCCAGTGGCATTGCTTTGTAAAATGCCAAAGAATGTTTTCCTTAATCTCTCTTAAAAATGACCTTTGACAATCACATGTGCCCTCCAGACTTTTGTATCCAAATTAAAATAAAGCAGCTGAAGGCAGAAAGGCTCAGGAGGAAAATAGTCCTTTCTGAATAATGACGCTCTTTCTTACCTTAATGCTTCCTAGAGGCTCATAAGGAAGGTGAGTAACATGGGAGTTGCTTGCCAAAGAAAACCAACAAAAACTCTTCTTTACCCCCTTTGCATCTCTAACAGTAGAGATATCATCTGTGCCCCCCTGCATCTTAACCCAACCCCATAAGCGGCGGAGTCACTCACTGCATTGGAGAATGACCGTAGCTGTGCATCCTTCCCACATTCCTGTAGTCGGAGTGCTGGAAAGATGACCCCGTATCCTGTTTCGCTCATGGATACAGGAGCCACAAACACCATCTCCTCTGGCAAGTCAGATTGCATGTCTTCATTGGCGAGATGGGGTGGTAAACCCTCCCCAAGAGATGTGTGCCCCAAGCTTGAGGTCATCATCGTTGGCGCGAAGGTCCTCGCTGAGGTCAACAGTCAGTGGTAGAGGTCGGATGTAGATTGACGCAGTTGAGGGGAGACCTCTGGGGCTGGTCTGTCAGGAGCCTGAGCTTCACATGTAACCACACGTTTGTGTGTGTTTTTTTTTTTTTTGTGCGTGAATGATCTCTGCAGGCGGCGCAGAGCGGTGGACACAAGACTCTTCTGTATGGACACGCCATCCTCCTGCGGCATTCCTTCAGCTCTATGGTAAGAGGTCGCACGCAATCACCGTCAATGTCACCATCGTAACAACGGTGGTTTCAAATCCGATGAGCAGGATTGAAACGTCATTAGCGATTTAAGTGTATGACAGCGAGCGAGCGAGCTATTTCTTCTGCAGAGGAGAATGTGTGTGACGGCTCTGTCCTTTGTGGTTTGATGTGTCTGTTGACCACAGTACCTGGCCTGTTTGAAGACGTCAAGGTCACAGACAGATAAGCTGTCCTTTGATGTCGGCCTGCAGGAGGATTCAACAGGTAAAAGAAAACCTTTGGCACAGTTTGCTTTCATCCACCTCTTTTTCCTCTTTCATTCTCGATGCTCTGGCTCTTTTTTGTCTGTCTAATTCTTTCACTCTGTGTGTCTCTCTCTGCTGTCTTCAAGCTCCTTGCTCATTATGTGTCCCTCTCTGTTTTATTTGTTTTTTATCCAGCATCTCAGTTAATATTCCCTGTGGAGAACTGTAGACACAGCGCTGATTACATCTGCTTCACATTCGATAGTCTTGTTGTGGTGCCCTGATACCTGGACTTCCTGTGCATTATTATTTCTTTCATACCATGCAGCAGATGAGTGGTTACCTCCATGCGACTTAAAAAGATTGTTGCCATGGTGCATTCACATGCGTCTAAATTCTCATTCCTGCCCACCCTCGCCTTATTTCACTATTAGTAATTACGGATGACATCGTGGCAGGGGAAATGTCGTGCTCTGGAGGCAGCATTTTTATGCGTGTGTGTGTGTCACTGTAGGTGAGGCCTGCTGGTGGACGATCCACCCTGCCTCCAAGCAGAGATCCGAAGGAGAGAAAGTGCGGATTGGTGATGACCTCATCCTCGTCAGCTTGTCCTCAGAGCGATACCTTGTAAGTTTATTGTTAGCCAGTTGTCCCTTGAAGCTGTAGCTGGTGTATGTATATGTGTGTGTCTCTGCTGTGTGTGCGTTAATAATATAGTGCTCTCCGTATAAGAACATCAACTCTGCTTCCCCTGATGTGACAAAATTTCAGATTATCCCAATCCGGTTACCACATGCTGCACTCTCCCCATGACCTCTCCCCTGCAGGAAGCTTAATGTTAAAAGCGACAATTTTTTCCTGCTGGATGACTGCGAGGCCCCGAACAATTACACGAAGCAGCATTTGATCTGCACTGGAAATGTCTGCTTTGGTGGATTATGATTTCTTTAGACTGCTGCCAGTGCCATTTCAAATGAGCTTCTGCTGTTATCATCCTGGTCACATCCCAAACCATCCCAGCCATCAATAATGATTATGTTCCTATTGCTCTTCTCAGCTGACCTTTTCAGCAATAGGCTTCTTCTACTATTAGACCTTCATGCCCTCGAAGCTTAGCATCATAGCACTGTGGTATGTTAACCCTGGGAAACATGTTCCCTGTGATCCAAGAAGCTGATGACAGCAGCCAGGCGGTGTTTACCCCCCTGTGGCGGCAGGGACACAGCCAGATGACCACTATCGCCTTACGGTCACAAATGTCAATCTGGTAGTCAGTCCCCACTGCCGCCTACACAGAAGTATGTTGGGACAGCACCTAAGGGCTGCAGAGGGACTCTGGGGAGAGAGGATGTTCAGGACACAGCTGCCACAAAGTGTGTTTTGAAGAGTCTGACACACAGAAACTGTGGACCCATACCCATGTAGGAACACATGCATGCACAGCATTACAGCCCCCAAGACGATAGAAATCCCCAAACTCTCATGACATCTGTCAGTCAGTTTTCTTCTGCATCAGTGGTTCGAGAGTTTTAAACTTAAGATGAACTCTGCCGGAATATTTTCAGAAATGCACTTTTCTTTAAAATGATACAAATAAGTAAATGCTGCATGTATTCTTTCCTTCTTTGCTGCAGCACTTATCCATCTCCAATGGCAATATCCAAGTTGATGCTTCCTTCATGCAAACCCTGTGGAACGTCCATCCCATCTGCTCCGGCAGCAACATAGAAGAAGGTAGAGACCACACACAGAACCTTGATGAGTTCTTCCCAGTTTTTCCCATAATTTTCTCCTTTATTCTCTTTTTTTAAGTTTGCAAATTCTATGTTTCAAGTGGAAAAATGAATTAAACATAAAAAAGAAAGAAAAGGAGTGGGTGTGCACTGTCAGATGAATGTGAATTAGTTAATGTACCTCAAGATGGGTACAAGTTTCCACTACTTAGCCAAGGAAAGGCCCCCACACATTAAAACACTACTCTGTGTTTCAGAGCACCTCATCAGTTTTTTCAAACGTGGAGAATCTGATTATTTCTGATCTAAATGTATAAATGAATGAGACAATGAGCGAGACCACCAGAGTCACAATATCAAAATCTTCTGCCCTTCCTCCTCCAACAGGTTACCTGTTGGGTGGTCATGTGATGCGGCTGTTCCATGGACATGATGAGGTAGTGGCCATCCCAGGATCGGACCAGAGCGAAGAGCAGCAGAGGTGCGAAACACAGCCAGCCTCCAACAAACTGCAGCATTAGGGGTCACGCTTTAGGGATGGCAAAACCGTTATGTAGCACACGAGAAGCAAACTGACCTGTGAGTTACTTGTGCTTCCTCAGCTCCCACCTCGCTTCATAAAAATGCCTCTCACCGGCGTGACACTCGGCTCTCCGGGGAGCCAAAATGGCCGCTGTGTTATTTTTATCTACAGTGTAGCTGCTTGGTGCCAACACGGATGAGGTGGGCTGCAGAAAAATGGCACACTGGGTTCGAAGTGGGTCAAAACAGCAGGCAAGGCCCATTCACACTCCGCCAGGTGCCAGGAGATGGGTCTTCCTCCTGGGCACAAACACACATGGTGTCTATTTTTAGAACAGAGCAGGGGAAATGTGGAGGCGGGATTAGATATTAATTTCCAGCTTTGGCTTTTCTCCTACTGTTGTCCTTGAAATGCAACAGCGATCTGTTTAGAGGTCCTCAGTTTTTCTGGGGCAGATCAAACACACTCCAAGCTGTCACTGGGGAGGTGGGGGGGGGGGCGATGAGCGATTTCTTTTATCTTTGGGCCCAGTCAACCATATCACTGATAGACAGTGTAGCTGTGGGTTATCAGGGCGCACATGTCTCAGTTTGAAGGATGTGATGCTGTAGACAGCAGAGTAAATACAGCCCATGCTTCAGCGTGTTTGTTTATGCGTCTGGGTCACCCATCCTCCCAGTAAATATCAGTGTGACAAATGAGAGTCAAGAGGTGGTGTTCTTCTAAGCCAGGATGAATGACCTTGAGAGCATCAGCGGTGGTTAGACATTGAAAGCATGCGCAGACAGACCACCCACTCACGCTTCTCTGGCATCCCCCAGGATAGTCAACTATGAGACGGGTAAAGCCGGTGCCAAGGCCAGGTCCTTGTGGAGGCTGGAACCGCTCCGAATCAGGTGGGTTGTGTTTCGGATGATCTGTCATCCATTCCTTTCCTTCCTGTCTCTCACCCGCTATTTTACTTCTTTTATTCTTTTTTTTCATTTTCAATCATTCTCCCATTTTTCCACCCAAGCTGTTTCTTTCTATCCTCTCTTCTCTTTTTTTCTCCCTTCACCCATTTGTCCTTTCCTCCCGCTCCCTACCTATGATTTAATACTGCACTGTGGCCTCTCCGTCTCTTTATTCCTTTTTCTCCTTCCCTCTTTCTTTCAAGTCTTTTAACCTGTCTTTTTTGCAGCCTCACAGTGATGCAGCGTTCCTTTTTTCCATTTCACTTCCTGTGTCAAATATGATATTTGTCACATCTGCTGTGTTGTTGACAGTGTTTTGTTTTGAATTTCCTGAACAGGAACAAAATGCATAATTAGAAGAACATTTTCAGCTAATTTGATAATTATTTTACCACATGGCATGCTGAATGATTAACAGTTGGCAGCGATGTTTAGATCAACTAATGAGCAGATATTAGGCTTCCAGGGGTTATGAGAGACAACTTTTGTGTCCTTGTATGTTTGCATGTGTGTTTCATTTTAATGCGTGGATGTGACCTTGACAGCTGGAGTGGGAGCCACATCCGCTGGGGTCAGCCCTTCCGACTGCGGCACCTGACCACCGGTCACTACCTGGCCCTGACTGAGGACAGGGGGTTGGTGCTGCAGGACCGGGAGAGGTCCGACACCGTCGCCACCACCTTCTGCTTCAGAGCTTCTAAGGTTAAGACACAAATACACACATGGACACAAACTATATGCACTTGACTCCCCGCCGTTCCTCAAGGTGACCTGTGTCACATGGGCTCAACCACATACGCTTCCTCATTAAACACAAACCTGGAAAGGAGTTATAAAGCACCAAGCACCTTAAAAAAAAGACCCACCCACTCCCCTTGAACTGGAAAATCACCATTTTTCAAGGACAATGGAAATTACTGGACCAGTGAAAGCTGCGCCATAGATGTTAATTTAGCTGAACTTGCAGACTCTGACTGAAGCGTCCATTTAGCCTCACTCTGTGTAATGGAGTTTCTAGATATGGACAGTGATTGTGAGCCAATTAGTGACCCTTCCAGTGTGGACTTCAAGCATGCATTATAGAATACAAGTGAAGTCATTTATCACCAAAGTCGTCATGTCAATTATGGGTTGCAGTAATATCTGATCCTAACTGCAAAGCAAAACGCAATCATCTCACTGTGATGGTTAATCAAAAACATCAGATGCAGAAGAACAAATCTGCATGCAACATGTCTGAATGTGGACATTTTATGATTGCACTTGCGTGCTCATGCGTTACACCCTGACAACTTTTGACATGTTCATTTTCTGCTCCCCTCCTGTGCAGGAGAAGCTTGAGCAGAGCCCCAAGCGGGACATCGAGGGAATGGGGGTGGCGGAGATTAAATACGGGGACTCGCTCTGCTTCATCATGCACGTGGCCACGGGACTCTGGCTCTCCTACCAGGCACCTGATGTCAAATCGGCTCGTCTGGGTCCCCTCAAGAGACGAGTGAGCGGAGACAAACACAAGCACACGCCGTCCTGTCTTCAGATGCAAAGCACATACAGAAAGAAACAAAATTAATAAGCAAATCAGATTCCGCAGAGCAGATAATTATTTTGAGGGTAATGAGTTGACTGAGTTAAGACGATTGTCTTTTCGTTCGGATCTCTGCCTTAAATAAATACAAACCTTGTCCCTTGGCTTCTGTGGCAGGAGTGAGGGAGGTGGGTGCGTGATAAGGTGCGTGACAATGTGTCGCCCATGTAAACACAGCCAGGTAGCCTGTAGTGTCAGCACCTGTGTTCCAGACATTCTGACTCAGGACTATGACTCTATAATGGCTTCCTCTTCTGTTTTTTGTCCTTTCCCCCCATGTATCATCTCGTGGCAATGTCTCACACTTTGTCTCTTCCTGCCCTTTTGAGGCGTGCCTCCATTCTGAAGGTCACATGGACGACGGGTTGACCCTGCAGCGCTGTCAACACGAGGAGTCCCGCGCTGCACGAATCATCCGCAACACCACATTGCTCTTTAACCGATTCATCAGGTATGCTGCTATTCCTCGCTAATGCAGGCGATGACATGATGGCACAAATTGCCTAATTAAGCCAAATTACAGTTCACATTTGTCTTGAACCACTTTATGAGGGTAATCTGCAAAATGTCCTGTCACTGGTACATGTTGCGTTAGTGCCATGCTGATGATGGTAATTTACAGAGATGATAATAAAGTCCTCAACTGCACCACATCACCAAATCAGAGATGAAGCCTGGAAACCACACATCTCAAAGCCTCACGGACTCTCACACAGTCCACACAAATCGTGATGTAACGTCCCTCCAGACTGTGAACGCACTCAGTGGAGAGTTAAGCTCTGGGCCTGTGAGTTTTGACTGAGTGCGGCGCCAAAGCCCCAGACAGCTCACTCACCGGTCCAGTCATGTGTTTCCAAACGGCAAACATTGTCACAGCTACGCATGGCCAGCTGTGAAAAAGGAAGCCGCGGAGCACGTAAGTGGATGCTTCCAGTGCACTTATTTGTTATCAAACGGGCCGCTGTCCCCTGGGCCAGGCTCCGGGGCAATCATGGCGGGAACATGTGAGAGCCTGTCAGCCTCCCGCTGCCTGTGACACATACATCTCCCTGCACCCCTCCCACGCACCCGACAGGAGCTATTTTTAGCCAGCCAGCGGAAATCAGCATTTCAGCATGGATGAACCTGTGGGCTAAACATTGTGTTAGTCATCGCAGCCTCTTCTCCAGTCTGCTCAGCCTTCCAGTTAGTGTTTCTACCAGGAGATTACTGCATCTGATGATGATGAATGGGAGTATTTTGAAAACTATGCATGATCACAAAAAGCTGTCATGTCTGAATAGGGGCTTTTATTTTGTGCTGTGTTTGTGTGAATATTGATGTGCACTCTCTGTGTCCCCTCCCAGAGACCTGGATTGCCTGGGTGTTAAGAACAGGACACTGGTCTTGCTGCCAATTGAGGAGGTGCTCCAAACCCTTAATGACCTCATCGCCTATTTCCAGCTCCCTGACGTTGAGCTGGAGCATGAAGAGAGGCAGATCAAGCTGCGTTCACTCAAGAACCGGCAGAACCTTTTCAAACAGGAAGTGAGTTTCACCATAATGGAAGGCGCGGCAAACTGAGAGTCCATGAAATGTCAATTCATAACCATAGTAAGAGTTTTGACTTGTGATTGCGGCAGTTTCAGTAAGTGACTGCACATATGAGTGAGCCCAGAGCAGTGGTAAACTTGCAAAAGACGAAGTGTGCGAAAGACTAAAGCAATTGATTCTTTGTGTTGTGTTTGAATGCCATCATGTACTTGGAGGCATTGCATTTGAGGACGTCAGCAGTTTTTGGTGTTATAAGTTTTCCCGAAGCTGGCCCGAGTGCACTGAAGCCTTCCACTAAGCCTCTAGGACCTAAATTGCTTTCATCAATTATGAAATGTCAGCTGCCTTACCGAGGGGGTGCTGTGATGTCAACTCACACTCCCCTAACAGGCTCCCCTAACAACATGTCTCCTCAAGCCAACATACATGAGTGGGAATTAGCTGAAATGCTGAAATATATATACGTTTTTGGTCCATATTTCTTCAGTTCATCTCTCATCTTATTAACCTAGTCTTTCTGTGGCCACACACCAAAATAGCACAATTAGGCCCCAACCTTGATATATCACACTGAGAAGGTTAATTTGTCAATGCAGAGCTGACTCATGATTTTTCCTGGCATTATAAATCATCTCACATATGCATTTTTTCCTCTCACGTTCTCCATTTAGCATATCTCACTGTAGATATTTATCTGTGGTATCACACAACCACCTAATGGGACAGGAGAGAGCCATAGGGCTGCGTTCAGGATGGGCTGATTGAATACTGCAGAAAAGAGTAAAAAAAAAAAAAGACTAATGACAGCTTTTTTGTTTAATAGCAATGTCCATGTGTTACATATGTGGTATTTTTTTCATGTGTATGTGGTTGTATTATGTTCATGTGTTGCATCGCTGTGCATTTCTTAGGGCATGCTGACGCTGGTGTCCAATTGTATTGATCGTCTGAACGTCTACAACAGCGCCGCCCACTTCGGTGAGTGTGCCGGGTCAGAGGCCGGAGCCGCCTGGAAGGACATCCTCAACCTGCTGTACGAGCTGCTGGGTAAGACGCTCCTCTACCACACGCGCGCACACACGAACCCACAAACCCGCGCTTAAATCGACGTGCTACTGCAATCAATCACAGAGACGAGAGTTGTTGTTTGAAGATGAAGCAGCTTCGTCTGTGGTGGTTCAGCGTTGATGAGGAGCCTGTTCGCAGACGCCTCATAGTGGAGAATTGAGTTTGCCAGAATTCAGACATCATAGCATGAACACGGAGACGCACACACACCAGAAATACTCCATCTCCAGCACTCACACATGTACTCACATTGTTGGGCGTGTGGCCCACTGCATACAAAGGAGCTTTTTCAGTTTATGTGATGTGATTCCAGGGCATCAGCCCAACAAGACCAGCCGTCACACATTCCCACACACTCAAAATTTTGGGTGTCCCCTATTGGCCAGATGGCTTTTTGTCCATTGAATGTCAGTCTTCACCACTATGCTGTTTTCTGTTTTGTTTACTTGCTCTTGCTGTGGTCTTTGTGTTCACATAGCACAATGTCATCAGCCCTGCCATTGCAAAATCCCTCTAACCTCGTGCACTGCGACCATATGCTCCGTCAGATATAGACGTATCTCACTAAAATGATCTGGCAGGGAAAAATAGATATTTTTTTCTTCCTCTCCCTCTATGTCTGGAAGCCCTGCTGTCTTCTGCTGTATCTGATGAATACAATGTTTGGCTTGAACATTTTCTTCACCACTTGACGTGACATAAACGATGCATTTGCAAGCTGGAAATTGTGAGCAGGCGTGATTTTCTCGCTGTCCTGGTTTGATGATTTGTCACATTGTTAAGAAGAGAAGGTGGATAACCTGCATGTTTAGTGTCTCTGTCACCCTGCCACACTGAAGCCCCTCTGCCCTCCAAGTGTGTCCTTCACACTCTTATTTACACTGATTTCACCTCCAGGCTGATATTAGTGTTCCAGCCACGTCTTTCTCTTCCCCCGTTCCCTCCTCCACACACCTGCTCCGGCGCAGTATTAAGTGGATTTGGGATGCCTCCCTCCTTTCTTCCCTGTCTGTCTGCATTGGATGACCCTGTCTTTTTTTTTGTTGTTGTTGCTAGGACGTATGTGGGTGTGTTTGTCCGCGTTTGTTTATGTCTTTTTTCTCCTTGTGTCATTCCCTCCCTCTATCTTAGGCATCTTCCAAATTAATATTTATAAGCGTGTCAAAGCAGAACCTCTCTCGTTTCTTGGCTTTGTGCGCGCACATTAGGTGTCCACCTTTGGTTGACATTGTGTTTGCTGTTGTGAGATTTGACAGTGCACCGAAGGGGATCCATCAAACCACTCTGAACAAAAACTTCGTCTTCCTTCCTATAAAATTTGACTCGTGCACTTTCCTTGTGCCCTGCAGCGGCGTTAATTAGAGGGAACAGAAACAACTGCACCCAGTTCTCCAACAACTTGGACTGGCTGGTGAGCAAGCTGGAGAGACTGGAGTCTTCGTCAGGTATGCTCATTATCATTCTCACTCATACTGAGCCTCCAGTGAAACAGCATTGTGAGATAACTTGCATTTTCTCTGTCAAAGAGACATCACGAAAGGATCCAGTTCCTTTAATGGTATTCCTGCACTCCTAAACAGGGACACAAGTCTTAAAAGATATAAAAAGATGACACTGCTTGCTTAAAAATCCTACACGTACCTCTACTTTTTAAACATATGGTAAAGAATGTATGAGCAGCACTGAGTGTTCCCTGTTGATCTATGCAGACTGGATGTCTTCTTGATGAGTGTCCTCTGGTGTGTCTTTCTCTTCTGCGGGTGTTAACTAATTGATGAATTTGCGGCTGTGCAGGCATCCTGGAAGTTCTGCACTGCATTTTAATTGAGAGCCCCGAGGCCCTCAACATCATCCAGAGAGGACACATCAAGTCCATCATATCGCTGCTCTACAAGCACGGACGCAACCACAAGGTGAGCAGCAAGTAGTGCTGCTGGGGTTGGGGGTTAATCTGGGGTTACATTTGGGTGTTAATCTGGGGTACTATCTTTGCTGTGATATAAGATAATGACACCCCTGGGCTCCAGTACTGTGTAAAGAGGTACAAGGAAAATTTTGAATGAAGTGGTAAATAAAGGTGAATAGTTTGATGTGAAATGAAAAGACAATATATAGTACAATGATGGAAACTGTAAACTCTAATAAGATAATAAAACAATTAATTATGCTCTTAAAGGAATAGTTTGACATCTTGAGAAATACGCTTTGAGAAATTGCATACATCTGTAAGGTGTATATGTAGCTGATGCCTGCAGCCAATTAGCCTAGCTTAGCATAAGGATTAGAAAGAGGGGGAAACAGCAAGCTCTGCACAAAGGATATAAAATGTGTCTGCCAGCAGCTTCATCTTAGTCATAGATCTGTGACTTCCTGGAATCTCAACTGGTTGCTTTGCAGCTGCTCCTTGGCAAGAAATGGTCCAGCACAAAACCCCCTTTGAAAAACTGTTGTTTATACACTTTTAGTTTTGTATGGATTAAAGAAACGTGATAATTAGTGAGTTTTAGAGGTGCTGGTTGGTTGATTTTTAAGATCATTTGCAGAGCCAGGCCAGCTGTTTCTGTTCTTTGTGCTAAGCTAAGCAGCTGTTGGCTCCAGCTTCATTTTCACTTAAAAACACAAGAGTGGCATCAATCTTCTCATGTAACTCTTGGCAAGAAAACAAATTAGTGTATTTTCCAAAATGTCAAACTATCATTTTAAGATGCTTCATGAAATAACGCTAACTTGGATGTTGTCAGAAACTTTTAGTCAGGCAAGAAAGCACACAACAACCACTGAAAGTGCCTGTTTATCTTACATCCAGTCATCTGCAGTTCTTTCCTCATTAGGCTCACCAATATGCTTCACTGGATGCACATTCATTTCCATAACAGTTCCCCTTGGGCCTCTTTGTCATCTCTTCTTCTCCTTAGCTACTAATTCATTGTGCTTACCTTCTACCAGCATACAAACTTCCATCTTTGACAGAAGTCTCCTGGGGGTTTGGTTGCAGTGTCCCCATCATGAATCAATCAATTTAACAGTGAAATGGGATCAGGAGCAATCAGCTGGCCAGGGTCATAAATCAGCCTGAATATATCATTTTGTGATGTGAGCAGGAGAAAAGGGCCAGTGATAGAGGATGAGTACTCTGGCCTGTCACCCTTGGCGGAGCTTTCTGGCCAATTTAATTCTACGGCTTTGTTAAGCCAACATCAGAGGGATATTATTGGGCATGTTTTGGCCCCAATAAGCATCTCTGAGTAATTATGCAGCAGTTGCATGGAAAGAGTCTGTCCCTAGAGCAGCAACCTGGACAGTGATTGGAGAGGTATGGATTCATATCCAGGGTTTAAGAGGGGAAACAAGGTCAATGTGTAATCAGTTGTTGGGGAACTGTCATGCTCTTCCTCTCGATACTGTTGCTTATTTTCCCCCTTGGTGCCTCCACTTTCTTTTTTAGATTCTGGATGTGCTCTGCTCACTGTGTGTGTGTAATGGCGTAGCTGTGCGAACCAATCAGAACCTAATCTGTGATCACTTGCTGCCCAAGAGAGATCTGCTCCTGCAAACCCAGCTGGTCAATGATGTCCAGAGGTTAGAAAGCCATGCAAGCACCATGGCTCCTTTCAACATCATGCTTCTCTGATATATTTTTTTTGATTATTAATCCACATTTCATAATTACATTGAGAAAATGCAGTGGTTAAAAATAAGGTCTTAAGGTCTCATTTGTTACCAAGCGATTAAAGTCCTAGTCTGTGATTGGTGTCGAACTGGGTTGCACCACGTACTTTAAAAGTTCTTTTTAACTTCAAATTACTTTCAAAATTTACATTTACTAAATTGGATTGCACCAGTAAAACCTAAGGAATGTCTTAGTCAGTAAAGACTAAAAACAGTGTAAACAGGAAGTCTCTAGCATCACAACCTGTAACATAGTAAGAACTAGTTTGTGTGGTGCAACTCTTTATTTTAATGTAGATCTCTACATTTAAACACTCAAGTTATAACAAGGCTGAGTTCGAGCAGGCATGGTTTAGACATTGAAGAACTATGTACTGATACTTGACTTTTAAAAAGACAGTTTGGGTTTTTTGAAGAGGGGTTGTATGAGGTCACATATCAACAGTCAGTGTATTACCATCAGTAGATGGCTGTTGGCTCGCCCCCAGTTTGGAGAAGCACACAGTTCTGGCACAGATGCTATGCAGTGTACTGCTGTGGATGGGGTCAGCAGAAAAACGTTGCCTTAAAAAGGTCCACCTACAAAACTCAACATCAGTTCATATGTATACTTTGTATAGAATATTTCCACTGCTTTACCTTGCCATTTTTCAGGCGAGCCCTTTTTAGTTGTCTCTATACATTTTGCATCTGACCTCGTCCTCAGTAATACGTTGCTTAACTTCCCTGCCAGTACACCTGCTGCTTCTCCAAACTGGGCCCGTGCTGACCGCCATATACTGAAAGGTAACACGCTGACTTTGGCTAAGTACCTCATATAACCCCATTTCAAACTGTCCCTTTAAATCGCCTACTATCTCATAGTATTCTGCAGCTTGTAGTCTTTGTACAATGAAAAGAAGTATTTTGGAGAGGGTGAGATAATTTTAACTCCACTTTAATCTCACAAATCTCTTTGGCTCATTTTCTTGACACTAGTGAAATGATCTGCTTTGC
This sequence comes from Chaetodon trifascialis, assembly GCF_039877785.1. Classification (NCBI taxonomy): domain Eukaryota; kingdom Metazoa; phylum Chordata; class Actinopteri; order Chaetodontiformes; family Chaetodontidae; genus Chaetodon; species Chaetodon trifascialis. The sequence goes on from NC_092069.1 coordinate 12,602,019, forward strand.
TCTGCCTTTTTTCACGATATCGACACTTTTTAGGAGCTTCCTGAATCAAATGTGTTAGAAGCAAATTGAATCGTCTTGTCCTGAGGGTAGACTTTTTCATTAGTTTTAAGAGTAAAAATAACATATTACAAATGAAAGTGAGAATATCTGGGAATGCTTCCTCTGAGGGATAACTAATGATTTCACGTTTGACTTCATTGCCAGTATGAGACCAAATATCTTCCTGGGAGTGAGCGAGGGATCAGCTCAGTATAAGAAGTGGTACTATGAGCTGATGATTGACCAGGTGGACCACTTTGTGACCAGCGAGCCCTCCCACCTGAGAGTGGGCTGGGCCAACACTAAAGGCTACGCTCCCTACCCTGGAGGAGGAGAGGGATGGGGAGGCAATGGAGTCGGAGATGACCTCTACTCATTTGGTTTTGATGGACTTCACCTCTGGTCAGGTCAGGGGGAGGAAAGAAATTCTCTGATTGTGTGTGTGTGTGTGTGTGTGTGTGTGTGTGTGTGTTTGTGTGTGTGCAACTCAGCTCATAATCAGCCCATGTATTAAAGATGAGTGGTAACCCTGGGCTACAGCCAGGTTGTGTCTAGACAGAACCAGCACCCTGCAGGGACGATCTCCTTGCCCAGAGTGTGTGTAACTGTGTGCGTTTGTGTGTACAAATGTGTGTGCTCAATCGTGTGTGTGTGTGTGTGTGTGTGTGAGACAGAGCGAGTGAGACGTGATCTGTGCCAGCATCACTCACTGGGTCAGATTTCACAAACGTGTGTGCGTGTGTGTCTCAAACAGGTCGTGTCCCGCGGGCAGTGGCGTCCATGAACCAGCACATCCTGACCTCAGAGGATGTGGTGAGCTGTTGCCTGGACCTGGGCGCTCCCAGCATCTCTTTCAGGATCAACGGACAGCCTGTTCAGGGCATGTTTGAAAATTTCAACACAGACGGCCTTTTCTTCCCCGTCGTCAGCTTCTCCGCGGGGGTCAAGTGAGTGTTTATTTGTTTCTCCTGTGTGTTGTCTGAGACGAAGAGGCTCCCTGAAATTCCTGGGTGATGGATGAGCTACGCAGAAGCACAGATCAGATGAGACAGACAAGCTCAAGATAAAAAGAAACATGCAGCATACATAAAGTGTATACACTGCACACCTACACTCACACAAACACTGCCTGCATGAAATCCATCTACCCCACCTACTCACTCTGGTCTAAATTCATTAATCCTCAAGGCCTTCAGATTGGACAGAGGTAAAATCGTCTGGCTTCGTCTGCTGCTCTGTTGCCATGGTGACTGCAGATGATGTGATTGACAAGACTTTAAAATGGAATTTCAAGCTCCAGCAGTTTTCCCATGATTCCATGATTGACTCTGACTTTGTGGAGCAAAGCAGCATTTTGGATTACCAGCTTTTACTCTCTGAAGCCCAGAGACACCCGACACCAGGAGAATGGTCTGATGTGATTTGGTCAAATAAGCCACTTGACAGTGAATTCACTCCTTATCGCCTAATGAAAACCAATTCTCAAAAATGTAATACTGTACCTGACGGTCTGTGAGCAGTGGGAAGGAAACTGAGAGTTGCATGTGATTCAGCAAATTGTGTTTCATGAAGGAATCAGGGTAGACTCTTTTCAGAGATGCTGGAAGGTCCTGAGTCGCCAAAGTTTATTACGACTCATCCTGATGGGACATGATTGTATGCACCAAATTTCATGGCAATCCGTCCAGCGGTTGTTCAATAAAAATGTCAACATCGTGGTGGCACTAGAGGAAAAGTCAGGGCATCACCATGGTGATACTTGTGTAGCTCGTGCACCTTCATGTCGTCTGTCCTAGAAACTTTGCCACATTTTAATATCTTCATTTGGGTTTTTTCTACAGTATAACTTATTAGAAGCTCTTATCAAAGTTTGCATTACTCACCTCGTGTAGCTGCAGCTTCAAGAGGTTACAGCAGAAGCCACAGGTCCAGAGGTGGGAGCTGGTGTTGAAGTGAGATTCTGCTCTTGTTTTTTGAGCTTCTGCTCTGCTCTTCTATTCCACTCTGTTCTTTGCTTAATTTAGTTTTAGTAATCCCCTGTACAGCAGTCATCGTCGCTCCTAACTCCACTATTGGCTTGGAGAGTGTGTATCTTCCTCCTCCAATACCAGTGATGTTGCCAGACACTTCTTTTCACAACTCAATAATTGAAATCAAAAGCTATTAGAATTACTTGAATAATATTAATCCTGTGATTCACACAAAAAGCCTGTGAGCTTGTATTTCATCTATTGCTCACAAGTCATGATTTGCAGAGTTAACGTTCAGCCTTTCACATGGAAAATGCCACCTTATAACCACTCTTCTGTGGGTTATGACACTTCGGAGCTTGTGCTTGAAGCTGACCCACTGAACAGGGTGAACATCTCGATGGAGTTAAACGTGCCAGAAAATGACAGCCTCACATCTTTCACCGCTCAATAATTGAGGGCTGCAGTCAGAGTGGGCTTGGTTGCGTCACCGCTACTACTTGAGTAGCTATTTTTGGGCAGCCTCAGGAGAGCCTCTTCACAGTGATGGCCTGAGACGGTCTCAGAGCTAAACTTGTCCCTGTTAGAGCAGTGGCTGGAACAGATTGAAGGGGAGGAAAGAGCGGTTCCATTTAGCTGCATGGATGGTTTTGTTTTCACTGGCTGCTTTGTTCATTAATCGTTGTCTGATTATCACTTATGATCAAATACACAGATTGCATATACACGCAGTCCCCCCCCCCCCCCCTTAATTAGCTTTTTCCCAGTATGTTTAATGTGTAGAATAACAGAATAAGCTAACAAATGACCAACATTTGATCTCATTAGGGTGCGTTTCCTGTTGGGCGGTCGACATGGCGACTTTAAGTTCCTGCCTCCATCGAGTTACGCTCCGTGTTACGAAGCCCTGCTGCCGAAAGAGAAGATGAAGGTGGAGCCGGTGAAAGAGTACAAGAGGGACGTGGAGGGAGTCCGAGATCTGCTGGGCACCGCGCAGTTCTTGTCGCAGGCCTCCTTCATCCCCACACCTGTCGAAACCAGCCAGGTAAACTAACAGGAGAGGAGCAGCGCTGATTCCTGAGATGAAGATGTTAATAACCTTCTCACTGCTTACATTTTCCACACCTTTTCCCTCAGATTGTTATGCCGCCTCATTTAGAGAAGGTTCGAGACAGGCTGGCTGAAAATATTCACGAGCTGTGGGGCATGAATAAAATTGAGCTGGGCTGGTCGTACGGCAAGGTGAGGAAGATGCAGATTACTCTCATACATATGATACTTAAAATCATTCACTCTGGAGCAGAAGATAAAAAGCATAATCCATGCATTTTACCATGTTTGTGGTGTAATAAACATCACGATTACACATTTTCTAAACAAGTTTGAGTTAAAGTGCGGCTTGAAATGCTTTAGTTGTGAGCAGTATTAGAAGTGAATCATCAAAAGCCTGTACGTCATCTTGCTTTCTCTTTTATAATTTGCGGTTCACACCAAAAAAAGAGGGTAAGTGGAAAGAACACTCTCATTTTTCCATGTTTGATGCTTTTCATACCATTCATTTAGAAGCTTCATTCCAGTCTGTTTGTAGGTAGCAGAGTCATTGTGTCTGTGTTTTAGTATAAGTCATGAATGACAAACTATCGTTTCAGCAAAGGGCAGAACAGGGTGTTTTGGCCATTTCAGCACAGCAATAAAGCAAGAGGGGAAAGCCTGTGTTTTAATTGTCAGTGTTTAGTTTCTCCTCTTTTTAAAGACATTTTATTGATTATTTAAACCCATAATCCGTCATCCTAAAGTAAACCCAAGGGTCGCTTTTTTTTCCTTTTCTTTTTTTGATCCAGCTATAGTTTGACATTTTGGAGAAAAATGCTTATTGCTGAGAGGTACGAGAGAAGATCAATACCACTCACTTAGCTTAGCTTAGCTTACCATAAAGACAGGCAGCTGGGGAAAACAGCTGGCCTGGCTCTGTTCAAAGTTCAGGAATACAACCAGACTCAAGACTTTGAGTCGGGATTAAACAAATGAGATACAAAGGGTTGATTATTGATCTTTGGAGCTTTTTCTTTTTCTTAGAAAGTGCCAGGCTAGCCGTTTTTACTGCTTTGCGTATTTATGCTAAACCACCCAGCCTGTGCTTATAGCATCATACTTAACAGACAGATCTCAATAGTTAGTAGTATTTCCCACGATATCAAATTATTCCTTCAAAATTTGTTTAAATCCTTAGAATTAATAAACATACATGTAGAAAGCTAACCTCATATTTTGAATAAGATCAGTCGAAAAATTACATTATATATATGACATTATACCTGTAATTTATCTGCTAAAAACTGTCATTTTTGTCTGCAAAAGACTGATTCTGGTTCATTGTACATTATCTGAAGGACGACCCCAAAATGACCTGTTTTGCCCTTAAAGGAACAGATGACAACACAAACAACAATATGGAACACAGCTCTTATGTCTATAATACAAACAAACAACCAAAGTCCTCCCTCTGTTAATAATACCACCAGCTTTGATGCGGGCCTTCATCCTTTCCAACACCTCAACAGAATCTTCAATGTGTCAAAAAAGAGCGTTGATTTATATTGTTTGGCTTCTCTGACTAAAGCTCCGGAGGTCGGAGGCTCTAACGGTGTGTCAGATTGTGGCCAAACGTGTTCAGTGAGAGCCAAGGTGCACATAGTATTAGATATGTTTTGGATGTAGTCACAGTGCAGCTCACTCTGTGCTCTGTAGTTGTCGTTCAGTGCAATTAATTACAGCAGCAGTCACGGCAGATGCCTTCCAACAGAGGGAATAAGCAAAATACCGTTTGTTATTTAGCTCTGGCTGCATAAAAATACCATTTTCGTTTATTGTTCCTTCCATAAATGTAATTCTGTAAGAGGAAGAACTGCCAGAGAAGAGATTTCCTGTAGAGTTCTTGTACTATTCACAAAAGAGCTGGCTGGTGTTCATTGGACCCACACACCCACACACACACACACACACACACACACACACACACACACACACACACACACACACACACACACACACACACACACACACACACACAGCTGCATATCTGTACACAGCCCTGCATGTTTTCTTGGTAAACATCCGCCATTGCCATGCCGCCTCCTCTGAGCAGCATTGCCAAAGGGATTATTTGGCATAAGGTGCAGCCTCGCGAGAGGCCTCACACCTCTCACTTGGTATTCCAGTCGCACACCTTTCTATCTCCCCTAAGAAAACATGCTCCCTTGTTCCTCTTTCATAACATGTTCACTAGAGTAGACTGTCTTATCACTGCAACCAGTAGCAGCCTGTATTTAAACCACATCCCCCTCCCCTTGTTGGTTCACAATGACACTGACTGACAAGGCTGTCTATTTCATACGCATATGAACTTTCCTACATGGTGTACATAGAGAAGGAGTTAGCGTGGACCAAAGTTGCAGGTAACAAAGGAGAGTTGAAGTGTGTTTCTGTGACTGTTCTTTTTCTCATAGATAAGGGATGATAATAAGCGGCAGCATCCGTGCCTGGTGGATTTCTCCAAGCTGCCAGAAACCGAAAAGAATTACAATCTGCAGATGTCGACAGAAACTCTGAAGTACGTTCAGCACTATGGATTCATTTTCTCTACTGTATTTTTGTTTTTGACTTTAATGTATAGCAACTGCCATGTCCATATCAAAAGAAATTAAATGGCATCACGACAGTGTAAATGAAGGTGAACAAACTCATAACAGATTCAAATAAATAAGCTGTAACCTCAGTGCACCTGGTCCTTTTCCACTCGTCAGCACTCTGCACAACACTCGCTTCTCTCCATAAAGGTCCCAGTGAGACTTATTACAAGTGTTTAACATAAAAGCTCTTTAAATGATACAGGAGAACATTGAGGTTTGCAGTGATTAATCTTGATCTGTGGCAGTGGCAGACACATCTGGGTGACACTGATGGGTTCCTGAGTGACATCAAACTCATTTTTCCTGTCACTTTGTCCTCTTACAAGGTGTGAAGAAGATCTGTCAAAAGCTCCTCACACCCTGTGCATTCCTCTGGGTTTTCTTTGCCCTTTTTCTCTCCTGACAGAGGAGGACATGCTCAATTGAACCCATTACTCCTCAATTTGAGCACTCCCATCCCCCCATTGCTACTCTTGGATCGACATGTGCTGTCAAGGTGTGCATAAAACACAATCTGCGGACAACTTTACGCGTTCGCTCACTTTGTGTTCTCTTCCTCTGCACAGGACCCTGCTGGCATTGGGCTGTCGTGTGGTTCAGGTCAACCCAAATGCTGATAGCTCCCTCAAAAAGATAAAACTCCCCAAGAAGTAAGTGTGCATGCTTATATTTAGTGAATAAATTCCTTTAGACCACACTCTCTTATTTATATGTATGTCGGATGAGACTGTTTGTTAGACTAGTGATTGTGATTATGCCGTTATTAAATAAGAGACAAAAGAAGTGTATGTATGTATGTATGTAATACCATAGGCTTTTCTTTAGTAAGAGCAATGTTGAAAGGGTAAATTAAAATTTGTGTAAACCCAGTGTGATCATCAGAAAATGTTCAGCAATGTGAGAACAAAGGATAATTAGTGTTACTGGATCTACTCCCATGAAGATTTATATCAGGCTGTAAATATGGGTCAACTCGCCCTGTTGGATTCACCCTTTATTACTTCTGAGGGAAAATGTGTTTGCTTTTTTATTTTCTTTTTCCTGTAGCTACATGATGTCCAATGGTTATAAGCCATCTCCTCTGGACCTGTCAGACATCAAACTGACTCCAGGTCAGGAGCTGCTGGTGGACAAACTGGCAGAGAATGCACACAACGTGTGGGCCAAGGACCGCATCAAACAGGGATGGACGTACGGCATTCAGCAGGTACACTGGATGCATTCATGCACAGTATGCTGGGACCAAAGCAAATGGTTATTTCGGTGATAAAAATCTGTCCTGAAACAGCATGTATATATAAGGAAGAGGCAGGGTTTTCTTCTGACATCTTTTTCCAGCTTTGCTCCTGCATTTTTTATGTGTTCACTTTCTCCTTCATCCTTCATTAATTCACCTCCCATGCAGTCTATACCTTACAAGTGCATGTGCCAGACAGTTTGTGTGGCCTGACATTTCCGAGCTATATGTCATTATTCAATATGCAGCAAGATGTTCTGCAGTAAAGGGCAACAAGACACAGACAGTATAGTGCAGAACAAACTTGCACCTTCTCATCTGTTGAACGCACAAGCACTAAAACTGCACACGCTGACTGCTGGCTTTTGTTAATCTGGCTTTTGGTGTATTTTGGTGCTGTTGCCATGAATTGGATAAAACACACTCCCCTGAAATCCCAAATTCTCCACTGCTATTTGCTGCCACAATGTGATATTGAATGTGTCATCCCTGTGAAAGCTATGTACTGTATTTCAGTGAATCTGGTTTGGTCTGATGATGTCGTTTCTGTGGTCATGGGGAAGTTGGGTTTTAGTGGAAAGAACATGATGTTGTCTGTTTGCTTTTCACATAAAAGCATTAGTTTACAACATGTATTAAGAAATAATTTGATCCATCTTGCAAAATATGATAAAGTGGATAGAGTGAAGAGTTATGACATCACCTATTGATTCACAGTAAGCAGAAAATGTGCAATTAAGAAGACGCTTACAGCTACATGTCAGTTTACGCAATTATACACTATGGCATCCACACAAAAAACAGTTTAAGGGCATTGCACATGCTTTATAAAATATGTAAACCTTTTAAGTGATAGTAATTAAACTTACCTGTACTACATGACCTTGAAAATGAAAACAAGGTTTTCATTTAAGACCTCCAGGGAAAGCTGTTACAACAGACCACACAAAAACAAGCCTGTGATCTTCATAGCCAGCACAAGATTTCAAATTAAGCTCCATAAATCTGCTTAAGTGGCATTAATATGATACTTCCACGGTTGCTCCGCAGTTGGAGCACTGCTATAGGAAATGACACAAGGAAGGCACAGGCAGTGATTGGCAGCACTTCTCCGTTACAGGGATCAACAGCGCACTTTTAACAAACTCAGCTGGCTGCCTTAAGCCGGCCTACAAGTGATGAGATAATACAATACATGCAATTTTCTCTGCCTCTCTTCTCCCTGCAGGACCTGAAGAGTAAGCGCAACCCTCGCCTGGTTCCCTATGTTCTGCTGGACGAGCGCACCAAGAAGTCAAACAGGGACAGCCTGCGCGAGGCTATCCGCACTCTGATCGGCTACGGATACAACATTGAGCCCTCAGACCAGGAAGGCGGTGAGCTGGACTGAAGAAAGGATGCCTGTCAGAATGCCCAAGCATTCAAATAGTAGAGTCAAGTTAATTGAAATTTGTATTAGGCACAGTGCTACAGTAAAATAAGACATCACAAAATCACGAGAAACATTTGACACAATGCTAGACAGAAAAACATCTTAAAGCATAAAATACTCATTTTAGTGTAAATTTGTTCAACACGCTGGCTAAAAAAAGATTTAACGTGCTAAGGTCCTTGTGTATTTATTGCACATTGCTCTACAGCACTAACATTTAGCACATTTGCAAATTAGACAGCACATGATAAAATGCTTGTTACAATGCAATGTCCTGGCAAATAGCTCTGCCTTCCACAACCTTTCAGTCCACAGTGAGAGAGAATAGAGTGTGAAATGATTGCCTTTAACCTCACAAAGTGGCTGCGTTTGTAATTAATGCTTCCATTATTAATTTCTTTATTTACTGGAGGGGATTCAGACGCTTCTACAACCTGACACTGTGCCTGTCCCTTCCTCCCACTAGGACAAGTAGTTGAGAGGCTCAGCATTGACAAGGTCCGCTTCTTCAGAGTGGAGAGGACGTACGCGGTAAAGATGGGCAAGTGGTACTTTGAATTTGAGGCTGTGACGGGAGGAGACATGAGAGTGGGCTGGGCCAGACCTGGATGCAAGCCAGACGTGGAGCTCGGCACAGATGAGCTCGCTTTCGTCTTTGATGGATACAGGGTGAGCTGTCGACCGGACATAGATCAGTCCCTGCATAATCTTTCATATTGTGTGGTGCAGTTCATGTTGATTGCTCCAGAGAAAAGAATAATTTGGAGTCAATCCTAAATCAGACTTTTTTTTTTTTTTTTAAACTCTGTGGGGTCGTAATATTGTTGAATGAAGTGTAATTCTCTTCATGTTGTCCTGATTGGCCCTTTTGCTTTAATTAAATACTTACAAGTTGTACAAGTTCTTGAAGATGAGTCAAAATTGAACTCATGTCAGGAAAAACAATTATGACTAAAATTATGTTTAAATTACTTCAGATGGACTCTTTTTGTTACATATGTATGCTATTTTCTGCTCCTAAATGTTGAATTTCGTGTTTAGGGTCACTGTCTGAACATGGGCAGCCGTTTATTTGGGCGGTGCTGGCACGCTGGGGATGTGGTGGGCTGTATGATCAACATGGAGGACAAGTCAATGATCTTTACCCTTAATGGAGAGATCCTCATCACCACCAAGGGCTCCGAACTCTGCTTCACGGACTTTGAGACTGAGGATGGTGAGAAAGTGTGTGATCAAAGAGCCAGTCGTTGAAGCTTAAGGTCAGGCAGCGTCGTACTGATAAGGTGATTGTAGACAGAGTTGTTGGTCATCTTTTTAATAAAGATCTCACATGCAGAGCAAAGAGAATTAACCTAGAATGACCACGCTGGGGATATAAGTGAAAAATAAGTGGTTCTCTGTAACGAAATCACCCTTATTCAATGTGACACTTGTAAATTGGCTTTTTGAAAAGGCTGGATTGATTTTCCCTCCCCCTCCTGCTGTGTGTATTCTGAGAGGCTTTTTATTCTCTCCTCCCTCTGCTTCTCTTCCCTCTTCCTCCTTCACTTCCTCCGGCTGCCCTTCAGGGTTTATTCCAGTCTGTAGTCTTGGTCTGGCTCAGGTGGGCCGCATGAATCTGGGGAAGGACGCTAGCACCTTCAAGTACTACACCATGTGCGGCCTTCAGGAAGGATTTGAACCCTTTGCCGTCAACATGAACCGTGAGGTCACCATGTGGTTCAGCAAGCGTCTGCCTACTTTTGTCAATGTCCCGAAGGACCACAACCACATCGCTGTAAGAACAAAAGCAGCAAAGTATTTGTTGGTAAAAAAGAATTGGTCATCAGATGAATGCAATGACTTTCCTCTTACTTGCAGGTAACCAGGATTGACGGCACCGTCGACAGCCCCCCATGTCTGAAAGTCACACACAAGACTTTTGGCACCCAGAACAGTAATGCTGACATGGTGTTTTGTCGTCTCAGCATGCCTGTAGAGTTCCACTCCGTCTTCAAATCTAGTCCTGTAGTAGACATGAACGGAGTCCATGAGGAAGACACCCTGAAAGTCAAACACAGGTATGCCTGTGAATATTCTCATTCATCCAGGTCATTGTGAGCTTCAGGGCATTCAATTATTCACAACTGGACTTTGTCAGTTTGTCTAACAAATCTTGGAAGATGTTTCGCCTCTCATCCGAGCAGGTTTCATCAGTTCAGGCTGTTCAGGCTTGCACCAGACTAGATAGGACAGCAAGCCTGAACAGCCTGAACTGATGAAGCCTGCTCGGATGAGAGGCGAAACGTCTTCCAAGACAAACTGACAAAGTCCAGTTGCGAACAATTGAATGCCCTGAAGCTCAAACACAGGTACTCTTCAAAATCATGATTTTACACCATACTGCAAGCAGCTCCTTTCAGTGCATTATACCTGCCATGTTTATCTGTTTATGGTCTCAATCTCTAGTTTCAAGTCTTCTCCAATACAGCATGATGTTTATTTTGTAAATTACTATTCCATTTACAGTAAGACAGACGATAAAGCAGAGTATGCTGTAGGACATGGCTGTCTGGTGACCAAGTCCTTACCCAGGGGTGTCAGGTCCAATCAGAATAAAGTCATAGCAGTGTGGATCTTCCACAGCTCCACCCCTTCGTCCAAATATGGTCACTTCTGGCTACCAAAAAGCAAGATGGCGACATTGTGACATTGTGGTAGCTCTGTCCTCTGTTTATGATAGGGCCTGTGGGTTAAAGATGTTTGGGTCTTATATAATGGCTTTGAACGTTACTCAGCCAATCAGAACTATCTGTCAGTTGCACCTGGTGATCACCTTTTAAATGTGGTTTCTGATAGATATCCACTGAGATCTGTGAGGCACAGTGATGAAAGTAGACGTGTGGACTACAGCAGCATCACTACGGTATCGTATAACCTCACTGTTTTGACAAACTACCATTTAGTAGCATCACCGGCAGTGTTGGCTGACTCTTCCATGTGTCACTACAGTACTATCACTCGGTAAGGGTTTTCGCTGGCCAGGACCCTACCGGTGTGTGGGTTGGATGGGTTACCCCTGATTACCATTACTATAGCAACAACTTCAACCTCAGTAAAAACCGCACAGTCACCGTAACCCTGGGTGACGAGCGAGGGCGAGTCCATGAGAGGTGAGACCATTTTTCGGGAGGCCCCATTTCCCTTTGTAAACCATTTCTTGAACATTTCTAAGTGTTTTTCGAACCCAAATGTCTATATGTCAAAATGAGATGAATGACTGATTCTTGCGCTCTGATAGTGTGAAGAGGAGTAACTGCTACATGGTGTGGGGTGGTGATGTGACCAACGCCGCTCACACCTCGAGCCGCAGCAACGTGGACCTGGAGATTGGCTGTCTGATAGACCTCGCCACCGGCCTGGTGACATTCACCGTCAATGGCAAGGAGATATCCACATCCTACCAGGTACTCGTGTGTTGTTCAACCTTAAGGAATAAACCAGAGAAAAGTCCAGCTGTGTTTTATATTGCATTGTATGAAACTGTATAGTGTATAATGACATGGATAAGCATGTTCTGTTTAAATCTTTACTTTATTTTGGGCTGTTTTCAAACTTTGTAAGGACTTGCAGAATATGCAAGGTTACAACATTTAATGATTTTGTGTTCATTGCTCCCCTCTGCCATTTATTCATTAACACATCCATCCACCTCACCTGTCTAACTGTCCATCCACTCTTCTTTCCATCAGTCTGCAGTTTATCCTGTTGACCTTGAGAGTAACTCGTCTCCTGCCTTTGCATATTTTCCAAACAGAGCAGTGACGTCTGCATTGTTGAATTTCAGACTTAGACTTTGCCTGTGCAGATGAACTCTGAGAAATAAATCTTAAAGAACCTTTCACAGGGTTTAATCTTCTTATGTTCTCCCTCACTGAAACTCTATGAGGCTTCACCCGGGCGCTGAGTCATCCCGCCAGCCGACACTCTTCGATGATCATGCATACAGACACATGCGTACACTAAGCAGTGGAGTTTCATGATGCATCATTAAGCTGCTTTCTGCAAGTCATGCTCACTTGGTGCTACTCAAGCTTTTGATGTGCACTTCCTGTTTGGACCTGTTATTAACTTGCTGCTCTTTTCTTTGCTGCAGGTGGAACCAAACACCAAGCTTTTCCCTGCTGTGTTTGTGCGTCCCACGAGCCCTAACCTGTTCCAGTTCGAGCTGGCCAAAATAAAGGTAGAATCCTCTTTTTGTTCTGTTACAACAGCCTTGTTGCATGTGCTGATGGCTGACCATAACAGTGTACAACACAGAAGCCAAAATCCTACAAATGCACTCAGCATTGGTCAAGAAATTGTAATTTTTACTGCTCACAGTACTTTTAATTTTAATCTTATTCTCCTTCACTCTCTGGTCAGAGATGCAGCCCCACATAGGGTTAGACTCCCTCCAGCTAGAGCCACTTGGCTAATATTTTATAATGCTGGTGTCTGCACAAAGGATACTGAGAGCATCACAAACAAGATGGGTACTTGTGTCAGTTGAAAAAAAGGAAAGATTTTGTGACTAAGCAAGAAAGATCGCATTGAAACCATAACCATGACAAATAACTCTCACATAGATTGTGACTGTCTCCTTTAGAAAAATGACAGCGTCGTTTGTTCACGCACTTCAAAATTACTTTCTGCTCCAGAACAGGAAGTGGTGTTTCAAAACTATTGCAAAGCAATGCCTTTTCACTGCTTGTTTGGCCTTGAAAAATGGCAATATCCACGTTTGTTCACTCTCTCCAGAATTCCATGCCTCTGTCGTCAGCCATCTTTAAGAGTGAACATAAGAACCCAGTGCCCCAGTGTCCGCCCCGTCTAGATGTCCAGACCATCAATGCAGTGCTGTGGAGCCGCATGCCCAACACTTTCCTCAAGGTGGAAACAGCCAGGGTCAATGAGAGACACGGCTGGGTGGTGCAGTGTGTGGAGCCCCTGCAGATGTTGGCTGTACACATACCAGAGGAGAACAGGTGCAGTTCATGGCTTACTTTGTTTATGTGATGTATCATAATTTGTCTTGTGAATGAATTAAACTAACAAGATCTCTGTTAGTGATGCTGGTGTAGTTTTGAACTTTAAAGAGAGTCGAGCTAGCTGTTTCCAGTGCTTCAGATTTAGACTATATTCGCAAGAGTGGTATCGATTTTCTCACCTGGCTCTCTGCAAAAAAACATAAAAAAGTGTATTTCCCAAAATGTTACTCAGAAAAGTTTTCCAAAATGTTAATCCACCAAATGATTGGTCATTTGAACCACATGAGCTTAATCTAATCGTCTGACAGACGGTTCATCAATGCTGTCATTTTAGAAATGCTGTGTACGCTGAGTTTTCTTGTACACAAACAAATTTACATTCAGTATTACTGAAGACAACTGTCTGTCCTTGAGCTCTAAGAAATGTGCTGAATACATTTCCTTCCTCATGAAACATTTGCAAAGCCTCTTTTTAAAGTATTTTAAATCCTGCTCAGAATAACAGCTCCATCGTGCAGCTCGAGTCAAAAACTCCACACAGAACCTTTAGCACCGACAATAAATAACACCTGTCAGGTCTCTAAATAGACTGTTTCCATAATCCTCCCTCACTTCTTTTCAAAGGTGTGTCGACATCATGGAGCTGTCTGAGCAGGAGGACCTGAGGATGTTCCACTACCACACCCTGAAGCTCTACTGTGCCCTCTGCGCTCTGGGCAACACCCGCGTGGCCCATGCCCTCTGCAGCCACCTGGACCAATCACAGCTTCTATACACCATCGACAATCAGTACCTATCAGGCATGTTACGTGAGGGTTTCTACAATGTCCTGATCAGCATCCACCTGGAGACAGCCAAAGAGGCTCGACTCATGATGAAAGACGAATTCATCATCCCCGTCACGGCCGAGACACGTTCCATCCGCCTCTTTTCTGATGCCTCCAAAAAGCACCTCCCACCAGGGGTGGGGCTTAGCACCTCGCTCAAACCCCGTCTCAACTTTGCCCCGGCCTGTTTCATCAGCATCAAACGGGAACATCTTTATAGTCCCCAAATCCCACTGGATTCACTGAAGGAGAAAGCTATTTCAATGTTGACAGAAGCTGTTCAGGGTGGTGGGCACCACATCCGAGATCCCGTTGGAGGAGGTGTGGAGTACCAGTTTGTGCCAATCCTGAAACTCATCAGCACCTTGCTGACTATGGGTGTGCTCGGCAGCGAGGACGTTCATCAGATCTTACTGCTCATTGACCCAAATGTTTTCAGAGAGACACGGGAGGAGGGAGCTTCGGGGGCCACAGACAAAGAAGGAGTCACAGGGGCGGAGGAGAAGGCAGTGGAAGCCGGAGAGGAGGAAGCTGCCAAAGAGGCTAAGCAGCCATTGAAAGGGCTGCTGGAGAAGAGGCTGCCTGAGCCTGTCAAACGACAAGTAAATAATGAGCACCTATGAACAGATGCGACATCATCTTCTTTGTGTGTAAACCACTGAGGCTACATCACCAAAACATGTAAAATCAATGAACATCATCATGTACAAGTGCCAATTCACTCCGAAAGACTAACACAGCTGTGCACTCAATCACATGCTCCATAACTGCTCCACTGTTATAGACCCATTCAGAAGTCAGTCAAACATGAAATGGCTGTATTGTATTGAACGAATGATCTTGTGGGTAAAAATGTCTCTTTAATAAGTGGGATTATATGCAGCCATAAGGTAGTTTGTATGTATTCCTAACGGGCTCGCTTGTAACAGCTGTGTCTAAACATGCAACAGTGATGCAACGGGTATTTGTTGTTTGTCTCCTCCCCTTGTCTGTTCCTCAGATGTGCGAGCTGCTTCACTATTTCTGCGACTGCGAGCTGAAGCACCGCATCGAGGCCATCGTGTCCTTCTCTGACAGCTTCGTCTCCAAGCTGCAGTTCAACCAGAAGTTCCGCTACAACGAGCTGATGCTGGCCCTCAACATGTCTGCTGCCGTTACTGCAAAGAAGACCAAAGAGTTCAGATCGCCCCCTCAAGAACAGGTGGGTTGAGGCCGTAGTCACTGCAGGGCTGCTGGGAAGAGTGATCAGAAACACTGGTGTAATTAATATGAACAAACAAGCTCAGGGTGAGTTTCATGTCACCAACAAATTGTATGCTGTGCTGCTAAAATTTGCACTTCACTAATTTGCAGAATCTAAGCCAGTGGGTGCCTTATTTGCAGGTAAGGGGTACCGTGACATTGCACCACATCAAAAACTTAGTGACATTTACATTAATTACATTGTTTTGTTATATAATACATTATATGATACAGAAATTTGATTAGATTGTTACATTTTAAAACATATCAATATGGAATAGACAATAACCATTAAAATCTCCATATTGGTAGCAAAATCAATACATGATGTCAATTGTGTGTGTTTTGTGCCCTTGAGTACTTAAAATGTAAGCTAATTATACATCTTTAACACGGCAAAATAAATACGTTAATTCTATTGGTTAACACTTTCTATTAAGGTACACATATTCACCTTTAGCTAGTTTCTGATCAGCATATTGGCTCATTATTAGTCATTATAAAGCACTTTATTAATGCCTTAGGTTATTAAGATTGTGAAAGTACAACATGTCCTAACACAATAGGCAGTAATGAGGCGGTTATTGAGGGAAAACACTTATTTAAGGGCAGAGTAGTTGCACAACAGGGTGATTCTGCGAGCACACTTAAAGGCCCAGCACACCTGCTCAAGTGTTTTCACTTATTCTGGCTACCCAGACTTGAAAGTTCTGGTAACCACTGATCTCAGACTAACACCAATTTTCACCCACTGACAGTACAGCGGTGATATCTTCACCCTGGCAGTTTCACAACATTTCGCACTGCTGTTCATGTGATGCCAACAACTCTCACATATCTGCCACGTCACATTATTAATTCAAATATGACTTCAAGGTGCAAATCAGCTGCAGAGGGTAAATGCCAGGATCTTCGCATCAGTTAGGCCTGATTAATTTTACACTAAAGTAAACATGGCTCTAAAAAATCTATACCAGGAAAAAAAAAAAATCCTGCAGGCTCTCTGCTTCAAATGATGCATGAAAAAAGATAATTCAGGGAAAGATATTACATAACTTCTGTAATTTTCCCACATACGTGGCTGATTTCTTCCCCCCACCCTCAGATTGCCTTTTTAGTTTTTGTATCGTTCAATGTGCTCGTTCTGGTTCCACGGCTCAGAGTGAATGAGAGCTGCTTCTTGATCCAAAATCTGAAAGCACTTTTTGTGTGTGTGTACTGAAAAAAGCCTCAAGGCAAACTCATCCCTCTTGTCTGTGGTGTCATTGCTTCAGTGATAGCGCGCGCACACACACACACACACACACACACACACACACACACACACACACACACACACACACACACACACACACACACACACAGTATCCCTTTCGGGTCACAGCTGGAGTCCAGTGCTTCATATCTACTTTAATGACTTGTCATGATGTCCTTCGGTCTGTGAGTGCAGAGGGAGAATTAGCCATTTAAGCTGTTGTTTCTCCTTGTGAATCCAGCAATGAGACATCATGTTCAGATTCATTCTGAAACTAAAAAAATGTACCAAATGTTATTTATGTAAGAGTCTGCTTTCGTGTTTCTTCATTTTAGATCAACATGCTGCTGACCTTCAGTATGGGCGAGGACTGTCCGTGTCCAACAGACATCCAGGAGGAACTGTATGATTTTCACAACCAGCTGCAGCTCCACTGTGGTGAGATGCAGAGTCTTATGTTTGTCATGAAAAGTTCTTCATTGTACTTCACCTGATGCAATCATCTTATACAGCTTTCCATTGATTGTAGACATTATATGACAAAGTCAGCATGGATTGAAAATTGAAAAAGGCACAAAAAAAGTCAGCGTTTTTCAAATGGAGAATATAGAAAACATATGGTAATTGTTCCTTTTCCGTCTTTTGCTTAAGCTGCATTTGTGTCAGCATCGGCTGAATTGTACCAGTACTTCTTCTCACAAATGCCTTCTTTTCCCCTCTGCATCTCTCTCTGTCTCTGTTACAGTTCAGTGCCTCTCAGATTGCTCTGACATCTTGATGTTTTCATAAATAATTGAATTGCCCAACCCTCTGTGGTACAACAGACCTAATGGCAGTTTAAGCCGAGCACCAACCTGTCATGGCACCCTCCGCACAGAGAAATTGAAATTGCAAAGAAATAGGAGATTCTGTACATCCCATACGACCCATCACAAACAAGACATGTGCACCAACACCACAGGAGGCCACGCTTGGCAGAGATATTGCTTTAATATGCTTCGCTATCCGTGTATATAGTATGTCTATCTGTTTTTGTCTTGCAGGAATCCCTATGGAGGAAGACGAAGACGACCAAGATACATCTATCAAAGGTCGCCTCCTCATGCTGGTGAACAAGATCAAAGGCCAGGCCCACAAAGCAGAGGAGCCCACACAGAAGGAGCAAGCTGCACCATGTGAGGAAGTCACTGTTTTTATAGTATCGCTTAATGATATTAGCGATGCTGTGGTGCACCTGCTGTAGCAGTAATGCTCACATTTAATTTCAGATCTAAAGTCATATTCTAGAAAGCATTGATCCAGTCATGATCTTTCAATCAAAGAAACTTTTTCTTTGTAACATTTGAAGTCCACATGTCCAAGAAAAGAGTGTCTTTGATTGGGCTGGCTTGTCCAGTGATTTTCTTTCTATTCTCATTAGTCGGACAATCGCGTCCTGGTGTTACTGTCATGGGGAGAAAAGTGCTTCTTAATCCACTGGATTAAGACACAGCTCCACACGCTCACCGGATCAGCTCCAGTCTGCAAATATGTTCCTCTTTGCCTGTTTGTGGCTCAGGAGCCTTGAGCCTTGTTAATTGGCTAACACTCGTGATGTGGAACCAATCAGAGAATGCTGTGGACGGGACATTGAGTGAGACTACAGCGTGGTGGCGGCAGGCATTGGGAAGTGCAATCCACGATTGGTTTAAATAAATAGTTACAATAACATGCAGATTTTTGGAAGGGTAGGCAGAATTTCAGTTGAAAGTTGAAAAGTTGTTGAATTGTGGTTTACACTGCTTGTACAACATTTGCTACTATCCCCTAAAAGCAGAGGCTCTCACACGTTATCCATTTATTCCCATCTACATTCTGCTTGTTTATGGCCTCTTACACCTCTCTTTGTACTTCCTCCTCGCTTAGAGAGATGAGAGAAGTAAATGCAGGAGCTCCTGTACTGCAGCTCGAACACCTTCAGCCTTGTCTCCATTTGTCTGCCAGTGTCATGTGGACTGAGACACCGGGTGGCAGTCATTTACATTTCAATTTCTTTTCAATTTCATTATGGTAATACGGAGCCGGGTGAAGGAGAGGCTCCAGAGTGAAGAGCAGAGTTCCATCAGCTGCTCGGGGAGATGAGAGAGGAGAGAAAACACAACGGTGGTAAAACCAAATCCCTCACCTGATTAAACCCATAGACACGTGCATACACGCACAAGCGCAACTTCACAATCATGAACACACACAGGAACAAAAACCATTTGAATCACAGCACTGAATAACCGGAGTGCCACAACGGTATAAATGCAGAACAAGTTGTATCAAATCTGATGTACCACTCTATGTAAGAGGCCAACAATCAAGTCTCTGATTGCAGATGATTACTTAACTGGTAGAAAATACATTCTGCTTTGTCCTGTTGGCCTTTAATGTGGAAAACAATGTGTTTTTTGATAGATTTCAAGTTTTATTTATAGGCGAATGTCTCCATCTATGGCAGTAATTTTTCTCTTCTACATGACCTTTCATGAGAATTACCCTGTTCTGAAAATAAAGCAAGACATGTGTGTCTGCCTTTAATTGCAGATAGGGACTAAGTAATCTGAAGCAGGGTGTTTGAAAACCCCTCTGAGACTCTGGTCATGGCCATACCACCCCTGTCTATTCTTGAAAGCAATGCTGGCAACAGCAAGTGGCCAAATTGCAGACGGGTAAATTTGGGCTGAAATATGTGTTGCTGATTGCAGATGCTGAAAGGCAATCTCTCCACTGGGATTTGGCGTGGCCCTGAAGTGAAGCATATGAGACCACCATGTTGATCTCTGAGGAGCAAGGCAGGATGAAAATAGAGGAGTGTGTATTTTCCCATAAAAGAGTGCTTTAGGTGGTGGTCTCTGTCGGGTGTTGTGTGAGGAATGATTGATTAGAAGCCTGGTTTGCGGTGGCAGCTGCAGCTCAGGGGCATCACATCTACTTCTGTAACAGCTGGAGGCGTCAGAAAGCGAGGGAGGAGAGTGGAATGACTTCACATCTCTTTGGGCAAAATCACTTACTGCTAAAATGTTTTCTTTTTTCATTTTATCATTATGTACGCTGTTTTTTGGTAGTAAGTTCTATTTGGAAGCCGTGTGTGTTTGTCTTTTCTGAGTGGACCTTTTTTTTTTTTTTCCCTCTCAAAGACTTTGTATAGTAGATTTAGATGCAGTGTCACCTTATATGATTAACCTTCAACAGGAGCTTCCTTAAACAAGATACACAACAAGTCTGCAGCCAATCCAGCTGCACTTAGAGCTAAATGCTAAGAGCAGCATGCTCACACCTTCAGATTGACAATGCTAGCGTGCTGATTCTTAGCAGGTGATGTTAAGCCTGCCATGCACGGCATCTTTGTTTAACATGATAGCAAGCTAAACTGCTAAGTAGCACTAAACACAAAGTGCAGCTGAGGCTGATGGGAAGGTTGTCAGTTTTGCATATATTTGGTCAGAAACTGAAGTACTGAACAGAAAAGTTACACATTTAGAAAAGTGTAACTTTTCTAAATGTGTAACCAGCTCATCCTCTGGGGACCATGAATGTTTATGAATGTATGCATGTGAATAAATGGAACGGGATACATTTCATTCATAGGCAAAATACTGTATGTGAGAGTGAGAAGTATATGTGACAGTTGGTATATATTTTGAGACCCAAACTAAACTCTTATATAAGCAAAGGGTTTGCCTCAAGGCAGGAGGATGACAGGGTGAAGATGGCATGATACACTATTCTTACTGTAGCTATAACCCAGTCCTCCCGCCTCTCGTCGCATCGTCTTGCTCAGTGAGACCCTGCAGACACAAAAGGCGCCGGCGTCTTTGCCATTATGTCATGGGAATGAAGTAAAAAAGAGCACAGAAGCCATTTTCCTCCCTTGATGAATGGTTTATCCAGCAGGAGCATTTAATGCTCAGACAAGATGACTTGCCTGGAAGAAGTGTGTGTGTGTGTGTGTGTGTGTGTGTGTGTGTGTGTGTGTGTGTGTGTGTGTGTGTGTGTGTGTGTGTGTGTGTGTGTGTGTGTGTGTGTGTGTGTGTGTGTGTGTGTGCGCGCACATAAGGATTGTGTGTGATATCTCATACCATAAAAACCACCGGCTTCCATCGATGTAACACTAGACTGGTCAGATTTGTTTGTTGGGGTGTAGTGAAGGGAAAAGAGCGGACGGGGTGTATTTAAGAGCAACACAGACAGAGAGGGGAGGGACAAGTGTGTTTGATGGTGTGACAGAATGAGAGTCAGGTGAAGCATCTTGGCTGAGAGGAAGAAATGTCGCCTCTCATTTTGGAGCAAGCTGGTGCTTCTGCCCTTTCTCTGACTCCCACGCAACTCTCGGCGGCAGGATCGGTTACCACTGACTGTGACATTCTGCTGGCTCCCCACCCTTCACACAAAACACACACGCACGTACGCACACACACCCTTACATTGATTGACAGCCTGGTGTCAAATAGTCCAAACCTGCAATCAACCATTCAGACACAGGGGTCATAAAAACACAATCACCTAATTGCAATACTTTTAAGAAATCAATTGCTTAAATCGGCTCCATCTTTCATGGTTCTCCGTTGTTTAATTGATGAATTGCTCTGTACTTTTGTAGACTCACAAATATATGTGCACATCCTCACCCACGCACCCTATTGATCCAGTTTTAATGAAGCCTTAAGGGTAGATCACATTCGAGTTGTCCAAACAAATGTCTGTTTAACCACAGAAGCAAAATATTGTACTGTACTATTAATACCCTGTCCACTTCCCCTCCCTTATTTGTTACATAACAGGGCTTCCTTTCCGCTCGGCCGAAAATGTGCCTTTTTCATGAATGAGCTCGCAAACTGTGTTTTCTTTCCCATCGAACAGAAGAAAACAAGTTGCTGAACCACAGCTTGATTACCTCTGCAGAGGTGGCCGGTGCGCGCGTGCAGTCCGATTAGCTTAACTCAAGCCACGCGAGAGACTTTGATGGAGCTGTCTGTCTTTTTCTGTTCCATGTTTGAGGTCTTATTTGCATCAGTGAGCCAGTTGAATTGAGTCTCTCTTTTTTTTGTGCTTGTGTCAAAATTGGAGCACCCAGTCAAGTGGAGGCATTGGTCTAATAGAGCTTTGTGTTGAGTGTGTGTGTTGATACATATGCATGGATGTGTGTATTTATGGGATGGATGATGTGCCTTGGTGTGACCTCGGTTAATGGAGGGAAGGTTATAGGATATTTATCCCTTAAAGCCAATAATATGCAAGAAGGATTACAAGACAATGCAGTGAGCGCTTCACTGCTGAAGCAAGTCTTTCTCTGCTATTTTTAAGGCAAATCTTCCTGTTACAAGTCAGAAAAGCGTGTATTTTTTTAACCAATATTCCCCATCATGATTAATAATTCTGTAATCCCACACATCTCCATTAGAAGTTCAGGGTAATAATGCAGAATCGAAGATATCTGAAAGCAGCATACTGTCAGGGGATACTTAACTATGCAACAATAAGCTGTGCTAATCAATAATGTCTTTTTAACAAATGATCAAATTACTGTGTGCGATGTGAAAAGGCTCATTTATATTAATGGACCCACAGAGAATTAGTATCCAACTGCAGCTCCCTTCAGCTCTGCTGAGCTTCTTTCAACTCATTGTTTTGGTTTTGTTTTACTCTCACCATGTTGTCCAGCAGAAGTTCTGACATAAAGAGTTCTGATAAACTGACTGTACGCCTCCTACCACCAACCATCTCTCACTTGAGTTCCCCTTCAGAGTTTTATGCAAACTGTATCTGATCCCAGCCAGTCAGTCTCCTGTCATAAATGATTTACTTCACACCTTTACTTAAATGGTCATTAGCATATTCTTTTTTTATTTAGTAGTTCTCTTCAAAATCCACTTTATAAAAAGAAATAATGGATCATCTTTGCCCAACTTTCTTTCCAGCCAATCTGAAGGAGCTGATCTCTCAGACGATGGTCAGCTGGGCCCAGGAGTGTCACATCCAGGATCCAGAGCTGGTCCGCAAGATGTTCAGCCTCCTGAGGAGGCAGTATGACAGCATCGGGGAGCTGCTCCGGGCCATGAGGAAGACTTACACCATCAGTGCCGCCTCAGTCCAGGACACCATCAACCTCCTGGCCTCCCTGGGTCAGATCAGATCTCTGCTATCTGTTCGTATGGGGAAAGAGGAGGAAAAGCTCATGATTGATGGACTTGGGTAGGTTGTGGTTGCCTCATATCAGCTCTAAAATATGTTTGAATTATTGGCTTAAAAATCTTCATGTTTCTGGTTTTGTTATTCTTAGCCATACTGGTGTGGCACACCATGCACTGTGCTTTTAGTGAATGTTAATTATCCATTGTATCTTTTTTCCTCTCCAGAGACATCATGAACAACAAGGTGTTCTACCAGCACCCCAACCTAATGAGAATACTGGGAATGCATGAGACCGTCATGGAGGTCATGGTCAATGTGCTCGGAGGAGACAAGTCGCAGGTTTAACAACTTCTGCCTCTATATTTATCTCTGCTCACACGGGCTTTAAAGAGGTGCAACAGCAGAGTTCACAGCACCACCTCGCCAGAAATGATGATGCTCATTGAGAGAGTCTGTGTATTAGTCCAGTTTTGCATGTTATCATTTCCGTGTGTGAAGCATGGTCATGCAGGGTGAGCGTGCATTAATGAAGATGTGGTCCCAGTAGGTGGGCTTTCTCCTCAGGCTGGCAGTCTGGTAGGGAGGGCAGAAAGGGCAGAGTGAGGCTGGCTGGTTGGACAGCTGTGTGAAGGTGTCAGGCTTTTTACACTTTAATTAGGAACAAAGACTTGCGGGGGAACTTTAGCGCACCAAGCTTGAAAAAAAGCAACAGTATCCCAGAATGAGGCAAGAACCTCTCCAAAACCACATTGTGTCAAATTAGTTTTGTCTTTGGGGGTTGACAAATTGTTAGCAGTCTGGACATGAACA
The DNA here is from genome assembly GCF_039877785.1 of Chaetodon trifascialis. Lineage (NCBI taxonomy): Eukaryota > Metazoa > Chordata > Actinopteri > Chaetodontiformes > Chaetodontidae > Chaetodon > Chaetodon trifascialis. The sequence continues at coordinate 12,625,685 of NC_092069.1, forward strand.
TATTCTGCTGTATTTCTCTTTATAAAGGCATTAGACTGTTTCCTGAGAAATAGTACAGGACAAAATGTACTTGTGCTTTGTAATTTGTCACTAACTCTTCTGAAGTGCAGCAATCTTGGTTGTGATTTTATTACATTTGTCTTCTTTTATAAAGCCAGGGATGATGTTTGGCCCTACTTAGTCTGTATGTGCCATTCCACAGGAAATTGCCTTCCCCAAGATGGTGGCAAGCTGCTGTCGCTTCCTGTGCTACTTCTGCCGGATCAGCCGTCAGAACCAGAAAGCTATGTTCGACCACCTCAGCTACCTGCTGGAAAATAGTAGTGTGGGGCTCGGTGGGTACACCTCTGTATGCCTCTGTTTAGCTGCAAATCTTACTAGCATCCATCATGCTACTTTGCGATGAGTCCACTGACTACTGATGCTGTGCTATGCCATTATTTTACTGGATGAAGATGCTCCGACTCAAGCAGGAATCAACAAAAGTGTACATGCTAGATGCTAGAAGATTATGTTGTATGTTATTCCTGTAAAGTGCAAACATGCATCCAGGATCCAGCACCAGGACGGATGAAATGGGAATTTTACAAACTGCCAGCATTTTCATAATATGGGTTACACATTTTAATCATCTCTTTAGCTCATATATATTAGCCTCACGCCTTAAAAGACGTGCTTTGTGAGTCTGAGTGCTGAGAACTCATGTGTCATTCTGTTAGAAGATGGCGGTGCCACAGTCACAGAGAGCACCCTGCTGAGGCGAGCGTGTCTCCCCTGGATGCATACACATATGCACCCAGTTATGAATACACACTTACACACACCTGACAAATTGCTCTGTTATGTGCAAAATAAAAATGAACACTAAGAATAAAATCTTTAATACTTGCATTAAAATTCCACAAGAAATATACAAGCTGTAACTACACTGTCATAGATGACGTGTTTGTGTGCAAAGTGCTACATAAACCCTGTTGAACCTGTGTAAGTGTTTATTGCTTTAGTAAACTTTTACAGTATCCAGATCAGCTGTCAGGAATATGTTTGAGGGAGTGGAAACACTGCCCCCTGCTGTTTGTGCAACACACACACGAAATATGACCACAGATACAGGCTAACCAAAGATACAACAGAGTAATGGTTGTCTCTATGGGTGTCCTTTGTATTGTAGCTTCACCAGCTATGAGGGGCTCCACTCCTCTAGATGTGGCAGCTTCCTCTGTGATGGACAATAACGGTCTGGCTCTGGCACTGGAAGAACCTGATCTAGACAAGGTAAGACACAGCCCTCGTGCTGCCTTGCTGTGTATACGCTTGATGTAAAGCCAGTGTCAATAAATATCTGGAGATCTTCACATGCATACACTAGGATTTTAATGCACCTAGGATGATGAAATGAGAAAACTTGATAAGTGTTAATCTATATGGAATATGCTGTACCTGTAGGTGGTCACCTACCTTGCAGGCTGTGGCCTCCAGAGCTGTCCAATGCTCCTGGCTAAAGCTTATCCAGACATCGGCTGGAACCCCATTGAGGGGGAGCGTTACCTTTCCTTCTTGCGGTTTGCTGTCTTCGTCAATGGTATGTCTGCAGTCACCATTCGGTCCCTTTCTTTCTGTCTCTCACTCTCTCTTTCTCTTCATTATTTTACCGTATCTCTGTGTAAACATGTAGAAAAGGCTATCAAAGGTCCAACAATGGCTGAAAGATCTTTCCACTGCTTAAGACAAAGTCTGCCTGGTGTTGTGCCTGAGAGGTGTTTATGTTAGAGCCACAGTGTGTGTGTGCACTTAGTTTCCTTGCTGACATTAATTATGATTTGCTTGTTTGTACTCATATGATTTTATTTGTTTTCCAGGCGAGAGTGTGGAAGAGAACTCCAGCGTTGTGGTAAAGCTCCTCATCCGTCGTCCAGAGTGTTTTGGACCTGCCCTGAGGGGAGAGGGAGGGAATGGCCTGCTAGCCGCCATGAAGGAAGCCATCAAGATCTCTGAGACCCCGGCTTTGGACCTGCCGGGCTCTGTGCACGGAGTCAGCTCGGACGTGTAAGCCATCAAGATCAAGCAAAGCCTATCAAATCAATGCTGAGGACTCACCCTTGAGATTAGCTGCTTATCCCCCTCGCCTTTGCGTCTTTGCTCTGATGCCCTTTAAAAATTTCCTGTTTTCACTATCCCCACCGTTAGGTCTGCTGATGGTGAGGATGAGGAGGAGGTGGTACACATGGGCAATGCCATCATGTCCTTCTACTCTGCGCTGATTGACCTGTTGGGACGCTGTGCCCCAGAGATGCATGTATGTTTGGTAGCAATTCTGAATTTATTTGTCTTTTTTCACGGACAGATTTTCCCCATTTTCACTTTCTTTTTCTCTTCTTCAGCTCATCAACAAGGGGAAAGGTGAAGCTCTACGTATTCGTGCCATCCTGCGCTCTCTGGTGCCCACTGAAGACCTTGTGGGGATTATCAGCATACCTCTCAAAATGCCCATTGTCAACAAAGGTACTGGTCAGGATGATCCACACATCTTTACCCTTCCATCAGAGGACACCTCCTATTCATTTGCATGTTACCACAGGATATCCAGCTCATGTGAAAGGACAATGGTTACGAAAGTCTGCACACTCAGTGAAAGGTGGACCGGTTATTGATCTCATCTCACCGCTCATGCCTTTTTAATCAGCACAACGCTTTACTGCACACTCTTATAGCTCTGAGTAAGCCAGATCATTTCTATAGCGAGCTGTCTTGCTCTATTGATTGATCGGCATAAGTATGGCAAGACGTGCCTCTTAAATCTGCTGCTCAGAGCACTACCACAAGGCTCTGTCAGCAGGCCAAGAGTGAAGACAGTGAGCTGTGATTCCAGCACCAGAAAACTCTCATTCACATGCTGCTGAATGCTGCCTAATGAATACACATGACTCCCCTAATCAGAAAAGACTTGCTATAATGTACTGTAGGCTGTTCTCAGGGTATTTCGCTGCTTCACACCTGTGTGTTTTACTCCTTGTGTTGTGCCTGCCTTTTCCTGTCTAAATCTTTCTCAGATGGCTCGGTGACAGAGCCGGACATGTCAGCTAGCTTCTGTCCAGATCACAAGGCCCCCATGGTGCTGTTTTTGGACAGGGTGTATGGCATCGAGGACCAGAGCTTTCTGCTTCACCTGCTTGAAGTGGGCTTCCTTCCTGACCTGAGGGCTGCTACCTCTCTGGATACGGTAGGTAAAGCTGACAAGAACGTGGAAGAGAAGCAACAAATGGCCAGTCTCTATAACACCAACTTCATCAAGGATTTCAGGATCAATATCATCGGGCAACCTTTTATACTAATGAAGAGCTCCTCCTTAAGCCTTGGTCCTAGTTTCTCTTTGGTTGATTAATGTAATTCGTCTTTACCCTGATGAACTAAAAGTTTATTGAGTTTAAAGCAGATTAACAAAATCAGTGGAATAAAAACCTTGCTTGTTCAACTCTTGTTCAACACGATATTTTTGGAAGTTTATTTAAAGCACAGCAGCACACAAGGGAGTCATTTTGAGCACCTGGCCTGCAATAAAGTGTTTCGTGAGCTGGAGTCTCTATGTGTGTGTAAGATGTCTACAGTGCAGTAGTTTGGTAGTTCCATAGACAGCGAGGAGAATGCAGGGTGAAGGCTTGCATCTCTCTGTAGTTTTGTTTTTGGCTCTGGAGGTGTCTGCCCTGGTCAACAGTGTTAATATGGCTGAAGATAAGACTATTGCTCAACCCCCGGCTGTCATCTCTGATGTCAAGCAAAACAAAGTGCTGCTCACACTGACAGATACTCATGCTAATTGAATCTGCAGCATGTGTGATGCTCTGACATCAGGGAACGTTTTAGTGTTGTTTGTGGTTGTAATAGTGCAATACTCTTTGCTTTAGCTCGCTAACATGTTTTACAAGATCGTTTTATACTATTCATTTAAATGGTGCTCTTCATCAAATGCACTCTTTCATATTAAAGAGAGACTTTTGTTTGAGCAGAGGATACTGTGACCACAGGTAGCAATTGTGGGATAATTATAAATGCTAAAATATCAGCTTAGGAATAGCCCAAGAGTCATAAAGCCACCGTTAGCTACAGGTAGAGTAAGGCTATAGCAGCAAACTGCTAGCAACATAAAACTTTCTTTTGTTTGAAAATGTCTTGTTTCTTCTTTCTAAAGCTACATGAAGTAATGTCATCACTGTCACATGCTGTATGACCTGTGACCCTTTCTTTCTACAGGAGGGTCTATGTACCACAGAGACAGCCTTGGCCATGAACCGCTACATTGGCTCAGCCCTGCTACCCCTCCTCACCCGCTGCGCTCCTCTCTTTGCCGGCACTGAGCACTACGCCACCCTTATTGACTCCACTCTGCATACCATCTACCGCCTCTCTAAAGGCCGCTCACTCACCAAGGCCCAGAGAGATGCCATAGAGGAGTGCCTGCTGGCTGTATGCAAGTGAGGAACATATGAAACTCTCTATTAGTGGAATTAAAAGTTTTCTGTCGGTTGTGGCCATTTTTTTTGGACTAGTGATAAAATACCATACACCTGTGGTATCTCAGCTGGTCAGTCGTTTATATCTTTATCTGCTTTCTAATAAAACTCCATTATAGCTCAGGGCCTGGTTTCCCTGAACATTCCTCTAAATCAGTGAGATAAAAATGGTTAGTGTGTGAAGATGTTCTGGTTAAAGCCGGCCCAGGGCAGCAGCACTCTTAAGTCTCTCTCACTTCATTCTGCAGGCACCTTCGCCCCTCCATGCTGCAGCAGCTCCTGCGCCGCCTCGTCTTTGATGTGCCCTTGCTGACTGATTACTGCAAGATGCCTCTCAGGGTGGGCAACAATATTCTCCACTTTTCTCACCTCTTTTTAAATCCCTTTGCCATCCTATCTCTTGTCTTCATCTCATTTGGCTTGTTGCCTTACATTGCATGCCTCAGTTTCAGTTGTTTCCTGTCTGTCTCATTATCTGCCTTGTCTTTTCTTCTTTTTTTTTTCTTCTTCTCGACATAATCTAGTTTTTGTTTTGTCAGTGTGGTCACTGCTTAATAACGCTTTACTACCTTAATTGATCAAATTGTCTGCTCTATGTCGGGGGGGTACCAACACCTTATTTCCGCCAGCTCTGTTGCAGGTGTATCTTCAATGTACTGGTGTTCACCGCTCCCTCTGTCTCACACACACACACACACACACACACACACACACACACACACACACACACACACACACACACACACACACACACACACACACACACACACACACACACACGCACACACACACACACACTCTCAAGGTGCACATTTCTTACATACCCATGCAGTTAATCACCTGGTGTGGATGAAGTGGGCAGCTACAGGAGGGAAAACAATGGGATGAAGTATTGGACTGTGTGATTGCAGGCTTGCTGGCTCCACTGCTGCGCTCCATCCGTCTGGCCACACGAGAGAAATACTGGAGATGTAATAGGTTGTGACTGGCCTGTGCAATGGTGGACACACTTGTTCTATACTTTCATGTACACGTTTGGATTTCATTTGTGCAGAGTGTGGGCGAGCTGATTTCCTTTGAGGTGCTTTTTGCTGTTAATGCATGGCCCAGTGCCAGTGTGTTGTGAGTATGTGTACAGGCTGCATGCTTGTCCTGCCAGTTAACTGTCCTGTTTACTAATTCTGTGTATTTATTACTCTACTTGTCTTGACCTTTGCCCTATGTGTGTCCTCCAGCTGCTGACCAATCACTATGAGCAGAACTGGAAGTACTACTGCCTCCCATCGGGCTGGGGCAGCTACGGCACAGCATCCGAGGATGAACTACTGCTCACCAAGAAAATCTTTTGGGGAGTATTTGATTCTCTGTCACAGAGGGTGAGGAATCACACATGTATTGCATTTTTTTTTTTTCTTATCCTTTTCAATTTCAGAGTGACTTCATCATTTCCTGAGCAACAGTCATTCATGTGTTTGGCAAGAGGCTGACGTTTTGCAAGAGAGTGTAATCCCACAAATGCTCTTCAGGAGTGACAAACAGTTAAATAAAAGTCACCTAATTCATCACAGTCTTTGTGAACATGTATGTATGTGAGGGACTCATTGGCACCGATATTCCAAGGTCTGTTTGTGGTGCAGATGGCTGGACTCAGCACATCTCTCTAAATGCACACTCATGAAAGGAGGCTGTGCAAAGGGCCAGCCTGAAAACATCAATATCTCGACAGCCATCATTGATCCAAAGCCTCTAGCATGCTGGTTCTCCAGCTTTTAGAATAATTCTTCATTAACGTCTCTTCCGCTGGCTCCTGCACTGTTACACTTAGGCTGGAGAGGCTGCATGGCTTTATTTAAGTCCCACCTTAAATGAACAGCAAAACAAATTACTTGTATTGGTTAAATAAGAATAGACTGCTTAAAGAGGATTTTAAGAGCTAAGTTTTGCATTTACTCTGTAGCTTTCTTCCTCTCACCCTGCAGAAATATGACCCAGAGCTATTCAAGATGGCCATGCCTTGCCTCAGCGCCATAGCTGGAGCTTTGCCACCAGATTACGTGGACACCTCCATTAGTACCACTGTGGAAAAGCCTGTTTCCGTCGATGCTCAGGGCAACTTTGACCCCAAACCCATCAATACTGCTAAGTAAGCTATGTTCAAATCAGACATCAGTGACAAATATAGTACCAGCCAGACTTATTATTATTATACCTGACTGTGCAAGACTCCCCTAACATGCATTTGCATATACATACATTGTCACACTCTTTTTTTCAGCATTGCTCTTCCGGAGAAGCTTGAGCACTTTGCCAACAAATATGCAGAGCATTCCCATGAGAAATGGTCAGCAGAGAAGGTGAGGCCAAAGATAAGAGCTTTTGCGTGGGAAAATGTGTATTAAATAGCACAGTATTCAACTTGGAACAAGTCATGAGTGTTGTAAAAAAGAAAAGGAGAGGACACTTAAAATGAAATACTGCATGCAAAATCATCAGGAAAGCATCTAAACCTTTTCAAAGTGAAAAAAATCAGTTCAGATCAGTATCTCGATATGGTTCTTTTTCCAGTATCGCAGCATTGTTTCTTTTGGTGATGCCTCTTTGTTGTTATTATTAAAAGGGATACTCTGGGCATGCTGACAATAATGGTGATAGTCTCTGTGTAGAAGGCCCCTGCTCTCTTATGTGCCAACTGCTTAGCCTGCATTGTTGCATCTGTCAGAAAATGTAACAAGAGCTGAGGACAGCAAGAACTGAATGTACCAGGACTCCTTAATGCGTTATGCATACTTAATCTCTTACCCAGTCTTCCAAATAATAAATTGTGTCCTTAAGGGACTCCCTGGCAATGAAGATTGCTTTCACCTTTGCACACCTCCTCTGTGCTTGTGCCTCAGGTGCTGCTTGGATGGAAATATGGAGACTGTGTAGATGAAAAGGCCAAGATTCACCCTCAGCTCAGGACCTACAAAGCCCTGACAGAGAAGGTAAAGAATATCGAATGTGAGATTTGTGGAAAATGTTAACATTGAAGATTGAGGCGTCTGGGCTCAGTCCTTGTTCTCTGTTTCTGTGCTTCAGGAGAAAGAGATTTACAGATGGCCAATTAGAGAGTCCCTGAGGAGTATGCTGGCAATGGGATGGAGCATCGACAGGACCAAGGATGGAGAAAGCATGTCTCAGCAGAGGGAGAGTGAGAAAATGAGAAAGATCTCTCAGGTTTCACAGGTACACTGCAAAGAGTATGACAAACACTAACATCATGTGTGCTGTCTTCAAGGAACATTTGAAAAACAACCTTTTCATCAACAGACCATTAAGATATGCTACAAGTAGAATGCTCATAAAATTATGTCTATTTCTCCACAAAATTGTCTTTCTCTGGTATGAAGTATGATGATGTCTTCAGAATTGTCGATGTTTAAGTTGCTTTGGTCAATTTTGAATTTGTACTGCTACCACTGTGAGCGCCATAAGCTGGACCTTTCAACCATTTATCCATTACCATTAGCAAACTACTTCAACTGTTTATTTAATTTAGCTAACGTTAACTATTTCAGCTGTTTATTCAGCAATTTTAGCCAACAATTTCAACAGTTTTTCTTTAATTTGAGCTTTAGCAATGCCAACTATTGATATTTCAACTGTTTATTTAGTGCACTTTTGGCAGCTGTTACGTATGCAGTTGTAAACATTCAGATCACACAGTTATTTTCTGTGGACACAAAGCTTGTTTTGTAGCTAATCTCCTTGCATAATAGATTGAAAGCCTAAAGCCACAGAATAATCCTTTCACAAATGCAATGAAAGCAGAAATTTTGTGTTATCAAAGTATTGATTTAAACTAATTTTGTCTCACTATAAATCTGCATCTTTTTGAACATCTCCAGGCAAATGGATTCAATCCGAGCCCAATAGACACAAGCAATGTTGTTCTATCCAGAGAATTGCAGGTGAGTGAACTCATGTTTTTGTTCTTTTTAACAAACGATCCCTCAGTCTGAGTATGAGATGAAAAGCAATATTTCCTGAATGAGCATGAGTAACGTGGACTGGGCATGCTTCTCACTGAGATGTACTGTTTGTCTTTGGTCCAAGGGGATGGTGGAGGTGGTGGCTGAAAATTACCATAACATCTGGGCCAAGAAGAAAAAGAGTGACCTTGGAAGCAGAGGTGATTCGCTAATGAAGTCAATCATAGTCAATGCATATTATGTAGAGGTACCTGCAAATCAGAGAGGAAGGGACAGTGTGTGATGTGGGTGGATGTGAAGTGCCTCTCGGTTGTTGCAGTGTTTATATCCTTGTGAGCATAAGCATGTGTCTGCCTCGCTGGGCTTGACTAAATAGGTCCAGCTGAGTGGTACACCCAAAGCATGTCACCATCTGCCTTCACACAGACACACAGCAGAGAGCCGTGGTTGGTCAAGTCTTACTAAACACTGGGTTGTCTGCGGTTTCAGGTGGGGGAACGCACCCTCTGTTGGTGCCATATGACACACTGACAGCCAAGGAGAAGGCCCGCGATCGAGAGAAGGCTCAGGACCTTTTCCGATTCCTGCAGATCAATGGCTATAGCATCACAAGGTCTCTTTCTTTACACTACCTTCTAACTTCCTTTTCATTGGTGTTACTGTCAGTGGAGTCTTTTATCAAACACTGTTAAAAGGAAATCGAGTGATATTATGGTGCTGATTTATAGCTAATATTTTATTGTGTTGCAGAGGTTTGAAGGACTTGGAGCAGGATTCTTCTTCTATGGAGAAGAGGTTTGCTTACAAGTTCCTCAAGAAGCTGCTCAAGTATGTTGACTCAGCTCAGGAGTTCATCGCTCACCTGGGTATGGTAATATTACATTGGACCTGACTATGAGAGACTTAAGTAGTCTTGTTACCTACTGATGAATATGTATTTTTATGTTCTCAATCCAGAGGCCATGGCTGCCAGTGGCAAAACAGACCGGTCCCCTCATGAACAAGAAATCAAGTTTTTTGCCAAAGTAAGGAGGTGATCTAAATAAGGATACTGCACATACAGTATATCGATAACTCTTTCAAATTCAGTTTCCATCAACCTGATCTGATCTTGTCATCATCAATGTCCTCCTTCAGGTTCTCCTTCCTCTCATCGACCAGTACTTTAAGAACCACTCCCTCTACTTCCTCTCCTCCCCCAATAAGAACCTGAGCAGTAGCGGATACGCCTCCAACAAGGAGAAGGAGATGGTCACCAGGTACACAATGAAAACCCTTTCATCCACATACAGCAATATAGCATGACTATTACTCTTTGCCATTCTTTACTTAAAATCCTGAACTCATAATCTTAATTACTAATCTTCTTTCCAAGAATTTACTCACTGCAGTTGTCTGATTTCCTTCCTTTGTCTGTCCATCACACCTCCAGCCTGTTTTGTAAACTGGCAGCTCTTGTCAGACATAGGATTTCTCTCTTTGGTAAGCTTATTACTACTGACTGGTCAGCAGTGAGCGTGTGTCTGTGCCTGTGTGTGTGTGTGTGTGTGTATACTGTATGTGCACTCATGTTTGCGTGTGCCCATATGCCCGTATGTGTGTGTTGTAAAAGTGAGTGCCTGTCGTATTATGATGTGTCACGTTACCTTACTTTAAGAAAGCGGCTCTGCTGCTGACCCTGTGTCTCATCAGGTGATATTAAAGGGGATTTTCTGACCTTGGCTGGACAATAAAGTTGAAGTTAAAGTGCAAAGGCAGGCTAGCTGTTACTCTAGCTAACTGGCTGCTCACTGTAGCTTAATATTTATTGTACAGACGTGAGAGTGGCGTCAATCCTCTCAGCTAACTCTCAGCAAGAAAGCTAATAGACGTATTTTTCAAAATGTTGAACTATTCCTTTAAACAAGAGCAATTTTGAGCCCCTGCGACTGAAATATGATTGGTTATTCAGATTTTAGGCTTTGAAAGTTCAGTTCAATCAACTAAACTACTGAATTTGTTACTTTAACCATCATGCCATTAACCACAGTGGGTATCTTGCATCTACTTGAGGTGATAAACTAGATATTCATGCACTAAACTTAACTGAGTCACCCATTTGATTGGAGGCTGCTGAGTGTGGTACTTATGCAGACAAGAACTCATTGCTGCCATGAGAGGCTCAGTTTAGGTCAAGAAAGTGGCCTTAAACACGGGTGACAGCGTGTGTGTTCACGTCATATTGATGGCTTTTGTGTTATCTTGTAGGGAGCGACTCCACTACCATTGTCAGCTGTCTGCATATCCTGGCACACACCCTGGACACCAGGTGAGTACAAGTTTGGCAGCGCTTAAGACTCACAAGGAACCTGGCACCGTTCAGTTTTCATCTTGAAAGGAAAAGTAGAAAAAATATTAAATTAAAAAATTTACATGTTGACAAAAGCCCCCGGCTCGATCGTCTGTGTTTAAACAATAATTGTCTGAGAAACCAATTACATTTTTCCTGTTTACAGCGATGACGTAGAATCTGACCTCTGTAAAACCCTGAAGAGGAGCATATTTGTCATGAGCATTTTCTTTTAAAGCGTAATTACTCTGGTGGCTTTTGGGAGGCACTGGCATTAACAAAGAGCATCCTTTGGCATTTAAATAAGCAAAACAAATTTCATACGCCACATGTTGCCCAAGGCTTATAGTGTTCTTAGACATAATGTGCTGCTTGTTAATGCAGCTCACACATAATGAGGCTAAATTGGCAATGTATTATTGTGTCTTGCTTGTGCTGAAGAGCTACAGCTGATGCCCACAGACTCTGTCTTTCATTTCTCCTTCCTACTGGGACACATCAAGGCTTAACAATGGGTAATTCATTTAGCACTGTTACGAACTGTGAAATGCTGAAAATGGACAGACTAATCATATTAATGCATTGTGCTATTTCAGAATGTCATTGAATATGTCGAAGCTCCAAACTCACCTTATTTAAATATCCACCTAGTTCATTAAATAAATCACTGATGTTTCGGTGTAAGAGCCATTAGCTTGATACTCACGTCTCATATTTCATGACTAAAACCTTCACATACAGTGAGAGTATAGTAATTTCATAGTGAGCATGTCCCACTGTGGGTAAACAGTGTTGTCCTTTGCATACAAAAGGCTATCCAGTGGTTTATTATAGCCCTGCCCTTGTGTATCTCCTCATTTGGCTCCAGTCGTTTATCACGCTCCCTTTCATTCCAACAGGACGGTGATGAAGTCGGGCTCCGAGCTTGTGAGGGTGGGGCTCAGGACGTTCTTTGAGAACGCCGCAGAGGACCTGGAGAAGACATTTGAAAACCTGAAGCTGGGGAAGTTCACTCACTCTCGCTCTCAGATGAAAGGGGTGTCGCAGAATATCAACTACACCACTGTTGCTCTGCTCCCCATTTTAACCGCTCTGTTTGAGCACATCACTCAACACCACTTTGGAGTCGACCTGCTTTGTGAGTCCTGACAGCAATGGGATGATCAAACATCAAATGTGCGAGAGGCTGCTAAAAAAACTGGAGTCAAGTGCCAATGTCAAGTTTGTTATAATACAGTGATTACAGGCGTCTTACATGGTGACACTATGGAACAAATTCCCCTTTGCCAAGTGCTTTGCTTTATAACATAATAGCTGCAAAACTAGTAGCATTTCCATCAGTCTCAGCTTTACTTATGATTATTAGCATGCTAACACACTAAACTAAGATGCTGAAGATTGTAAACTTCAACATCGGCATGTTGACAGTGTCTCTGTGAGCATATTAGTACAAGCTTCACAGATCCACTTGCATGGCTTTAGACTTAATCTTGTTCTAATTTTCTTTCTTTTTTCCAGTGGACGATGTCCAAGTATCCTGCTATCGAATCCTGACCAGTCTCTACGCACTGGGTACTGGAAAAAACATCTATGTAGAAAGGTATCTCAGCTTCACCATTGGGTTAATTGTTCAAAACTTCATTGACCGAACCCACTGCTATTCAGTGCAGCTTTCACCAACTCTCCTCATCTCTGTATCCCTCAGGCAGCTGCCAGCACTCGGTCAGTGTCTGGCCACCCTGGCTGGAGCCATGCCTGTAGCCTTCCTGGAGCCGCTGCTCAACACGTACAACCCCTGCTCCGTCTTTAATACCAAGAATGCCAGAGACAGAGCCAGTGAGTCATATGTAATCATTGTAGAATAGAAGAGTTTATTACCAGGGCTGGACCAAGGTTAGAAATCAAACAGCTATTATTATGGATTATGAACTTATCTGTGTTTTACAGCCAACTTATCATTTTGAGATGTTCTACAGTATAAGAAAAGACTTATCTATGTGTTTCCAGCACACTTACTGTGCTTAAATACGATTCAGTTTGAGAAACACCCCCTCCTCCATGAAACATATAATGAGAAAAATAGAATTTGATAACACAGACATTGTTTTAATCACACATGAACCCCTGCTGTGTTTCAGTCCTAGGCGTGCCAGACTCAGTCGAGGAGATGTGTCCCGGGATGCCGCGGCTGGAAGGTTTGATGAAGGACATCAATGACATGGCTGAGTCCGGAGCACGGTACACAGAGATGCCTCACGTTATCGAGGTGGTGCTGCCCATGTTGTGTAACTATCTGTCCTACTGGTGGGAGAGGGGGCCCGAGAACCAGCCAGCCAGCGGGGGCAGCATCTGCTGCACCACCGTCACCTCAGAGCACCTCAGCCTCATTCTCGGTAACATCCTTAAGATCCTCAACAACAACCTGGGCATCGATGAGGCCTCCTGGATGAAGAGGATCGCAGGTGGGCATGGGCTGCTGTAACAGCTCGTGATTATGAGGAGGAATGAATGCAGTGGTCATAGCCTGAGGGTGCACCAGATTGTCTCATTTTCTTTTTGTTTTACACCAACGTCAGATCCTGCCTCATTTCTTTATCTCTTTTATGTTTTTATTTTTCAAAATGACAGTGTTGTAGTTACCAATCTAGACCAGACACTTTAAAGCAAAACAGTGAAAGTTTAAAACAGGAAACTTAGTAAATGCAAAAGCTTTTATGGTTGAATTGATAACTTGGTATATTATTGTTTGGAAAATTAGGCATTATTTATGTGAAAGTGTTAGTTAAAATACCGGCAACTTCCTAATATACCTACACTTTGAACAACTCTAATAAAGTTTTCTCTCTTCCGCTGTTCAGTGTACGTGCAACCCATCATCAGCAAGGCCCGTACAGACCTGCTGAAGAGCCACTTCTTGCCTACACTGGAGAAGCTGAAGAAGAAGACGGTGAAGGTCGTGGCTGAGGAGGAGCTCTTGAAGGCAGACAGTAAAGGAGACACCCAGGAGGCTGAGCTGCTCATCTTGGACGAGTTTGCTGTACTCTGCAGGGACCTGTACGCCTTCTACCCCATGCTTATCCGCTATGTGGACAACAACAGGTTAGCTCCCTGTGTAGTGGATGATGGAGCTGTCTTTCAGGAGTTTGATGAGGAATTGGGACTGATGTATTAATCTCTGTCACTGCAGGTCGAGGTGGCTGAAAGAACCAGACGCTGACTCTAACGAGCTCTTCAGAATGGTCGCTGAGATATTTATCCTCTGGTGCAAGTCACATGTAAGTTTTCTCATCTCCATAGAACAAAACAGGCAGCCTTGTTGAAGGAGAACACTCATAAATCACAGCTGTTTTTCTTTGTCATTTGTTCCCAGAATTTCAAAAGAGAGGAGCAGAACTTTGTGGTCCAAAATGAAATCAACAATCTTTCCTTCTTGACTGGAGATAACAAAACCAAGATGTCTAAGGTAGGTTTTCTGTTTGCCAAGGAGCTCACCAACAAGTTTATTTCCTCATTCAGGTTGCAGAATGAAACCCTTTTAATCATGTGTAATGGCACACCCATCCACATGTCTGCATGCATGTATGAGCTGAGAAAGATCCAAAAATAAGTGGGATCATGACCGACTTTGACTTATGACTCCTTGTGTGTGTGTTTGTGTGTGTCTCTGTGTGAATTTATGCAACCATGATTGTGATGGTAGATGACAGAAACTTCTGTCCCTCAGAAAACAGTATTCCTCCATACCTTCAGCCCTGTCAGCTTTACAGGGGTTAGAACATTTTATTTCTTGTCTGCCTGGTTTAGCTGTTTAAAGGCAAACAAATGGTTTTCATTGCAAGTGCACGTCCATGCGGGGACTCTGTGCCTCCATTAACTGCCCTCTCATCATTTTCTTCAATCTGTCTTTCTCTTTCTGTCCCTCTCTCTGTCTCAAACAGTCCTTTAAGGAAAAGGTAGAGTGATGCAGTGCATGAGCTGTTTACCTGCCAGCTTATTGGCTTATGTGCTCCAGTCGGCAAGCAAAGAAGCCAATAGCTTGTGCCGCTGTGCTATATAATCTATAGTGTAGTTATACATCATGTCACCTGATTATTTGTGGTCTCCATTCATCACCATGCGTGACATGGTAACTTTGGTCTTTCCTCATTCCCTTATGGGTGGAACATGTCTCATCTGGAGTAATGAAGCCCAGCCCTTCTGTAGCAAATGATGTGATCACATGCCACTGGTGTGTTTGCAGTCGATGAATTGTGGTACCCCGGTGTGTTCGGCCAATAGTTTATCTCAAGCTATTTCAAGTTTTGTTGTGGTTCATGTGTGTGTACTGTAAGTGTAAGTGTGTGTATAAACATTGATATTGAAATGTGTGTTTTCACTGAGCCAGCTGCTTCAATTTGGCTCAGAAGTGTGAATTTTTCCCTCGCTGGTAACATCTCGCTGGTCTAACAGAGGCAGTCTGCTAGCTCCACTTTTCAGCTGAGGTGTGAAACTTCTTAATGCTTCAGTGGCACAGATTCTGTCTGGTCTCAGATTTTGCCAGGGCTGAAAAAATGTCTTAGTTGCCTCTGGCTTTTGTTCAAATGCAGTGTGAGTGCTTGCACTGTGAAGCAAGCTCCAATAAAATATTATTAAAGTATCAGTTTAAATACTCAGGAAGTGCTTTAGAGCAACATTAAATTTAGCAAAAAGAGGAAAAAAACAAGCTGTGTTGCATCAAAAGACCAGCATATTAAGCCGCCATTGTTTTTGGTTTTTTTTATTCCATATTGTGCTGTCTGATGTTATTACCATGATTTTCTTCAGTCTGGAGGACAAGATCAGGAGAGGAGACACAAGAAAAGGCGTGGTGAGTTCTACTCTATCCAGACCTCGCTGATTGTGGCCGCCCTGAAGAAGATGCTGCCCATTGGCCTCAACATGTGCACCCCAGGAGACCAAGAGCTCATCTCTCTAGCCAAGACTCGCTACCTCCTGGTGAGAGAACAAGAGCTCTTCTTTGAAACAGCTGCATTTCATATAACAAAGCTTAAATTTGACTTCCTATTCCTGCCGTTATTTAATAGAGAGACACAGACGAAGAGGTCAAAGAACATATTCATCAGAATCTACATCTACGAGAAAAGGTGAGCATGTCACAGAGGGTTTAGTGGTTGCTGTGCCTCCAAAGACTGTATATATTGTATTCAGTATCCTTTTTTGTAACACACTCTCAGTCAGAGGACCCGGCAGTTAGATGGCAGCTAAACTTGTACAAGGACATTGCAATAAGAAGCGAGGGGCCTCCAGACCCTGAGAGGGTGGTGGACCGTATCCAGAGGATCTCTGCTGCTGTCTTCTACCTGGAGCAGGTCGGGCTCAAACCATTATACATACCCAAACATATTATGATAAACAGTTGTGAAGGTGCAGGGTCACCAAGCATGCTTAATATTAATAATGAACTTTATTTTTCATAGCAACTTTCATGCAAGAAATTGTTTGCTGCCAGACGTGTTGCTTTGTAGGCAGTCATGACTTCTTTATATATGACAGTCATGGCTTTCTGGTGGTGGATTATCTGGACCAACCATTGAGGAAGCTGACTAAACGGCAGCTCTCAGTTATCAGAGATGATTTTTTTTCCTCAGGTTTACCTGGTAGAGAATGTCTTGATTAATAATCTTAACGCTGACTTTCTTCTACTACTATTAGGTGGAGCAACCGCTGAGATCCAAGAAATGTGTGTGGCAGAAGTTGCTGTCCAAGCAGAGGAAGCGAGCAGTCGTCGCTTGCTTCCGCATGGCTCCACTTTATAATCTACCAAGGTATGACTGTATACATTGCACCTGCACCCTCTATTCTTGTGCTGTTTTTAGCATGAAATTATGCTAAACAGCCACATGAATCCAAGATGACACCCCACATTCAACAGTAGCCGAGACCTCCCTGCGGTTCTACTAGCAGATGGGAAAATTGTGTCGCAAGCGCTGCAACATCACCTCTGTGTTTACTGGCCAAACCACAACACTTTCTTCTCCTGCCAGACTCACAACTCTCATTTCTGTCTTCTTGGGTTCTGACCCTGCATTAATGCACAGCCACCGTCGCCGCGTTTGTAGGACAAATGTCTGGCCCATAGCTGTTATCAAGGAGGAGAAAAAAAAGCGACACTGGCAATTTCATGCCCTGCTGCTCTGTAACTCAATCACAGGAAGTCAGGCAGAGAGCTACAGTAGGGAGGAAAACAATTATGAGGCCCAACCTGGGGGTGGCCATCTTCAATATGTGCTCAGACGATGCTGCCCGCCTGCCTGACAGCATGACTCATTTATTCAGAGTTGTTGACGGTGAAATATGACACAGCATAGTTAATTACTATTAGACAGTATTTACAATGCCGGCACAATTGACTGTTTTTGTTGGGAGTAATAGATTTGGGTTTGAGGGGTGGATGTGAAGCTTCTGGATAATGTCAACTGTAACTGAGTTTCACACATTCAGATGTCATCTTTTCTCTTTTGTCTCCCCATTGAGCCTTTGTTCTCTCCTCAATGTCACACTCTATTGTACCTCATCCCCTTAGGCACAAAAATAATAATTACTTCCTGAGTGCCTACCGACATATTTGGCTGGAGATAATGCATGAGAACACAGACTATGACAGTCTGCTCTCCATGCTGACGGTAACGTAGTGCTGACCCAATGTTGCTACTGTATGACCTTGCATACCTTTCTTAACCTCTCACTCTCCTCCAGGCACGGTTTATGCTGCAGATTTAACTCTCATCCAGATATTCCCGCTGGTTTTTCCTCTGGTTCACAACTGTACAGTAATGCAGTGAGTGAGCAAGTGTTTTCAAGGAATGGTTAAACATTTTGGAGTTATTCTCAATTGCTTTCTTACCAAAACTGAAATTACCTTAATTAAATTCTATACTGCTTTCATGTCTGTATGCCAAATATGAGCCTAGAGCCAACAGGCAGTTATTTTAAAAAGCTAAAAGGTGGCACAGTGGTTTGGTGGTAACATTGTCGCCTCACAGCTAGAAGGTCCCAGTTCGAATCCCGCTGGGGGCGCATCCACCATGCCTCCACCATGCCTTTGGTGCCTGCTGCTTGAGGAAAAATAAGGGCCTTTCTGTGTAGAGATTGCATGTTCTCCCTGTGTTCACTTGGGGATCCATAAATGGTGACAAATGAGTGCTGGGTCCCCGGGTGCCAGTCGACTGGCAGCCCACCGCTCCTGGTCTGCCGTAGAGGAAGGCCTGACCATGGATGGGTCAAAAAGCGGGAAAGAATTTCACAAATGCATGGCATGTGCAGTTTCCCCCTCAACTCTGCATGTTGTGTGTAAAACAATTGTAATAAAGGAATTCTTCTTCTTCTAAAAAACACGGTTAGAGACAGATTAGAAGTTCTATTAGGTGGGTTTTTTACTTATGGTCATGGCTAGCAGGCTAGCTGCTTCCACCTGCTTCCAATCTTTAGGCTACGATAAGTAATTGTCTAGTGGCTGTAGCTTTATTAGCATACAGACATGAGAGCCTTATTGATCCTCTCATCTAACTTGTACTTGTATGTTAAAAAAAGTTCCTTCAACTGTTGCTGATGTGCACGGTTACATTGATACATGAGTATTACAGGCATTACACCTCTTAGGTGACCAGTTGGATATACCAGTACCCTGTACTAACCAGTATTAACCTCTCCTAAAGGGACTCATTCCCTCCTTTGCTCTGCTCCAATCTAACCCAGGCAAATCTCCTCTTACCCTTCCTTAGGCATCGCTCTATTAACCTCTTCCTCCTGGCCTATCAGAGAATATGGATAGAAACTGAGGAGTACTCTTTTGAGGAGAAGCTAGTGCAGGATCTTGCAGTAAGTACTCTTGACGTTCCCCCAGCGCCCTCTTGTTGGTACCCGTGTGCTCTGTGGAGCTGAGCGTCGCCCCTACAGCACCACTTTACTTGTTTCATTATTGAAAGTGCTTGAAAGCGCCCCAGTCACACCACCTGCCACCGGGTCGCATTCAGTCATCCACACAATGTTTTTCAACTTGACTCCCATTTTTTGGCAAGCATGACATCACCGCTGATGTCAGAGCCAGCTGAGAATTTTCACCCACTCCCATCCAGCATTGGTAAGAGGGCATTCCACCGCGTTGCTTTGACTTACCAATGACATTTCTGAAAGTAGTGTCACAAAATATCATAATCATGCATTGACTTGCAAAACTGCTTCAAAAATGTTTTGCACTTTGTAGCTCATGATAACCTAGAGCATAATATGCATAAGTTGATTAAAAATGCTTCAAGGATTCATGAAATAAAGTTTAATAAATTCAGTTCTCTTATCTGGAGACTGTCGTGAAGGCACACTGGACCTTGACATACCCCACTGTGCCAGTGGGTGGTTTTTTGTTTTTTTTTGCTCTTTTTTTAATAATAAATGAAGATAAAAGTTGAATTAATGCTTTTGAAAATCAAATCTTCTTTTGACAGTCATATCTTGTCCACATGATTTGAAATTAAAGCCATGGGGACACTGCATAAGAAGTTAAAGGTGTGACAGAAGAGGAACTTTATGATTCAGCCAACTAAGCACACATACTTTAAGCAAACCCCATAGAAAAATAGTTCCAATGTGTCTGCTATCATGAGGGGTTCATCACAGGAGCTCTATGAAAAAGTGTAAACTGGTCTCATGGAGAGTCATGCTTAACTCCAATCTCCACCCTTTAACACTGCTGAAAATCATCTGCTGTGTGTGTGTGTGCCAGCATGTGTGTGGATGCTGTGTCACTGTGTCCATGCTCATGTTTGTGGTTAATTGTCTGCATGCAATCAGTGTATGCTATCAATCTCTTTTTTCCTACTATAACCTGAGTCTCTTAAGGTAAGTGGTGTAAGGTAACTGCTGTTCGTACAAAGTGTTACAGTTCAGATTTCTGGTTGACATTGAGACTACGCGCCCAAGCTCCAGGATTTACTTGTGTGGCTTTGTCCAGAAAACGCAGCCCAAAGTGGAGGAAGAGGAAGAGGAGGAGGTGAGAAAGCAACCAGACCCTCTTCACCAGCTCATTCTGCATTTCAGCCACAACGCTCTGACTGAGTGCAGGTAAGTACACACTCAGTGCCACACACCTGACCACCTGGCACCAACACGCTTTGCTCCATCTGTGCTGCCTAATAGTTTTGGCTTGCCTCTTTGCTAATAAAGAGCTGCATTAAGCGAAATCATCACCATATATTTTATACTAGGAGACAAACATGAGCAGTTTGGAGATGTTCTCTGCAGTCTTGCTGCTTACAGACATTACAGTGTAACCACTCACACTTGCTAATAATTATTAAGAGGAGATGTGATTGTGTACTAAACAAGGTTTAACCACTAGATATTTGTCTTTCTTTTTTGTTAGTTCTTTGGAAGAGGATCCCTTGTATATTGCATATGCAGATATGATGGCAAAGGTACCTCATTCTCTAAATTGCTATTACTTCAATGCATGCAGTTCAGCAAAATCTTGCAGGTTTGACATTCTGTGTTCTCTTCCAGAGCTGCGCTGAAGGCGAAGAAGAGGAAGACGAAGAAGGGAAAGAGAAAACATTTGAGGTGCTATTGATTTCTCAGGACTAGTGTTCTGCATTTTATTTTGTTTTTGATTCATATTCAGAAGTGGTGCTAACCGGTTTATCATTTCATACAGGAAAAGGAAATGGAGAAGCAAAAGATGCTTTATCAGCAAGCCAGACTACATGATCGAGGAGCTGCAGAGATGGTTCTTCAGATGGTCAGTGCCAGCAAAGGTAGGAAAACACATGCTCACCTGTCTGCCTTCGAAGAGCTACCACCTCTGGTATAACATCTGTGTGATATAAGATTTGTGGTCATCAGGTCGACTTGGTGCTATGGTGACTTTCACCCTCAAACTAGGCATCTCCATTCTCAACGGGGGAAATATACTGGTCCAGCAGGTACGCTGCAATCAGCATACAGAATTTGCATGTAACAGCAGCAGCCCACTATTTACCATGCTTTTATTTTGATGCAGAAAATGCTGGACTATCTGAAGGAGAAAAGAGACGTTGGATTTTTCAAAAGTTTATCTGGACTGATGATGTCTTGCAGGTAATGAAGCCACATGTGCTTTATCTCTCAACTGCAATTTCATGGGGAACTCCACTAATTATACACAGAAAGGTCAGTTTGCTAGTCACAGGAAGTACTAACCAGCCTGTGAAAACAGTTATATAATGTCTCCTGTGGCTGTGATGGAGCTTTGTCAAGTGATGTCACCGGGGTAAGCTGACTTTGGGCTTGGAGACTAAAAATGTATAAAGAAAGCCTCCTTTACAAACTGGAGCTGCCGGTTGCACTATGGGAAGTGTAGGATCCAGTGTCTTTGGAACTTTGGCAATGCTAAATTGCTGGATTGTCCCTTTTAAATACATATGGCAGAAATACAGAATATAGAAAGTAAGAAAGAAAGGTGAGGCTTTTTTTCCCTTTCATTTCTTTCTTCTTTTTTTCTTCAGTGTCCTGGACTTGAATGCTTTTGAAAGGCAAAATAAAGCTGAAGGTCTGGGGATGGTTACTGAAGAAGGATCAAGTAAGTGAGGATGACAAACACGGTAAACAGTCTGAGACCAACAATATGAGTGATTGATTTGTTCTCTACGAGTAGACTTTAAAACACACGGATGTAAAGAGCAATACACAGTATGTGGCACTAAACTCAATATCTGCACCATAGTATGATTCTGTTTTTTGTCGTTGTAGGAAAAGTGCAGTACAGACAGAACCTCTATACTAAAAGTTCAGCAGTTTGTGTGCTGCAGTCTGTTGTTGCTAAATGCTGATCTGCTGCAGATCTGAGAGTATCTTTGTAAAGTGACAGTGAAAGGTTGTGGAATTTCTAGCTTTATTTGTGCAGTTTTCAGCCACTCGGCGTTACACATGTGGCCCAGACCACATCACAAGCCATGCGTGATATTGCCGCGTACACATGTAGAAATCCTTCCGTGACATGATGTGCCTCATTCGGCCTCGTGCCCTTATTGCTCCACAGTCAGACTTGTAATCAGCTACTAGACAAATGACGCCTTAGCTTGGACAAACATCTGCTCTTTAGTTTGTTGTTGTACAAGCCCATCTCCACGTCATGTGTGTCTCTCGTGTGTCATGTCGTACATCATCATCGTGCAGGTAAACCTGTGCTACTGTATGTCTAAGTCCTGTCTCGGCCTTGTCTGCCACTTAAAAGCACTCACGCTCACAACTGCATCCACATGTAAACTAACACTTAATCAGAGGTCTCGATTTGATCGATGGGTAGCATACAGTATATAAATATGTTTTTCTCATGCATATTCCAGCTCATTCTCACCTCATACATTCAGGCATAAGTGATGGTAACTGTTAGTCATGTAGTCTAACTTGTAGTCTAAACACCTGCCTAGCGAGCAGACTGTACTTTAAGACTTTGTTTAATCGTAACCGCATGTCAGTGTTGCAAATCAATGTGAGTATGTAAATATATTTCTATAGCGCGATCATTCTCTCCTGTTCCTACTTCTTCTGATTGAATCTCAATGTCTTCTCCTTTGCTTATGTCTGCTTTTTGTTTTGTTTGTTTGATTGTTTTCCTCTGATCATGTTTTTTATCTCATCGGTCGCAGTCAACGTGAGTGAGCGGGGTAAATACATGGTTTAGATTCTACTCATTCTATGCAATGCTGACATCTTGACTGCTCTCTGTTCAACTCCTTCCTCCCTTTCCTCACCCCCCCCTCCCAATCTTTCTCTCCCCATTCCTCCTCCTCCTTTGCCCTGAATGCAATACAACCACCTTATTTTGTGCCTTGGACTGAAGGAACGCATGCATGCTCCTCTGACATCTGGATAGATTGTTCAGTCCAGGGTTAGGTGCCCCAAACTGACTCAAATCTCTCCACTTTTCTTATATATTTTCTTTTTTTTTATAAGAAGTCAGTGCTTGTCATTTGTGTGGGACCTTTTCTGTTAATTAATTTTACGATACTAACCAGCGTGTAGTAAGAAATAAATCTTCCAAAGCTTTGATTGTAAGAAACAACAAAGCTTTGCTGGTGTTAAACAATAAAGCTCAGTTTTATTCCTATAATAAACCCTCTTTTAATTTGTGAAATGATGCACTATACCTTGTCTATGTGAACCCCAAATATAGTGCACATAATTTAATGCCGTCTGACAATTAGACAGCAGCTTTATGTTTAGGAAGTGAAAGCTATGCAAGGCCTGATGCCTGTACCGACATTAAAATGACGGGTCTCTGACCTTCTTATCGCTGAACCGGGCAGTTAATCTCATTTCCTGTCCTCAGGTTCCAAGGTACTGCAGGATGATGAGTTCACAAAGGATCTCTTTAGGTTTCTGCAGCTTCTTTGTGAGGGCCACAACAATGGTAAGTGGACACAGTTCCATAAACCAGAATTTAAGAAGATGCATGTCTCTCTCTCTTTTTTTTTTTTAAATCTTATTTTATGACCTGTTGTAGATTTTCAGAACTTCTTGAGGACTCAGACAGGGAACACCACTACAGTCAACATCATCATTAGTACTGTAGACTACCTACTAAGACTGCAGGTATGATATTGTTATAGACAGATCTAGAACAGTTTAATCTATTCATTCACCTTCTTTAATGCTGAACCTTTCTCTTTCTTTCTCGCAGGAGTCCATCAGTGACTTCTACTGGTACTACTCTGGTAAGGATATTATAGACGAGGCAGGTCAGAGGAACTTCTCCAGGGCACTGGCAGTGGCCAAGCAGGTCTTCAACTCTTTAACTGAATATATACAGGTACCACATCAAAGCACACTGCACCACAACGAGTGCTAATTCAAATCTTGAGCTTGAAAGATTAATTATGATACTGTATGATTTTCTCCAGGGTCCATGTATTGGGAACCAGCAGAGTTTGGCTCACAGCAGGTTGTGGGACGCAGTGGTGGGCTTCTTGCATGTATTTGCCAACATGCAGATGAAGTTGTCCCAGGTATCTAATTTTGTCTGCAGTGGTGGTGCATGCTATGCTGTGCTGTACTGTTATGTATTTGAACTGCACTTAAATGCAGATTTGAGGTACTGTACTTGTGCCTGAGCTACCTATGCTTTATACATCTACTCCACGACATTACAGATACAGTATATTGTCCTTTTTACTCCACCTCACGTTGTTGTCAGCTTCTAAATTAATTGCTATTTTTTGTTGTTTTTGCCTTTATTGGACAGTTTTACAGTGATGTCATAGATAGAGATGACAGGAAGAGAGAGGAAGTAATGAGTTGCAATAGAGGAAGCCTGCTGGAATCAAATCAGGGATGGTTTCAATGAATATGCCGAAATTTCATCTTGAAGACGTCTTGTAGCAAAATGGTTGAATTGTATACCATATAAGCTCTGAGTCATTCCCAAATTCTGCATGTAAATATATCAGTGATAATAATCCCATAGCATAAAACATATATGATAATTAACTCTCTGAGAGATGCCATTCTGCATGATGAGTATTTTACATTCAGTGCTCATGAGTATTTTGCTGACAAAACAAAACATTATATCTGTAGCCACTAGAGGTCTCTCCAGGCTCAAGGATAACCTTAGGCTACTGCAGTACAATTACATAATGTCATTCCACTCAGCTGTGTGATGTATTAGTCCATCTGTGATATTTCCTCCATACCTAATAGGTCAAGAATGGGAGGAAATCCAGCCATGTAACCTTATCTCATGGCCATCAGAAAAAGGCTTGGTCTGACAGTAGAAGCCAGGATGAAGGAGAGCACAGGTGGAGGGGTTTAAATTTTGTGAATCAAAGTATGGCACAGATTTATGGCATGCTGAATACAGGCTCCACAGAGACCCTAAATGAGTCAGACTGACCTAGCCATCTGCTGCAAGACAGTAAAATAACATTAACCCTGGTGCTGATGGATGGATGTTACCTGGAAGGCCCGTCTGGGCCCCATCAGGGCCATTGTGGGTCCCCCACGATCTGAGACAGCCTTGATCTCTCAAGGATATTAGATGGTACCCTTACAGGGAGGCCATCAGTAGTCTGTGTGATATAGTGTAATGTGAGTCATAAGGTTTCCTTTTTTTGTCCTCTCCTAACAGGACTCCAGTCAGATTGAATTATTGAAGGAGCTGCTGGACCTGCAGAAGGACATGATCGTCATGATGCTTTCTCTTCTTGAAGGTTTACTTCTCAGTGACTCACTGACGGCATATGAGCTTGTCAGCAGCAATAATTTGCAAGGATGTTGTCTCATTTATGGTTTTCATTAAGCACATTTGTTTGCTTCAAATTTCAAGATATTTCCCAAATCAGCTTTGCTTAATCTGCATGGAGATTGTTGGTAGTTATTGTGTGTACTGACAAACTTTGTTTTGGTCTCTTTCTCCATCGCGTCACAGGTAATGTTGTCAATGGTACTATTGGCAAACAGATGGTGGACACCTTGGTGGAATCTTCTAGTAACGTGGAGATGATCCTAAAATTCTTCGACATGTTCCTCAAGTTGAAGGACCTGACTACCTCGGACAGCTTCAAGGACTATGACCCCGAGAGCAAAGGGGTCATCTCAAAGAAAGATTTCCAGAAGTCCATGGAGAACCAGAAGCAGTATTCCCAGTCTGAGATTGAGTTTCTTCTCTCCTGTGCTGAGGCGGATGAGAACGACATGTTCAACTACGAGCAGTTTGTGGAGAGATTTCACGAACCCGCCAAGGACATTGGCTTTAATGTAGCTGTGTTGCTGACCAATCTCTCTGAGCATATGCCTCATGATGCTCGCCTTTCAACGTTCCTCGACCTGGCTGAGAGCGTCCTCAGCTATTTCGAACCCTATTTGGGTCGTATTGAGATCATGGGTGGTGCCAAGCGCATTGAGAGAGTCTACTTTGAGATCAGTGAGTCGAGTCGTACCCAGTGGGAGAAACCTCAGGTAAAAGAGTCAAAACGGCAGTTTATCTTCGATGTTGTCAATGAAGGCGGGGAGAGTGAGAAAATGGAACTGTTTGTCAACTTCTGTGAGGACACCATCTTTGAGATGCAGCTAGCCTCTCAGATTTCAGAGCCAGACCCAGTGGAGCGTCCAGAGGAAGATGAGGATGACAACCAGAGTGTGGTGGAAAGCCAGGAAGAGGAAGAGGAGGACAGCGTGATGTTGGAGTCTTCCTCGGCCTTTACAATCGCGTGCATCTCCATGAGAAAAAGCCTCTGCCACTTCCGCCAGCTGCTAACTTTCAAGAGCATTAGGAGACAGTACAGAAAATTCAGGAAGATGAGTGTAAGGGAAATGGTGCGAGGCTTCTTCTCTTTCTTCTGGATGATCATCACAGGCCTCTTCCACTTTGTCTACAGCCTGGTTTGGGGTTTCTTCCATATCTTGTGGACCACTATGTTTGGAGGCGGCCTCGTTGAAGGGGCCAAGAACATTAAGGTGACGGATATTTTGGGAAACATGCCGGATCCCACCCAGTTTGGGATCCATGGAGACGTGTTAGAGATGGAGAAGATGGAGGCGAATGAAGCGTCAGCGCTGGCGGAGATGGGTCAGATGGCTCAGGGAGATGCAGCAGAGGCAGACCTGATGGCAGAGTTACTGAACATACAGCCCAAGAAGGAGGGGAAGCATGGGGCTGAGCCAGGTTTGGGAGATGTGTCTGAGGTGGTGGTGGGGGATGCTCCGTCCATTGCCAGTGCTGTCAAGCAGAAGAAAGCACAGGTCAGTGCGCATCTTAAATCCAATTTAATCACTAATCACGTCTTTACTAGTTACTTTACTAGATATTTTACCTGAAACACATTTGTTATCATACAAACTGTTGAAGTGATTGATGGTCAAAACATTGTATTTGTTATAGATGGCTGCAAAGAAAAGGGCTTCAAATGGAGACTACAAGTCAGATTCAGAGAAAGGAGAGTGAGTGTTCTTTGTTCGTCATTCATCCTTAGTGGAATTGCTATTGATATGATACTTTTGATATATTTTTTATGTGATTGATGCTTATTTAAACTTTCTGCCTTGTGCATTTTTCTAGCAATCTAACATGTTTTGTGTTTCAGCATTTCTTTCTTTTGATAGTCGCCAAAGTCAAACATTTTCAAATTCTTCACAAAGGTGCTTTAAGTATGAAGAATTTCAGGTATTTAACAGGATTTAAGTTAACTCCTGGTAGGAAGCTCCAAGAGTAGACAGCATGTATCTGCCTGTCACTAATAGAGAAATTATTGTTTCAGTTCAGAAGATGGTGAGAAGAAGGACCACGACAAGGCCAAAGACGAAGCCCCTCCAGAGTCTTTGGTGGAGGAGAAGAAAGCTCCGAAGAAGAGGCTCGGCCAGAAGAAAGAGCCACCAGAGGCCTTCATGGCCAGCTTCTTCGATGGCTTGGAAATCTACCAGACCAAGATGCTGGTCAGATATTTCACTCACAGCTGTCTGGAAACAATAAGAACAAAATTATTCGCTTAAGCTTATTAAGAGAGTACCACTCGACTTATTGCACATATACAACTTATACAGAAATGATTATTTTCACAGAATTACCTGGCCAGAAATTTCTACAACCTCCGCTTCCTGGCACTATTTGTTGCCTTTGCTATCAACTTCATTTTGCTCTTCTACAAAGTAAGCTTGAAATTAAACTATCATCGTATATACAGTATATAAGATGTGAACATTGTTGTTACTGGTTGCGGTACATACCTTTTTAATGTCTCACTGTCTGTCAGGTGACCGGCGATTACTCAGACGATGAAGACCCCTGGAATGGTCGCGGTAGAGCTGGGGAGGAGGAAGATGAGGGTGCACTTGAGTATTTCGTCCTGCAGGAGAGCACAGGGTACATGGCACCAACGCTTCGCTGTCTTGCTATCCTGCACACTATCATATCTTTCCTGTGTGTGGTGGGATACTACTACCTGAAGGTACAGTAACACCAAATGTCTAGAAAACACACTTAAAACACTCAGTCATACACTTCCTGCCACCTTTAGAAGTAAACATGTTGGATATGTAGCATGCTGACATCAGTCAGTGTACGTAGCTCTACGTTATTTCCTTTACTGTGCTAACAATGCAGCCAAATTCCCTTTGTGTCCAAGGTGCCCCTGGTGGTGTTCAAACGTGAGAAGGAGATAGCGAGGAAGTTGGAGTTTGCTGGCCTTTACATCACAGAGCAGCCGTCGGATGATGACATCAAAGGACAGTGGGACAGACTCGTCATCAATACTCCGTGAGTCAGTATGGTTAATAAACTCTGAGTCATAATCTCTTAGAAACAAACATTTACAGTAATGCTGTTGTTTTTTGCTGCTTTTACCAGTTCCTTCCCCAACAACTACTGGGATAAATTCGTCAAACGCAAAGTAAGTGACTTATGTTATTTTTGTGTCATCTGTTACGCAGACAAGCCAAATCTGGTGATATTTACTAAATGCCAGCCACAGTGTCATCCTCTCATCTGTTTCTGTTTCGCTGCTGTTTGTAGGTGATCAAAAAGTATGGAGACCTGTACGGAGCAGAGAGAATAGCAGAACTCCTGGGGCTGGATAAGAGCGCCCTGGATTTCAACCCTACAGAGGAAACTGTCGCCAAGGAGGCTTCACTGGTGTCATGGTGAGGGATTAGATGGATAAAGAGCAGACCTTGAAGAACTCCTTGAAGCAAAAATAGAGGTCAAATAGAAAATACGAGCCCATCATATCAACCTTTCTTGTTTACCAGGTTGAGCTCAATCGATACAAAGTACCACGTCTGGAAACTGGGAGTGGTGTTTACAGACAATGTGAGTTTGCATAGTGTTTGGGATGATTAATTGCTGGTTTTATGGATGGCTGAGTGAATGCATTTATTGATGATATTATGACTAGACATTTCTGATCAGCTTCTCTTGTTGTTTCTTTTTCCAGTCATTCCTGTACCTGGTATGGTACACCACCATGTCCATCCTGGGCCACTACAACAACTTCTTCTTTGCTGCTCATCTGCTGGACATTGCCATGGGGTTCAAGACCCTTCGTACCATCCTCTCCTCTGTCACACATAATGGAAAACAGGTCAGGACGAGGAGGATGCAGGTCTTATTCCAAGCAGCAGGGGTCACTGCTGAGTTAGCCGCCTGGGTTGGGTCGTAACCACCGCCTTATTTCCCTGATGTGCAACCACAAGCCAGTTTTATCACAGTCTCCATGCTCCTGTCCCACTGATGGCATCTGGGGTAACCCAAACATTTCCATGATCTGGATTATTTCTGTGGGGTTTTTTCCCCCTTAAAGCTGGCATATTAAACCAAGCTTTGATATGCTATTGTTTTATCAAGTGGTTTTGGCTAAGCTATTAGCAAAGTCGGGGCTATTTACACATTCACCAGACACAGAGCCACATGGCCATCTCATTTGATTTGTGTGTGTGATCTCCTGATTAGTCGTGATTTGGTCTATCACCTCCTGGGAGAAATATGTGTTTCTCTACACTTTCTGTACATGGTTGACCTCCCTCTGTACAACATGTTTGAAAAGATAATGGATGCTTGGTTGAGCAAGGTTGTCATCTACTAAATATTGTATGTCTCGTGTCAATTCTTTTCACTCAATATTTCTGTCTCTTTCTCGTGAGATAATTGGGAGAATTAAGGCAAAAGGAAGAGAGCCCAAGGATGCGTAAAAGAATTCAGATGCATCCAGTATCCTGTGACATTTGAGTTCAAATTGCTCAGTTGCCTTCATTTCAGTCCCGAGTCTGACTGTCAGTTCTTGCAGGGATTCTCATGTCAACTGACCAGAGGCACAAATCAAAATTTAATGTCACCTCAATCTCCAAGGGTGGAAATACACCCAAATGGCAAGGCCGTAAGGAATGACACCTCCCACTCTCAGCTGCCTGTGGGCAGATCAATCACGCTGTCAGTCCAGATGTAGTTTACAGCTGCCTCTGCTGTTGTTGCTGTTTAGATTCACAAGTAAATCAATGCACAAGCTGCATCTGAATGGAGTTCTGTGTCAGTATAAAGCTGATGCGTGTGACTGGTTGCTACACTCAACTTTCATATCCTTTTGCACTCATTTGAATTTTTCCCTTCTGTGCTCTTCTCTCGCCGATGGCAATCCCATCAAGCATCTCATGAGGGTTCAACTACTTAATATAGAAAATGAATGAGAGCTGGTGGCTTTTCCCCTGCTGCGTCTTTTGTGTTTCCACCTCATAAATAGACAGGAAGTTTGTGGTGGCATTTTACTCACTGCTGCCTGTGTTCCTCTTAAGCTGGTGTTGACGGTGGGCCTGCTGGCAGTCGTGGTCTACCTGTACACTGTGGTGGCCTTCAACTTCTTCAGAAAGTTCTACAACAAGAGCGAGGATGAGGATGAGCCAGATATGAAGTGTGATGACATGATGACTGTAAGTTTCAATCACATGTATCATTAATTCTAAACACGACCGGTTACCAATACTTCAAGAGGCTGCACTCACCCTCTGGCTGTGTTTGCAGTGTTACCTGTTCCACATGTACGTTGGGGTGAGAGCAGGAGGGGGCATCGGGGACGAGATCGAGGACCCCGCCGGTGACCCCTATGAGCTCTACCGTATCCTTTTTGACATCACCTTCTTCTTCTTTGTCATCGTCATCCTCCTGGCCATCATCCAGGGTAAGCTCATTGTACTCCCTCTAAGATTAGTGAGGAAATGTTACTGGATGAGTATTTGAATTGAATTTATAAACTGATCAAAAGGAATCAACCTGTTTTTTCACCTCAGTAAATAATGCAAAGACAATGATATTCCTCACACACTTTGCAATACTACATCACTGTAGTATATCCACGTTACACTCCACACTGTATTTTTAGGAAGTGAAGGGTTTGTTCTTGTATTGATTACACAGATAGAGTTTATGGGATATGCCCACAGCAATTCCTTTGTGGTTACAGGTTTGATCATTGATGCCTTTGGAGAGCTGAGAGACCAGCAGGAACAAGTCAAAGAGGACATGGAGGTGAGACTAGATTTCATTCTCACCTGAACTTGCAGTATGTGGTGACTTTGGATGGGAGCCACGCGCCAAGTGTGGCACAAACATGGCTGTGTCTTATTTTGGGGAAACACATGTAAGCTAGGACTCCAAGAGCGGGGAAAAATTATCATGACGTTCTGGGGAAAAACCAGGAGAATCACATATGTTAGCCCTGATAACCCTGATGGGGCTTTTTTCCACACAGGCTGAGAACATTATCATTGTACTAACAATGACAAGTAAACTTATCTTTATAGCAAAATGGCCTTTTGATTGCTTTGGTGGAGAAAATGAAGCACAAAGATAAACAAAAGACAGCAGGTGCTCTAATTATCTTTTCATCGTCTGTTCTCAGACCAAATGCTTCATTTGTGGGATCGGTAATGACTACTTTGACACAACACCTCACGGCTTTGAGACTCACACCTTACAAGAGCACAATTTGGCCAACTACCTGTAAGTATCCCTCTTTCTGGCATTTTATATAACCTTTAAATTAACCTTTTCACATTTTATTGTGTATGTATTAATTATTGCCATCATCTTCCACCAGCATATATTGTCTCCTCTGTAATTTATGCACATGATTGATGGCTTTAACACATTACCACAGCATCAGGGCCACAGTCACTAATAGCCCCAGTGATCCAGAACAGTAGATCCCTTCAGGTACTTTTCCATCTGGCTCCGTGTTTCCTCTGCACTGCCTCTCTATCCAGTGTTTCTGTGTAATGCCCGTGACAATAGAAAGTCCCAGTCCATTTGCGCTCACAGTCAGGTGGCCGGAGGATATGAGAGCGACCTCATTATGTTGCTTCATTACTATTTAATGCCATGAACTTTATTGGAAAACAGGTTTGTGATAGCGTGCTCTCATACAGTATTCATTGTGATTTGGAAAGCCACGATGCCCACAGAGCGACAGACAGAGATACAGAGGCCCGTTGCCATTTACACTTTGGAAAATTTGGGAAACAACAGGTGATTTGGTGATGGAGATGGTGTGGCGCTGCTTTGTTTGACACTTGCGTCAGAAATTGTCTCCTAGTAACACAGAATGTGACATTTCCTGTTAACACAGTGTTTGAGGAATAAAATGTGCCCCAGCAAAGCCTTTATTCTACTCTCTCTCTTCTGTGTTTTAAGTTTAATCAGATGTTTAGGAAAGAAAATGTGAAGTTTTTTTGTTCTGACATTTTTGTTTCGTCTCATTGGCCTTTTTTCTAAAGGTTTTTCCTGATGTACCTTATCAACAAGGACGAGACAGAGCACACTGGCCAGGTACAGCATAACTACACTAATCACCTTTCTCTGAGGAATCATCAGCTGACCAGAAACAAACAATCAATGATTATTCTGTCACTATCAGAGATCCTGTGTCTGTGCTAGGGCTGAAGGATTCAAAGGAAATATCTATTTGCATTTTTATGCCTCCAAATCGGCTGGAGGCATTGTGTTTTTGGGTTGTCCATCCATCTGTCTGTCCGTCCATTCTAGTGAATGTGATATCTCAGAGAAGCCTTGAGGGAATCTCTTCAAATCTGGCACAAACCTTCATTTGGACTGTGACCACACAAAACACGTTTTTGGCCATAACTTAAGAATTAATTCGCTAATTAGGGGAAAACTTCACACAAATGTCTCCTAGGATAATATGATGAAGTGCTGACATTTTATGTCAAAGGTCAACTTCACTCTGTGTTCTGCTGATATTGAGCTTCAGGTGATCGTCGCTGCACCACGTGATGAAGCTCTCTATCAGTCCTCTGTAAAAATAGTCTCCAAGTGAAGACAGCAAGTTTCTCACTGGATATTATTCACTGGAATCATACATGTAAATATGGTGAGAACATAGTATTGCCCAAAAATACACTTTTTATTAAATTTCTTCAAAAGTCTTCACTGCACATGTTCCATGATTCTGGACAGACATGGATGTAAACTGTAACTTGATTGGTTAGTGGAGGAATACAGCAGGTAAAATGCTGCAGTCACTTTGTTGTTTCAGTTGTCCCGGTGTTCTACAGAAACACTGACTGGTTTAGCTCTCATTTATCAAGATCTTGCTTTAGCTGCTTTTGCTGACATGGCTACCTGTTAGCTTCCTGTCAGAAATGGATGCTCAAAAAGACCAACCTGTTATCTGTAACGAAAATACAAAGATTTCTTCTTTTCAGGTGATTTTACACTAATGAAAACATTACTCTAAATGTTATATTCCATTTACGCCAAACAGAGCTGCATGTATTCTACACGCTAGACCACTTTATCAGATTGCATTTTTAATATGAAATATTAATTGTTCAGTCTTAGTCTCAGCATATTTTTGTGTGCATGTTCACATTGATTAAGGTCCAAAAGGTGAATTACTTATAATTGTGAGTAACACATTGATGTCCATTTATGTGTGTCTGACTCCAGGAGTCATATGTGTGGAAGATGTACCAGGAGCGCTGCTGGGATTTCTTCCCAGCTGGAGATTGCTTCCGCAAACAGTACGAAGATCAGCTTGGATAGAGCAGATGCATCCTCTTTACCTCTATCCATGTGAGGTGGGCTGCTGGAGCATTTAGTCCGACCTACAGCTGCTGGACTAAAAAGTCACACAGTCATCCCACCAATGCTTCAGACTGGCCTGCAGGAGAGACAAGATAGAACGACTTTTTTATCTAAAAAGAGAAGTGTCTCCTGCCCATGTCAGATGTACCCTTATCACCGGCGGTACAGTGCCAGTCTTTAAGGAAATCCTGTAACTTGCCCGGACGTTCTGTTTGTTTCGTTTTGGGACTCGTTTTTGACAGCGTGTTGCCTTTTACTCCACATAACCCCAAATCATTGCACAATTTATTTTTATTTCGTTTGGTCTTTTTGAGGAACACTGGGTTGTGTGGGGTTATGGGACAATGTGTCAGTCATATTATGCACAAGAACCCAACTTCAATATTTTGAGAATGTTGAACTTGAGACTTAATGCCAAAAGAAAAGCGGGGGAGTACAGTAGATTTACATAGTGCGCAAAAATGTTATATGAGATTTTTCTTTTTCCAGATGTTGTAACCTTGCATATTGAGATGAAGTTTTAGAATGAAGTGGCAAAAAGGTTTATTATATAGGATAAAAAATGCCTAAATTTTTTCATGAAGTGCCTTACAGTACTGTATCTACATTACAATGAAGCTATGCAAAACTTTTGTTTTTTTCTTTATTGTATGTACGTACAGTAATTTTCCTGGAGCAGTAACAAGTAGCTGTCCAGATACGTAGATTGTGGCTGAACTTTTTCATTTGAACTTGGAAGGACAGCATTGGTTTGATTTTCTTGCTGAATGCAGCCTAACTGCAAATGTTCAAGGTGCAAAGTGTAAAAATGACCCATCAGAATTTACCGAACACCTTCAAACAAGAACAAAAATTCAACTGCTATTGTATGGCCATTTGTATGTAGTAGCTTTGCTGATCTGTGCATTTCTTTTGATGGGAAAAAAATAAAGAAATCAATGCAAGAAATATTAATGTTGGTGTTATTGCTGACTCATATTCTCAATACACCCACAACATTACGTTGCACCTGTTCCTCAACCAAGTTATTAAAAGCTTTGAGACAGTGAGTCATTTGAGTCCCAACTTCAACAAGATGCAACATCTGGCTCTGCAGCTAATCCAGATACCAACTGTGTGCAAACAGCCCTTGGCTTTAGTTCATAGTCAATTTGACTCACCCCAAACCTAAAAGCTACAGTATATCATAACTGTGACCATCCAGCAGCAGCCTTAAATGACAGTGCGGCAAGAAGCAGCGGCTGAGAGGTAGGACGGGGCCTCAGCAGGCTGCATGATGGGAGTTTTAGCCCTGTTACCCATGGTGCCACCTGTCAGCTCACATCATGTCACCACACCTCAGGCACCACACAGTGCTGCAGCCTGCTGCTGAGAGCGGCTCTGCCTCCTCAGCTCCTCAACCTGTAACAGCTCTAACATGTTGACTGGTTTTTATGATTCCAGCACACTGTGAGGAAACTACATTCTTAAAATTAAAAAGTCACTCGATGGTATAATTCTTCCAAACAATGCAACTGCAACATTAAAAAGCCAATTTCAACACTAATTGTTTTAAAAAGCTGTTACTGTCATAGTTTAGTAAATATTTAGTACACTTTGTTTTGAGTACATTGTGTAAAGCACAGGCAATATCAGAGGAAACTCAATTTAAAGTTTCGGATATTATATTCTACGCTCTAACAAACAAAGGGGCTCCGATATTATTTAGCAGATTATGTGGCCATTATGGCAACAGGAGGAAACAATGTGTGAAATCACTGATATGATCGTTCAAAATAATTTGACATAATGGAAGCTGTGGGAGGCCAGTCTCAACATGAAATAGCAACAATTAAAGCATCAAATAACTCGAGACATATTACACCTATTAAAATTTAGTTTCCCATTGTTAAGTCTGGTGGAAAATGAACCAAGTGAGGCTTTCATTTTCCTCTCCGATGGCTTGTTGAGGGAATTTATGCATGTGCTTAGTCGTGTTTCAGCAAATATTAGAAATATGTTAGTATAATGCACAAATAGCAAACACATAATCAGATTTCGTGTTATACATCCTGTGCAGGCACAGTGTAAAGAGATTTCTGACAAAGTTTTGTCAACAGTCTTATTTCACTTGTTACAATGACTTAAGTTACTACTTAAGTTACTAACTACTGTATTCTGCTCCTTCTGAATACAGGAAAAAATACAAAATGTCATGTCTCCTGTCTTTAAAGAAGTACAGTGACATTTTGGGAGAGACCCCTATTTGTTTTCTTACTAATTACTAATCTCTAAACAGATAAATATCTGCATTTGAATGCAGAGTCTGTAAGCAAGTGACAAGATTTTGTTATCAGAAGTGTTCTGGTTTCTGTTTGTAGGCAATTTGTAGTCCAAATAGTATTGACCAATCACATTTGTGCAGGCTTTTGTTACATGTAGATAAACAGTTCATGTGGAGCGCAAAAGAGACAGATCAGATTGACCAAAATGCATTTTTTGGACACATCTGACAGCGTCTTAGCGTTTTATTAGCTTTTGGTGATCAGTGGTATCGATTTTCTCATCTACGTCTCAGCAAGACAGTAATTGTAAAACTCTTCTTTTCTCTTTTTGTTGAAATTACCTTTCACAGGGGAAAAAAAAGAACAGGGTAAAGACAGGGTAAAGACACAAACTCCCCTGAGAAGAACTGATGTGTTGAAGTGCCTTTACACAGCTCCTCCATTATGTTACCTGTCTGTAAAAGAAATGGGACAAGGTAAGGAGAGGGGGTCATTTAGCGGGCAGCTGCTTACTGACAGCTCTTCACACAGACTCCAGGGCCTTGATCTGCAACGCACAGCCATGATAAAAGAGGCCACTTGCTAAAGACTTAAGGTGGAATGACATCACCCAGGGGACACTTTCCATCGCTGTCTCCAGTTGGAAGACGTGGAAATATTTACAATTCATAGTACTCAAAAACTTCAACACAATAATACATGTTTTTTGTTGGTAGACATCTGTTGTTTAAAATGAGTGTTAGACTGAGCTCTGAGTGCTAATTTGGAACTATTTGCCCCCCATCTGTGCTGCGTTCAGTATCCAGTATTTTCTGTGCCATCTCCCAAT
Organism: Chaetodon trifascialis; assembly: GCF_039877785.1. Classification (NCBI taxonomy): domain Eukaryota; kingdom Metazoa; phylum Chordata; class Actinopteri; order Chaetodontiformes; family Chaetodontidae; genus Chaetodon; species Chaetodon trifascialis. The sequence continues at coordinate 12,662,180 of NC_092069.1, forward strand.
AAATGCAAAATGATTCACTTGTTGTACTGCCTGGCCCCTGCTGACATAATGCCGCTGAAAGTTGCATCCGGCCCGTCATCCTGGACCCTGCATGGTGCACGGCGCTGTGGAGTGACAGATATGTCTGGAAGAAAAAGAGAGCAGCTTGAGTCGCGATCCATGCTGTCACCTGCAGCTGGCCACCTGCAGGGAAACCTCCAACTGGTGACGAGTCGCTGCATATGGTCCCGTTGAGGCATCTTGGCATCTTTGAGCCTCATGTGGAACATCACACAACAAACAACACCTTAACAGCAAAACCAGGTATGCAAAGAGAGGAGGAAGGCAGCAGTTTGGCTAATTTTCCTCTTCATTAAATAAGCTTAATCAACTCTGATGATGCCAATAATGGACTGAATCACAGATTTGTTGGGCAGTTTGCTGCTCAGCTTCAGCTGATGGCTTAATTGTGATCACAATGACAATGATGTGATGTGGTTGAAAGTGCCAGTTGTGATTGTTCTCTCAAAAGAGAAACCAGTAAGTAAACAAGTACCAAGACTGGATGATGTGTAATCAGACATGAATTTCAAATTTGATGAGAGCTGAAGTTGTGTTATTAAATCTCCAGACTGATTATCAGACAAACACCTCTGACAGACAGTTCAGTCAGCTGTTCCTATTCAACACAACGAGGCACTGTAGACGCCTATTTTTCTGAGATCATACAGTAAATACTGTTCATTTAGGAGATTCTGCTTTAGGAATAGTATTTAAAAGGTCTAAATAAGAACAAGTGAGTGTTTACAGATTCAGCATGAGGAGGGTAATGACTTTCAGCAAACACAGGGAGCTAAATCTGACCAGGGCGCATTGTGAACAGATGGAAGCAGCAGCACACAGGTGAGATTAACTCTAAAAAGGTCTGAAGCACTCGTACACTAAAGAGGAAAGTGCTTTTACCTGAGAGTGTTTAAAACGGGTCTGTGGCTCTGTAAGTGTGTTAGGGTGCGCGCATGTATGTGTGCTTATGTGTGTGGGTGTATGTATGTCCGACTGCAGTAAGCACCCTCAATGCTAACATAAAACCCTTTATCCTCAGTTCACACACTGCAGTACTGGCATCCACTTCTTTGACAGATGTGTTCCTCCCTGAAGCACAATCTACATCAACAGAGTTGATGTGCAATTTTAAGTGTGTGTGTGTGTGTGTGTGTGTGTGTGTGTGTGTGTGTGTGTGTGTGTGTGTGTGTGTGTGTGAGAGAGAGAGAGAGAGAGAGAGAGAGAGAGAGAGAGAGAGAGAGAGAGAGAGAGAGAGAGAGAGAGAGAGAGAGAGAGAGAGAGAGAGACATAAAAGATATAACCCTTTAAAAGTCTGTACTTCAGGACCTCTTTTTTCATTCTTGAAAACTGTAAATGGTGACATCTGTCAGTGAACTCAGGAGACCGAATTGGACTGGACTGCAGCCTCAAGGAAGTCAGTGGGATTGGTGTAAATCATTATATCTATTGGTGTCACTGACCCTTATTGGGTGGCTTGAGGCAAGGTGTGATGTCTCCTTTATTATGTGAGGACCACAGCTCTCTCACAGTGTTCCGTACCTCAACATCTAGGCTTTTCTCTCGCTGTGAAACGATGGAATTGATAGAACTGGGTTGTATCGGTTGGTGATGCTTCTTCAGTTGTTTTTCTAGGACATGCATGCTGGACTGAGGCACTTTTCAGAGTGCTTTGGTTTAGAAAGCATGAGTGGGAAACCCATCACTCACTGTTGTCTGAGAGAGAAAAGAGCTTCTTCTGTCAACGCCTATTCAATTCATCTTCCGAAGACGGATTCAGACAGATCCCCTACAAGAACTAGCAAGTGTGTGCACATTACTTTGAAAATGGCCACTGCCAAAACAAAGTTCTACAAGAAAATGAAACCACAAACCTTCTTGTTGTGCTAAAATCCTGACATATTAAACAATCCATTTACATGTGCAGCACCTAACAAGATCCTGAACACCATCTCTGGTTTAATGGTCTTGTCCTTGAATGTCTGCAGAGAAACAGGTCTTAGGTTCTTGTCTAGGGGATCTGTTACATACCCAAGGTCAGACAGGGGCACTTCAGGCTGGCTCCTGGCTGTTGAGTAACTGAATGCTGCAGGGCCAGCATTGCAGACGGACAGCGATGTGAGGTGAATGGTGCTGAGCGAGGGCTGAGGTGAGCTGAACAGGCTGCTTCGTGCTCCATGGGTATTCTATTGCGCTGATACAAGCAGGGGACAAGTCAAGTGCAGATCCAGCTCTGACTCCAGGCCACACATACCTGGAGAGGATGAAAGGGGAATAAGAGGATTGTGTAATTGCGAGTTTTCAGGGATTATGTGTAACTAGAGGTATACAATTTTCTTGTTAGTGGTTGGGTCCATGACCTTGGTACCAAAGTGCTCCGGGAAGACTGTTGTTTTGTTTTTTCAAGGGTGTGTGCCTTATTTTCCTGTGGATTAACTGAGCTGTTGACATTACACTTGTGTGCTCGGTTAACCACTTGCAAAGGTCCAGTGAAACACCACTAAGGACGTGGATCATTAAGAAACAAGTTCATTTAACAGATAGATATAAGAGTGGTATCAATCTTCTAATCTAACTCTTGCCAAGAAAATGTATGTCCCAAAATGTCAAATTATTTGTTTGATATATCATCTATAAAAAAAGGAGATACGTTTTCCCCTGGAACCCTGATCCTGACCAGGTTTAAGTTTTCTGCATGCTACAATCTCTCAGATAGGACCCAAAGATAGGTGGGCTTCTGACGAATCGCAGCACAGAGGAGGGGGAGATGTGAGCATCACACAGAGGATCAGATAGACCATGAGAAAGAAAGTGTGAGGCAGAGAAAGCGATAAAGTGCTGGAGCCACGTCATAGATATCCCCATCTTACCCTTAATCTCACCTCACATCAAATCCACCTGCTGTTTTTTCTGCTCCACAGAAAATCCTGCAAAAAAAGTCAAAAGTTTTGTTCCGATTAGTGTCCTAAGCCAAAAGTAGCATGGCAGAGTTGTCGTCTGCCTGTCGCAGATACAAACGGATGGCTCCAGTCATTGCATTAATGCTGCAGGTTGTGGTCTGAACAGTCATTAGCCATTTGTTTTAAATCACCAGGTTGTCATTCAAATAGCCGCAAGCTTCCTGAATATATTTTTCAAAGCAGGAAGCCGAAAATACTTACAGTTCGATCGCGCCGTGTGTTTTACACTGACCGACTAGTGATGAGAAACTACAAAGAACATGTCCAATAGTGCTTGGCATAAGCAGATGATGATGCGGATGAAGACAGTGATTGTATAATTTCATCTGGCTTGCTACTCCTATCTATGAATAATACATATCATTATCAATGCAGAGTATGAATGGGGTTGACACTGATGCTGACTAATGCGAGTCAAAGAAGGACACTCAGTCAAGTCTCTCAAAAGCTTTTCAGCATCTCCCTCTTCTCCTGAGCAGTTTTGGATTTCCACTTTATGGCCCATTTACGTTCGCTTGGATGTTCGCCAGAATCATCTTGTGTCATTGGGAGCATCAGAGTAGTGAGTGTGTTGAATGAGGGAAATGGGAGTCCCAGTGGACCTTCTGTCATAGGCTTTAGGCCTGTGCATAGCAGTGGATAAAAATGTCTGCCCTTTGGTTGCTTGTTTTTATAATGGTGGTACAGGTCACAGAGAGACCAGAGAGTCTGGTAGTCGTACAACCTGTTTTCAGGAAAGTTGAAACGCTGTGTGAAATATCTGCTTATTCTATATTTGATGCAGTAGCACGTTTCAAACAAGTTGGGACAGGAGCAACTACAGACTGGTTTGGAAGTTTTGGAATGCTCCAAAAACACCTGTTTGGAACATTCCACAGGTAAAAAGGTTGATTGGTAACAGGTGATAGTATCATGTTTGGGTATGAAAGGGGCATCCTGGAAAGGCTCAGTCAGTCACCAGCAAGGATGTAGCGAGGTTCACCACTTTGTGAACACATGACTGTATAAAGGATATTACTACATGGACTCAGGGACACTTTAAAAACTGCTGTCTGTAAACACAGTTGGTTTGCAAATGATTGCATTCTGTTTTTATTTACGTTTTACGCAGCATCCCCTTTTTTGGAATCAGGGTTGCAGTCAAAGCATTAAGGTGAAAGGTGTGGTCTGGTCTCCCTCGTTTGGACCAGTTGCTTTGAAACCTGTAGTGCCATCACCCCCAGGTTCAATGTGAAGATCACGTCAGGACATTGCTTTATAGTCACAGTCTAGATACTCTCTGGATGGATATTTTCTTCATTCAAACGCAATGAATGGTTGCGGCAAAGAGTGGAAGGGTGGCTACCAGCTGACGTGCACTTCTCTTTGCAGCTGCATTCAAAGTTCACGATGATTCAAAGTTTTGAAACTTGTTGCGGTGTGACCACAGAAATAGCCTTTTCTGGTCTGGGACAATATACAATATCAATGATATTGTTACGATCCTGGCTTCCTGTCTCTCCCTGTGTGTCTCCTCTCCTTTTTCCCTATGTGTGTGTCTGTCTGTCTACCCCTGGATCCATGGCTGGGCAACCCCTCACCTGCTGCCAGCTCCTCCCACTGCGACTCACCTGCAGTCACTCCCTCATCAGGGAGAGTATTTAAGACGTGGACTTCCTGCTCCTCGTCGCTGGATTATTCCTCGATCTCCTTGTCGATGTTTGGTCTTATGGTTCGTAAGTACATGTCTTTAGTCTCTCTCTCTCAACCAGATTTACGTTTTTTGTTGTCCACATTTTTCCAGTGTCTAAGTGAGCTGTGTTTTTCCTTTGTTTCAGTACCTGCCTGCCGCTTCCACGCGTGCCTCGTGTCATACCCGCTTCGTCGGTGCTCCTTCTGTTTATCCACTCCTTTTGAGTGCGTCTTTTGTTTGATTATTATCCGCTCGTTGAGCGTGTTTTCTGTTTTCCTTTTTATTAATAAATTTGTTTTGTTTCACACAACCTCTGTTTTCGGGTCTGCATCTCTGGGTCCTATTACAACAGGCTGTACAGCCCCTTAACAGATATTAGTAAAACTTGATATTGCTCTATTTAGCTGCTCAATGAAAGGTGGATAGCGGATGGCAGCAGCCTGTGATGAACAGGCTGCATCAGAGGTGGCTGGCTGCTGCCAACAACCACTCACTGTTTCAAAGCAACTTCAGTGTCAACTCTTCTATTTCAAACATGTAGATCTGCGAAAATGATTTTGTAATGGAATTGTAGTTGCTTTACCGCCTGAGGCACAACAGGTAACTGATGTCTGAAGAGAGGCTGGCAACCTTAACATGGAGTGAAACAGCTACAGCACATATCTTCTGTATCTCATGGCTGCCCTGAGGTTAGTACAGAGGTGTTCAATTACGTCTATAATTTTGCTCTAGACAGCAATGAAAAAGGAAAACAGATACAACATTTGATCCTGTGTGGAAGCCTCAAGTGCATTCCACAGGTAATTTCAACATGACACAAGCTTATAAAGGCAATTTACTGTTGTTTTTCACTCAGCTTTATTAAATTTTGTGCCCCAGCACTCAGCTGTTATCTTAGACAGCTTTAGGTTATTGTGCACATAAAAGCTATGCAGGCAGTTGTCACCAGAATACAAAGTATTAAAGTTTGTTGTTATCTGAAATGGGTTTTATGTTGCCACAGTTATCATGCACCGAGATAAATGGAACAATAAGTTATTGATTAAAGATACGATTGCAGCTGTATTATCCACCCTGTGAATCCTTTAATTGTGTTAGTTTTGACAGCAGATGAAACATTGTTGGGTTGTAATGTGACAGCAACCATGAAGTTGCAATCATTGTTAGAAATGGGACCTGTGATGGCCAGCAACTACATCTCTGCAGTTGATGAATGACCAGCAGTAATTTAGCTGGTTATAACTGCTATTCTAGGTCTGCTGCTGGTGCTTTGGATTGTGACCTCCTTTTCTCCTCGACCACTGCAAGCAGGGAGACGAGGGTTGCCAGGAATGTCCTTTAATCCACAATGGCAGAAAAAAAAGAGCAAGCTGACCTCCATTGCTCATGTAAGGTTACCCGTTATAGGCCCACATGTCCAGCTGCATGTCTCACACCTGAAATATAATTTTCTTCCAATGAGATCACAGATGTGTGCATGTGAGTGTAGTGTAACATCCATGACTAAAGGACAGTCTTACTCTTCAACTCACACCATGAATACACCATGAGAACTATAGAAGTGTGAGTGAGCTGTGAAGTAGGCTCGACCAGCTCTTATTACAGGACAAATCATCAGTTATGCCGCCATGGGACTTTCACCAAAAGAATACGCTCATTAGGAGCAGTGTGATCAGACTCAGTTTCTCACTTAATTTCACACCCTCAAAACAAGAGGGTTCCCATCAGCACAGCCAAGTCTAAAATAGAGACAGGGACAAGAGCTATTGATGAGTCAAAAGACAGTAAAATGTTTACAATGAAGAATCACAGATTCTTTTCACTAACATTAAAACACCTAATGTTTAAAATACAAAACATAATAAGAATATCCATCCATCTATCCATTTTCTATGCCGCTTATCCCTTTCGGGGTCGCGGGAGCCAATCTCGGCTGTCAACGGGCGAGAGGCGGGGTACACCCTGGACCGGTCGCCAGCCGATCGCAGGGCACATACACACAACCATTCACACTCACACCTAGGGGCAATTTAGAGTCACCAATCAACCTAATGAGCATGTTTTTGGTCTGTGGGAGGAAGCCGGAGTGCCCGGAGAGAACCCATGCATGCACGGGAAGAACATGCAAACTTCACACAGAAAGGCCCGACCCGGGAATCGAACCTGCGACCTTCTTGCTGTGAGGCATGTGCACTACCTGCTGCGCCACTATGCAGCCCATAATAATGATATGAATAATAATAATACAAAATAACCAAAAACAACCACAACAGACTAGAAATAATATCTAAATGAAAAGACTAATAATAGACTTGACAGGGGTGACAGGTGAATCCAAAAGGGGGGGCTTGTCTGGCAAATGGCCTTCTGTTTCCACTTGAAAGAGCATTGCAGTAGATAGAACAGATGGGGTAAGCACAAGAGCACACTTAAGGTGAGTGAACACTTGCTATACAGTACACCCCTGTGCTAATACAACTGCGACCATCACTGCAGGGATACAATAACAGCTTGGTACTATAGGTTAGTAGAAATGATGCCAGTATCTAAAAGAAACAACCAGAACAGGTCCTGAAATCTGTCTAAAACAGCAGTTTATTTAAGGATAAAATGAAGAACAGCGGTCAAACAGAATCAAAAAACAAGGAAGTTCCACAACAAAGCTGTAGGCTAAGTCAGCAGTTTGGCAGGAAATATCTCAGCCCCAAGCTGACAATCTCCAAACCTGGTGATCTGCAAGCCTTTACTGAGGGCAGAGCCAACACAGTCAAGGCCAAGCAAACATGAACATCGGTCTGGAGCAGTGAAAGATCATAACAGAGGGTCAGACCTTCCTTGAGGTATTTATTTCCTGTTTTGAGGTGCCAATTAATTGAATTGGCCTCATTTCTCATGTGAGACACTGAAGTAATATTAGGTTAGAATTTCAACATTTTGTGTCATAAAACAAGCATACAGGTAATTTGTTACTTTTCAACTAGAAAAAAAGTAGTGTAAAATCACATGTGAAATACACCTTTAACCCACTTTGATTTGAGGATGCTCAGTATATTGCCGTTAACTGCAGTATGGGTAGGACAGCACTTCTTCCATCTAAAAATGCAAACTTAACCGTGTAACAAAATTGCAGTGCATTGAGCAAATATAGCAGGCTTGCTAGCTTACACACACTTTCAAATTCAGATTTCAAACTTAGTAAAGCAATGAAAAAGTTTTATGATAGTTATAATAACCTGCGTCACAGTGCCTTTCAGACTCTTATCAGCTGCTATTTCCTGTCATCAGTTCGCCTGCTCAGCCAGTACTTTTCCACTCTTACTCCCCTTGCCAGCCATGCCCACCTGCACACTCACCTGATCCTCACCTGATTTTCATTACCATTATCAGCCCAGTATTTAAGCTGCTCTCCACCACTCACTCATTGACAGATTGTTCTTTGTATCCATGCAAGACTCTCCAGCATTCACTATTAGACTGGCCTCTTGTCGTAATGTCCCAACTTGTTTGGAATTGGGGTTGTACATGGATTGGCTGCTGTAATGTATTAGTGTTGGTGGCGATGTGTAAAGTGACGTTGTGAAAAACTTGCATTCTTTGTTTTAGAAGACATTTTTTGCCTTTATTAGATAGTGAAAGGTGCGAAAGCAGTGAGAGAGAGGGGTGTGACATGCAGCAAAGGTAGGCGGCTAGAATCAATCCAGCAACAGGTCAGCACAGACCATGTGGCACGTGCTGCATCCAATCGGCTACCAAGAAACTCTTGAAAGCGTGCTTTCAACTACCTCTAAAGAAGTCTGACAAAGCTTTCAACACTAACCATGCAACACCATGTAAGACCTTCAGAAGCACAACCTGTGTCAGTTATCCAAAGTAGCTACCTTAACTTTGTTCTCATATCACTCAGCCCAGGAGCTTGCTGCAACTTCAACCAATTAGCACACAGCACCACAGGAAAGTGAATCTCATCAATAAAGCATGGCACATTTTTTAGAAGAGAAATTAAAGATTCATGCTTGAGACTCCTAAAAAGACAAGTATGGAACTTTAAACCATTAAAGTGCACTTTATGAATTAGAGTCAGTTCATCCTCAAACTTTGGGAGAGATGTCACTTTTAATATTTACTCAATGGCCCAGCTGTGTGAGGCCATGCTTCTGACAGCCAATGCATCAGGAGTTCTCAGCAGTCGGGGAGGCCATCTGTGTTTATTTTCCATTAAGAGTGGCTCTCTCATCTCTCCTCTCTCATCTTTCTCCTCATCAAGGATACACTTTACATTATATGTATCAATTAATTATTCATATATTGAAATGGGCCGATCTCACAGTTGATTAACAACAAGGAACCTCCCATACTAGACTTGCTTACTGATATTTGCTGGCATACATGACAAAGTCAAGTGACAGTGCTTCTGACTCATACATGCTCAAATCATCTACATGTGACACAAACTGGTTGGGCTTATACAATATGGAAACCGCTGCTTCCAGCAAAACACAGCATGGTTTACCCAACTGAGGAATTCAGCCAATAGGGTGTGTATGTGAGAGCAAGTAATTTGCTGGTATATGGCGGGATGCTAAATTGTGGCTGTGTTGGATGAAGGACCACATGATGGGCACTGGCTGTACCCCAAAAAACCCCACCTTATCAGAGAGCTGGGTGTCGCTGAGTAAATGGCCTGCAGGTGCTCCTGACAGACATCTCATCTAATTAGCATTTAGCACCTTGCCTACTGCTTTGGGCAACAAACACTATTTTAATGTAGCGCGATTTTTGTCAAGAACGAGCAGGGTGACTCTTGCTTGTGCTAAGTATAGAATGAAGTTAAGCAAACCCAGGCGTGCCCTCAAAAGCACACACAGGAACACACATGCAGACACTCAGTTTGGAGATATTTTGGTAGACGCTCTTGTCTGTTGATTTTGAGTATGCATAAGAGCACAGACAAAATGAGGTCTTCGCTTTAGAATAACAATGACAACAGTCCAAAAATGATTAAATGAGAAGTTGCAGAGGTCTCATTCACAGTATTTTGGTGCATGAGGGTCAGGGAGCTTTGAACAGGCCACAGTGTCAAGGACAGATCTCCTCTTGTGTGCCCGGCATCCATCCAGGTCCTCACAGCCTGTGATCTCCTGAAGCCTCTGAGATGCTCTTGTCATCCCTCCGCTTCTGCCATTCACAGGCATAACCTGATCATTTCCCTGGTGGTAGTGCCCATGTATGACAAAACCATGATCTGTTCAAGAGTATATTTGTGCACACAAAGATGCTACACTAAACTGTTTAAATAACTTTTGATGGGCATCATTTAGCTGTTGAGGATCATAATGGCTTCTGCTGTTTTTGCCTGTTGAAATACAGATTGTGCATACCTTTTACTGTTGTACTGCCTGCTGTCTTCCCAATAATACAGTAAGTTTTTAGGTTCATTATCTACCCTCCTGGCAGCCATTGAAGAGCCACAGTTATAATTAAAGTAATTTGGAAAATCAGCTCAGCTGTATGCTCGTACGACATTGAACTTTATTGTTTAGACAAAGTTATTGTATCATTGCGTGGTGATGCAGTTGTGAGAAAGGGACAGTTCTGAAAGACTTGTTTTATAGTGCGTTTAAAGCTGCACTATTTTATTATTATTATTATTATTATTTTATTTTATTTTTTTTTACTATCAACCAGAACTAAGAGGGGAGAGCACATCAGTCCAGTTTTAGCTGCACTGCTTCTTGTAACATTTACAACTGATCTAAAGGTCCTCCTTCTTGTATACAAAGGACCAAAATACATAACTGGAAAAACCCAAAAAACTAACTGGGAATTTTCAAAATGAGGATTGTAATTTGGTAGTTTCTTACTTCAAACTGCTGTTCTGTATGTATCGACTCAAAAGACATGTGACCTGGTACTGCAGAGTCTGTAAAGGTGCCAGTAAGTAAAGCTACTCATTAGTTCCTGACTGCACTGCATCACTATTGTTGATTACAACACATTCATAAAAATAAAGCAGACATATGGATCTCTGTGATGAATGCTGACTTGTGTGCAGTAAGGTACAAAATGCAATTTGTTGATGAATGAATGAAACATCTACTGTTTATATAGTCTGAGGGACAGGTGGTCAGATATGGTCAGATCACATGGAAATCATTCAGATGTCTGGAGTGTGATGAGAGTAGAACAAAGTACCAGTGTGTTTCATTACAACCATGTTCATACATTATATGGAGGATATACACACATATCCTCTGCCTTTTCCCTGGATTTACATGCCCAAACATGGAAATTAATTCATCCTTTTATTAAGCTAATCTTTTATTCTATGTCTGAGTCTTCATAAGAAATAGGGAGAGATAAAATGAAAAAGGAGACATAAAAGAGGGCTGCTTGGTTGTGAAAAACATGTGTGCTCCTTTCATTATGAGTTTTTGTCTTAAAAAAACTGAATTCCAACTAAATTAATTCTTTGTTAACAAAATAATTGCAAGGTTAATTAAGGTGTCAGGGAAGGGAAAATAACCTGGTTTAAAGAACAAACTAATATTTACATATTAAAGTTCATCCAAATTTGAAAAGGTCAATTAAAGCAATTGAAGGAAAGCTGCACAACAGGTAATTAAATGTTGTTAATCTGAATTAAACAGACTGTGAAGCATATTAATTTGATTCTGCTGATGATATTTCCATCCCTGCTGGGCTGTGCTGTTTTTAAGCCCTCCCCAGGTGAAATTAAAGCTCGGCCACAGTCTTGGCATGATTGGGGAAACCTTTATTTCTAGCTAACTGTGCTGGCAAATTACTGCCAAACAAAATGAGAGAGAAGTCACAACAGTGGCTGTGCTCAAAGTAAAGACTGCTGCCTTTTGAGGCACAACTTAATGAATACTTCCACTCAATCGATGCAGACAACATCCTAAATTCATGCCTCACCTCTCAAAGTTTCACTCTAATGGGACTGACATAGGAATCGCCTATGAAGCTAGTTGTGTCCAAATTTATGTGTATGTACAATTCTGTGTCCCTCGGGTGCCATTAGAAAGGGCGACTAGGTTGGCCTCTGGTCCCAGTGAGGGGCTAAGCTGCTGCAATTTGTGGCTTCAGAACAGTGAGAAGAGGCGGTCCCACCATGTGGCTGTGTCAGGGCCTCGCAGAACTCTGATAATGAGGCAGGTTGCCTCATTAAAAGCCATGAGACTTGCACACAAAAGAACCTGACATCAAAAGCCTCCACGCTGTCTTTAGTTTGCCTCTGCACACATGCTTTTGACCACAGTACTAACGCAACGTTATTAAAGTCGCACAAAAGACCTCTTGGCGGCTGTACCCGCTCGCTTTTATTGTTGTCTGGCACCTTTAGGCAGCTGTGTGTTTCCTTCTGGAAATAATTAATCATTCTTTCATATTTTTCAACAACAACAACAACAAAAATGAAACAATAAAAGAACAGAAATGGACTTTTAGGTCTGTGTGGTAAAGTTGGCAGCACAGAGATCATCCCCAAATTTCCCCTTAGGGGGATTAACGAAGTGTTATCTTATCTGTTATCTTATCATAAAATTCCTTCTTACTGTGAAGTTTCTGCTTAGCAAATAAAATGTCATTGGCAGGTTTATGGTCACTTATCATAACTTTAAAAGCTCTGGATGTTGATGAACCAACAACGTCTCAAAAGTCAGACTTGATCAACATGATGGCAAGAATCAGTCTTTGAAGCATTTTTATAATGCAGAGAATGAATGGATCAGGAGGTGCAACAGTTTCAAAGCTTGTGATGTATTTGGCGATTCAGGGACATGCGATGTCCTTCTCTTTCTGAATCATACAGTAGGTTACATTGCTTGAATTCCACACTGTTCATTTAAAACTCGAAGCAAAGATTCTCACCGCCTTTGACTGAGCCATTAAAGAATTACCCTTCCTGTCCTTCCACCTCAGGTATTTTGCCACTGAGCTGCATGGAGTCACAAGAGGACTGATGCTGTGTGAGTGCGACAGGAAGAAGATGAGATGCGCTATGACAGCTCTGCTCCACCACCGCTGGACAGCAAATGTCAGGAGCCAGACAGCATATGTACAAGATGACAAGTTGGAGAGAGAAGTCTGGGTCGTGTTTTATGGGTTTGAGAGTGTGTATTTGTCATCTGTCTGTGGTTATGACAGGCGCGCACATGTTTAACTGTATGAATACCATGTTGGAGTATCCAGCAGGTTATTCAGGGCTTCAGGAAGCTGGGAATATTGGGTAGTTTCACTCTGCACTGTTTTGGTACACTGTAAGTGTTTTAAACGTGTAACCTGGGTCCCCAGGTGCATCTGCGTGAGCCTTTGTGGGTCTGCCACCGGAAAAATTCAAAGCTTGTGGACCTTGGGCCATGAGGAGGGCAGTGGGGTATGATAAAGATAAGCAGATGCACTTTGCTCAGGCATGAAATGCTTTCCAAGGAATGTGGGCACAGATATAGAGAGAGGGAGAAAGATGGAGAATGAAAGTGACAGAACGAAAGAGAGGAGGCGGGAAAAGTGAATGAGTCACCATGCAGAACACGAAACATATTCTCTTGTTCTCGTGGGGATGAGTCACAGTGGATTAATGTACAACACTGTTTTTGATGCTTTTGCCATAATGTCCGATGATGTTTCCCCTAAAAGGGGTCATACCTTGTCCTGCAAAAGCCACTTTTGGGAAGACGTCACTTAATTCATTAACATAAAGTTTGACTTCTTTGCAAGATGTCTGATCTGACCTAGAGAGCATGACGAGAGCTCTGGGTCCATATCTCAATCCATATTGGTCAGTAATTGCATCCAAGTATTCAGATTTTTTTTGCTGTTTTTGACATTTTCAACTTAAAAACTACATGTTCTACAAAGCCAGCCAGTCTGGCTCCACACTGTAAGATCTTGTCTGCAATAGTACGATTGAATCTCTTTTGGTTTTCCTTTGAATGCAATGGTCAAAACACACTGAACAAAGATCCAAACTCTATGAATCACACATGTTATGATGCCTGTGGGCCTTCCTTTTGCTTTTTCTAATGGTATTTTTTCTCCTTTCTCGCTGTCCTTACTGTTGCATTGTCTCCACAGGTTTGCCGATGAGTAATGGTGTTCAGCTGTGGGGGAAAGGCTTTGCCTGATGGGAGAGCTGAGCTGTCGTGGCTGTCCATGCTTTGGCAGTTTCCTCCATGCTGAGCTGAGGGGCTGCTCTTCAGTCTTCTTTTTTCTTATTGAGTAAGTCGTGCTGATTAAATCCATATTTTAGAATTGTTGCTGTTTAGCTAAAGCACAAAGAACCTTGTCTTAAATAGAGAAGATTGCCTTTTTTTTATAGTCCATTATGTGTAAGCTAGCAAACACAAAAAACACACCAGTCTCACAGGGTGCTGCTGGGTGTTACTCTACATTTCTGCTCTCTGGTTTTAGTATCATTGTAACTTACCGGCCAAAATACTGTGTTTGCATTTTCTGTAATTTTCCAATTCCATCATAAAGACTGTTAGCTAAGTCTGGATTTTAATGAAATATTCAACAAAACCTGGCATGTGTCTGCAAACCAGGTGTGCCAAGTTAAGCCTCTTGTTAGGCCAAACCATGTTGAATTTCAGCAAAATGTACGTAAAATGTTGCGACACATATCTACAAAGTTCCACTTAGTATAGTCATAAAAACACATGGTGTCTTGCGTTTCAACATCACAAATTCTCGATGTGTTTAAACGAGCTGAATTCAAGATTACTTTTAAAGAGACAGACAGAGAAAATTAAGGGGAAAGCAAGAGTTCATGTGGTTGCAAGACAAGAATCAGAGGCTGGAATTGAATTAGAAAAATATCTTGACAGATGAAAAATATAATAAAAAAGAAGAATAAAAGAAGAATTACATACTGATGAAAAACAAGAAGAATTTGAGCCAGTAAGAGCCAGCAAGGTTTTTCTGAAAAGTAAATCTTTTTATCCAGCACAAAATAACAATTTAATCAATGTTCAGAGTCAGTGCACGATGTATGGCAACAAGACAACAGAAAGTGACGTTCTTCTCCAATGATCGATATGGATGCGTTTGTCTAGAGTGAAATTTTTTTACTGTGAAACAGCCTCTTCCAAAGTTCCATATGAAACTATTAGAACTTTCTGAATGCTACACTCTCTGCAAAAGCAACCCTGGCTCAAATCCACTGCAGTGTTATCAAAGGAGTCTTCAAAGACGCATTTCCTCAGAAAGGTATTTCATTCTAAATGACTTCAAACATCTGATGCACTTGGCTGCTGTCCTGCATTCTTGTTGTTGTGGGAAGTTTGCTGTATAACACTAATGGATGGGATAGAAATATGCCAGAACAAACTCTGAAGCTTTGAAGAACTCTAAAAAACAAAACAACAACAACAAAAAAAACATCTATGCAGATTATGGCATGTGATAAAGGAAGATTACTTTGTCTCTCACACTATTCATTGTTATTGATTACAAACGACAAATGATGAATGAAGGATGACATTATCTCGAACAGTGCAGTTCAATCTCAGCTGACTCTTTGATTACCAATCACATTTAAACAATTCCCAATCACATTAAATCAAGATAATGAGATGGGTCTTTGCAATCTGCCTGCCACTCTGCTCATTATACCTGTGCAGCTTGTTGCTTCACCCGCTGCTCTCTACTGTTAATGGCTATGCCATTTATTACTCCCTCCACCACCCAAACCTCCATCATGTCACCATACCTGGTGTGGGCATTTCTCATTTTATGTGTGGCGTGTATACTTCAGTTCAATTATATGTGTCTTTTGGGTTGTGTTTTTTAAAGCCCTTTTGGGAGTTGACATCTCAGCATATTATATGATCACAGTGATTAAGAGAAAAGAAATAAATGTTTCTGACCATTTGTTGTAGTAAATCTTTTATACACTACTCACTTTCACCACATGGATTTTATCTTGAATATTTTTGGTCTTTATTCTAATGTTTTCAAGTGTACAACTGTACTCTATCTCAACTGCAAGACATCTGATAAGATTCAAGATAACTGTTTTGAATCAGTTTATTTTAATGTCTTCTTTATCAGTGTGTTAGGTTTTAAAGTGATATATTGTAACTGGCAACCTTAGATGTAATTAGACATGTGTTTAATTAATTTGCTTTCTGATTGAGATTAGATGAAAAAGCTGATGCTAGTCTCTCACCTGTATGCTAAGAAGCTACCACAAGCAGCTTGTTAGCTTAGCTTAGCATGAGGAAGCATGGGCAAACAGCTAGCCACACTTACACTTAATATGTGCAGATTAAACAACCAAGATAAGAATTGTTAATTGGTGAAATTTTGAGACATTGGCAGGCAAATAATGCTAGCATTTTACAGAGCAAGGTTAGCTATTTTCCCTTTTTTCTGTCTGTATGCTAAGCTAAGCTAACAGGCTGCTGACAGTAGCTTTGTATTTAACACACAAAGGTGGTATTGATCTTTTCATCTAACTCTTGGTAGAAAGTGAGAGAAAGATTTGAAAACACAGTAAAGGTAAGAGGTGAGCTTCAACCACACAGCTCAAAAATAATTGCTTAAAATCAGTGTTATTGCATTATCTTAGTGAACTAACGACTGCTCACTTGTTGGACTCTGGTGTTCATTGTTTCTAGTCTGTGTGTGTGACAGTGAATGGTGTGCAGCACTGTGTCAGTGACAGTTTGTTTTTGGAAAGAAGACAGTCCCAATGCAAAAGCCAGTAGGCGGTGGGTGGATTCAAATGAGGGGGACAACAGCGATGATGTGTTAGGATTCTTGAAAGCCGAACACATAAACCCTCATTCAAATTAAAGAGCTGTGTGAGGTGTTTAAAAAAATCTTAGCAATGTGGGTTTCTCGGATAAAGCTGCTAAAAAATCCAAATGTTTGTGGACAGCAGAGACATGCGACCAGCCTCCAGTGCACCCCTGGTTGTTGTATTTCATAGTTCAATGTGAAGTACAAACATTTCTGACTCTTAAGTCATTTTTCTGTGAAGCTGTCAGTGAAGGATCTGTTTGTCATGCACTTCCTGTCTGCCCTTCATGTGACTCATTGTGCGAATTCAGGTGTGTTGCCGTCCGTCAGTGCTGGTGAACAGCAGACGGCCCTCTGAGCATCTTTTATGTTAGAGCTGCAGAGTCGAAACAAAAATAATTAAAGGTTAATGGAGCAACACCAATCATCTGTGATGTGATGAAGCCAAATTATCTCCTTTCCTCTGTTTCACAAACATAAGACTGGGTGACACAGTACTATCACAGGTCTATAACGCACCTCATGTACCAGTGAGTTATATAAGCAGATTTTTCTCGTGAATGACTGTGCAGACGCATCAGAGCGATTTTAAGTTGCTTCATGCTAAACTAGGCCTATGGGTCAGCAGGCACTGTCACTGACAGTAGCACAAAACAGCAGTTCAAACCCACACTCTTAAACTGGGTCAGGCTGTGTTTGGTAACAGGATCTAACAGTGTCTTCTGGGCCCTGTACACAATTTTTGTGAGTGAATGTTCAAATTAAAACGTTTTATCTATGAGAAACAAGAGACTGTTGTGTGAGAACCTCTCTGTGTTGCACATCAGTTGAAGAGAAGTCTTTGATTTAGAAACAAGTTGCAAATGCAGGAGCGCTTTGATGTGACGCGTGTCCTCTTGCTTCAGAGCTAGAATGTGTTCTGTCTTTGAAGCAATAATTTATATAATTTAACCAAAAACATTGGTGAACCATTTGTGTCTGTTTTTACTGTATCTTCCTTTTTGAAGTAGAATAAAATGTCAGGAGTAAAAAGTTGTGTTTGTGTCTGGGTTGGAAGGTGTGGAAGCAACTGTGGGCAGAGATGGTGTTGAATTATGATCAATACATGTGGGTAAAAAATAAGGGCCTAACAGGTCACATAGCAAAAACACCCATAGTGAGTGTTTTTCTCACCAGTGGTAGGTGTTTTTTCTGTGTGACTTCTGTCAAAGGTGTAGAAACAAGGTGTAGAAACCAAACTGAGATAACAGTGCATTTCAGACCACACCTCATCTTCTACCTTATCATAATCGCTTTCATTCTGAGGATGTAAGAAGATTTATACCACTCCTATATAGGTTGGTTTGGAGGGAGACAGGCTTGCTGTTGTCTCCTGCTTCCCGTCTTTATACTAAGCCAACTGGCTGCTGGATGCACTGCAGCTTTATATCAAATAGAGCAAATTGAGGGTGGAATCAGTCATCTTATCTCACTCCCATAAAATCAGTAAATAAAGAAAGAATAAGCAGATTGACCAAAATATCGAACTACTGATATCGAGATGGGTAGATAGTGTACATTATTAATATGGGCACATCCAAAATTGTAGATAAATGTATGAAAAAAAAAATAAAATCCTGACAAAGATATTATAAATATGATTATTCTGTCAATAAACATAAATTCACAGTTGTGACTTTGAAAGTAAATATTAAGGAATCAATAGATACAGACATGGATCAATCTATTTGCACAAAATTGTCATAATTATCTACATTCTGTACCTCTAAATGGTGTAAACGATACATCTTTTTAGTCAAGCAGAGGACACGATCGCAAAACTTCCCCTCCTGGCAAAAAACTGTCGTCTCTCATCAGCAGCATTAGCAGAAACTGTGGCTGGTGGCTTATAGACTTTCCACACTGAGAAACAGTGGATACATCCACCATGGCATGTTTCACTGAAACATACTACACCTCAGGATATTGCATGAGGAATCAGCCCAGGGTTAACATAGCATGTGAATAAAGCAGATTAGAACAATGTCCTGGGGATGGACGCAAGAGTTCATCTCATCAGGGGTGAAAGAGACAAGCTTTGCCCTCTTTGAGTTACTGGGATGAGCTGTCTCTAAACAGACTCATGTTTTTGAGTATCAGCATGAAAATGAAGAAGATTTAATAGTGCTGGACTTCTCCTTGTCTGCAGAAGATGATTACTAACATGATGGATCTATTTCACTGCTGTTTGGAAGGTTGGACAAGGTTGGTCCTTGTCTCTTTGAGGTTTTTTCTATCTCTCACCTCAGAGAGAGGCAGATGGAGGCAATCAGCGGGCGGTCCTGAATTACAGTAATTAAAAAGACACGGACAGCCCTGCAAAGCCGGCCCAACATGAGAGCAGGGTAGTACCCAGATAGACGAGCAGTGTCAGAGGGAGGGAGTGAGAGATCAGATACTGAACACCCTTTATCAATTATTCTCAGTCTCTTTTCTCTCCCATCTTCTTCTCTCTGGGGTCAGGCTGGGGCAAGCTTTGTTGAAAAGGTGTTTAATTTTTTTCTCTCTTCACACGGTTGAAATTTGGCTGCTGCTGATAAGATTCTCCGCGGCATTGGCCGAGCTCATTTGAAGCCTTGACACCCTTTTTAGTCGACCAATAATCCAGACGGATGGCGACTGGACGACCTGATAGGGAGGGAGTCTGGACGTTTTGTACACAGTGTCCACAACAGGGTCTGCGTCAGCATGCACATGAGCGCATTCACGCATCACACACCTGCATAAACAAGGACAATGGCGACTCAAGGACGTCATTAATGGGAAATGAGAGAAAAACCCAGCTGAGCTTGTTATTTACGTTTTGCAGATGTATTATTGTGAGGGTGTGTGTTCACCTATGCTGCATCTCATTTATTCCTTCTTTTTTCTTTTATGTGATCTTTAATTAAATTCTTCCAATGTAGATAAGCATGGTGGTAACAGTTACAGCCTGATTATCTTGTACATACCAATGAAATGGGCACCTATCAGTAGTAACAATACCACTCAAAATAATGTTACCTGATATACAGATCAGTAGTCACAGAGAGCTTTCATGGCCTGTATTGCATTCTTGGTATGAGGGGGCTAGCTATGTTGCTACTAATGAGTACAATACCAGTGAGCTTGGGCTAATTTCAAGTGATGTGTTGTGTGTATGCAGGAATTAGCCCATAACACAACCCATAATTCACCCCAGATGTGAACCTTAATTTCATGGCTACCTCCTCCAGATGTCAACCAACACCTCTGAAGCTCAGTACAGAACGCAGAGACAACAAGACTCGAGGAAATCACTGCGCCAGATCAAGAAATAGCCTCCACACACAGCCCTGCTGGAAAACCACAAACTGCCCTTTTTACACTTCAGATTTTATACGGATTAAAACAAACGTCAACAACATCCCGTGTGAATTCTTGAGGTTTCGGAGTGCTGTTAGGAAAATTCTGTCACCACTTTGAGCCAGGTTACTTTAAAGCTAAACTTCCACCCACATGTGCAATGCTTTATCCTGATGGTAGTGCACTACCACAAAAAAGAAAACAGCCATTATCTAAGCTGGCATACAAGATTTTCTAAAATTAAATACTGAAAATTAACAAAGAAAAACAACAACAGCAAAATTGACTAAAACCATCACTTTAAAATGGACATGTCATTCACGCATGATGAATAATTCATTACATTGTTATATATAATGCAGGCTGTTCCATAAACCTTTTCTAAGTGTATTTGGCTCCAGTGGTGATGATCTGATGATATGACAGGACATGTATTATGTACTGAGTAATTTCATTGTCACAGGCTGTGATCTAAAGCTTCACTTGCAGGGCTCCTTATTCCCAACACACAGTCACACAGGTACGTCTGTGTCACACGTGCACAGGTTAGCCCAGGTCTTGTTCAGACAAGGTCATTGTTGACGCAGGAGTGTCGGTGTTGGATGTCCTCAAAGGAGTGCAAACCATGGGCCCACAATAACAGCTCAGTCGGAGCTGCCTTCCACCTAATCTCCTGTGTCAAGGCAACATTAAAGTTGCATTGTAGAGAGGGAGAGCTCATGTGCCACGCAGCCCCATGCGGCTGATTGGTACAGAGAGTAGGTGCACAAAGCTGGCGGTTCACTCATTTGCTGTTCGTTAGTGGCATGGATGCTACTTCTGCATTCTAATTCTGCTAAGCACTTATCATGAGCCTAAACATAGCTTTCATTCAGTAGCTTTGATCAAATACTGGATAACTGTCTTAAAAATCACAAATCATCAAAATGTTTTTTAACGAGGTAGATGTGTAGAAAAGTGCTTGAAACAGGAAAACCCTGCATATCTTATTATCTAAAGGCTCAAAACAAAGCAGTCTTTTTTACACAGGGATAAAAGTGAGCTCCACAGTGGGGGGACTTGTAAATCCACTGAAACAGTACAAGGTATTGGCAAATCATTATGTCAAACAGGAGTTGTAGCTCGGGGCCGGAGGGAGACACACACACAAAAAAAAGATTAGGCAGGCACGTCTGCAGATAAACATTTGTGGCACATCAAAGCCTTGAAGAGAAAAGGACATCAGAAAAGTGGCTTCTTTCAGCCAGCGTGGACAGACTTGTATGCCATGGATCAACCAGATTAAAGGGGGCTGCAAAGTGAGCCAGTGATCATGTCAGTCAGGTTATTCTGCTGGATATTTATAGTGACTAGGGCTCAAATTTGGTCAATAACAAATTAACAAAGTGTTAGAACAGAAGTCATCTGGATGAAGCTCATTCACCAGGAACATACCATAACTTCGAGCACAAACACTCTCAGCTTGAGCACGGATGGAGAGAGGAAAGAAAGACAGTTGAATTGCACCATGTAGAGGATGATCGTTTTTTGCCAGCATATGGGTGCACAATTGGGTCAGGAGACAAGCAAGCCCCTGTGGACTGCGGACAGATGTAATCCATCTCTGACTGTGTTGATGTCCTGCCCCATCCTGTCTCTCTCACAGGCATGCGGTGATCAGACAGTGACCAGTGAAAAAAAACTGCTATGCCTTGAGGATGCAGATGAGCAGAAAGGAAGATGCATGAATGATGGCGGGCTTCATTGCTTCCATGACATCTGCCATCATTTGCTATCATTGGAAGCCTTGTGGATTTTGTTTTCATGGAGAGGAAGAGGCAGGAATGATCAAATCTAAAATATATTTGGGAAAAAAAGGCGCTTCTAGGATCACATCATTGGAAAACCATATTTCTCTGCTTTAGTGTTAAAGGTCACATCTTTCATTTCTGTTAATGATCCATTATCTATTTTTAAATGCACATTTAATTAAAAAGTTAGTCATGCATAAGCTTGACATTATGTCTAAAAGCCTTTTTTTTTTTTCAATTTAATCAATAACGCATATCCTGCAATATATAATCAATATGAAAAAGCCTGTAAGGCAGTAACACATTGTTCTGTGTACACCTGGGCTTTTGCGTTAGGCTAATGTGTGAATGTATCACATAAAAAAGTGTGACTGCGCTCTAAACTTTGTGTTGGTCAGCAGTTCAATGGTAATGATGAGCCAGGTGTCTGTCCTTTGGCCAGCTGCCTGGAAATGACATTAGATTAGGCTGCCAGGGTGAAGGTGGAGGGGCGGGGATATATGGTGCTCTTTGGAACAGATGAGGTGAGATTTTCATGAAATGCATCAATCATGTCATTGGCATATAGCACTGACCTAGTCGCACAATCATTTCAGCGTGAGAGCTGCATTATGACAAATGTCAATTTGAAGTATGGGAGGGCGCGTCGTCTATATATTGTGCACTAACCAGCCTCCTCTGCTCCACAGGGCAAAGTGCAGCTCTTTTTTCTGAGTGTCAGCACACTAGGCTACCTTATTATCACTGCAACTCCAGCTTTTTATTATCTTTTTTTATTTCATTTATCACCTCTGTGTTTTTTCCTTTATCTTATATCTTTAAATTTGCCTTTTATTGTGAGGCATTTTGTGATATCTGCTCTAGAAAGGCTTGTGACCCCCTCAAAGTGAAGCAATGTTTACATACAATCCACTGGCACAGCTTGAGTACTAGTATATGAGATGCAGGTAATTCAACCTTCTCAAATTGCCTCAGTTTTTAGGGGTCTGAAAATGTAAATACTATCCAATATTTCACAAAATTTCACAAAAAAATACCAGAACGTTTGAGAGATTAGAGACAAAACAATGTTTCATGCTAATCATCTCAGGGCCGCTCAAATTATCTTCCATTATCTTCCCTCAGGTTGAGAACCAGTTCAATAGACCATATAATATATCAGCCATACTGTATATCCAAAGCTTAGAAATTGAGGGTAATTTAATAATTGTCTGCAATGAAAGAAATACCGGATCAACAGCTAATATTGTCCTGTGACCTTGTGAGTATGAGCCAGTGATTAAATGAGGGGAAATACCTACAGTATGCTGCACGGTTCAAAGTAATATATTGGCAGCAACTGGATTCATTAGTGTATCTTTGTGGTGATTTGATGGGAGCTCATGGGACAGATCAGCTCCCATCATCCAGATTAAAACATATAAGGACTTTACACCCATCCAGGGCAGGTCGCCTAATGCCCTGCAAATAATTCCCCAATCAGCACAATGACATGCATGTTGCATACACACATGCACGCACACACACACAAACGCACACTCAAAGGTCCCAGTGAAAAACATCTGTCACTTCAGTAGTCTGCTTATCTGGCCAAGCCATGTCAGTGCTCTCCCGTGTGGTCACAAAGGCAGCAGTGGTGTTTTATGCTCTGCAGATGAGTTTGCTGATAGCCACACTGCTTAAGCCTCAGTGCAGTTCAAACCCTGAGACAGCTGGGAGTGGTCTCTGGCTTTTCTGTGAAACACAGACAAAAGACATGCCATTGGAGGTAATTAATGGTTTATGTGACAAACACATACAGCCACACAAAAACAGGATTTGGCTAGCCTGGTCTCACAAAACACCACAGCCACCACACACACACACACACACACACACACACCATAACGCCCCCACACCTTCCAGAATGAGCCCCTTGAAACCACCCGGGCACCCCCCCCCCCTCCGGACTAGCCCCCCCACAAGCCTCTCCTTCCTCCCTCTCACACTCTGTGGTCTGAGCTGCATGCTCACTGTCCCGAAACATGATGAACCATTCAGCCCTATGGGAATATTCTCCTCCCAGCAAGCTAGCGTCAGCTACATCTGTGTCTGTCAGCCACAGTGGATGCAGCGGCAGCTGTAGCAGCGGCGGCAGCAGCAGTGTGGCAGCAGCAGTGACTTGGCTGAGGTGTCAGGCAGGCTCTCAGTGACATTCTGCCTCAACTTGGCTGAGAGGCGGCACACTTCATCCAGCTCAGATCACACTGGGAGGAAAAGTTCTCCCTCGTCCTCTTTCTTTATCTCCGTAGCAGATTCTTTTTATTTATGAATGACTGAGGAAGGATGCGCTGCAACTTGAGGATACTTTTCTCCTCTGGGCACTCAGTGGCTGTGTTGGATGGCTGATGGAGAACGTGATGCTGTACTCTGTGCCTCTTGAGCAGGGATGACCGAAGCCTTCTGGTGTCCACGTCTCCTCCTACACTTTGTCCTCTTTCTCCTCTGTGCTCCCCTCTGGCATCCAAGGGTCAAGTCAGTAGGATTTCTCATCCACCTCTATCCTCCTCCAACTGTGTGATCCTATTCCTCAGTGCAGCACTTGACCTGAAGGCTTCCCAGGCAAAACAAAGGGATTAACTATGAACTTTGCTCTCACCGGGAGACACAGTGTGCCCTTACAGAGAAGACTGAGATCTGATGAAAGTCAACTGTGAGTATGTTCATCTGTTTTTTTTCTCCTCTACATCAGTGACTTGTTTCACAGTCTCTAGAGAATCATGAGTGATTGAATATGCACTTTTTGATGAATGCACAAAGGCGTGACCTGGATTTAAGGGGAAATAGCATCATGTGTGCACAAGTGCATGTCTGAGAGGTCTCAGCATGTATTTTTAATGTAGCCTTTTACCTTAATGAAAGCAGCAGAGGATGTGCAGCCGGAAAGATGTGTGTGCATCTGGTCTTCACTTAGTGTATAGAAAAGTCCAACATATTAAACTGAATATGCATTTGGTCACATTGTCAGGTACATTTTAAAGCCTAATAGTTATTGCTGAATGACTTGAAGAGATGTGTGTTTCCATGCGCTGTAAGTCAATAAATACCTCACCTCTTCACATAGTGGCACATCTATTTTAAACACTCTATTCTTTGTCTATGGTGAGTCTTTATCTCACATTCAAGTCTGCTTTGATCTGCTTCATCCATCTTCCACATATTTCTATAAACAGTCGTAGCCTGTCAGTAGTACACCATCATACCCTCCACACCCTGTCTCCCCTCCTTCTATCTCCTTTTAGACTTGTCCAAAGCGGTATCCTTATGTCAACTGCGTGTGTTTTAAAATGTCTTTTTATTCCTTACCCCAAAGAACAATCAATATTTTTCTCCAACACCTGAATCGCATGTCTCTCACCTCCTTTCCCCTCCTCTCTTTGATTTCGTGAAAATGACAAAACAAGAAAGGATTAAGCAGTGAAGCGTGATTTTAACGAGTCCATCCAGCCCCCACAGATCTTGTGAGGTGTTTCTGCAATTGTAGAAAGGTGCTGGTGCCTCTGGAAGCAGCTGCCATGAAACAGCAATGGTTTGTTGCATTTGGAAAAATCGTGACCTGATTGGAGTCCAGACTTGACTGTTTTTGTGCAGCTTTTTTTTTTTTACTTCAGGTAACATTCTTTGTAATTGTAAATGGTGGTTTGGGGGGTTGTCCAGCAGGGACATACTTTTAATACAGCATGAGACCTACTCCCATTTGACTCTAATTTTACCTACAGCATGCCAGGGAGCTAAATTTGTAAGCATATTAACAAGCTGAGGTGGCAGGTGGTCATTCTGGAGAGAGACGTTCCTATTGGTTGTTCTGCAGACGCACGCACGTCCATTCAGATGGATTCAATGGCGAAAAATCCTGCAACTTGTCATACATTTCCAATACCTCCTTTGCCTAAAATGGAAGTTGGTCGATGGGTTGCAAAGATGTATGATGACAAACGGTGGGGAATAACTTTTGAGGGGGGGCAGTGGTGTGTGTGTGGTGCACTTGGTGAGGCTCACGCTGTGGAGAGCGGGTACTACATGGCATGAGGTTTTGCAGTGAGACTTTCTGCTGCTGTTTGAATCTGTGGGTTCGGTGGGAGGGGCTTAGCAGAGTGATACAAGGCTGCAGAGAGAGAGGTGGAGGGCTTTGCTTGGTTTGCATAGGCTTTGCCTTCTGCAGCTTTAACTGAAAATTGACATTTGAAACAGCACAGAGGTTATTCACACAGTGAAAACTGCTTGTAGCTAATGTCACATCTATCCAGGTCAAATTGATCACTGTAAGAGGATGATTATAATAACCAGATTGTTGTCTTTTTCTTTATTTCGCATGCACATAGCCATCTGAATGACATTTGTGTATTTATTACATGAATTAAAAGTAATGAAATGGAAAGCTATGCTATGAGTTGGGAACAAACATTACACAACAGAGCCGTATTTAGAAAACTCTTCACAAAAGAACACAAATGAGTTTATAGCCACATCATTATCCAAATGATGGGGCATTAATGAAATGTTGTCTCTCAGAAAAAAGAGTGACGAGAGGCATTAAGCGTTATTGTTATATTCCCTTCAGCAGCTGCCAAAACCACTGGGGTGTCCATAAGTAGATCATAATATAAATGTAATGATCACAGTTATCATTTCACATTTGAGAAGAGATGTAATTCAAGTTTGTACTTGTTTTAAAATCGCATGGGAGAAAACATTTATTGAATAAACAAAAAGCAGGAAAGTATATTCTGTGCAGTGGACATTATCCATCCTAACATATGCCTCTGTGATGAATAGGGCTGCATTCCAACACTGACACACTAATAAACCTTTCACATTTCATGTTCAAGTCAGATCTTACATGTGAACAATTATAATCCTCTTTCTTCCTCCTCCAATGCCTGATACACAGTGATTCAAGCATTTATTAGGTTCTCACATATGCAGGAATCTTAATCATGGGTCACCGGGCTCACTACAGGATGCACGAACCATTGTGCCAAAAAGCTCTGGGCTGATTTGCACATCATACATACTCACCACGCAGACACACATGGTGTCCTTTGCCTCCTTCACTTTGACTTGGATCTCTTTTGCCTTCTTCTTCTTTTGGACTCTCTCATCTTCTTTCCCTTTCTTTCACAAATGCCACATACACACACACACACACACACACACACACACACACACACACACACACACACACACACACACACACACACACACACACACGCTATTTGCTTTTTACATTTCTGCTGTACAGAACAACTGAGCTTCAACCAAAGAGAGTGTAGAAAAAGGTTATGTATGTCTGGGAGGCCTGGTGGGGGCCAGTGTACGGAGCCACTGCACAGGAGCACTGATGGCCAGCTGCCAGACAACCTGCAGGAAGCCATCCTTCAGCATATCCACCTCTGCACTCAGTATGGAGGCTCAGGACAGATTTGTGCTACCTAGTCTCTTCTCACAGACTGGGCACTGTTAATCACTGGATCAATGACCATTACTTATGCATACTGAGCTGAGCCGGATATTTAAGAAGGCAGTCGGATACTCTTTGGATGTATATGTAATGAGGAAGTTTTCAGCTTTCTTGGCAAGAGTACTTGGCACAGATTCATAGGGATGACTTCTGGATATAATATCCTTATTCTCATACACTGTATGAACAAGTCACACATACAGTGTAGTTTGCTACAAGAACTTCTGAAGCATTTTTGTTGTTCAAACCTTTAGTCTGACTAGACAGCATCACAAAGCTCTCCCCATTATGCGTCACAATTTGATACACAAACTGCATCCATAAAAAGTCCAAAAACAGGCCACAACAGACCATATTCACTATTTTTAGCGATGCAGCATCCATGTTTACCCCACACTCTGAGTTCTGAGTGTACCATTAAAAATGCTTCCTGCTTCGATTTAGAAGCTATTAGCAGGCTTGACTTGTTCTACTGGTTGAGGTCAAGAGGTAAAATGAGTCCAGTCTTTGTGTGTGTGTGTGTGTGTGTGTGTGTGTGTGTGTATGAGTGTGTGTGTGTGAGTGTGTGCATGTGCGTACGCTTGGCAACATGTCATCAGTGAGTCAGGAATATCCTCATTTCTCAAAAGCTGCAGCTGTCATCATGAATTAAATCTTTTTGTGAACGTTTGACGATGATGGTTCCGTCCATCCACTTTGTTCAGAAAACAACAACAACGCAATACTCCAAAGACTTTTTCAGCTGGTGTATTTTGTTTGAATTCCTAACACACTGGCTTCAAAGTCTCGGCAGAGTTTAAAATGATCATAGAGCACTACAAAATATAACACTGAAAATACACTGAAAATGAGAGTCTACAGCTATGCTAGCATCTCTGTGAGGTTGTTCTTGATCTTAGTATGCTAACATTTGCTAAATTTAGCACTAATGTATTGCTCAGACAAATGGGATTGCCATTAGTTTTGCAGGTATTTGGTCATAAACTGACGGATAGGACAAGTGAAAACTTTGATATGATGATGGTGCTAAATGTCAGGGGATCAAAGGTTTCTGAGGGCAACATGAAGATCTGCTCCCAATTTCATGGCAATTTATTCAGTAATTGTGATGGACCCTCCGACCAACCAACACTGCCATTCCTAGAGTCCCATCGCTGGCTAAAAATATTGGAAACACTTTGAGTTAGCAAGAACATTCTCCCCCTCTGAGTGGGAAAAGGAGGAAAAAGTTATCTTTGGAAATCAATGTGCCTTTTTACCTCATTATGAGGACTTCTGCCAAGGTAAACAAGAACAAAATGACGAATAGCTGGGTTTGTGCACACCAGGAAAAAGCAGACAGTGTGGACAAACTCATGGCACCTCCAGTGTAATGATGTGGGGATTTGAGTGATGTGATATGAAATGCCATTCTATAACAGGATGAGGGACAATCCGAGTCCAGCAGGAGGACCCCCACAGTGACTGGAATGTTATTTGTGTGGGCCTCAGGCTGCCGCTGGCATTCCTGCTAACCTGGCACTGTCAAAAGAATGCCAATGAGTAAGGAACTTATTTCTCAAATACGGGGAAATGATTATGTGCAAAGCATTGCAGTGTGGTCAGAAATTGCGATAGGACCTCTCCAGTAGAGAGTAGTTAAGACAGATCAGGCAGTTTGGGATGAACATGTATAAACAAACCCAACAGATTGAGCATGAAGGAAACAAAGCAACTGTGAAAATGTTATTCCAGCTTAATCTTCAGCCAACTTTATTTCATGTCCAATGCAATGAGGAAACTGCAGGGTGAACCACATCTCACCCAATCACAGCACCAGAGTTACATTTAGTAACTTTAAGTTCTGTTTGTTATCTTAACAATCACAAAGTTTTATCCATCCTTCTGTGTTCACACTCAGTTTACTGAAACAGACTGTGCTGTCCTGATACAAACCACAAACCACCCTTTGCAGTCCGAAAATGAGAGATGCTGTACTGTATATGGGAGTGGTCAGGATTAGTCATCTAGGATCTGAATCACAAGCTGTGGTTACATGTTCACTGTTTTTCATTCTGACTGAAATCATTCGGATTGAAGATTTTGGGTCAGCTGTTTACATGGGATGTGATCTAATACAATGTGGTGCTGACATGCATTTAATCTGAACAGCTGTGAGACGTGCAGAAAATGACGAATACATCATGCATTCCGCTTCCTCAGCAGCTACCTTTCAGCACCTACCCATGCAGCAATATCTCTTTAGCACACATTTGATCAGCTCCACGAAGATGGATGCTGTCCTATTTTACTGTTTATATGAAAAGCAAACTCTGCAGAGGTCCAGTCCAACTTGAAAGCCGCCATTTTTTGGAAGTGGATAAAACATACATCCCAACATATTTACATCAAGATGGAGGGCAAGCGTCAAAGGAACGCAGCCAGAAAACACTCAGGATAAACTGTTTTTCTTTAGACGAGTTTATGAAAAGGTTAGAACTAACATTCTGCAACCGATTGCAATTTCAACAAATTGCAATTTTATTACATTTTCAATTGTCAATTTTGACCTGTTAATTCTGATTGAGGTGTTGATACAGAGCATTTTCTGTTTGTTCTTTTAAACCCACATCAGAACATCAGGCTCCATGCATCCCCCAGCATAGTGCTAATAAATGTGTTGACTGCTTGCCCTGATTCTCTATGAGCATGGGATTAGATTGACTGAGGGGGATATTGTAAAGCTGTTACTCTGCCCACATGTATGTCAGCAGATCTACACCCACACCCTGGCAGCAGGTCTGAAGGTCCAGTTGCTAACAACCCACATGGAGTATTTTCTCTGCGGAGGTGATCTGCCCCAGAGTTCACTGTGGCTCCACACTGAAATCCTCAAACAGTCTGTGTCTCCCAGGTGGTGGATTTAAGCCACTGTAGTTGTACGGGTCATTTTCAATAGTAAATCATGATTCTGGAGAACGTGAACATTCAGAACTTGGAAGGTCATACACCAGATGCTAAGATGAAACAAGGTGCTGAAATTCCCTAATTTTAAGCAGAGCAAGCGGCATGGCTGAAAATACTAATGCTGAGAGTCCTGAGAGAGGAGCGTCATCTATGGAAAGCTGGAAGGAGGGAGTGAGAACTGATTATCTCAACTGACCGTGTGCAACAGAATCTAGCCTCACACTCGAATACTGTACAGTCTGAATGGGCACAAATCTGTGCTTTCCCCACGGAGTATAGTCATCCATCTGCATATAAAAACGTTCTTCCACACATTTGATAAAAACCTTCAAGGCAAGACCACATGGCACTGTCATGAATTTGTAGGTCATGAAAGGCAAATAGGAATTTCCCACGAGCTTCAAACACACAGATCCAGGCTGGCATGGGTAAGCCCTTCAGCCACTATCGATTGGTGCGTCCAACACACAGGGATGAACTGCGCACACACACAACTGCTGTAGCCTGAGAATGGAGGCACCATGTGTGAAGGAGGGTGTGAAGGGTATGTGCTGCTGCCCTCTACTGGTGGATGGTGTGTAGTTACGTGTGAGAGTTGCAATGATCATGGATGTGATTTAATCAACCATAACAACAGTGCTTAAAAGGTGTGTGGGACCTGTAAACAGGATGTTTTTCAGCTCTTCTGGGCAAACTAAGACTGGAAAATATTACTTGATGTACTGCTGCTGCTGTTGATGTACTGAAAATGGTTCAGTTTCTACAGTATGAATGAGCCCCAATGCTATAGAGCTGCAGAGATGCAAATGCATTGCAGGGCTAGAGAACTGCAGCGGATACCCACACAGAAAACCTTAACTTGTTTGAGTGTTTTAGTGCAACCACTCTTAAAAGTTAAGATGCACTGCAGAAATGGTGATTTGATGCATGGCTGACAAATTAGCTGGCAGTGAAATTGAAATGTAGGCACATTTATGTGTTTCACCAGCCTTAAAGTTTGGCACAATCTGCACCCAGCATTTTCTACACTTTCACCAAATTTCATGCCTGAATGTACAGTACTGGCTCCCTTAGTGTGCTCCAACATTGGATTTCTGTGATCAGGAGATGCAAATGTTCACATAGGTTGACGTGTACTTAGCAATGGAGGTAGTATTTCAGTTTCTGGTGGGGTGCATCTGTTTGGAATGATATGATGACCATGATGACCTCTCTCATCCTGCAGGCAAATCATTTTACCTCCCACAGCGTATTCAAGTTGCCTCTAGCTGTAGATGTGACTGTGCTTTTCTGACATGATGTTATCTCAGCTAAAGACAGGCAGCTTTTTCATGGCATTTCCAGTTTTTTGCCCAGTGCATGCTGGGTAAGGCTCCCAATGACTGCGTGTAATGTTTGTATAGAGAATGAATGGAGATGTACCCTCAAAATTAGTCTGAACAGATTCATTAATTAAGGCAGATACTGCTGCATTTACACACTTGCATTGACTTATTTATTTATTACTATCGGATGCATTTATTCTGGAGAAATGTTATTCAAGAACATCACAAATTGGCACTGTCTTACCATCAGTCACAGTTTGCACACACTGAATTTCTTGACAAAAAACCCAAAAGGTGTAAAGCTGGTAGGCACTAAGACCAAATTACCCCAAATAACCACCATTATATAATTTGTTGGAGGATTTTAGGTTTTTCACAAATCAGAATAATCTATCATATTTTTTCATATTATCACAGAGAGGTGCCCATCCTAGTGAACTAGTGAGTTGGTGAATTTATGCACTATTAATACAACTGCGCAGATTTAGAGCAAGGAATTAAATTATGTAATGACCTGAATTTTTTAAATGTGCCACAGATGTTTGCAGAGATTGCCTAAAACGCTCCATATGGGTGTACTCATATGAGCTTTATCTAATTGTTTGACAATAGCTTAATAACATTTTTTCAGTGGATGCAACAACAAATAATAAGGAAAACAATGCTATCAACACCAACTACCAACTTCTTTGCAATTGAAGTAAATGCTATCACAAAATCTGATTTTACATTTTGTTTCAAGAAGCAAACGTTAAGCTTGTATGTTGTCCTTTGTGGTATCAAGCCATCTGTGAACATTTGGTGCATAACATGCTGAACTAATGCCATCTAGTGGCTATATATGGAACGTTTTAGGATAAAGATTAACATTTTCTTTCTTTTCTTTGCAGGAGATCATCCTGAAAAAGACAATCCAAACACCCTAATCATGGTTGGATGTTAATAAACACGAGAAGACCATGGAAGGAGAGATCATGCTGAACTCCACTGTAAATACCAGCACAATGGATCTCCACATGGTCACTCACAGTCTGTGGGAGGTGATCACCATTGCCACTGTGTCGGCTGTTGTCAGCCTCATCACCATTGTGGGGAATGTCCTGGTGATGCTCTCCTTTAAAGTTAACAGCCAGCTAAAGACAGTGAATAATTACTACCTGCTGAGTCTGGCAGCTGCTGACCTCATCATAGGTGTTTTCTCCATGAACCTGTATACCTCTTATATACTGATGGGCTACTGGGCCTTAGGGAACCTTGCCTGTGACCTGTGGCTGGCAGTGGACTATGTAGCTAGTAATGCCTCAGTCATGAACCTGTTGGTGATCAGTTTTGACAGATATTTTTCCATCACCAGACCTCTGACCTACAGGGCCAAACGGACTCCCAAACGAGCTGGGATCATGATAGGTTTGGCCTGGCTGGTGTCACTTATTCTATGGGCCCCACCTATTCTCTGCTGGCAATACTTTGTAGGGAAAAGGACTGTCCCTGAGAGACAATGCCAGATCCAGTTTTTCTCTGAGCCTGTGATTACCTTTGGGACAGCGATTGCTGCCTTTTATATCCCTGTATCAGTTATGACAATCCTCTACTGTAGAATCTACAAGGAGACAGAGAAAAGGACCAAGGATCTGGCGGAGCTGCAGGGGATTAACTATCCCACAGACTCTGGGGTCACCCAGCCTCAGAAGACTATTATCAGATCCTGTTTTAGCTGTAAATTACGGTCTGTGTCACATGACAGGAATCAAGCCTCTTGGTCCTCCTCCAGCAGAAGCAACGCTGCCAAATCAGCAGCCACAACCAATGACGAGTGGTCCAAAGCTGGTCAGCTGACCACCTTCAACAGTTATGCCTCCTCTGAGGACGAGGACAGGCCCGTGTCTCCAGGGGGCTTCCAGCCTTCCTTCAGGAACCAAGCTTGCGAGACCATCAAGAGTGGAGTGGGCAGTGAGAGTGAACAACTCAGCAGCTACGAAGAGGACAGCTTCTTCCAGACACCACCCAAAAGCAACTCTCAGAAGAGCAGCAAGTGCGTGTCCTACAAGTTCAAGCCCGTGGTCAAAGATGCTCATGTGGAGCACCACAGCAAAAACGGGGACACCAAAATGACGTCGTCAACGTTCTCCTCAGCCGAGTCCATGAGCGTTCCATCCACCTCGTCGACGTCTAAGCCCATAGATGCCACACTGAAGAGCCAGATCACCAAGAGGAAGAGGATGGTGCTGATCAAAGAGCGGAAGGCAGCTCAGACACTCAGCGCCATCTTACTGGCCTTCATCCTAACATGGACGCCTTATAACATCATGGTGCTTATTTCCACTTTCTGCTCAGACTGCATTCCCCTCTCACTCTGGCATTTGGGCTACTGGCTGTGCTATGTCAACAGCACCGTTAATCCCATGTGCTACGCCCTTTGTAACAAGACTTTCCAAAAGACCTTCCGTATGCTCTTACTTTGCCAGTGGAAGAAGAAAAGGATTGAGGAGAAACTATACTGGTATGGACAAAACCCTGTGGTCAGCTCCAAACTCACATGAACTTATTTTTTTTAAAGATGGTGTATAATGATGGCTGTAAATTATTTGTATTGATAATCTTGGCTTTATCAATCTGAATTCTACATATTAGGTGACACCAACAGTAAAAATAGGATATCAAGGGGCTGGTACGATTTCTCGTGCTCATTAATCAGTAGGTCTGCTACAGTGTATGTTAATTAGTGCTCAAACTTTGGAAATGGAAGAACAATGTCCCAAAATAATTATTGACAATATGTAATATAGTATATTGATCAAATAAAATTAGTGGGTGTAAATAGATTCCAAAATACTGCATGAAAACGCCAGTTTCCTCTGATTTTCCTCTTGTGGAGGAAATGCCATCAACACAGATTATTTCATGTTGTACTGTATTCATGTTCAAGATGTACAATTTGGTATCTGGAGACCATGACAAAATTGTTTCAGTCTCATAATTAACACTGTATATTGGTTTAATGATAAAAAAAAGAAAATGCCAGTATCCTCCCTCAACTTGAGGCTCTTCCACCCAAAATGTAACACACGCAGGTATGTTTAATTCTGTCAGTATTGTGTTTGTATTGAGGTTGCACACTTTGGAATTACTGCTTTATTTTAAAGGGCTAATATTCGTTGTCCTGATGTCAGAATCTGCTTGCTCAGTCAAGATTGTAGCTTGATACTGATCAAAGCCTCTTCACACGTGCCAATGCCATTTGTCAGGTGAGTGAATATAGATTCAGCTTCATTGTTTCACATTACACATTCTGCTGAGTAATGACTCCATAAATTAAATAACAAAAAATAACCCCAATAACCCCAAACTGAATCCTACTGGTCTACACTACAACCCCTACAAACTTGAAAGACTCGCTAGTCATTTCATTTAATCAGAAAAGTGTGGAGGATTTAAGAGCACACATTGTTTATTATCATCTGTTTATTAATCTTCATTCTCAGGATATTTTCTTTTCTTGAGTATTGCTATACAGTATTTGTTTTCTCTGGATTACTGTAGCTAAATTAATATGTCATCATATCTTCATTGTATTTCTGGCAAACTTGTAATGTACTGTGGCAAATAAAAAAAAATGTTGTTTGTGAAATGTTCCGTAAGCAGTGGATTGGAGATGACATGCAAAAGATATTTTACATGTGTCACGCTACAATGTCATGAAACACTTTTTGTAACTGTGATAAACCAGAAATCTGCACTTGCAATTTGGGGAATGAAAGAGATTCTCTGCTCCATGTATTGATAATAATGTGTGATGGAAACAAAGCTAGAGCTAAAACTGTAATGCATTTTCATACTGTGTTCCAAGTTTGTGAATCAGTTGTTGTTCTTTTCAGTATTTTGTGATCATGTCCATGCATTTCTGAATAAAATGTGGTGAACTGAATGTAGTGTTCATTGCAAGAAAACCTAACCCCCCCGCCCAAAACAGCTGCCAAATCCCGTGTCATTCAGTCTCACAAATCCTAAGAGCCCTTATAGCTCATCCTTCTTGCATTCTCCACTGTGAATCAGTTTAACTGTGTCTGAAGGTCTCACCATCATCCATGCATACTTGCACAGTCGCTCCTTATTGCAGTCCTTTTGCCAGTAGATGACATTCCTGCGATTGAGGTTGGCACCAGCACAGGCGTCGTACCACCAGCCTCCTCCTGGCACCCCCTGAAACTCCAGTTTAGCACAATTTTGGAAATAATTGTCATTGTCTCTGTCTTTAGTGGTGAATCTCTGGTTGTCGTGAAGGTAGTTCTCTGTATCCAGGGTCAGAGCGTCCATAGCTGTGCCTTGGAACAACCCCAGCCTCAGCCTGAATGCTGATGATTCATCCTCCACCAGGAATGGATCATACTCCCCCATTTTAGTGATGGCATCTCGGTCCACTAATTTTACTCCCAGTGTATAGCGCCCAGGGCCTTGAGTGAGCTGATGAAGGTATTCATTCCCGAGCCAGTGATCACCGGTTACATCCCCAAAGCCCAGCCTGTATTCATCCCAGGTACGATCGAAATTCACACTGCTGTTGACGGTGATATGCTGCACCACGGTCCAGCCTCCCTCCTGCATGGCACAGAAGGCCACGATGGGGGAGTCACCTGGTTGGATGAGATACACCCCGTCTCTGGCCTGGCCTGAAGAGGCGATCAGCATTTCATGGCAGTCTCTGGGCAGCACTGTTGATCAAATTAATATATCAGCCATTACTGTGAATTAGTAAAGGATAATTGCACTTATTTAAAACTTCTTTTCAGATATGCACACTGAAATTCAATAATATCAAATTAATCACAACTACCTTTTTCTTATTTAATGAACAGTTTGACATTATGGGAACTATGCTTATTCACTTTTGTGAGTTAGAGAAGACTGATGCTGCTCTCCCACCCGGAAGACACTTAACTTAGCTTAGCACAAAGATGGGAACAGCGGGAAAATAGCTAGTGTGAATCTGACCAAAACAAAATCCAACAAATTATTATTACAAGTTATAGTATATTGTTTGTCAATCCATGTGAAAACCAAAGCATGAAAACTACAGTAAATGGTTTTATGGGGGATTATGTGTTGTTCTATGACTTGGCTGGGGTGCAGAAACTTCCTGGAATCCTGGACCATTATCATGATTAAAACACTTTGGTATTTGTACTGATTAAACAAACAATACTGTATAGCATGTTAATTTGTAGGCTTTAGAGTTGCCGGAATACAGACTTTGTTACCTTTGGACAGAACAAGGATAGGTTTTTCCCCTGTTTCCAGCCATTGTCCTCAGCTAAGCTAGTAGGCTGCGAGCTTCATTGATTGCTTTATTGAACAACATTTTTTTTTTTCCATGATGGCAAAGTCATGACCCACCCTAATCTGACTGATTGGTTAGCAAGAAACTTTCAGCAAGAAACAGCAAAGTCAGGAATCAGCCTTTACTTTGAAGCACTGTTTCTCAACGTCAGGTCAACATGCTAAAACCTTGATCAACTGCCAATCTATCACAACTGTTTGTCTGGCAAACTATGTCATCAAAATATACTGTACAAATCACCTCACAGGACCTAACACTTATCATTAATGAGTTACTAAACAATTTGGGTGTACAGCCTGGAATTTGACCCACTGACATGAGAATGGAACAATCTGAGATAAAGGTAATTCAGCATTTAAGAGCAATCACAGGACTGAGTTTGGAAGATTCTTCAATTACACACAAAGTACATACTTGAAATACACAGCAACAAGAAAAGCCAAGCTGAAAGTGAAAATGTACACGTATAAATACCTCTCATGTCACGGTTCAGGACAAACTTATGCTCATCTGGAGGAATGAGATTCAGGTTCTCAGCTTGGAGATGCTCCATGTCAAGTCCAGCCACACTGTGCAGCAGCAGGGCCACTGCTGGCAGCCAGCATCTCAAATACATCGTCCTTCACTTTGCTCTGCTGTCAGACCAACAGTGTTTAGTTAGTGATACAGTACTGCAAGCTAATAATCCGACTCAGTGAACTTGAATGAAGGAACGAAAGATATCTTGAAATGTAAAGTCAATGGTCTTACCTTCAGAGCCACATGCATGAGGTGACAGAAATATGCTGCTCTCTGTACCCAAATCTTTTCCCAGGCTCCTACTGTATTAGTCTACATGGACTGAATGGAAAGCAGCAGCACTGCCGATTTCAGATTGAGAGTTCACTGAAATCCTCTGTGTCTCCTGCCCAGTCGCAGCTGGACTTCAGCCTCGGGTTCACAACACAATGACACCAACCCTCCACTTATCTCTGTCAAGTGAGATAAACCCACATGTAAATGAGAGATATGAGCTATGTAAACCCAAATCTCTGACTTATTTAAATCTCTTCAAGACTGAATGAGGCTGAAGTCCAGATGACACTTTTCAAGTTAAATACGTTGCTGGTTATTTGGCAGCTTATTTTTCTACCCCTTATTTCACCTAAATGTACTTTAACGTGAGGTTAGGTACAGCAGGTACAGGTCAA
Source organism: Chaetodon trifascialis (assembly GCF_039877785.1). NCBI lineage: Eukaryota > Metazoa > Chordata > Actinopteri > Chaetodontiformes > Chaetodontidae > Chaetodon > Chaetodon trifascialis. The sequence continues at coordinate 12,700,060 of NC_092069.1, forward strand.
CTGAAGTGTGTTTTGTCGTTGCACAAACAAAACTGAGACATGTCAGTGCTGTCTTCTCCCAGAGAGGAAGGAGACTGCAACATCTGGTTTTAACAAATGCTCATTTCAATACCACAAACTTTGAAATTTAAAGTATACATTTTATTCATCACCAATGGAGCAATTAAAGAGAAAACACAACATAATGAAATTCTTACATTACTTCATATGAAAGCCTCCAAATTTCTGTGACATAACATCTTCTTGTTGATCATAATTACAACATCCTACTTGCTCAATGAAAAAACCATGATTAAATCTATATTGCACATTCTCAGTATGTCTGTTCAACTTGTTCTACAATAAATACATGAAGCTCTACAAACACCACCTGATGGCAGGTAGAGTACAAGCTAAAAGGCACTTCTGTGTGGAAACAACAGCAGAGTGTTTTGTTATCTGGCTCATCATTGCCGTCAAGTGAGTTGAGACAGGAAGGAATCAATGACCTAAGGGAAAAAGGATATTTTTTTGTGTGTAAGAAAATTCAAAGCCATTAATGATGGTGGTGATGGTTGAGTCATACTTGCAGCACTGACCTTTGCAATGTCTCCAGCAGTTCCTGGAACAGATTTCATGAAAGGTTCCTGACGCCAGAAATCCAACAACTGCTGATTAAAGACCTGGAAATTTCTGTAACACAGTTAAATAAATACGTGATTTACACATTGTGCCAAATACTGAAAATTGTGACAAATTCTCACTAGTTTTAAATGGTGATGCACAAGTGCTTTAGTTACTATTGTGTATCTATTTTAAAGGTTGAGTGACTGAACACATAATGCATATTATAGCAATTAGCATTATGTTATTTTGTTATTTGGATATACACAACTTTGTCTTACAGCTCATAAAACACAGCGACACTTACTTATCTGACAGAGGTTTAGTTGATCCACTACAGCTACTTGCTCTTAGCTCCTCACACCAGTTTTTCAAAACTGAATTTATCCACGTTAAACCAACAATAAGATACCTGTGAGAAGCAAAGACAACCTTCAGTCGATTGCAGGTCTGTACAGTAATTATCCTGCCACATATTGTCTGTTCCACTCCGTGCATGGTTTCATTCTTTGCAAAAACAAAGCAGCTCATTACAGCTGGAATACTCACTCTTCATATGGATTGCTGAGGACTTTCTTCACTAAGGGAAACAGGTCAACGCAACAGCCGATGGTGATTTTGGGGGAATCCTCATTAATGCTGCAGAGAAAATTAATTTAAAGTAACATTTACTCTTCTCATAGGCAGTGTTGACTCAGACCTTTACAAAATTCAAGCCACTCACCTTTTGCTTATCAGTGGTAGAAAATCAACAAACACACCAATATCTTGGATTCTGTACAAAGACAGGAAGCAACAACACTTGAAATTCGAGAGAACATTAATTGTGTGTGTTACATGTTTGATGCCGACGCTCACAACATGTACATACCTCAGAAAGTACGTCAACAGCTCTCCAACACTTCTCTGCCACAGTGTTAAAGACACTTTCAGTCTCAGATGTCTGCCAAAGAGCACATCAGTCATAGTGCTATGATCCTTTGTGAGCTGAAATACATTGTGAGGTTCAGATAGTGTTATTTGCATATTAGTAATACAGTCAGAGGCATTAACATAGTCTGAACTGTGAGCATGTCTGACCTCAGTGAGTGCACAGTAGTCAGCTTGTTCAGAACCAGTTCTTGCAGTCTTGTGGTTGCTATTGACATTTAGTGGGAACTCCCAATGGCCCATGTCAAATATCTCCTGTTGCATGTCCTGCATAGAGTTCATCTCATTCTCCTTGTTTGCAGCATCAAAAGTCCTCCCAGCCCCAAGCTGCTTCCTCCGAGCCACCGTCAGATGATGGGTCTTCCTCTTACATGACACAACCCGCTTCACTCGACCTGGGTTGTTGCCCGAGCGGCTCACTGGATACCTTGGGAGAGTGCAATGCTCAAACATTTTGTTGAAAGCTAAATCACATTATGCACTTGCTGTAATGTAACCACAAAATATGCACGGCCTACCTCTTCCTGTTGACCTCCTCCACCTGCATTTCAAAATAGATTTTGCATGGTGATTAGAGGTCCAGCATACCGAAAATGTGTCTAACCTGTCACTTAGCTCACCTCTTTCGTGGTTTTCCCATGAGGATAGGTCACTCTGTACTGGGCTGCATCCTGCTGGAAGGCATGTTCAAGATTTTGGCACTCTCCGTCTTCACTGTTGGAGTCCATTAGATCTAGAGAAAGAGATGATTCTTTTCATCATTTCTAATGAATTGTTAGACGTAATAAAATACGCACACACAGTCACTCAGCCATTTACTATTGTGGTCAGGTGGATATAAAAAGATAATCAAAATAAAGTCTCTAAACAGCCTTTATTTAGCATCGTGTTATGTGTTTTGCTGGTTTTATGTAATGAGTTGTTGAAAAATAATACGACAGTTTCCATGGACCAGTTTTACAGGTTCTGCAGACTAAACACATTAAAACACAGTTTCCCATAATCCACGAGGGCATTGTGGCGCTTCAGTGCAGTGACGTAGTCAGGAACTGCTCCCGAGCCAAACAGCTGAGTTGTGTTGTGAGTATTTTTAGTGACTAATTTAACATGTAGCCAACTTATTTGTGCCAGGCAGTGCTTGAGCTTTTGGTCAGCCTTTGTCGTTATCTTATCTACTGTGCGTAACACGTTATAACATTACGTACCGTAACTTGTTAGTTGTTCGTTACTGTAGTTACAGTTAAACAGCTAACAGCTAATAAGGCAATAACAGTTGGTTAGCACGGGTTAATGTGTCAACCAGCGGTCTAAGAAATAGTCTGTGACCTCACAGCAAATCATAACTGCGTTACAACACTTCAAGTGAAACAAACAAGTTATCCTCAGTGGTGTACTCACCTCACCTGACCTCTCCTTTCCTAAGCAGCGACAACAGAGGTAAACCTTGCCTTTGAGCAATTCAGGCGACGGCTGACTAACTAACATCCAATTTCAAATGATAAAACGGCTCAGCGAGGAAGAATAAAGCATCCTATTCATAATGCATTTTGTGCACTGTGCACCCTCTAGCGACTATTGAGATATAGATAGAGCAAATTTCAAAACACTTCGTTAAAGCAGTGGTGTTGACTTGTGGCTGGAAGTCGTGCTCCCAGTCAGCTGATCTCACCACAGAGGCTTTACTCTGACTGATAAACGTGATCAGCTGGTACAGTGTTTTGGCTCTAATGAAACGTGTATATGCTTTGCCTTCATGGGTCATGGTCCTGACGGTGCCTTTATCCCGATCAGTGAGGCATATCAGATGTTTGCCTGCGCACTTCATTGATTTTAGGCAAGCTGTGGCTTGTGATCTAATCCCTCCTGTACTTGAGCCCTCTTTGACAGCAGCAGCCTCCCTGAATGCACAATGAAAAACAACATCAGCTGCTTTTATTGACACATCATCTCTTTTCGTTTTGCTCCTGCTGACTCTGCTGTTTTGCTTCTGCAATTTCATCATTTGGGTTGCCTGATGCAGAGGTCCTCATCAGAGGCCAAAACATACACTGTGTGTGTGTGTGTGGGGGGGGTGTTACCACTGAGCTCAGAGGTCAGGTAGGATATCTTAAGGCTTTCATGTTTATCATCTCAAAACAGACACATTAATTCACTTTGTTTTACACCAATCAACTCGGTGCATGTGATGTTTGAGCATCATGTGACAGAATTGTGTTATTGTGTGGGTTTGTGTTCCTGCTTTAACGTGGCTTCTGTCCCTGCAGTCCGGTGTCAGAATGGTGCCTGTTCATGCTGCCTGTGCTCTGTTAAGCCTTGCACCCCTGTTGGTGCTTGGTGCTTCTCCCATTTGGACCCAGCCTGAGCAGGTGCACCTCTCTTATCCAGGTACATGTTTGAACTCTCTCCATCAGCCATGTGTTTTTCATTCAGGGATACAATTTTTCCCCTTAAAGCCAGTGTCCAGATCATATGGATTGCAGATTTGCAGACGTTTTGTACAAATCACTCAATAATAAAATGATTGAAAGCATTGGTATGTTTAGAAAGCTGAACCTTTTCATACTGTTCTGGAGCTCTGCGACGAGTCTCACTGAAGTTTCGCGTTCACTTTCAGTTATCTTGATTTTCAATAAAGTCAGCGTGTTTCATGTGAGGCAGCTAATTTAATGGCTGAAGGCCTGGATGAAACTTAAAAGGTTTGTTCCCTGCAACAGCGACATGTCCTGTTGAAGTGTCCTGGTGCACGGAAACACTACCTGTGTACACTCTGTAAGTCATTTAGGTGAAAGGCACCAGATAATTGCCTCAAGTGCCTTACTTATCGCTGATGTTACCCTTGGTTCACACAGTCTGTGCAGCATGAATGTTCTTTTGTTCATTCCTTATGAAAGTGAAATGTGGTGTTCATTAAATGAGTTGATGTCTCGATGAAATGAGTACCTGGCCAGTCGTCAGCTTAACGCAGCTTTCTGATGGTTGTATCTCGCCAGCGGCAAGATCAAAAGCGCCACTTTTGTGCAACGTCAGCTTTTTCATAAGCATTTCTTGGCTTTTACAAACGCATCAGTAAGTGAATCCAGTTGTTCTGTCGGATCAATCTACATCGCAATTCCAATAATTGGGCTTTTCTTCGCAGGAGTGCCGGGTTCTATGGTGGTGACCTGGACCACCTTCAGCGAGGCGGAGAGCGTGGTGGAGTATGGCCTTATGGGGGGTCAGCTCTTTGAGATGAGCGCCAAGGGTGACGCCACTCTTTTTGTGGACTCAGGAAAGGAGAAGAGGAAGATGTTCATCCACAGAGTCACTCTCACAGGCCTCAAACCTGCTGCTACCTATGGTGGGTGTAGCTTTAATAATACTGTCTTTCACTTTGTCAGAATATTTCTCCATATTGACATGTTTTCTTCTCCCTCCTGTAATTTCAGTCTATCACTGTGGGAGTGATGAGGGCTGGAGCGATGTGTTCTCCTTCATTGCTCTGAATGACAGCACTAGTTTCAGCCCCAAGTTTGCTCTGTATGGAGACCTGGGCAACGAGAACCCTCAGTCTCTGGCTCGGCTGCAAAAGGAGACGCAGCTTGGCATGTACGATGTCATCTTGCACATAGGTAAGCTCCACGCTGATAGAAATATTACATATTATTTGTACTGTAAAAGCAGAAAAGAGATTTATCAGCTGTTGTTTAAGGTGTTAGTCATCCACAGATACCTGGTACAACACAGATGTCTAATGAAAAGGGAATAAATACAGTAATTACTGTAATCAGCATAATGATACCTATTCGTCATTTATGTGTTGTGCTTTTGGACAGTATGGGTTGGATGCCGGTCACTTGCTTGCTCCATCACCTCACAGTTGGAAATGTGAATAGGTAGAGAGGAGAATCTAAACAGAATATGGGTCTGTGTGTTGCGAAAATTTCAAACTCCCTTGCCTCGATTTCACGCCAGAGTTTAAAAGAACAGCATCATCTTTTCCTTTCGTTGGCTAACACAGACTTGAACGCTATTTTGCAGCCACAAAAAATATTATTCTTTCTTTGCCTTATAAAGCAAGGCCACACTTTACTTGAGGCTAATCTTAGTCCACATTTTTGGAAATATACTTCATTGTCTTCTTGCTGAAAGTTAGGTGAGCTAGAACTAGAACCAGCGGCTGATTAGCTTAACTGAGGATGAAGACTGGAAACAGGAGGAAGTGTGGCTCTGTCCAAAGGTGCAAAAAAAGTTCTGGAATCTAACAACTCCCTGTAAAACCACAAATAGTCATTTATATGTTTTGTTTTTTTGTGCAGATTAGTGAGCTCTATAGATGCTAGATGATAGATTTATTTATTTACCTTTGAACGGAGCCAGGCTAGCTGTTTCCTTGCATTTCCAGTCTTTATGCTGATCTAGAGACTTCTCATAAAGACACAAAAAGCAATTATAGACAGACATTGAAATTCAAAACCTTTAGTCACGAGCCAGCGACACGAGGAAAGCAGAAGACTTCACCTGGAGGCAAAAGAAAGCTAATTCCACACTGGATGAAACACATGACAGATGATTGAAGAACCTGTCAGACAGGAAACTTACCCAACCAGAGCAAGATGTCCTAGCCAAAGGATTAAACTTTACCATCACACCGCAGCACGTACGCCTAGTTTACCTCATCACAGCAACAGAATCAGCCATAAGGAAAAATAACTTAACAGAAAATGAGGCAGAACAGATCAGGTTCATCTCAAAGACACTGTTTTCCAACCACCCTAAAAGGAAGGCTGTGACATCACTGAGTGTTTACAATGATGCAATCCTCCTTTGATAACTAAGAACCTTCATAGACAAAACTAATCAAACTTTGCAGCTTCTAGCTTCATATTTAGCACACAGACATGAGAGTAGAATCCATCTCCTCATCAATTTCTCTGCAAGAAAGCAACAAAGAATATTTCCCAAAATGTTTAACTATTCCTTTGAATGCATTGTCTCTATACTGTACACAACTTTTGGGGCAAACACTTTTTAGCATAGTGGACCAAAGATGTATATATTGTTGCTCTACGCTGTAGGAGAGTTAAAGTCTTAAAAAAGCTTGAAGGATCCATTCTAATCTTTAGGTTTCTTCTTGTTTTGCAGGGGACTTTGCCTATGATATGCATGAGGTATTTTACTCTTCTGTCTTTTCAATTACATAAACTCTGATCACACTTGTGCCCAGTTAAGGTCACTGACAGCAAATTTCTTTCACCAGTAGCGTATATTCTTAAAGCCCCTCTGATATTCCACTAATTCCACAGTGACAGATGAGATAAGCCACTTTCTCCATTGCGCCCATCTCAAGACTCACCACTATTTACTATCAGTGCACATAAAGGCCCTCTGCTGTGGTTGAGACACACAGCTTATGATAAGCGCTAGTGTGAAATGCCTTAAGCCTGCGGTGAAAGACGAGAGCGAGAGTTATGTTGCCCAAGTATTTTTTAACTAACATTCAAACCCTAAATTTGAATTCCCAATAACATTTTTGCACATCTGAAAACCTCCCAGCTGTCATCTTTTATACCAAGCAGACATAACCTTGTCTTGGATGCTAATATCGTTTTTCCTGAAGAGACTTCCTGCATTACTCAAACCTTTTTTTCCCCCCAAATATGGAGAAATGCTAAATGCAATCAGCAGACTACTGCAAAAATTAATAACCATAATTCATCCAAGCTGTGTCTTTAGCTGGAATGTGCAAGTACATCCTGCGGCTTCACTGATATTATAAATAGAAAAGCAGAGAACAGGGTTTTTGTCTGAAAGGTCATTAATGGCTGCAGCAGGTAAAAGCCATCAGTACAGCCATGAACCGCAGTGTTTTGTTTTTAAAAGCAGAAAAAAGATAAAACCGCCTCTGGTTTCAGTGAGGTTTGTTTGGTAGTGCTGATGACACATTCCTCAAGCTGTCTGGAAAACACGCTCATATAGTTCTTCAGACTAATTTGGCTGAATATCTGTGAGTGGAAAACAAATCAAGCATTTGTTTCAAACCAGAGAATCTCTGGCGTTATGTTTAACGGCTGAATGACACTGTTCCAGGACAATGCCAGGATTGGAGATGAGTTCATGAGGCAGATCCAGTCTATAGCAGCCTACGTGCCCTACATGACCTGTCCAGGCAACCACGAGGCCGCATAGTAGGTGGACGTCAGCTTCTTCCCCCTTTCTTTCATATTTCGTCTTTTTGCTTGTATTCTTAAGTGAACTCAGACACACATTTGGTCAAGAGTGGTTTCTTAACGGTGACAACGTCAACAGAAATTCATAGCCAGTGAGTCAACATGGAAGAGGGCTGACTGTTTTCCTTTTTGTTTACATTTTATGCCATGTTCTGGTCAGGGGCAGAAGTATAATTAATGGTTTTTGGACAAAAACAGCAGTTCATTCTGTTTTCCATACTGGTGAGCGAGACTTGCCAGACTCCTCCTGACAAATTGCATTCAGAACTGGCTACTGTAAATGTAAAGGGTGTATGTGCATGTGTATTATAGGTTGGGGGTGGAGGGGGTTGTAGACCCCAAAAAAACATCCTTTCTGGTCATCCGCAGTTTTTCCCCTCTAAAGAACACACTTTGGTCTGCCGAAAGCTCTTCACTGTACCATTTGACAGATGGGAGCTATTTTGGTCTCTAAAGGCTGGAGTAGCATCAGAAACCACCAACATCTAAACAAAGCAACGCTCTCCAAAACAAACATTTATCTGTCTGGGAGTCATCAGCTCTCACTATCTGTTTTTTAGTTCCCAGAGACGGCCTGTGGTGGTTGGAGCTCTGTCTGCATTTTGACTCCTCTTCACTGAATGTGTTGTTCACATTTAAGCCTGGGAGGTTTTCTGGACTGAGACACAGGACAGTGAGGAGAGAACAATGCAGCGATTTAATGATTAATTGTCACTTTTGAAGAAAAATTCTTAAACAAAAGGTGGTTCCAGCCTCTCAAATGTGAGGATTCGACACTTTGCTGTCTTAAGTGACTGGAAATTGAATATATCTGGGGAATTGTGGTGGACATTTTTATTTTATGTAATTTTTCAGATAAAATATTAACTAGTCAGTTAAGAAGATAATCTGCAGATCAATTCATAATGAAAATAATCATTTGTTGCAGTCCTAAACAGATTTTAGCAGCCCTAGCAGTCTGTATTGTCTCATTAGATGAGTTTCTGGTTGAATTTGAGCACAGCTGTACTAAATGTCACCTTTTTTTACATTCAGAGCTTCTGTTGAGGTTTTGGAATGAAGCTCTAATGTCTGTCATCATATTTTATGACATTGTTACCCTAAAAAAAATCATCAATTCTCAAAAATTAAATCAGCTTTCTGTGATGACTGTAACTTGTCAGTTTCATCGTAGTAAATACCTGCAGAAAGCAGGTTAATCCTATAGCATAAGTGTTTGAGCCAACATATATTTCTTGTTACTGTGGTTATATAAAGGTCATTTATGGAGCTGTCAGATTCCTGTTAATACAGCTGCGTGCCTCCCTTTGTGGGTGGCAAGCGGGAAAGCAAACAGCTTTTTGACCACAGTGAAAGTGTTGTTTTTGAAAAGCTAAATGGCAACAAACACGGATTGAAGCAGAAGATTTTGTTGGATTAAAACAATGAACATCTATCTTTTTTCAATAAATTTTGACTTTTGGACGTAACAACACCCTGGAGTCAGTAGACATTGGATCACATGAGTCGGACACAATCCTACACAGCCACCCCTGGAATCCAATTCTACGAATAGTATAAGACTAATCATATTAGTGTAGCCTAACTTTTATCTGAAACTGTGCAGAAATACCAGTTTTAAACAGAATGAATAGAAAACTGCTTTAGAATTCAAATGTCAGTGTTACAAATAAAGATTCAAAGCTTCAAACTCTTCGGTGCGGCCCTAAATTTGAGCCTGTTTGCAGCTTTTACATCTAATTAAGATGTAATATGACAGAATATAACACGCCACCTTGTTAGTCAAATGTTGGCAGTCATTTCAGATTAAATTTTCGGGTTCATTTCAACAGACTTTTGTCGCAGTAATCTTGAACATCAGCAGATAATGTAGCCCTGAAGTCCAAGCACATCTGCTGGCATTAGTTCTGTTTGTTTGAAACATTAAGAGGGACTTGATCTTACACCATAATATTTACTTGCCGCTGCTATACTGAGACAGTCTTTGCCTGGCCTTGCCATGTGTAACATGACTACTGCCTGGTCCTTATTAGGGAGCTGCTAACAGTAGTCTCTTTTTCTTGGCCCTGCATCCTGACATTAGAACCTAATATCAAGAACCATCGCTATTGCTGCGTTACATAACCAGAAATCCAGCTCCCCTCTCCGTGTGCTATACCCTAAATGTAAATTTTGTTCTGCGGTGTTAAGATATTCCCAGCAGCTGGCCCCGGCTTCTTCTTCCTCTCCTTCTGTTGTGCTCCCTCTCACTGTACTTCTCTGTTCCTCTCTTTCCAACCTCAAAACCTAATGGGTAAAAGGCAATTGAAACTGGGCTGACCGCAAAACTTTTCAGTCAGCATTCCAGCAGGATGAGAACAGTGGATCCACTGAAGATGCTAAGGCCCCAATCAAGACAGTCTTTGTTCACCAAGCACAATATGGTTCACCGGGCCCTCGGAGGGACAGTGAAGCAGCCGTCTCCGTTTGAAACAATGTCCTGTGATGGGAGTTAGTGACATGCTTCCTAAAAACTGCAACTGGTTCCTTTCGCTTCTCTAACGGCCTGGATTAAGCTCATCAGATGATGAAAGGGGAAGATTTGGTGAGGAGGGAAAGTTTTGTTGGGTCAGTTTAAGAGTCAGGTTGTTCACATTGAACTTGACAGCCACCAGATTTTTATCTCTGTCTCATTTTAACAGAAAAGCAAACACACATGGAAACAAGTGTGCTTTGGGTTACAGAGGATGACTCACATGTTGGACTTTCGTGGTGAAGATTAATGAAACAAATATAAGCTTATCATATTTGTACCACAAAATGAGAGACTTTAAAGCCTGTGGTTGACTTTATTCCTGCAGGCTAATCCTTTCCCTCCGGGTATGCCTGCTTATTTCACTCTGTTTGGATTCACAGAGACTTGTGTGTATTATTTTATGGAACAGAAAATTGATTGTTTATTTTAATACCTTTACCGGCCACAAGATGGGAGTGTGAACCTGTCTTATGACTGTTCCTGGTTCAGTGCCATGACAGAGACCTCCAGGTCATAATTGATTTTCTCAGGAGCAGATCTCACTCTTTAACTCTGTTTTAGTTTGTATTACATGTGTGGTTGTACTAGGATCTACTGTGAATTTCAGTTGATGCATTGTTGTAAATGTAAATCATACTTCATTATCAGGACATCAATGTGAAATTTAAAATTTTAGTCATTATTGTGAGGGAGTATGTTGATTTGTTGTGACAGTAATATGATAGACTAAACAAAGTTTTCAAGGTGAGCATAAAGAGATGCTGAGAACAGCACTCTCCTTCATGCTGGCAGATCACAGTTTTACAAACTGAATTATCATACTGGCCTCGGCCACTTAGTCCTGACCTCTGCTTCACAGAACCTACAGGTCTTATTAGTTTTAGACTCATTCAGCATTAGTGAAGGTCTCTGTGATCCTCCTTTGGCGTCCCTGCTCCTGGCCTTTCACCTCTGACCCTGCTGGTCTCTAGTTACCTCAAACCCTACATTAACCCAGTCATTGCGGAGATCCCAACTGTCCCACCCTGCTCTGGCTGCAGTCCAGAATATTCCCTCCCTTATGTAAGATAAGAAAAGAGTCATTCTCATCACCTCGCTTAGTTAATGGCCTGTTGAGTGGACTGGCTCCTGCTTTCATGCTGAAATTAAAAACCTTGAAAAGAGACTGGCAGGTTGGCGTCAGGGAGAGCTTTCCATGAAAGAGCTGTTCCCTTTTGCATGGTGCACCCATTGTAATATTTGAAGACGACTGGTTTCATGCGGATGATGGTGCACTTTGATTACTTCTTGTCCTAAATGGCATGCCTGGTTTGGTGCAGTGCAGAGATTGTGGTAAATGTAGTGCTGGACTGATCACTGCGAGCATCCTACTATATCTGGATCAAGTAGGAACCACCACAGCTCAGTGCTTAAACAGCTGAGAAAGTGCCTTGAGATGTGATGTCTCTAATGGTCGGTGGATCTCAAATTATAGTGTTCTTTACACAAGATGTCATGGTTTTAAGAGGGGTATATTTAGAGGCCTGTTTAGTGATTGACAGGTGTAGTACACTCAGCCATGGTGGCTCCTACTCACTCGTCCCATCTCAGTTCCACCCATGCTCCCCCACCTCGCCCAGATTTTTGATTATCTGGCTCCAGAAACTGACCATGATCCCAAGCTTCAAAACATCCCAGCAGAAACTTAAAGGGCGATGTCACAGAGGCTACATCCATGTTTTTCTACAGCCTTTAATTTGGAGAGGCAGCCACTGATAGCCTGGCTACAGCAAAGTGTACGGTTTCTCAGAACAGCTAAAACGAGCTACGTCTTTTCTTTTTTCTTTTTTTTTTCCTTGCTTAAAGTTCGAAGCAGATGTCACCACGACAGTCTGACGGTCATCTTTAACCGATGATATGGCACCCTGAGTTTTCAGAAATGAAAACTTAAACGTGACTTAAAACAAAAAAAATGAACCAAAACCAGGCAGTTATTATAAGAATTGCTGGTTTATAGCAAAGCTTAGAATTATATTCAGTGTGTTGCGAATGGATTGCTTTGAGCTCTGGTGTAGGCACCACAAAATAAGAGAGGGCAGAAGTCTGTGGTGTTAATTGCTGTTTCTTAGATATTCAAAGAATGTAGATTGTGTTTTCTTAATCAACCTTTTTCCCTCTTGTTTGTTCACAGCAACTTCTCCAACTACAGGAATCGCTTCAGCATGCCAGGCCAGACTGAGAGCCTGTGGTACAGGTGAGGGAGGAGATCATATGTCGGCCTTGTGGGGCTTTACATGACACACCTACACCCTGTCATCATCACCTACATGGGCTTCATCTCCCTATTTGACAATGATTGGTTTGTAGACAGGTGTGTGTCTGACATCCGCGCATTGTCAATTTGGCAGGTAGCCTTTTGTTGCAATTTGAATTAATGGATTCATTTCATTTGATTTTGTTGCCACTGGAATATTGTTATGCATTTCTACCAGCAGCACCAACTTCAAGTGCAATACTCAAGACTACTCCAGTTTTCCAGTCCATTTTTAGTTTTTTCCTGTTCACTTTTTATACCATTGGACCATATTTCAATTAAAAGCTTGGTCTCCTCCTCCCCCCATGTGCTACAGCAGGTCTACTGATAACCTGCCATAACTTCCATTAATTGGTCTGAAAGTCCATGACCATGGTTCAGTTTGATCCAGATTGAGACCACCTCTTTTTGTTAGACCAAGATTTAGCTGTTTGGTATGGACCATGGAGGTTTCACACCTGTAATTTTGGTTTGGATCAATCTGAAATCCACAAGTCCAGACCAAACGAGTTGGGTGTGAAAGACGCCTAAGTTAAGGTGGCTTTCGATGTGCTTAAGCAGGTGAAAGAACCACAAGCACTTTTGTCAGTAGGAGACCACTTCAAAACCCAAAGTGTATGCCAGCTGCACACGCACAGAGCTAGAAAAGAGAAATCATTTCTATTCCAACATGGGGACCCATGTGAAGTATCATGTGAAGGTTTACCAAACTTCCTACTGTATTTCAGAAAGTAATGAGCTGGAAGAGGCAGCACAGAGGCAGAAGAGGAGTGCAGAGTGCCCTTAGTTTAGTTTGCCTCCTATCTCAGGGACATGGGGACTACACAAAGGAGCTATACATCTGAAGGGGTGACACATAGCCCACTGCAGACCTTCTCTCAGACAGTAAGATAAAACCTAGACCACAGGCCAGCTGCCCACCTCTCAGTCCTAGATGCAGACAGGCCTGCTGGCAGAGAGCCTTTACCTCATGTGCACGGTTAGGAACAAGAGGAGGCAGAGGGGGACACTGGAGAGGCAATGTGAAATCTGACTACCAATGGAAACAGCTCATAACATACAATACACATGTACAGAACACATGCTTTTCCATGAACCCTGCAGGATGAACATGGAAGCACACACACAGTGCAGTAAGGAGTTTGAGGAGTAGTGCCTGAGATTTTCACACAATCTAGAATTTAAAGAGAGGCCTGTTCTTGCTTATCTGCTGACTTTTAGCATGCTTCCTCTGCTGGGTCAAGGCTGTGTATCATTTTAACGATGTGTGTCCGCAGCTGGAACCTGGGGTCAGCGCACATCATCTCCTTCTCCACTGAGGTTTATTTCTATCTCGAATTCGGCCTGGAGCTCCTCTTCCAGCAGTATGAGTGGCTGAAGAAAGACCTGGAGGTTAATGACCGTGGCTGCTACATGTGTTCATGGTGGCTTAGTGCTCTCCTTTGTTCCCACACTTCCCAATCGTCTTTCCACATAAGCACAATGTTATCTTTCCAAGAAGCTTCATTCCATTCTGTCTTTCTCCATTATAAATCTACTGATTATGATTATTACTCATGGGGCTGCACGGTGGTGCAAGCAGGTAGTGCGCGTGCCTCACAGCAAGAAGGTCACCGGTTCGATTCCCAGGTCGGGCCTTTCTGTGTGAAGTTTGCATGTTCTTCCCGTGCATGTGTGGGTTCTCTCCGGGTTCTCCGGCTTCCTCCCACAGACCAAAAACATGCTCATTAGGTTGATTGGTGACTCTAAATTGCCCCTAGGTGTGAGTGTGAATGCTTGTGTGTTTGTGCCCTGTGATTGGCTGGGGTGTACCCCGCCTCTCGCCCGTTGACAGCCGAGATAGGCTCCGGCCCCCCCGCGACCCCGAAAGGGATAAGCGGCGTAGAAAATGGATGGATGATTACTCATTCTGTTCCAAATAAAAACACCTCTGTCTTCCTATCTCAATGTGACAGACACATACATGTGTATGTCTTCTCTTATCCAGGAGGCCAACAAGCCAGAGAACCGAGCAGTGCATCCATGGATCATCACCATGGGACACAGACCCATGTACTGCTCCGATGACGACCAGGACGACTGTACCAAGTTTGACTCCTATGTGTGTAAACCACAGAATCCTCTCCATTCAGTCATACACTTTGTCAAATGTACACAATAGCCTGAAGTACTGATCTCTTCACACTCCCATAGAGGCTTCAAGATTACTTTAAGCATCAAACTCATCCTGGCAGCTGGCTTCATAAGAAGCATGTATATAGAAGAGAAAGTCAGGAGAGGCTTTAAAGTCTGGCTCAGTAGAAGGACAGTTCCACTCACACATCTGCTTGGTATCAAGTGTGGAAATTCCTGTTGTAATGGCTTTGCTGCGTTCCTGATGTCAGACGTTTTATTAGCAAGGCATAATTATTCAACATACAATGAGCGTTTAACAGGTTATGAAACTGTCTCAGTTTCACACTGATGCCTCTATACGACCTGCATAAGCAAGCAAGACCATCCAGTGAGAAGATTAGCTACTTCTGTGTGGTTATTCTTAGTGTCTGTGCTGTACAGGCAGAGAAATAAAGTAGCTAAAAAGAGATAATATAGTACAACATTAACTAAATGCCAGCCTGAATAAGCAGGTCTTCAGTTCATTTTCAACTCTGCAACCTAATACAACTATGTATCTAATATTTTATTTGATTTGGCCAAGCAAAAAAATATATATCATTACCTTAAAACATGTTGTAATTTGCCTACAAAGACTCATATGTGTCATTTTGCAGTTTGTGGACAGCTGTGTGTTATTACAGGTTGATCAGGTATTTGTAGGACTCGCTGTCTGCTGTGTTGCCCGACACTTGAATTGCTCCTGGAAGCGGACGTGTCACACGTGTTGCAAGTTGGCCAGTCCGCATCGCAGCCCATAAGCACACCGAGTACAGTCTGCAGTCATAATCACTGTAATTTGGAACCAAATAGTTTCCACTTAGACTGACTCCTCTCAGTACTTGGCACTGCTGAGAGTGAGGCTGGCATGGCCATGATGGCGTTCCACCAGGTAGTGTTTCAGGTAGTGTGCCGGACATTAATGCCTGTTCATGCTGTCATTATTCCTCTCTGTTATATCTCAGGTCCGGCTGGGACGGAACGACACCAAACCGCCAGCTCCTGGTCTAGAGGATCTATTTTACCGCTATGGTATGGTCTCTATTTGACAACCAGCTGTGTGCTGCTAATGGGTGTTTAAGATCACAAATTTGCACACTCAGACAGACTAATGTCCTACCAGTTGCAGAGAGCAGAGCAATCCAAACATCCTTCATGAAAAAAGCAGGCCTTTGGTCTGGCTCACATCCCAACAGCCTATTTGCAAATGTTTTTCCTGTATTACATTTCTCAGACTTATGTTTGTTGCGTTTAATTATCGAACTTGTGGTGGAACTTTGAAAGTTTTGGTTGCTCTGATCTTAAGCTTTTGTTGATTGTTGAGAAATTGAGAAAATTAAATGGGCAGAGGATCTGAGAAACATTAGATTCCACAGCAAAATGTGTTTAATTGAGCTGGTTGGGCAGTTTTGTTTTCTATGGAAGATTACTGACTATCATCAGATATCTTTCACAGGAGTGGATCTGGAGTTGTGGGCACATGAGCACACATATGAGAGGCTTTGGCCTGTGTACCATGACAAGGTCAGCTCCTGTGATCTTAATTCACCACATTCTTACATCTGTAGTCTCTGTTGTGGATAAATGAAAGAGACTTGTTATGTTTTTCTCTTCAGGTGTTCAATGGGAGCAAAGAGCAGCCTTATGTCAACCCAAAAGCTCCGGTGCACATTATCACAGGCTCTGCTGTAAGTAGTGTCTCATCACTGCATCACCGTTAATGTTTTTCCACATGGATCCATGCAAAATGGACAGCAGCATCAACACAAACAATGTTCGGTATTGTTCACAGTCCTCTCTGTGCAGCAGTTGCTCTCAACATGACTTTAGCACCAGCTGTTCCTCTGGTTAAGTGTTTTCTGATGTGGTGGTGAGCAGCGCGGGCATACTTCGTCATCCAGCCACAGAGGGTTTAGTCATCGGTATATCAAAATGCGGCCAGCCTCACACCGAGACACAGCCACAGTTGTAAATGTCACACAGGGTTTTGTGGACAGAGCTCGAGAAAGGCATGTGGCCCTTCACCAACAGATTCAGTCTGATCACTGCTGATTCCTCTGCAGGGCTGCAGAGAGAAGACTGACAGGTTCAATCCAAACCCCAAAGACTGGAGCGCTTTCCGCAGCACAGACTACGGCTACACCCGCATGCAGCT
Source organism: Chaetodon trifascialis (assembly GCF_039877785.1). NCBI lineage: Eukaryota > Metazoa > Chordata > Actinopteri > Chaetodontiformes > Chaetodontidae > Chaetodon > Chaetodon trifascialis. The sequence continues at coordinate 12,716,916 of NC_092069.1, forward strand.
GGTCAACGCCACCCACCTTTACTTGGAGCAGGTGTCTGATGACCAGGTAAGCGCACGTGGAGGAACATGCACATAAGCACAGTAAAGTCGAACACTTAAAGGTCAAAGAGTAACAAAGACTTTTCTGTGTGTTCCAGTACGGCAAGGTGATTGACAGCATATGGGTGGTGAAGGATAAGCACGGCTTCTCTGCCTGGTTCTGAAGACCGCCATCCTTTAAGAATACTTATCTGCTCAGGAAATTCTCTCTCAACTTTAAACAAGCACTTTTTGGCTGCTACCAAGCTTTTCAAATTGAAGTAGTGAATCTTTTGATTTCAGCCATTTTCTAGTATGTCTTACCCAAAAGGAAGACCACTTTATGATGATCCACTACTGTAAATGTATATAATGTAACTGTAATTTACTGTTAGATGCTCAGCTGAACAATGTTTTCCAAACCGCATCTTTTGAATAAATCCAGCTTCTTTATGGATCTCTCTTTTTTTAGTCAAACTTTTCATTGACAGATAGATGTTGGTCCCTTCCTCTCTGCCTGAATAATCCACTGACAGACGACATAGACAGCATGGGTCTGGCAGACACCAGGCCTCCATCCCTTCAGAGCGTATTTTTCATTTCAAAACCTGGAAATGCACTTAGACAGATCAGATCTCCCTTCTACCACTCTATCTAGTTGACAGATTCTCCCTCAGTTAATCCTATCAGGATATTGGAACCTCATTTCATTGTCCATCTGTGTGGCCTTCAGGACCTGAGACAAAAATACACATGGAAGTGTATGCCTTCACAAAAGGACTATTATGTAACTCAGGGATGCTTGTGGCTTGGGCACATGCAGAGTGAGAGAAGGCGCTTTCCCCAGAGGCGTGTTGCTCGTGCCATGAGTCTCACCACTATGTTGGCATTACTTCCTAATAACATCATGCTACCTCTGATGAATATTAGCCGACAGTTGAATTGGTTTAATAGTTTAATAGTGTCTCTGCATAAATCTGTTGAAACAACACAGTCTACATATACAAAATCAATGATTCATTAGCATTACATACAGCACGCTATGTGGCATTTTTATCTAAAGCATGGGCAATACAATGAGAGAATATATGTTAATCAGTGATGGAAACACTGCAGGGAAAGTACCTTTTTTTAAAAATCCCGATGAAGGGCCAAAAATGTTAAAATGTTAGCTGCTCTAACATTTTTCACAACAAAATAAGCAGAGAATTTTTGTAGAGAGTACAAAAGTAGTCAGGCATCAGAGGCATGTCTGTCAATTTAAGGCTTTGTTGAACCACTCTCTGATGTCGATACCCTGCCGTGCAGCGGTGTCTGGCAGAAGAAAGAGACACAAGCTTACAGTGATCACGCCACACACTCACATGCTCTTTATTGTGCCAACCCACTGCTAACTGCCACTCACACACTGACTTATGATGGTAAATGTATCTTTGTAGAGAAGGCCCCGCACCACTGAGTCCCAACCTTTGACCGTGCTGTACTCAGTATATTGTTGTGTCCCACTGAGTGAGAGACATCAGGAAGAAGCGGCGCTAAGTGCAGACTGCAAGAGACCAGCGGGGGGCCGGAGAGGAGAGCAAGTGCTGCCAGACATTAGCCTAGCTTGAATCATTGTATTTACTATTGTGAGCGACCACATTTATAGTCCAATAAATGTTGGTTGTTTTCCAGTTAGTCATCTATGCACAATGTATGATGCAAAAATAGTTGGATGGAAAGTCCTTTCCTTAAATAATGAGCACGTCACGTGGCGTGCACATTCCTCGTCATTTAGTTCATGTGATTTCCAAAAATCCAGAAAAACAAAACACTGATCGCAATCCAGGAAAAAAAAAAAAAAGAGCAAAGAGAAAATAACATGTCACTTCAGATCGCATGGCTGTTGCTGAAATATGATGTGCTTATTACCGCCTATGACAGAGGAACAGCAGGTTTGTGGTCGTGTGGTTAAAGGCTTTTGTTGACAGAGAATTGATTATTAGCTTTAACGGGGCAACAGATTGTTGAGAGCTTCCTCGTCAACTCCACGTCCCAATTTGTTTCTCTCAAAGCTTTGCAGGATTTGGCAGATCAGAAGTCAGATTTGTTAGCTTATTTCAACAAAAGCTAATTTGAGGAATTCTGTCTTCTGGCTTTTAGACACTGAGCAGACTGACTTGAAATAGCCTCCTTCTCGCTGATAGTGTGCATCAGTGTGTTTGTTGTAACCAGTGGTGGCGGCAGTGGCGTGGCAGTTTAATGCGTTACAATTGGCTGGAATTTGCCCTGTTAGTCCTCATCAGGTTAGTTTAACATTGGAATTCATTGCCACTTGATGACCTAGTTAAACAGGAGCAGCTGTCTGGTTAGACTAAATCTCCTGAGACCTTGATGTGACCACATGGCCTTCCCACTTCAGTTAACTTCATTCCAGCAGGCTAATTTCTGATGACACATCAACAGCTATTTATGCTTTCCCAAACTTATGGCTCAGTAAACCCTAGCAGTAATGAACTCTCTCAAGGCTGCATGTGAGATTGAGAAGCAGATGTCTCTTTCTCAACACCAATCAGCCGTGAAGCCTCTCTATAAGACCTCTCATAGCGCCCTTTGGTTAAACTCTGCGGCTTACCAACATTATTTATCTATTTTCAAGAATCTCTTGTAGCTCTCGCACTCAACAACAAACTCCCTCGGGAGACAGGAGAGGGCTTCTGTGTGGTATTTCTCTCCGTGGGTGATCAAGGGGTGGCACTTGATCACAGGGTTAAACTGTGCAGACTGGATACATGTGTAATGAATTCAAGGCCCTCAGATGCTGGATCTCAGGGATATTTTCATCAATCCAGAAGCTCAGTGTTCTTCCATAACCAAAGCGCCACTATTAAGCAGCCACAGACCGCCACCAAGACAAACAGCCGAGTACAGTCTGCCCCGGCACATCACTGCACATTCTTGCCATAATTCCACTCTCAACATCAACACCACAATGACTTAGAGGGCTTCAGAATATGCCATCAACAGGAACACAGCATGCTGTGAGCTCACTATATTGCCACAGTAAATCTGAGGTGAACGTGATAGTGCTCACGCTGAAACAAGGGTTTGTTTTTGTACTAGCACAAAGCGTGTGAGGGAAATACAAAACACATTTCCCCTATTAGAAAAACATAAACCGAAATAGACCAGACCGGGAGTTTGATGAAAACAGTATATTATGTCTGGAGATATATGAGTCAGGCCACCTGGGCCGAACTAACACTGAAAGTGACGTCTAAGAATCCGTGCTGATAAACCACCTTCAAACAGCACGTGTCCTGTCTCCACACAGCACACATGTAAATCACCACAGCATAACAAGACACATGTCCACTTTCAAAACATGCAGTTTTGATTTATTACCTTAAACACACTGTGAGAAACCATTGATAGGCCCTAATACAGCAGGTGTTCCAGTTACCATGTCCTACAGTTAGCTTCCCTTTTAACCTTCAGCTGATTAGCAACCAGGGGCTTTTCTTGGACTCCAGGAGGGTAGTTCTGGTTGAGGTAATTTGGTAATGAATAAATGGTTGAAATGAATCCTCAAAATAGCTAAAATAGTGCATAAATGGTTTCTAGAAGTTCTAAGTGGTAGTACTGGTTGTGCTGTCAGTACTACCTCGAGTCACCCTCTTTCTCTCTGCCGTAACGCTGAACTGCTCTACTCACTAAAGTGACAGCTCACATAAAAACGTGTGTGAGTGGAGCTGAAGGAATTTGTGAATGTGCGTATGAGAAAGACCACAATACTACCACTTAGATACTGCAAACTTGACCACACCAACCTAATTTTGGATCAGACATTAACAATATGCATTCATTATTGTTGACGTTAAATAACACAATGTAGCCTTCCTGAGCTCATGTGGGTTGTAAGGATACATCAGACTAAGACGGTTGGGAGCCACTGATGTAAAGTCTCAGTCTGTATAGTAGTTTGAGTCAACATTCAACCTCAAAATGGAAAAGTTTCCATGCCGTTCCAGCCCACGAGCACTTAACTCAAGGTAACTCAAAAATGGAGCTCATCAGTGCATCAGTGGTGCTTCTGCAGTCATCCACCCTGATTAGAAATGCTGCAATTTATCAGGAAGACATCAGGTTAACTACTTTTGTTCAGTCAAGCAAGGAGAACTCAGCATAGGACCCATGGTCATTATCCTGCAATTTAACAGTGAAAGGACCCTTTTCTTTTTTTGTGCCCTACCATCTTCTCATTTTCAAGTCATCAATCTTCCCCACTAAGCAAAAGAATAACCTTGGGCTGCACAGGTCATATTGTTCTGCATACAGAAGAGGTTGTTCTTGAACACTCCAGCAGGCCAACCTGAGACTCCTCTCAGTCTGCAGGAAGTGCTTCCTTGTGCCAGGAGGCAGAGATTCAACTCATTAACTTTGAGCCTCAACACTTGAGGGGCCTTGAGAGCCGATTGACAACAGGGGCATGCTACCACATTGGCTGCTGTTGGCAGGCAGAGTCGGGGCACGTCGCTCGGTTCAAGAAGTCCGTGTTTGGGTCTGCTGAGTCCCAAAAAAATTCTCATTCAGCAGCCTACAGAGCAGCAGAGTGTCGGGAAGCTAAATTTGTTAAGCCTGATCTGTTGTCAATATGACGTCGGACTTCTTGCCAGTGACTGACTGTGAAGAAAGCCTTGCTCTGCTGAAATGAGCAAGATTGTGTGTTGTGGCATACGTTCCTGTGCTTCCCAAAGGGATCTGTTTTTGTAATGGAGACCATGTCTTATTGTAGACTTCCTCATCACGTAGCTGTCACAACATCAACCTGTTTTGTGGTCACACCTAATCTATCGTGGAATGCGACCGCTGCTGAGCACAATTAGCCCTCTCCTCTAAGTCAGGCCACAAGGATCCAAATCATTTAACTACTGCACATACTCTCAGGGCTCCGTCATGCCTGCCTGGTTAAGAGAAATTGCACGGCAGAGCTGTCTTCTCTCACAGGCTGGCACTGCTGACCAAATGCTCTCACAGAATGCAGCATGCTGAGAACAATGCCAGGCTCATTATTGCCTATCCTGTGTCCTAAATGTTGCGCATGCCAGGCAGTCTGCCTGTCTCCTTTAACTTTGGTTACTGTTACGCTCTCACACTTGGCGCCAAACGTCAGTGAGGCCTGTCGTTGGAACTTTCACTAACCATGTTATGTTCTCGTTGATCTTTGTCCACTGTCAGATCCACATTACTGCAGAGCACAGACTGTGTTGAGGTAAATAGCCACCTTTGTCGTTCTCGGGTACAAAGCCCTCACTGTATCTGCACTTGAGATCTGAGCTCTTGCAAATGAAAGGTCAGTGAGTGGTTTTAAAATACATGTCCAATGTTTTAGCAATGGTAACACGAGTGCTTCTTAAAGCTCTGGTTTTAAAACCATTTAGATAGGAATTAAGTGATTAACGGTCATAATGGAATTTGCACTCAAAACTCAAAACTCTTACCCCCTTAAAAATGTCAAGAGCCTGAGGATTCAATGAGTGTTCTCAACCTTCCAGGCACGTGTAGAGGCCACACTTCACACTCCGCAAATTGGGAAACAAATAGAAGGGTGGAAACCGCAGGCCCTTTGGAGCATGCCTGCTGCTACTATTTGACACGAAAGTCACCCAGTGGTAAGCAATCCCAGCAGTGCCCAAAGGAAATCATTTAGCTCTGTAAGAATGTCATGACAAGGGCATAACCTGACTCTAGACATAAGATGATATTTCAACACCTTTTTTTCCCATCAGAGTTGACTCCCATCAGAGTTTCTTTCGGAACTCCAGTGATATCTACGACGTTACTGGCAGGTGGCTGACGGATCTTTCAGCACTCAGCAAAAAGAGTCAGAGCTGCTTTTTTCTTACCCACCTGAGGAAAGCCTGTCACTTTACACTATCCTCTCACCTCAAGTTCATGTGTCAACACAGGAGACCTCCCCTGTTATGGAGGGCAGCAGTGAGTGCAAAAGCTTTCAGGAGTGCCCTATGTGGCCCTTGGCACTGGCCAAAAAGGGGCCAGAAACTTAAGTGTGTGTGTATGTGTTTGGGAGGAGGGGTGCTTGTAACCGAGCAGACGATAGAATAGAAAGAGATTACGGGCAGCACTGAAAGCTGTCTCTGTCCTAAAAGCCGCAGTTCAGGCTGTAAAGGTAATCATCCCCGGGAGACGGTATCCAGTGTTGTTTTTGAAAGAGTGTGATCATACTAGACTGTCTTATTGACGGTAAAGTGGTTTTCACTGTTTATGGAGAGATCCAAATGAATGGGCAATGTAGATCTCCAGTGTACCTTGAAAAAAGCCTCCTCTTTTCACCAGCCTGTTGGTTGGGAAATGAGCGACTGGCTTGCTACAAAAACACATGTCTCAAATCACAGAATAGACAGTGTTCAGAGAATCTGTCCAGAAACAGCAGGCGGTTTTGCCATTAGAGGACATTGATGTGCTTGGCCTGATGACATGCTACAAATGGACGCAGACAGACAGGTATGTCCCCTGTCTAGACCTGTAAAGATACCTCAGGTCTCTTTACCTAGATCACCTAGATGAAGCTGGTGTGGATTTAGGGATGAGGATGGGTGACACCTGCCATAGATGTTTTATAATGTAACGGAAGAACAAGTTTATTGGTGCGAAGATATCCCGCTCCAGGTCACTGTTCAGTTTAGATGTTTATTGGTCCCATAAGACACAGACACCGTCTCTGTGAGTCACCAGTAAGTTTCTGAGTTTTTTGAACTGTAAAGCTCAACGGCACTGACTCTGGCCGTCACCATCTTGGCAGTGCCTGACTCTGCAAACTCCTGGCTAATCCAAAACTGGGCAAAGAGGAGGCGCATGAGAGAGGTGCTTGCGTTTGGAGCCAGCCTCAAGTGACCATTTGAGGAACTGCATTTTTTTTGGCACTTCTACGTTGGCTTCATCTATCAGCCACTTGGCCAGTCCGCCACTTTTGGTTCATATTAAAATATCTCAACTAATATTGCCTGGACTGCCATGAACGTTTGGATGGATGTTCATAGACCTCAGGAGTTGGTGACTACTGACTTTTGGTGATCCCCTGACTTTTCCTCTAGTGCCACTGTCAGATTTATTATTGGTCCAATTTGCCTGCAAAAATGATGATATTCCCTCAGCTGCACTTTATGTTTTGCTGAAATTAATTAAATGTTAGCATGCTAACACACTAAACTGAGATGATGAACATTATACTGCTGCCTGTATTGTCAGCACATTGACATTTCGGTCAAACCACCACTGTGCCTAATTACAGCCTCACAGAGCAGCTAGCATGGCTGTAGACTCTCAGACTTGTAAAATCCGAAATGATGCAAGGATTTGAATTTCTCAAAAGCAAATGCGAGCCCCGCACTGACAGTATTACATTACTCTGAGGTGATAACAGAAACAGGTGGTTGCAGTTTTTGAAAATTTTCATTGCAAGGAGCCAGAGATGCTGAAATGACTTTGAGTGTTTGTTCAACCTTACAATAAGTATGTTTGACCACCCATTAAATGGACCAAGGCATGAATTTGGGGAGGGAAAGCAAATCATCCCGTGGCTGGGAATTGGTTTTGTGTGGCCACTGGCCACCAGAGGAGCTTGTTTAAACATACGCAGACTGAAAGACTTAATGACCCTGCTGACAGCAGTCATTCGAGATGTCTAGTGAGGCTGGAGCGCTGTGGCTGAGACAGAGAGTCCTACAGCTGCAGCGGGAAAGGGAGGGATGTTGTGGTCGCCGTCTCTTTATGTAAGCTCCAGAGTAAAGAGGTGCACAAGATTCATTTTAAAAACTGACTTCAATATTTTTTCTCCCACCAAACCTAAACCAACAGAATATAGGATATGCAGTCCCATGGCAGCCTGCTGTGTTTTTCCTGCCACCTCAAACGTGTTCTGCCATTTGCTCCAATGTCATCTCAATTAAACATCACCATGTGGACAGAGAACAGATCAGACTTAAAAGTAGGTTTGTGTTTTTGAAAGGTAGTGGTGAGTTTGGATTGCATCCTAAATATAATCGCACATATTTTGGAGAGAATTCTGCTGATTTGATTGATTCCCCAAAACCCATGAGCTATTTACACGTGTTTAACACGTGCTGACCAGTAGTGGATATAGTGCATATGTAGGGAACAGTAGCAGGACAGAGAGTGCAGTTACACAGAAGCAACTTATGGACATTTTGTTCAAGTGATCCCAAGAATTGAAAGAGCCATCCATTTTCATAAAAGCTATGTAATCAAGAGTTGATATTTTGCCCTAATGATATCCCACAACAGCTCTTTAAATGTCCTGATAACCTCAGATAGTGTTTCTTAGCATAGCTCTGACCTGTGATCCTCTTGGGCTTTTAGCCCTGCAGAAGAGACCATATGTCCATCAACTGTCCTCAGGTCTTTGGGCCTCTTTATCTGATAGAGACTTGGTCTGCTGCTACATTTTGATCCCTCTAACTTGGACCAGGCAGAAGCAAAGAAGAGGATCCAGATATCAAAAGCTCTGAAGATCCTCATCATCTGTACCCTATACTCTATGAACAGGCTCACTGTATATAGTTACGTAACCAAACGCTTTCATTATTGAAGACATTTTCTTTTCTCTAGTTGGTTTAAAAGTAACCTTCCGCATACACCAGACCTCACTGATAAATTAACAAAATAAGCAAAAGTATGCTTTGTGCCCAAATTATAAAATTCAGGAAAAAGAAGACTTGAACATGACACTGCCAAAAAATTTGAATAAGGCTAGTGACAACATGGCTACTGCATAGCTGTGGAATAAGGCCAAGGCATGATGGGAGAAAGAGCGATAACAAATGGGGGAGAGAAAGGAGAAATCGTGAGTCTGCAGAATAGAAGCAAGCTTCTGTTGGTGATTTAAGATTTCCCAGTCTGGATAATCATGGCTATCCTGCACATTCCAGCCTATAAGAGAACAAGATTAAATACTTTTGGAGAGGGATGCTGGCTGTCCTTCCTGCTGTGGTTAGTGCAATCGCCTTCAAAAGAAAATCACAAAGGTTACTGTGATGAAACTGTTTCCCTCTGCTTGTGGAAATCTGTTTCGTTTTATCTCAAAGGTCAATGAGCATTCGTCCCAGACTCGGCTGTCTGTGACCCCCACGTCAGTAAAAATTCTTTCATATGAGAAGTTTAATAATATGATCTGTGTCTTCACGTCTGGCCATCTGGTTATCGTGAAGAAAGGCACAGGTTGATTCTTCAGCTGCCTTTAAGCAACAGGGACACAGTATATCATGTGCACATGATGGATCAGACATGAAGGCGAGCAGTCAGCAGAAAGCGAGTGCTTCAGACAGCATTACGCAGCTGAACGGAGACACACATATATCTGAAAGGGCTTACTTTCCTCAGCCGACCGGAAGTGACGGGAGAAATAAAGAGTGTCAGTATCTTATCTTTTTCATCTGACACAATCCTCTCATATCCCCTCTGTTCTAATTTTAGCTTCGTCCTTCCAACCTGAAAGTGGCATGGGGTCAGCTCTGGGTTTAGCATTAAGGTGAGATTTTCTTCTTGTGTTTGCTTTAGTTCCTCCTGTCTTCGCTCTCTGAGTCCACATAACTCGTCTCCTCTGTGGTATGTAAACTATCAAAGGTCGAGCCAGTTTTTGCTCTTTTCCACTTTCTTCAGATCCAAACAAGGTCACAGAAGTCTATAAAATGATATAAGCAGTGATTACAAAAAGCAACACATTCATCTTTTATCACTTAACTTTGAATAAGAGCCAAAATTAAAATTTCCTAAATAGGAGAGATTTTATGTGCAAGACGCTTCTGCTCAAATTTTCACATTTCAAAGAGTTCATAAGCAGAAAATGACCTTTGTGCCTGCATGTGTCTGCGCATTCGTCTGAATGTGCATGTGTGACTTTTGACTTAATGATAGTGTGGCCTCATCAGCACACACTCCTGTCAAGTATACACATGTGGAGTGTCTCTCCAGCCATGGCTTAGATTCCAGCCATATCCACGGCTGTGACCGATCCAAACACCAGTCAGTCAGTCACCCGGCCCTGCAGAGAGGCGTGTATCACTCCTTTGTGCTGCGTGACTCAAAGCCCTCTTCCCTGCCTCCTCATGTCCTCTCTCACTCCCACTGTCCTCCGTGGACTTGGGCTTGCCATTTGACCAACTGCCAACTTGGACATGCTCCCCCATTGGTCAGCTGTGGGCTCGTATACAGACTTTCTACATAGCAACAGCTTGTGGACATACACTCTGAGGCACACACATGCAAAAATGACAAACAGATGGCCGTGGAAGTGAAATGATTTGCATTTTTCCAAATAAGATAATAAGTTGCCCTTTTCTACATATTGATTCCATATACCCATAATCAGTATTGAACCACGAATGGCCCTAAATCAATCTGATATAGGCACAACACTGTCAGCTCTAATGAGAATCAACACGAGCAGATTGTTGCCTTTGGAAAGTGAAGAATTGACTCTTTCATGAGGTGGCAGTCAAGTCAAAAAAAAAAAAAAAAAAAAATCCTTCAAATTGGTCCAACAATGAAAAAATCCCACAAGTTGTCAGGTCCAGCTGAAGTATCATACAAAAACTGAGCCCAAGCGGGCGGATCTACTGCCGGGTGTTAAAGAGGACCAGATGATGGGGCGACGGTGTTTTCAACCATGGGGTTTCCGCCATATTTTCTGAGAGGATGAGAGGAGAGGAGCAGAGCTGCAGATGTTGAGGCTTGTTCTGCTGCCCTAAGGTCTTATTTGTGTTCATCTCAATTCGGATTGAGCACTAACTGAGGGTGATTATGCAAGATCGGCCCTACAGCTCGGAGCTTTGTCAGTTCCTTTATTTACTGATCTCAGTGGACTTGCCGCTGCAGCATATTTAAAATGGGGTGTGAAGTGCTCCCCTGGACAGAGCAGACCCAGGGTGAGAAGAGGTTGAAACCAAATGACCTCAGAATCCAGAGAGTTTGGTCTGGGAGTTTCCAGTGAGCCACTTTCCCTCCCAGGGACACTGTAAAAAAGCTTTCCTGTTCCTCTCCTTGTGAGCTTTGAACTCATTTCTTCACTTTCTCACCAGAGCTGTGCAAAATTGAATGTAAGACTATAATAAAAGCAGTCACTGAAGTCAAATGAGAGGGAAAGTTAGTCTGGCCAGTGTACAGAGGCATGGTGTCATGTAGGCCTGGGAGCCAAACACCACAGTGCGGCTCACACACAGGGAGGGGTGTCCAGTCTGTATCCCACAAAAACCAGAAAAATCCCCTTAAACATAAGACCACATCACGATATACTGTGTACTGCTAGTCAACATCCAACAATAATATCTTGATTATCATTATTTCTGTTAATGGAGGCTCAACCATCCAGAGTCAAGAATTACACTTAAGTGATCGTTTGTGCTAATGGATCAACAGTTACATTTGAGAACAATCAGCATTCAATCAGAGCATGGCAGAGTTTAATGTGAACTCAACCCAGACTGTCAGACAGCTGTCATTACGTAAACTATTAAGTAATTCTCAACACAGATTATTCTGGGCTTGGTTGGTACCCGATCCAACCCAAAGATCTGCTGATAGGACTGACAGAGTTTCTGGCATGAGGAGGCAGACTTTCCAATCAAGGAATGATGTCTTAAAATGTGGGTTATGGATAAATATTGTTCTCTGGACACAAATCAGTATCACTTTTTGTATTTGATTAAAGGAATAGTTTGGGAACATTTTGGAATAAATGCTTTAACAATGTTAGGAGTCTCTGCTCCAAGAAATATCTCATCACATAATGCCAGCACTAAGGCTAATTGTCATTTTTATACTTAGGTGTTTGTGCTGATTAAAAAAACAAGATAAAACGTGTTAATTAGAGAGCTCTAGAGGGAGGCATATTTTATTATCTTTGAACAAAGACAGGTAGCTGTTTCTGTTTCCAGTCTTTGTGCAAACTAAGCTAACTGGCTGTAACACTCTCAGATATGAGAGAACAGAAAGAATAAAGAAGAGATCAAACAGTTAGATCAAAAAGATGGCTGTCATGTGCACCATGCAGAGGCTCAACAATGTCTACTATCAGGCTTTTATTTTCCTCATTCATTTGTCCAAAAAAGTCAAATCATTCAGACCTGCAGGCTTCGCATGCCTATTGCCTTCATGCCACAATCAGTGTAACAATTCTACTTTTTCTAACAAGCTGTCAAATTTACCAGACTTTGACAGACTGATGGAAAATTGCAGGATGTTTATGCCCATTTCGCTCACACTTATGTTCCGCTCTTATATTCTGTTTGGATATTCTGAATTATGCCTTATTCTGAATGCAGCATTTTCAAATGAAGACATGTGGGATATGCCAATATAATATAGTTTTAGGAGCATTGTGTGGTGGTTTGGGAAATTAATTTGTTTTCTTGTGTGCTGTGTAGAGGTGTGTGCCTTTGTTTCCTGTGTGTCCTTTTTTGGCAGAGACTGGGCGTGGTTCTCCAGGTGACTGGGAGCTGACTCCATCACAGCTGGGACTCATCACAATCAGGCACAGCATAAAGACTGTGGACTGCAGAGGACTCGAGACCTGATTGTTTCTGCTGCTTTGTGGTATTGCTGGTGCTATCTGAGAGTATATAATTACTTTTGTTTCTCTGGTGGGAATTACCAGTTCCAATTACCAATCTCTAGTTCCAGTGTCTCTGATACCATGCTGTCCAGCCTCTTGCCTCCTCAAGCCTCAAGTGCACAACCATCACCACCTAGTTTCACCTGTGCCTCTACCACCATTAGTCATTTAAACAGCTTAGTAGAAATACTGCCTTTTTTGGAATGAAGGCAAATATTTCTATGGAATATTTCTAATTATAATCATTTGGAAATGTTGTGCCAGTTTTAACAAGTGTTTATGTCACTGTCCATAACCAACTTGGCTGTGTGTAAAAGAGCTTAACGTTCAATAAAGCGGGTGCATGCTGCACACAGCTTTCTCTATCTCTTCTGTCAGTCAATAAGCTTACTGATGGTGTTATTATGCATTTTGGTGTATAACAGTGTGGAATAGCTGTCTACAGGAAAAGACTAAGTTGGTTGATAGTCAGACATCTCATGTTATACACATCAGGCTACAACATCATCTGATCTATTTACTAAGATTTATTTTTAGGCTCTTTGGTTATGACCAACAAGTTGGAGGTGTGCAGCCTGTTATCTGCAACCTCTTCATCTAACAATGCACTCAGACAGAAAGCAAAGTGAATATTCGCCCTTGTGTGATTTGCACAAATTTAATGTCATCTGTACAATCTGTGTGAAAGAGCCAGTGTACCAACTATTCAGATGTTAGCTGTAAACCAGCTGGCAGAAAATTGCTCTGTTGCATTCTGTTTGAAAACATGGTGACGGCTCACTGTGGCTGGCTCTTCTGCAATATTTAAAGCTGATCCACTGCCATAAACATGATAAAAGTGATTGCTGTCCTTGTTTTGTAGACTTACTTTAGATGAACACTCACGCCAGCGTTAACCTCTGTGACAAATTCATCTATTCACAATAAAAGACAACGTTGGAATGGAAATGTTCAGTCTGCACTAACTGTGACTTCATACAGCTCTGATATGGCTGTATGAGAGCGACTAAAAGAGATGTCAGATGGTTAGAATTAAAAACGGTCACACTGGATTACATGCATGCATTAGTTCCTGTTAATCCTTTATGTAGGAAGGCAATCTGAGTCCAGGGTGGGAGTTATTGACACTAACAAATTTCAGTACTTAGTCACTGTGGGTTAATTCTGCAAAGCTTTCAGTCATTCGAGACTACTTCCAATGGGAAAGGAATGATCCGCTGAAGTGAACTGTGGCCAGTCATCCTCAAAGTTAATGTTTTGGATCAATGAGTGTTTGTGCTTCAGGCAACATGGCCCACTATTGAGCTAAAAACAATGGTGCACTGTGCTCTCATGCTAAAACATCTACAGCTTGCCAAAGTCAATACAGCTAGATTTTTTTAAAGCTAGACAACAAGCTCCAAGCAACAATTAATATTCAATGCAGAGATTTTATCTGCCTCTCTGCAGAAGGAGAAACACGTTTAATTCTTTCCACTGGCTTTTTCTTTTTCTGAGGACAGATGAGGGGGAGCGATAAACTGCCCAGGGAGAAGTGGAGAAAGGGCCTCGGGTGGGTCCAACAGCACTCCACCTGGAAAACAAAACAGGTGAGAGGCTGGAGAGAGATGCGGCTGTCTCCAAGAATTCACGTTACATTTTCCACCGAGCCTCGTGGATAAACATCAAGCAAAAGAAAGCGGTGACTGAGAATGAGCTGTCAGTGGGCAGCGACAGATCCAGCTCTCATCTCCACCATCTGCATGGTCAAAATAGAAGGGACAGGAGATTCCGCAGCAATTCCTCAAATAAGCAGCACACGGCACGACACCTCCTTTCACAGGAAAACGGGAAGGAAGATGAGATGGGGCGAGACAGAGACCTGCCTGTCCTTTCAGCCAGTGGAATTGGAAAACTAAACAGCTCGGTTTAAACATTCGACGATGGGATCCACTCATCCGTAATCAACAGCCCTCACAAAACTGGAGACCTCCGCTTAGTTTTTATGATTCATTTTAGTTCTATGCAGTCAAATAGAAAACGGTGCACGTGTTTTCTCTGAGCTCCAACTCTTAAGATGAAACGCCAAAATAAAATTGACCAATTGGCAGTTTGCTAACATGCAAAACTAGGCTGCAAACATTATACCTGCTAAACATAGCATAATGTAGCTTTGCCATTGTGACCTATGCTTCCACCCTAGCATTAGCATTTAGCCCACTCCTGTGCTTAAGTATAGAGGAGCTAGCCTTGTATCAATATGGCAGTTTTTCCCATCTAAATGACTACAACTACTGCAGTCTCAGATGAAAGGGATGCTTATTTCCTATGCCTCCATGTTTTTGGCTTTCACATATCACTTTTGAAAAATGAGCGTGATGCTTAATGTAACACATCGTGGAAGCAAAGTCACTGTAAAGATGCCACAGCATGTGGAGGTCCTAAAAGAGTCTCTTAAGAGTGTGTGTGTTATTTTGAACCCCTGCCCTGCTGTCAGGACCCGTTTCCTGCTGATGTACAGTAGGTGGCCTCTTAGAGAAAAATAGCACCGATCTTTATGGCAAACAGTAAATGTGCTTCTAGGGAAAACAAACTAGAAAAAAAAAAAAAAAAAAGATTTGCAGCTTTGCTTCTCAAGGTCGAACACACAGGGTTTGTTTAGACCAAACACCATTAAACAAAACATTTAAATTACAGATTGGCTGACAGGAACAAAAATCTAATCATAGATTTTATCACTTATTACAGGCCTTTCTGCCGGCGGTGAGCATGTCCATAAAAGGGGAAAGGGGAAGTGATGTTGTCAGAGTGTAACGATTCGGCAGCTGGTCTCCTGTGGAATCCTGGGCGATACTGGGGATGACGGAGACCAGCTGCTGACTCAGTGACTCATTTTTACCTCAGTGGGGAGAAGGAGGGAAGGAGAGGAGGAAATGGGAGAGCAGCAGCTCCTGCCCAGACAAAGAACAGACACAGCCCGCTGCAGCGAGACAAGTGGCCAAACAAATTTAAGGCTGCTGTATCAGTTTGTACTGTCCTTTCCCTTTGGCACCACATTTGGAGCATGTTGCAATGCAATCCCCTGGTTTATAAACAAGATATGATACAAGAAAGTCATCATAAAAGAACTCATCTTTCGGTAAATAGTATGGGGTGACTGGAAGCTGAAGTTTGGGTGGAGGGGTTTTGCATGTATTGCCTTTATCTTATTATCTCTATCATGGCAAAATGATGGTGACCCAAATATCTGTTTGTCTTTCTTCCCTCTCTCTGTTCTTGTTTCACTCTGCAAATTATGTGTGCAAGCCTGCGTTGTGTCTGGATTGTGGCATTAGCAATAATTTTTGTCCTGACAGCTGAAAATGGATCAGTGGTTCTCAGTCCTGGCAATCGGGTGTTAGATTCAGGGGTGGAAAGGAAAAAAAAAAACTGGTACAGACTGTTCAAGCGAAAGTGAAATAACTTGGATTAAAGAAAAGATTCATTTACATTCATTAAAACAAAAGTTTGCAAATGTTTTAGCATTTTTAGCTGATTTTGTAGGTTTATGTCTAAAAAGTTTGCAACTGTAAAAAATGTTTTAGCATTTTTAGCTGATTTGGTAGGTTTATGTCTAAAAATACATTGGCATAAAGCTGCTGCCATCAATATTTTTATATTAGCAATAAATCCGATCCACAGATAATAAAATCCTGACTCAGCAGTCCTCAGCTCTGTGATTTATAACATCTTTCAGCTCATTTGTTTTTTCTGCCCATAGCTTTGATTTGGTTCACCCTCACCACTCTCATCAGTTTCTGGACACAGCAGGGAGCTGTTTCAGTGAAAAAACCCTCATAAACCCACAGTATGACTCTGTACCTGCCGCCACCAAAAGCAGATTGGTGCTGTTCTCATCTTGCTGGTGAACATAGTGGACATTCAACAGCTAAAGGTAATATATTTTCCTCTGGGATTGGTGAAGACCAAAAACAGAGCTAAAAGAAAGTGAATACTGGACTTAGATTTGCCAGCTGGACACAAATAGACACAAATGAATGATAATGTTGTAGCTGTACCAGCTGTGTGAGGAGATAGTAGGAACTGATGTCGTGTTAACAGTTTGTGTGAGGGCGCGAGGTCAGGACTGTTCAAATGCAGTGAGCAGGTTACATCAGAGTCTCCAGCTCTCTTCAGTGCTCTGCCTGTGTCATAAAGAGCTGCAGGTGTGTCTGTTTGACCAAAGGCAGGGCTGAACCACACACACACACACACACACACACACACACACACACACACACACACACACACCCAGAGCAGAGAGGCGACACACAAAATCTGGCTATGTGGAACTTTTCCAAAGGTTATGCAGGTGTGTGGGCATGTTTATTTGGGCGTTCATAGAGGAAGAAGCAGGGGAAGATATTTTGACCTGATATAGGCAGAAAACTAGGAGTGTGATTAATAACATAAATGATGGCTTTCTTGTGTCCCTGTAAGCTCTTCCGGTGAGACAGCACAGAGAAGACCAACCTGGAACCGACTCCCCTAAATGGAATGTAGCCATCATCAGTGGTATTAATTACAGCACCTGCTATAACATGTCAAAGGTCTTTATCTGGATGGGGACAGCAAAACCCTACTTTACTGTACAATTCCCTTCCCTTGTTCTCCTTAAAAAGTTACTCACAGCAACACGTGTACTTTAAATGAACTCGTATTGCACCATCCCAGATTTATCTCTGGCCTTGGGGAAGTAACTTAGTTCCCAGTCACTTCGGATCAAATCCACTGGTACAGTGGCACTGTTGACAGCAGCTGAACCCAATCTAGTGCATGAACTCTGGCACGCCGGAGCCCTCACACAAATTCGATGCAGATTCTGTCCCTTTCAAATCCGGGAAACAGCATCTTCTCCTGTAAACGTTCAGATTATAGTATCACACAGCGTTAAGATCTGCTTGTGCATTCCACTTGGATGCTGTTTGTCCCAGATGTTTTTTGTCACTACTCTGAAGTGGCAAATCCTCACCGCACAGAGTTTGGGAGGTGTGTGAGTGTGTGTGTGGGTGTCTTTGAAGATGAATCAAACTGATAACAGTCTTGACTCCACGGCCCCCCACACACTGTTTCCCCACCATAAATAAAGTGAGACTGTGATTGCAGACATAGCTTTTGATTAAACTCTTCCCACTGCTGCTCGGCCTTATTCAGCATTAGACAATACAATGAAATGTCGCTACGGTTCAGTAGCACATCTCCAGCAACCACAGTGAATATGACTCAGCTTGAGAAACAATCTATCAATGCATTCAGCGAGCAAAACTCTCATGACGTCAGCCGTGACTGCAGTGGAAAGAACCTCTGAAGATAAACAAAATTGCATTCTCACAGCTCTCACACAAAACTCTCAGGCAAAAACTGCTCCTCCACGAAACTACAGCAAGAAAGCTGAACGGCGCAACGGACAAACAGCAAACAGATACAGCAAAGAAGAAAAGATAGCTGAGAAGCGGGAATCATCATTTTTCCAGAGTACATACCATTTCTGTCTGGGAGTGTTTTCTGGAGATTATGGGAAGCTCGGCGATGACACAGTAGCTTTGCCCTTATAAGGTGGCCGCTGTCCTCGTACTGTGCCCTGATGAGAGGGGCAGCCACTGTGAAAGTCTCAGAAACAGCAGACTTCAATTACATAACGGACTTTGCAGTGACTAAGTGTGTATGCTAAAAGCTTAAACTTTGAGCCGTGCAGGATTTGTCGTTGGAGGTGGCTGGAATGTCTGGTATGGCTGGTGGTACCAGCAGCATACAAATCAGAACAAGCTGCTTTTTGTTCATCCAGCAGAGAACAAACATGCTTTTATTGTTGTCCAAAGTGAATTATTAAGGCTGCACAACCAAATCAAACAAAAAGACAAACATGGAAATGAGCGTGCCAGACTGCGGGCTCTGACGCTGATACCTGAGCTGACACCGTAATCGTTCTGTAAAGACGAGACGTCTGCAGTGGAGAATCACTGGACTGACTTGTTGAACTGAAACTTTCCCACTCTGCCTGTAACATCTGAGGAGGCCTGCTGGATCCTCATTATCTGATGTTTCTTTTACCGAAATCACCATGAGTCAGAGGTTTTCAACAACGAACTGCCGGTTATGATTATGTTTATATATATTTTGTGTGCTTGTCAGTGCTTTGCGCCTTATTGGTACACACTGATAGGAACAATGTGTCCTGAGTGATTCGTCATCTTGTGATAAATGACGTCGGCGCTGATTGTAACTTTCCTTTATTGTAAATTTTATTGTTCAGTACCAGACAGAAGAATGTGTGATTTTTTTTCTACATAATTACATTTCTTATCACACATCTGCAACCAGTTAGCCATATAAGCACACAGCCAAAGAGAGTAATACAGAGTCCATGTAGCAGCGCTGAGCGGCCTGTGGGAGTCTGTGTTGATAGGCGTGAGTAAACACGGTTACTAGGCAATAGAAGAAACTGAAGAAAACCCTGAAAACATAGCAGCTGTTCCAGCTATTCAAGTATTAAATATTTGAATGTGCACTATATTCATAGAGACATCATATTTAGAGAGAGAGAGATTCAGCTTGTTTATGTCACACACTGACCTCCACTCTCTGAATACCAACGAAAACTATGGAAGTAATCTATGTGTCATATTACTTTTATATTGATTAGTGATTAAGCATGTAGGTTAATTATTTCATTAAGGTCACCTGGAAAGGAGAGTAAATAACACCAAAAAAGCACAACAGAAGAAGAAGAAGAAGCCTGAGGCACTCCAAAGCTGGTCACTTATTACTGGCAGACAACTTTAAGTGATCCAGTTATTTGATAATTTACAATCTGTTGATATCTTACATGTCCCAAAAGACTCTGCCAAAAATGAAGCAGCCAGACTTTTAACCAAATCCTGATCTCTTAAGCTCCCCTTATTTTAGCCTCCTGGCTGCCTGTCCCTTTTAGAAGTGATTTTGAAATTTTAATCTTGGCTTTCAAAGCTCTGTATGAGCTGCAGGAGTTACGTAGCCGAGCTTCTAGATCACTGTTCACCAGCCGTAGCTTGAGGTCCTCTGATAGGCCACTATGACCTGTTCCCCGGTCAAGGCTGAAGACCAAGGGTGAAAGGGTCCTTTGAAAAAGCTTACCTGAGGAACTTCATTGCATTTCTCAGCACTTACTTTTACTGTTTATCTGTTAATTATTTTAACAGCTATCTTATATAATACTATTATCCACTATTTTATCTTTACTTACTTATTCATTTGCTGTGATTATGCATTAGACTATCCTCCAGCCTTCTTTTGGGAATTGAAGTTATTCTCTTGTGTGCTGTGTAGAGGTGTGTGCCTTTGTTTCCTGGTTTCCTTTTTTGGCAGAGGCTGGGCGTGGTTCTCCAGGTGACTGGGCGGCTCCATCACAGCTGGCACTCGTCACAGTCAGCGCAGTATAAAGACTGTGGACTGCAGAGGACTCGAGGCCAGATTGTTTCCGCTGCTTAGTTGTATTGCTGCCTTTTGCTAGCACTACCTGCGAGTTTAAGTAGTTCGTTTTGTCTCTATCTTGGATGTCTCACACCCACTTCGTGATGTGCTGGTCAGGCACAGGAGTACTTTCAGTGAGAGACTCATCCCACCAAAATTCAAGACTGAACACCACAGGAAATCATTCCTGCCTGTGGCCATCAAACTGTACAACTCCTCCCTCTGAATGGCCCTTGGACTTTTCCACTGCCTGTTAGATCGCACATATTTATACTGATATTATACTGATACATATTTGACCAATTCAATTTACAAAGCACACCCTTCTGTATATACTATTTTTTCTCAGTATATATATTTTGTTGTATATTTTGTTTTATATATATATTCTCAGTATAAGTACTTAGTTTTTTATATTTAGTTTTTTTATATATTTCTTTTCTTTTCTTTTCTTTTCTTTTCTTTTCTTTTCTTTTCTTTTCTTTTCTTTTCTTTTTTTATTCTAATTCTATTCTTGTAAGGAGCACCTGCAACAAAATCCCCCAAGTGCACAACCATCACCACCTAGTTTCACCTGTGCCTCTACCACCACTCTATCTCTACCTCAGTGCCTCATGCCTCATTTCATTATCCATTGAAATAAATTCCTATTTTACTCTTACTCTCTGTCTGTGTGCCTGCCATTGAGTTCAAATCCTGCTGCAACATAAGAGGTTGCTTTGCTGGTTTCGAAAGTTATTATTATTAATCGTCTGTACATGTGATCTGAAATGCATTCAACGACCAATATGTCGCCCACAGCCAAAAAATATATGGAGCGCAGTGCTTCCCATCAGGATGCAGCGTTTCATAACGGCATGTTTCATTAAAAACATGTTCAATCTTTTTTTTGGACAAGTCACTGTGTTGGAATTTGCCAAAGGAAGTGCAAATGTTTGAAGAATGGGAGAGCACAGCCGGCCTTTTGTCATTATTTTATTGATTACTGGAACTGCTCTCTTCATGTCCAGTCACTTTAACTGAAACCGCTGTGTGTGGGATCACCAAAAGTTCAATGTGTTCTACTGCTACGAAAAAAAAGCTTGAAAAAAGTTTGCCTGCTCCATCAATTTATATGTAATACTATTAATTGGAAGTCATGACCTAGTTCACTTCAAACACTACCAAGGAATAAAAAATTTACCTGATTTTGATTTGATCTGATTTTGAACACTGTGTGTGTGTGTGTGTGTGTGTGTGTGTGTGTGTGTGTGTGTGTGTGTGTGTGTGTGTGTGTGTGTGTGTGTGTGTGTGTGTGTGACCTGGTATTTATCACGCAGTGGGGACAAAAATTTGTTTACAAAGTCACATTGTGGGGACTCACCTGCCTATGGGGACAAAATGCAGGTGCCCTTGGTGTGGGGGTCTGCCGGTCTGTCAGGGTTGGGGGGCCCGGGTGGCCAGCGCCCCCTGTGCTCACAGTCCATGATGACTGGACGGCCCCAAAGGTGGCATTATCCTCAATCCTCAGCGTCCTGCCATGTCTTGTTACTCTTCCTACTATTTATGGTGTGTGTGTGTGTGTGTGTGTGTGTGTGTGTGTGTGTGTGTGTGTGTGTGTGTGTGTGTGTGTGTGTGTGTGTGTGTGTGTAGTTCAGGGTTTGTGTTAGTACATACGAAGGGTGGGAGGGATGGGTTTTTAATGTTGTTCTGTTTTTATTTATATTGTTTTTAACTCTTGTAAAGCCCTTTGTGTTGCATTTCATTGTGTATGTCTTGTGTGTGTCTTGTGTATGTCTTTGCTTGTCAAAAAGGTTGATTGTAGTGATGAAACAAAGAGAATTTTGTCCTGTCTACTCAGTGGAGATCATCATTATTGATAACAGAATTAAAATCATAGCCACTTGTTGCAAACACATGTTTTCAGTTTTTGGGTTGACATACAGTTTATCTTGGACTCATTTTTAGCTTAAACTGTCTGATCACGCTGTTGAAGTAAAGCTTTCAAGGTGGGACGTGACATTGTGCATTAAGTCTCGGGAGGGAACTGCTGAGCTAGGTGCCCGTTTTAGAAATAAATGCAGCAAAATGTTACACCAAGTCAAAGGAGCACATTTCATGTTGAAGAAAGAGGCTTTATTTTCCTCTCCAGCTGTGGCTGTTCTTGTTGGCAGCGTGTTTGTTCTTGAGAAGAATCCTGGCCACAATCTGAACAGTCTCTCCAGCTGAAGTTTGAACCCCAGGCCGTGATAAATGAGCGAGAAGTGTTGTAATTCACTGTTACTCTCCGGTGGGTCTTTTAAAAACTGGTGGTACTATTTTCACCCAGACCATTTGCCTGGTAGCTGATGTCACAAACTGCGCTTATTGTAGAGTTCAGCTAAATGATGATGGATTGCAAAAATCATTTTAAAAATTAAGATCAATCCTAAGAAATGAAAAGCAGTGATCTGTTATTCAGCTAAGAGACAGACAGGTTGAATCAGTTGAGGGTCTGCCTGTAAACTTTGGAAAGTCAGACAGTTGACTCAAAGCCCAGTGAGAAACCTGACATGATATATACAGTGTTAAAGCTGTCTTGTTTAAATCATATAAAGCTGGATTAAAACAAGGCAACTGTGTTTATGTGAAGCCTCTCTCCATCCATAGCTGTGGTTAGCCACAGCATTCCCGCCACAGATACCATTTTAGTCATACCTGCTTATATGCACAAGCCGCAGGAGCAGACAGACACCCAAATAATGATTCCATTTGTCCAGATGAGTATACCATTCAGCCACCCAAGAAATGGTGCAAAGTTGAAGGCTGCTTATATCTGAGCAAAGGAAAGTAAGAATATTTAATCCCAGTGAGCAACGCAAAAGCTGATGAACTATCAGTAATAGCTTCAGCACTGATTCGTCACAGTGAGGATCACAGCACAAAGCCTTTGTTCCACATGGAAGTTCAGCAAGGTTTTACGATGGATTCATGGAAATGAGAATTCTATAATTATACCTCCATAAAGGGAGCATTTGGGGAAAAATAAATCCTGCTGGCATGATACGCCTTGAGTTTAAAGATGGTGCGGTTTTTAATTCCTGGTGTGTGGCACGCAAATAAATGTCAAAGAGGATATGCTATCAGAAAGCCAATATGCTATTTGTGGGCAAATAAAATAGATTTCCAATTTATTTTACACAATTTATATGTATCAAAACATTCCTTTCTAAAATGGAATAAGGTAAAGCACTGAGGGATGTGAAGACTGCAGTACTGACTGACCGACCAATCAATCCCTCCCTTGTTCCCTTGTTCAGTTATTCACCACTCCCTTAATAATGGACACTTAATAATAGTTAATCGAACATGTAGGCAGCTGTCAGTGCAGTGGACAGCAGCTGTCACTAGTGGACATCTCTATGCACAGGTGTGTATGTACCCAAGATGCATTGAGGAGGCATTGAGATCAGATCACACTTGGCAGTGGTCTGGGCTGCTTCGGGCCGCATTCCTTTGCCCACATTAACATGGATGTGTCCCGGGCCACACTGAGGGACCACCTACTTAACCGAGATCCTCTGCACAAGTGGAAATATGTAGTGATTTGCACGCCAATGGATCGATCGATCACCCAAGATTAGTGCTGTCAAAAATGACAACGCAAATCAATTTTAACGGTGTATTTTTTTTATCGGGAGATTAACATTCTTTGTGACCTTTGTGAACGTTAGAAAAACTATAGGAACCGATTGGAAACCAGAAACAAAACAATAGGCACGCCCCACGCACGTGTTTGGTTTCGCCTGCTCGCTAGCTGAAAAAAAGTAGGCTACCGGTTTGTGTGGATGTCAAGCGCAAAACGCCGAAATGGATGCGTACAAGATTCTGAATGGAAAGTTTAGTTTCAAAAAGTTAACAGATGGGTCGACTGACAAGACCAAAGTTGTCTGTGAGTGTTGTTGGTGTGAACTGAGTTATCACCGCAGCACATCCAGTCTGAAATACCACTTGATGGCCAAACACACGGTGAATGCGAATTCTCCGCCGCCTCCTTGTCAAACACAAGAGACATATGGATACTGCAACTAAGAACAAGCTTACTGCAGCCATAGCCAAGTAATGTTCATTCTTTCTGGAGAGAAATAAGAGGCTGGGTTGATAAGCCTCTGGTGAATAAACAGAAGAGCATCATAGTCTGACTGCTTGTATGTTCAGAGGAAACTTAAGAAAGGAAAGTTTAAGCCATGGTTTAACTGCACTATAGCCTGAGTCCTAGTTTACAATGATGTGCACTTTGTAACTTTATTTTGTATCACCCTGTTTTGATCCCTTAAAAGGGGCTGTTGAAGGGGCTTTTCTGTAACCAAGTATTTATTTATTTTTGTCATCTGTTTATTGTGTGTGTGTGTGTGTGTGTGTGTGTGTGTGTGTGTGTGTGTGTGTGTGTGTGTGTGTGTGTGTGTGTGTGTGTTAAAATGTTTTGATTTTGCCTCAAATGTGAATGACTGCTCAAAGTGAGAATGTTAGTGTGAAATATAACACTACACGTTGTTGTTTTCAATAAAGAAGCATTTGCACAAAGCAAGCCTATCCACTTTTCCATGTTGATAAGAGTATTAAAATGATACTTAATGCGACATTTAGAATAGATAAAAATGTGCAATTAATTTGCAATTAATGGCGAGTTCATTAGATTAATCGCGATTAAATATTTTAATCGATTGACAGCACTACCCAAGATACATTGTGGTCACTGGTGTTGATTGTACCTGTGTTGTGATCATGTCTCGCAATGGTTTGTATCAAAGGAATCACACGAATCTCGACTTTCCCGCAATGTATGGCGTGAGTTCAAACTTAAACGTTTGTGTCATAGGTGGCGGGACCACTTACAAGCAGGCCGTTGGAGTCTTAAGAAGTTGGGAAAAAAGTTTTGGTATGTTGACACTTGGGTTTTGAAAGGATAAAAACTGCAACACAATGCTGTGTGCTGTGTGGACCGTTCCACCAGGCCAACATTGTTGTCCTTACAGCTGCTAAAAAAATGCCTCTGTATGAACATGTTATTTATGAAACCGCAAATGCAACGTATGCTATTAGGCAGATCAGCTTTGCATGAGCCAGTTGTCCCTCTGGGTGACACCTTCACAGCTGACGTCACTGATCTTTTCACAGGATACGATTTGTTCTGAATATCATGCAAATGAGGTAATGACCTAATATTTTTCAAGCATTTCAACAATCTGGAAAACCTATCACAGGAGGTGAATGAATGTCTCTGATTAGTATAAGAATTCAGTTAGTGGTCCGCTGAGGATCACGTCTTCTGCTACTGAATAGACTGTTATTCCAAAAGGGATTACAGACTTTGTTTTGGCTTTGAAAGGTCAGTGTATCATATCGAGTATTGAGTAACATGTGCCTCGAAGACATTTTTATTTCTGTAATACAGCACTTTTATTTTATGAGCAAAAAAATATTTTCCAGGGAAATCACTACGGATTACAAATTCTGAACTGAATAGACCGTTTTCATTCATTCCTTTCACTCACATTCACATGTGTCACATGGGGGACACGTGAGGGACGGGGTTCACTATTACACTGTGACAACATGGTTCATTTGTTTTATTCTCTTCTTGTGTGATTAATGTGGATATTTGAATAAAATATACTCCTTTTCACAGACGGACACTGTTGTGCTTGTGTTGCCAGGCAGTAGATGGATATTACAGTGGTCCTTTCAGTATGAAACTGCGATTACACCCGTCTGCTTTTCATCGTGTTGACAGGATGTCTTGAAGTTGAGAAGTTTGTCATTTTTCACTAATGACGCTTAAAAAACATCTCGTATTGAACCAACTGGCAATTACACTTTAACACAGAGAGAAGAGACACATTATTCTGAAACTACTGTCCAATACTGTCTAAGTGTCTGATTCATGTAAGCTGTAAGAAAAAATATGAACAAAATAATATAAATATGTATTTTTATATAACACATCTTTGGTTACCTTGGCTGCACACAAGGGCTGGATACAGGAGAGCAGAGCTAACCTGACTCTGTCCAAAGGTAACAAAAGCATGTCATATCTTGTTTGTCTAATACTGACAAAAACCAAAGTGTAAAATTGGGGGTTATGCGTCGGACCGCTTTTGGCGAAGACCAGCAACTTACTTGAGTCTCTGCTGGTTGCCTAGCAAACGCTTCTGGCCAAGAAACAGAAAATCAGGCCTCCAACCCCAAGTAAAAATAAACAACATACCATGACATTCTATTTTCTGGACAGATGTAACAGTGGTATCTATCTTCTTATCTATTTGAAAAAGCAAATAATTATTTTCAATGCACTGTACTCATGCACAACCTTTTTTTTCATGATTCAAATAAGTATTTATTGTTTCCCGACATGCAAAAATCCTTCCTTATACTCTTTCTGCTACTATCAACCATCCATCGCCAGTCCTCCCCAGTTCTTTATGTCAATGGCGCCCAAGCACACAGTAATTCTTATGTAACATGTTGCTCCAGACATCTAAATTAGATCCATTTCAGAAGCCATTTTGAATGAGACTTCTGTCTTGAGAAGTGAAATGTGTGCCAGGGGCATTCACATGATAAAACAGAGTATAATTTAATGGCCATGGAAAGTCTCCTTATTAAGGAGGATAATTGAGCTTCTGTGGTTGTCTCATATTTACTTCCCCTGTTGTGTCTGTTTACAATGAGGCCTTCTTAGTAGACAGAGAATAAGTTGGGTGTTGATGAGTGGAACATGTTTTCAGATTTTGATGTGTTTATGGCTGTCCTCTCTTCCTATTGTTAACATAATGAATGCAGTCATCCTCTGGGGGGAAAGGCCAAACCGCGGGCCTGTTCATTCACACACTCAAGCCTCACTGGTTCCACTAATGACACTCAGGCCTATCCAGTGTCTTCATTGACTGGATAATTGGAGGTCTTAATAAATAAACATTATACGGTGATGATGACGGGCAGCAGTTTTCTGTTACAAAATGATTTCTGTGAAATCTATTTCTCCACCAGCACATAGAGACTGACTTCTGTCAAGACAAATGCTTCGCACTTCATCTGGTAGGCATTTGTTTCAAAGCGCATCACGTATCAAACATGTTAGCAAACAGTTGAAGTAATCATTTGAAGTGGTGTGAGTACATCTATTGAATGAACATCCAATATTTGCTTTCCTTCTAGCTCCACTTTGGCCTCCACCAACTCCTGGATGTGTTCACCAGCTAGACGCCAACGTTGTCTCTCTGCTGGCATTGTCAGTTTATGTCTGCTGTGGCTGGAAATAGAGTTGGTATGACCACTGAGACTGAACCAAAACAGTTAAGTTGAAGGCCATAAAACCAAAAAACGAGCTGAAAGATGCTGAGAGGCTCCACAGAGCTGATGAGGACAGAAGAGTCAGGTGATGATTCTCTGTAAGTTTATCATGATGAGCAACACATTTCACATTAGCCCATTTGTTAGCTCAACACTCTGAATGTAACTTAAAAAAATAAAAAAAAAAACCTCTATCCAGCAGTAGCAGGTATTTTTGTGATCTCTCAAAAGTCTTTTTTCTGCCTGGCATGACAAAATGTTTATCCAGGGTCGAAACCAGTGTTCAGATCCAGTATTTCCATAGAGTGTGCCGTTTGGCTATTCTTCTTTTTGTCCGCTGTGCAGGCTGCAGAAGTTGTATTTCCACTTTTATCACTCTGGGCAGAATGTGGACATCTGTGAGATCACACAAATATCTTCTAAGATACAATACAGATGAAAAACACAACATTTTGAATATTCCCCAAAGAATTGCCATGTGACCAACTCACAGAGAAACATACAGACTGCTGAGGGGTGTGTAGTCATTTCATCTGTCCTTTATAGAAACGGTGAATAGTGTAGCCACAGTCACATTGATTGATTGATTGATTGATTGATTGATTGATTGATTGATTGATTGATTGATTGATTGATTGATTGATTGATATCAGCTCCAGTTTAGCTGAAAATATCTCTGCTAAACATAGAACCAGCCAAAAGGCAGCATGCTGCCGATGTGAATGGGCTGATCAGGAAAGCATGTGTTGGACTGGAATCACTGATATGGAGCCATCATTCTGTGATCTGAACCTGGACATGTATTGAAACGTTTTTCCCCTCTTGTCTCATGTGATATTGTTCAGACCACAGATGGAGAACAATCCATACTCTTCCCTATATCTGGTTGTGGGGCCACATGTGGTGTCTTTATCAAGATCCTGTAATAGGAACCACAAAATGAAAAATGCAGCAGGCGAGCATTGAACGTGGCTGAAAGGCAACTTGAAGCAAACTCACAAACAGCCACTGTGAAGTAATCTGGGAGCCTCAGACATGACGTGTTGGAGACAACCTGGCCACTGAGAAGGCTTCAAATGTTTATTAATGAGCTCCTCGGACTCACCACAGTTATGTTGCTGGATGCTTAAAAGACATGATCTAATCCTGTAACTTTCTCAAGCCCGTCAGATTACAGCTTTTCTCTTCGCCGTGCAGCCTGCAGATCACTTTGTAATGTCATCTAAGATGGTATTGTCACAGATGTTAATCGTCATAATATGTCGAGAGTATTTGAGAGTGAGGCAGCCGTCACGTTCTTCTAGCCTGCTGAGGAAGTTGTGTTGGAAATATTAACATAATGGTGAGGCCAAACGCAAGTCAAAATCATTAATCGTGCGATACCCAGCATTTGTGGTGTGGATATCTCTTACTCTGCGTCTCAAGAGTGAGATCAACACAAAAGCAGTGAAGCTATCAGAGCACTAAGTGGTTTAGCAGAAGGAAATTGGTTGTCTAATGTCTACAGAGAGGTTTGTGTGGAGGTATGCTCGCAAGTTTCCATGATTGCATGTTCAAATCACAATAAATATCCCTCTCCGCTGAGCCCGAGGTAAAATGTTCTGTTGTCCTGCCAGATGCAATTGCCATTTAGAGAGCCTGGTGAGGTGCTTACCGTGTTAAGTACCTGAAGCGCTGCTTGCACCGCTAGAGGCTCCCCTCTGGGTCCTCTGGCTGCAGAGCCGAGAGATTCAATATGTATCATTGCTCCATATATATGAACAGTCTGCTTGGTGTTAACCAAAGTGTGTGCACATCCTTGACACATATGCCATCCACATGTCTATTTACACTCCATCCAATCTGAAGGAAAGTTCAAGAACCATGCAGCCGCATTCCCTTGAATCCAAAGGTAACTTTTGGAACTTTTGGCCTGAAAATTGGTGAATTCTTCTTGAGTTTACATTTCTATTTATTACCCCTTCTGTCTCCATGTTCTCATATAGAAAAACAGAAGATTTTCTTTACCATATAAGACCTATGTCATAAACTCAGCAGTACCGTAAATGATATCATCGGAATAAAGACAGACACGAGGCATAAAAACGACTCATAGCAGTCCTGAAATTCTTTTCGTTGCAGACAATTTGCAGCGCAGACAGGCACCATATGGGATTGTATTTGTGGGGCTATAATCCCAACACGGTAACAGCAGAAAATTAAATTCTTGCTGTTTCATGTTCTGACGTTGTGTGTAACACAGAGATCAGAAAAAAATACTTTTCCTCGATTTAAAAATGGTTCTTAGAAGACCCTCAAGGTCAAAACACAACCGCAGAATGGAGCTCGACGCAGGCGGCTGCTCTCATCGTCTTAATCCCACAATTTTCCAGGGAGTTTTTTTCAGCTTGCTTGAGTAGACTTTTGGCTGTTAGGTCCCCTATTACTGTAGAGGTATAGGCACAATCAGCTTTTCCATGTGGTGGACATTCCTGGCCACATCTGCTTTCAATATAGCCACATGTCCAGCTGTTTCAGACCTATAGGCTGCCAGGCTTTTCCAAGTCAGTCCACTGAAGCTATAACGTGAATGGCACCATGACTGTACAAATGCATGCACTGCTGTGTTGTCACTGGGAGTCATGTTTAAAAAAAGTCGTGAGATTTGAGGGCATACCTGGTCAGATTAATGGGAAAGATGTTATTTTGTTGCACGCACAAGATTAATGCTAAAAGACTTTCAACATTACAGATCTGCACCCACCAGGCTGAAAAATGACTTGAGACAAAAGAAAGTTAAATGTTGTTGTTTACACATTTCATTACACCACAACCACATTTAACACTGAAGTAGCAACCGGAGGATTGTCATTTTGACGTTAAGAAAAATTACAGCTCTCTGTGGAAGGAAGAGAGCATACATCTTTAGAGACATCTGCTTTTGATGTACAATTTAAATCAAAAGAAACAACCATGTCTTTGCTTGTCAAGCCATGGCCACGTGATGAGCTCCCCCCCCACCCCACCCCCCACCCCCCCGTGTGTTATTTCCTTAATCTGTTACACATTTCCACACGTGCACTCTACAACTGCACTGGGACAGAATTGTGAGAACCTGATAAAATCTGCATCAGATAGCAGCAGCTACTGCCTGGCCTCTGTCTGAAGTTACTGAAGGAGACACAAGCATATACAGTGTGGAATCCTGGGGGACTACAGGGGGAATTTTTCTTGTCTTAACCTCTACAGATCTGTAAAGACCTCCAGCAGATTTATTTAATTGTTCTCCACTTTGCTTATTGTTACTGCACTTCATGTTGATGTTTGCCTTCACTGTGCAGCATGATGCACGTGCAGAGGTAGAAAGCTGTTTTCACAATCATCTGCTGAAGGAGGAAAGTTTCTCTGTGTTCACATTAGCACTGTTTGGGACTGTCTCATCCACTGCGTGGGAGTCAGAACCGGATGGTTCCCGTAGAACAGCTCAAGTTTTTTTGCTCTTTATCGGTGGGAGGGAGGTTAACCACATGTACACTTGCCAAACCAACAAGTTATTCATCACCCTAGAAGCCCTTTCTCTTGTAAAGCCTTAAAAATACTATCCTGATAAAGCATTAATGTCACCTTTGTGACATTTGTCCAAGCTTGTTTTTAAGTGTTGAATGGGCTCATTGTTGTCCCTTGTGGCCATTGGTGGAAAGACACATTAAGTTTAAATGGTGGTTTTCATTGTCAAGTACCAGTTAGTGTTTTCCACCCTCCAGCCTTACGGGGGCAGTACTGAGCACAGCAATGAAACAGTCCCAAAGTAGGCCACACTTACCTTAAATCTGAAATGTGATTTTGTGCCATTATGACAAAGCCAGCCCTGGTCCAAATGCTGACACATGATCACTGGTGGACTTGTTAGTATTGTATATTGTTACGTAACAATATTACATCCAGCTGATACAGAGCAACATTAGTATCATTTTATGATACATTTCTATATTAAGGTTTCTGAAGTGTCTTCCATTAATGGATGTGTCGTACAACATGTCAGTTTAAAGCAAGCAAGGTGTTTTCAACATGTCAGATCAGTGCAGGAGAGTCTTGTTCCAGTCTCTCATCAGCAGCCTTCTGGCAGAACCCCAGAGAAACATCTCTGAGGATTCCTCACACACTGAATCTGCCAGCTGTTGCTGAAGATAAACACCATAATCATAAACGCTATTTTCAGCTACCAGGTCATAAAGTGCCCTGCGAGTTCACTGAGGGTATACAACGTATTCAGAAAAAAAAAATGACATTTCACTATTTCCCCTGGCTGGTTAATGTGTACCTACATGCAATGTGTCCATTCTCACCTTTATCTTTCTACTGGCTGTCAAGCAAATATTCCCTCCCCTCATCGACCCAAAATAGCCCTTTGCCATCAGCTCGCCATCACTAACTTGAGAGTTTATGTGATAGAGTCTGGACTCATCTGACCCTGGTTCTCATCTGGACTTTGGAACTGTGTCAAGCTGCCCTGGAGGGGAACTGGTCAGACTGGAAAGATCCTTTCCTAGGGTGCTGCAGCAGGAATGCAGCCAATTATTCTTTCGTTTATTTGTCTCTTCCCAAGCAATCTTTTACACATTCTTCATCTGTTCCTGTATTTGTTGCATTTGGTAGTTAAAGATAAGACTAATTATTACATTTTCCTGTTTGCTGGACAAATGGCTCTTTTTAATCATCTGGTTGTCAAACTAAATCACACAAGTCTTGTCTCAGGAGTCAGTCTCCTGATTTACAGTCGTGCACAAGCTCTGCAAGTATGCATCCAACTGCTTAAGTCAATAATGCCTTGATCCGCATCCAGCGCTGCCCGCCCATTGTTAAACTGTTTTACAGATGAGGAGCACAATGCTGTTTCTCAGCAGATAAATTTACCCCCTGGAGCAGTGTCAGCATTTTTAAGGTGGCGGCTGATGCTCACAGGTCAAGTTCTCTTGTATGTTTAAACCATCCCATTCAGTCAAAGAGGTCAGTCTCCTCTGATCCCTCAGGCCGAGAGCATGCTTCAGCTTCTACCGGTCAGCGCAGATGGTGGGGAGACACGCTGTGGAATTTGTTGTATTTCATCCATGTTTCAAACATAATGCACTAATTTTTAGCTTTAACTCAACTGGAGTAAAAAACAAACAAAAACATGAACAAAACATTTATTTTCACTTGACTACACATTTGTCAAACCTCTTCTTTATCCAAACTTGTATGATTGTCAAAACTCAACCAGTCAGGTGGACAAGTAATTTAGATTTTCCACTGGAAAGGCATCTCAAAATAAAACACAGCTATGGAGAACTGTAAAACTGCTGCTGTGTCAGCAGTTTAAAAGCTGAATTCCAGATAAAGAGGGCTCCCATATGAGAGGGAATTTCCAGCTTGGAAACTGCTCATTTTTTACTTGTCACATTACTTGTAGAAGGATGTACTGCATGTGCTCTTGTTCCTTTGTAGGTTCCTGCAGCGCTCAGATGAAAACTGCTCCCATACTGAAATATCTTTAAATCAAGCTTACATAACAGAGTGAGAAGCACAGAGTAAAATGATATTAAAGCCATAGAGTGGTGCTTGGCAATAATATCAGAAAATGACTGAGTGTGGTTAACACTTCCATATACCATGACCAAAATATTTACTGAATTATAGGTTTCCAAGCATTCTTTCAATTCATGCCCCAGATATGCCATCCAGGTTTTTGTCATGTAACTTAACAAGTTGCCATATTTTTTTTTAAGTCTCTCACTCCAAAATACTGCCTTGAGTACTTTTCACTGTTGAATTTATATCCATTTCCTCAGAGTCTGTGATGACAAGAAGAGGAGCAAAGACAGCCATGTTTAGATCCTGTAGGTTTCTGCACTGCACGCAGGCTCCACGTAATGTTAGTTACTGTAATTTGGTGTTTGTACTGCCATCATATATTTCTGCAGGGGTAGAAGGAACACCAGCCAAAGGTCGGAGTTATTTACAAAAGCCACTTCAAGTTACTCAGAAACCCCTCATCTTAAAGGCGAGTGTTATTCTATATTTCTCAAACTGTTAGCATATCCCATGAAGCAACCAAACAATATGTTAGTCAACATCTGCAGTTTCTTTTTTCTTTTTTTTTTTAAATGGGGAAAAAAGCTAAATAGTTTCCTACAGCAGCTGGGCTGTAGCTTTGGGCCAAACGGGAACCAATCTTGCAATAATTAGGGACTATTTTCTGTGGTGGATGAATATACAATTGCTGGACTAGTGAGTATTTATGACATTTGGATGCTGTATTTGGGATTTATAACAAAAATATTAAATAAACTATGTGCCCACATTCATTATACTTAACTGGTCACCAAATGCAACGATGTGACTCACTGATATTTTTAATAGTTTCTGGACAACAGGGAGAGGGATAAGATATATCAGGCTGTGGCTGCACAGACAATATCCTCTAAAGAAAGAGGTACTGTCAACACAGACTGTGCCATATTTTCTGTCAGCACAATATAGAGTTTCTAGGACTGTTTGTAATCCATCATTTTGTGATTGCTATCTTGAGTGGCACTTAAGCAGGAGCTTGTCCAGCTATCATTTACCATCATCAAAACTGGAATGTCCATAACTTCAGTAATTCCTACTTTGGAAAACTAAAGGACTAAAGCCACATAAAATCACATCCCCATATTTCTGCAATTGCATAAAAATATCACTCACTCATGACCACAATCCCTCAATGGGCTTAAAACAATATTATGATGGAAACTGAGCAATGCTGCCCTGTCTCAATGTGAGACTTCAAAGCTATGAATTTTAAGATGACATTTTCCAGTTACAGTATACTCACTCAATGCTCCTTTTTTTGTCACAGATTACAGCACTGCTCCTTTGCACATAGACGTTTTAAAGCATTTTCTATTCACAGTTGTGTTGATACTATTTCATTTTTAAGATAGTTCAGTTAATCAAGCATCACACACCTGTGGGATGTATTACTTGGGGTTGAAAGAAACCTGGTCAGAAAGTGGAGCTAGGACAGGGTGAAAGAGCAGTTCCTGTCTGAAAGGTCTCGCCAACAGATGTTTAAGCCGTGCACGTGCTGATCAGGACTGTGAAGGACATTTATTTTTCCGTTGTAACGCAGCAGTGTGATGCCTTCATCAGGCCTCGGTCCTGTGGGATAACTCACATTTCTGACTGTGGTCTTAGATCTAGAATCAGTCAGACATGATCGGCACACACAGCACACACACAACATCGCTCTCCCTTAAGAAGACCAAGAGACTATTTGTGTTTTATTTTAAATAGTGCTCTTCTGAGCGTCTCAGTGGAAAATTTGTGAGATAATGTAAGTACATGACTCAACAAAATGCAGTATCTAACATAGAAACTACTAATTTTTAGACATTTGAATGCAGAAATATTGCATATTCTATCTTTAATGGTGCAGAATTTTGTATATGAACCAATCAAAATTACATTAGAATTAAGCACTGGTAAGCCAGACAGTTTTTCAAGCTCATTTCTATGAACTGAAGAAAATATGCCAGCTCTGTATTTAAACTTATAATTTCCATTTATGCAGATGACACATTCTTGTATGCACATGGCACTCCTCCAACAATTTGCTGTATGTCTAGATTACAGTCTGCCTTACACCCCTGCATACCCTCAAACTTTTACTGAATGGTAAAACAAAATGTGTTAAGTACATTTTCAAACTGCTAAATAGGCAGGAAACGCAAACAAATCTCAGTAAAATCCTGCTAAATATACTCAGAGCCTGGGATGTGTTTTTTCAACAGCGAGAGGTGAACCTGACCAACTCAGTGTGCATGGTGGGCCACACTGAGAGACCTCACATGTTATCTACACCCATCAGACATCCATTCACCCAGAGGGCCTGTCAAGCATGCATTTTCTACAACACAGCCCGAGACAGAGTGCATGCCGTATGACGAGTCAACAAAGAAGTGAGACAGATAAGTGTACCTTTACACAGATTCTTTTTTTACAATCAGTGAAACAGCATTACACGGAGGTGATTCAGTGGACACTTGCTACAAAGGACATGTTGGCGCCCAGTCTGCTGGAATACTCAGAGTGTTACTCAGACTGCAGCTGCTGAAATGAATCTTCACTGTTCAAACCGAGTGGTTAAAAGCATGTTAAGTTAAAAACAAAGCAAACTAAAATATATAAATGTATATTATTATAGTTAGTATGTCATTTATTGATTAAGATTCTATTTGATTTTATCATAAATATTCTATTATGAATTGTTATGTACTATTAATGTCAGTAAAGCTGTCACTGCTCTCATTATATAACAGACACGTATAGATATAATATCCTGCTTCTGGCAGTTATACTGTATTTGATGGGACCCTTCATTCAAAAGGTCAAACTTTATTGACTTGTTAAATGAAGCAGTTTAAACAACAGGTTAACATTTTACAACCACACTACAGACTTGTTTTCTCAGGCTGTGAGACTTTGTCTCTCTACCAAAAAATTAATCATTTATTTTTATGACTTTTTAAGTTATTGACTTCTTCATTCATTCATTTATACTGAATTTGTTGCTTTCTGCAACTTGCATTTTATCATAGAACCCTTTGTTGTAGAATGATAAATAAATGAACCTTATACTTTGTACAAGGACTGGCTGTTGTGAATCCTCTCCTCCCTCCCAACCGTGGCCCTGCGACTCAAAACACCACAGCAGACGCACCACACTTTATACACACTCCCTGAGCTTGTGGTTGCTTGTGTTGCTGAGGTGTACAGTAGCAGCAGTCCTGTGCAGACAACAGAAGCTGCAGCACTGGCTGAGACATGAGAGCCCCTCGGGAGGAAAATGGGATTCTCATAAATCCTTCAGCTGGGGGAGAGGGAGCTCTATAAAAACTGCCCTCCATTAAAAACACTCAGCTGTCAAGGCTCGTCTTTGTACTCACAATTGAGTGATTTCATAGTCAACCTCTTCGCTGCTGGTGATTTTCTAAGAGCAAAAGTGGATGAGGCAATTAAAGGGCTATTTGTTTAGGCACTCAAATGCAGCGTTTTGGCAGAGAAAACAGTTATATAATGCCATATGATAACATCTGGGAATTAAATCTTACTTTCTGTCATATGCAGTAAAACATTTGTATGTGAAAGGATTTACAGACGTGCACTTATGTTAAATTCAACTTTGTAGGCATGTGAGCAGCATAGTTGTAGGGATGGAAATGTCAGTGTTGGTGGACCACTTTGGTCGAGCGACTGGATGGATTGCTACCAAACATTCATGGTTTCCACAGGATTAATCCTTCTGTGATCCCCTTGATTTTTCCTCTACCATGAGCGTCACACTCATGGTGAAGTCTCAAAAACTATTGTATGGATTGCCATGAAGTTTTGTACACAAATGAATGTCCCCTCAGGATGAAATGTAATAACATTATAGAGGCTTGTGACAAAGCTCCAAGTAATCCATTTGGTGTTTCAAACACTAAAGTCCTGGTTTTTGTTTTGGACAGGTCCACCAGAGCAGGATTTAGAGCTTTAGCTGTTTTGGGTTTTCTGACACTTCAAATGTCAATGCCACTTTCTGAAGTGCTGAGATCAAATTACCCTGTCGCAACCCTTAATCCATGACAGGAAGACATCCTCTTCCTCTCCTCTCTTTGTTGATGTTTCCTGAGAATTTATACCTGCTCTTGTATTGACTGTCATGTCTTTCCGTCCTGTTGTCCATTTTCTGCATTGCTGTGTCAGCATTTTCTCAGCACATAAAGCCAACAGGTAATGAGCTTCAGTGACAGGAAAGTCACCACATTGCTGTAGCTGTGGTGACCCATAAATTCATCAGTTACACATTCCCCAGTGGCACTTGAATGGTCAGTTTGAATTATAGGGTTGCTGATACATCAGGAAAGACAGCAAAGTTTAGTAAAATATTATGAAAAGTTGTAATGAGATTATAGTGATTTATGGAAACTAATTGGGCTCTGTTGTCATTATCTGGATTACTGTTACTATGGGCTAATTCTTCATGATACATTGACTTCTTGACATCTGCATAACTTGGTCAGTAGGCTTATGTGTCAGAGCACAAGAACAATGGCTTCATGAGTCTGCATTGAGAATTTCTTCAGGGATCAATAATGAAGAACATAATAATTGTGGAAGTATTTGTTTCGCACCCTTTGGCCTGTTTCCACAGAAAACATATGTTTCTATGATTTTACTTAATAATCGTGGTCCGTATTGTGTCAGTTATGTGTGTATGACTTTATTATTCACTTAGGAAATACCCTATTAAACTTAATTACAATAAGAAAAAACAGTATCAATCATGCTATTCTCGTCCCTCGGTGCTGTAGAATTGGAAGCATACTTATGAAAAGTGAATAATATGTGGCCTTCTGATTTTTCTGCGGGGTATCCAAGCTCTACCAGCAGCTTTTCTTGGCTGAGTTTCTGCCTCCTGATGGGGTCTGGAAAACATATATCCCTGCAAGGGGCTCCAGTAGATGCTGCTGCACACTGCGGCAGCCCAGCAGGCAGCCCAGCAGGCAGCCCACCCCTGTATTATGCCTCCCAATGGGAGCACCACCGGAAAGTGTCAGTCACAAGACTTTGGCATCTGCAACATGAGGGAAGTAAAACACAGTTTCTGTTTCTTCACTTTCCCTGACATGGCACATGTCCAAGGGCACATGCCCACAGCGCAGGACCTCCAGTGTGGTATCCCACACAGTGCAGAGTGTAGGTAAATGGTAACTGGACATAAATAAGTTGGTATGCTTGGCTCCACTGGAGAAACCGCTCTAAGCCAAGTCATATTCAAAGTCTCATCTATCAGCAGTCTCATTTGGCTTGTGCCACATCTCCTTTCAGCAGAAGACTAAATACCCTCAGATGACCAGTGCTCACAGCTGTCTGGTACCATTGCACAGTTGGTGTGTCAGCTCATGTGTTTCTCTGAGCCACACAGAGCTTGGTACTGCATATCTGTGACTTATCCTGGAGCTGCGATGTTGGTTCTGGTGCATAGTGTGGAAAACCTCTGAGCCTTTTGATGTGAATATCAAAATTAAACAGACGTTTCAGAGGAAACATCCCCAATAAGTGACATGGGGTTGAGATGTTTCCTGGCACACTTGTCCAATCATTGCTGCCTGAGTAAAATTGTCAGGGAAACAAAAGGACTTCAGTGCAGGAGAGCAGCATGGGGCAATCTCTGATTGATTCACCGGTTTGTCTTCACCAGCATTTAGAAGAGTTTGATGAAAGAAGCTTTGACCTTTCTGATGATTTGGAACATTACTCATCCCTTACTATTTCTTAAAGCTCTAGCTCGAGATTTCTCTTCTCTTCTTCTGCCTGGAATCATCTGCGAAACAAATCTTGCTTTAGCCTTTTAGAAATGGATTCGGTCCATGAAACTGTACCAAGGACCTGCACTACAGTTTAGTATAAAACTCACTGATGGAGAGTGCCTTTACTGAGACAGAACACATTATAT
This sequence comes from Chaetodon trifascialis, assembly GCF_039877785.1. NCBI lineage: Eukaryota > Metazoa > Chordata > Actinopteri > Chaetodontiformes > Chaetodontidae > Chaetodon > Chaetodon trifascialis. Next base: position 12,755,840 of record NC_092069.1, read on the forward strand.
ATTTGCTACCAGTGACCTGACATGGGCCATAAACCAAACAGGTCTAGTAATGTATACTGAAGCTAATGCATACTGTAGTCTAATAAGCCCAAATAATGACATGGAAAAAACCTTTAAAGCCAGCAGGATGTAAGGGGGCATATGCAAGAATGTGTCCAGGCATATGTTTTTGTTTAGCAGCACTATCTGTTATCTTTCACAAGAAAAAAAAAACAAAAAAAACAGGGACTGACTCCTGAGCTGCTCCACAGCTACATCCAACCTGCATCGAGATTCAATGGAATAAATGCGCATGCAACTTTCAGATCTGTTGACTGACTTTAGTTATTATGTTTTCATTTTACAAGCAGCCAAAGCTCCCAAATGGAAAAAGTTGCAGGCAGCTGTCTGGTGACTGATCTTAGTGTTTTGCCATGTGCAGAACAAATTGCACAGCTAAATATGGTTCCTAATATTCGTTGTTGGCAGGTCATCAGAGTTCATCTGATTGCCTATAGGACCTGCAGTGCTCCAAGCGGAGAGCTTCGCTGACAAACTGTCAAGAGGAAAAATTAAATTGCCATTTTGAGCTTTAAAAAATTTTGTTATGGTTGCACACTGTACGGAAGCAGTAACTTTCTATAAGCTGTACTTTTTTCATCAGGGAAAGTCTTTTTCTGCGGACATCCAGAAGGATGGCAGCCCTCCCTTCACTTCAAAACAGCTATACAAAAACGTGAGGTCTCCATTTGGTCCCCAGAGGCATAACTTGAGCATGTTTCAGCTTTACGGTAAATGCTTAGACATGACAGCAAGAGTTATAACTCCACCAGTGGAGGGAACCTCCGATTTGTGGGGCATGGAAAGATCCGAATGAGTGGGAGGGGGCCAAAGGGGTTCCCGGCACTCTTAAAGGGTGATGACCCGATAGTTCTTCCCCTTTTCTGAGAAATCACCTTTTTTTGTCAGAGAGGGGAGAAGCCCCAAAAATGTTTGGGAAATGCCTCAGATTCTTGCTTGTTCTAGTAACTCTGGAAGGGTGTCCAACATGTTCTTCTATTCTCTTCACTTTTTATAGCATGCTTGGGTGTCGTGTTTGTTTCCAAACCCCTCTGTCACCACACACAATTATTATCGAAACGCTGGAGAAATTTCTTAAAGGTATTTATTGACTTATTACTGGGGAAATTTACTGCACATGTGGCGAACACGTGGCGAAATTAACACCTCTAAACCTGTATACTCGCCAAATGACTCTAGATGCAAATATTCATTTTCTAATCCCCTTAAAAATTAATGCTTTGTAGTTATGAAATGAAGGAATTATCAAATAATATTGTCCCTATAGTATCTCAATCGGCTTGTAATTGTGTGTAACTGACGAGTTCACTGTTTTCAGTAGGAGTCACAGAACTGCCAAAGAAAAGATAGAGAGGATTTCTTTTAATGTATTTTATTTCTGAAACAAATATATTAAGCTGTGTTATTTAGTACATGATACACATAAATTATAGTGAGAGCCTTCCAGTGAACATCTGCATGCGCTGGCGTGTCCCACATTACGAATGACTGGAAGTGATGCACACTCCCTCTGAGACCTGCAAAACTGTTGGACTTCGGAATTTATCTTTTTTCACAACATGCTTGTTGCCCAGATTGCAGCCAGCACACGAGTCATCTCTGGGGTTTGATGTAACAACAAGAACCTACAACTTTTCTCACAATGTACTTTTATGGAAATCAAGTTGAGATCAGAGCAATCCAATGAGATGCTTCACTGAGGTAGCATCTGTCATTTGTGCCTGAAATCTCAGAAAATATATACCCTGGTAAATGGATTCATTGTATCCCAAGATTTCAAATAAAAGCCATGAAAAATATTTTGGCACCGAAGAAAAACTGTCAAACACCCTCAAAGGGATACAGTTTTATAATCTTCATACACGTGTGAAATTTTGTATGAAGTGAACATAAGATGCACGACATGCCACACTTTATTTTTCATCTTAACATGACTGATTACCCAGTAGTCATGCTCAGCTCTATATTTATTGCACTGCTGTGTTTTAAACACAGTGTGTTGGTTCACTGATGTTGAACCACAAGAAAAATAATCAGACATGGTCTATTTTAGTGCCCTCCTGAGCAACCAAGACAACACGGGGCTAAGCTTGTGCCCCAGGCTGCTCCTGAACAGGCCTCATGCTTGGATGAGTTATTGTATGTGAGCTGTTCAACAGTTGTACCTGGAATTACAGCAAATCTCTCACACACTGACTTGGGCTTTGATAACACTGTAATGGTGATTGTAACAATGTGAGAGGTGTTAGAGCCGTCATTTACTTAATCCATTTGGCTCAGCAGTTAATGAGATGTTTGAGTCATGTTCAGTTGCCCAAACCACACCGATCTTACAGCATCAAACTAAAATTACTAAAATGATAGCTTTCAAAGAGTGGTAATAACTCATCTTAATGTATATGTTGTGGCTGTGGGTGAGAACGTTCCACTCTCAACAACCCCCTGCAGCTGCAGCGGCAGGAAGAACACTGAGGGAAGCCCAGTGATAAATTTTCAAGATGTAGGGACTACAAACAGTAGTCAGCACTCCCTGTAAGTACTCTCCAAGCTGTTAGAGGCCCTTGCAGGCAGAATGGTTACAGATTCAATTGGGTAAAAAAGCCAAGACAATATGTGTGTTTGGGTACATTCTTAGGCAGCATTCCCAGACGCCGACAGTGGCCTCAGTGAGGCTCGGAGACTAAGCTGGCTATGCCAAGTTTATTCAAAATACAGATACAACTGAAAGATCGTCCAAATAGGTGATTGGTGGAAAGAGTGAAAGGGAAATAGAATAGATGAGAGAAGGTAAGAACATCTGATCAAGACATCATGTCACGCACACCTCCAGTGAAGGTGCTGAGAGTAATCTTTGCGTGCATCCATGTCACATGGCAGAAGAAACCTTTTCAGTTAGTGTCTTTGATACTTTTCCTGTGAGACTTGGCAGACACCTTGCCACTGACTGGAAGAAGCAGCAGAAGCAGCAATAAAAACGTCTTTATCAAGCGCAAAGAAGATAGTAAAAGAATCTGCTGCCATTAATTAGCTCCTTCACTGTGACCCTGACAGACTCTGTTGATTAGTTTCCAGGAGAAGAGCAGAGGAATGGCTTTAGATGGCACACTCCCCAGAACACGGTGGACACTTACTCTGCACAACCAACTGTTTTGAATCAGTGATAAATACTGCATGGTACATTTACAGACCTTAAATGAGACCAAAGAGGAAAAAACCTTGAAGTAAATGCCGCAGAATGGCAAGAGTGTATGTAATCAATCTTCACAGGCAAATGTCTGGACAGGGATTACAAGTAAATAAACAAAGAAAGTTTGTATCATGTCCGTAAATGATGGTAAAAAACAAAACAAAACAAAACAAAACAAAACAAAACAAAAATCCACATATTTTCATAATGTTTTAAAGTTGCACATACCTCTATCAGGCTGTGCAGTGGGAGGCAAACTTGATCATGTGCTGTCTGAGCTGGGAATTCCAGGACTACTCGTGCAGAGGTGTATAACCTACAGCTTAAGGCAGATCTGTGCAATAAAGCTACTGGAAAACATTAAAACCCCACCTGGTTCTACTCAGCAAAAACATCTGAAGGAATGTAAGGAATTCCAAAGATAGGGCAGCTTTTGCCTGATTCTGCATCATAAAAAAGATTTAATCAGTTGGTTGTATACATAAACAGTGTTTATCTGCAGTGAGACTCATGCAGAGCACCCCAGAAAGTGGCAGGCATGAGTTTGATTTATGTAGGTCAAAAATGAAAATGTATGCTTTTGAGCCATAATGTAAAGCTACTTTCTTTTCTGTTATTGCAAAAGTAGGTCAGTCACGTGCCAGGGGTCATTAAAGGAACATGAATGACACGTTTACCTCTAAGAGTACCCCAGTACACTGAGGGGCCAAGAAGATTCAACCTGCTTCTCCCCTCTGATCTTCTCAACCAAATAGCAAAGAATGTGCTCAACTTGATTTTCACTCCCTGTCATCTCCAAGTCCAAAAGAGTAAGTCCAAACACCTGGGATGAAAAGTGCCACTAGTGCCCCGGAGTATAAAAACATGTACAGCCACCACAAAGCTGTATATTTCCTTCCTATAAAAGAAACTTCAGTGCCTAAACAGAGATACATTAAACCCCTCAATCCTCCGTTCTTTTTATTTGCTTTAAAGCTGCAATAATGAATATTTTTGTATTAGCAACGAAAAGATAATTATCACCTGACTGCAGTTGACTGTTTGGGTTTTATGGCTGGCTGCTTTACTGGTTTGATACATTCTCACCACTTTCAACAGCATTTCCTCCAGCAGCAAGAAAGAAAAATAAAAAAAAGCTCTAAAACCCACTGTATGTATAAAGACAGCTATTTTTTCTCTGGAGTTGGTGGAGACCAACTTGCATGTTGTACTTGCTAAATTATGCTGCTGCTAATGTTGCTCTGGGTCTGTTGTGTAAATAGGTAAACAGTTTACTAACATGTTAGCCATATATTGGCATTCCTCTGTTTTTAAAGCTCGAATTGTTCTCCCAAGTTGGTGGAGACCAAAAGAGAGCTAAAAGGAGTGTGAACATAGGACTTACATGTGCCAGAAATAGGACTCAAAATGATTATTATGTTGCTCTATGTCTATAGGCAACTGTTTGCTAGCTATCAGCGGTTTGGTAACAAGGTGATAATTTCCAAATGTTACAGCTTGTTGCGCAGCCCCCTAATTTGCCCAAAAAGGTCACTTGTAGCAAATTTAGCTTCTATCATATTATTGCATATTTTATAATCATTATATTATTATAACTATTCCAACTCTATATTCAAGCTGTCATGTTTACATTGAGTGAAATATTCCAACCCCAGATTTTCTATGGCTGCACCCATGTAATGAAAGAATCTAAATGTTGACCTTTTATATACTTTAATATACACTGTTAACTTATATTCTAGTATATTTTGTATTTTTGTAGTCTTTGGAATCACTGCTCCTCTAGAATTTCAAATAAAGGGGTGAGGTTGGTACTGCACCGTATGACTTTGTACTGATAAAAGCTTTTTTCAGTGAGGTCGGACAAGAAAATAGTTTTTATTTGAGGATTTTTTTTTTTCTTTTCATATTAGCAATAGGTCAAGGGTCACTCAGTTTAGTTTGTGTTAGCTCAGTGCTCTTGTAAAGAGCCAAACAAAAAGCACCGGAGGTGTTTAAAGCTGCTGTAGCAGCACTAAGCAGTATGGCTCCCTGTGGGCTCATATCTAACTCCATTAAGTTATTTTGACAGAATTAGACCATGTGCATCATCACAGACCTGTGATGTCATGGGAAAGATGCAAAGTGGCATACTGTACTCACTGAGCACTGTGTTTTAAACAACGTGGGGAAGTTTGTCCTTACCTGGCTGGCATCACTGAAGGTTGTTTCACTATGGGTTTAATATCCTTCAGGGTCGACATGGCAAGACCACACTTCCTAAAATCTGTGTGGAATTTCTATAAAAGGCCAAGAAAAGCAAGGTTGCATACTGAACTGTAAGTGTGCATGTGGGAGGATGAAATAGTGCCATTAATTTTTAGTTAGTTCTGTACAGCCCAATGTAAAGCTATTATTTCCTACAGTGGAATTGTGGGAGAGACGGGCTCCAATGGTGCTCTGTTAGAAGGGTTTGCCTGGGATCTCCTCTTACTACCATCCCCACAGTGGCAACAAACACATTTCCATGTAATCGTATGAGTGTTGAAATGACAGTATGAGTCCATATGAACTAAAGTGGCCCTTGCAAAAGAAAAACAGAAATGCAAGACACCATAATGTTCAGTAAAAGCTTTTGCATTAGAACCGGATGTCCTCCAAAGAGCTGACGATTCCAGCTGAAAGAATCTCAGCAGCCAAACTGCACATACTGTACTGAGCTCAAGAAAGTAATGTGATGATTTACAACTGAATATTTCCAGTTTTGCATTAAAAATATTTAATGTTTCACAGTAAATTAAATGTTACATCACCAGCTGCCCGTGACTGATTGTATGTCTCTCCCTAATGAAAAAAGAAGCAAGGCATTGACATTTTTCAGAGATGAAACCCCATTTTATGTGCTTTAAGGGATAGCTCAACATTTTGCCAAAAACACTTATTCGTGTTCTTGCTGGGAATTAGATCAGAAGATTTATATGACTTCCAGGTTTGCACATTACATATGAATCTACAGCCAAGAGACCGTTAGCTTAGGTTAGCATAAGGGCTGGAGTCAAACAAAGAGTTAGCCTCTGAAAGGACATTTACAGCAAAATTTATTAATGCGCTGTCCATGTTAAATAAATCAACAAACAAAAATAAAATAGGCAATATTTAGCGTGTTAGTGAGCAGGTGTAGATTTGCAAGTATAGGCAGATTTGTTTTAGACACACTAGCTTGTTCCTCCTACTGTTTTTAGAGAAACGGCTATGATAAACCGATACTATGGCAGATAAAGTTAACAATTAGCAAGTCAAATTCGATATCTAGTTAGCTAGTCTAATTTAGCAATTGGTTAGAGAGAATAATGGGGTATTTTGCCACTTCTCAGGAGTTGGTAGAGAACAAAACAGAGCTTAAGGGACAGTACGTGCTGCACTTGCTAAATGATGCTATTGCTAATACTGCTCTGGGTCTGCTGGATTTGTAAATAGGCAACAGTTTGCTGTCATATTAGCCATAACAACTTTGTAAGTTGATAGTCATCATTTGTTCCAAGTCTTCTGAAATAGGGTGTGACAACACAGCTGCTGCAAGTTTTCACTCTTTCTGTCATTCCCTTATTTTTTAAAGCTCTAATATTAGCTGTCTGACTTTGTGTTGTCTTAGGATGGACCTTGAAAATTAAGTCAAAAGAGTACTCGTCAAACCATTTAGATACACTTTCCAAAAAGTCATTATCCACTTGTGTGGTCATCAGAAAGCCCAGTGTGACAAGCCTCACACAAACAAAACACTCTCTTGTGCCTCTTTCGAAAGACATTCCAGCGTACAGTTTTCTTCTTCGAGTCGAGTGGCGTGTGGTCTCTCAGCTCATTAGTCAAAGGTGTGCGTTTAGTCGGAGAAAAGTCACAGAAAAGCAGCACGCATTTACCGCCATCACTCACCAAAACTTAAGTCCTCTGTGCTTGTACAACTGGCATGCGAGAAGCACCACGGATGACTTGGTGTCAGTCTGTAAACAGTACGAAAACACAAGCTTTCAGAGTGTCCGTCCAACATAATCAGACTCTGACATCACTTGCCGGAATCAAGCAGACTCACTGTAACCAATTAATCATTTTCTTCCATGCATACATCCAAGGAAGAGCTCGCTAACTTTGCAGTGGCAGGGTTTGGCACAACAGATTGTTTGAAACTGAAATCCAGTTAATTTTTGCATAAGCAGCTAAACCGTAAACAGTGTAAAACACTAAAAAGAAGTTTGCATGCAGAATATTTTTATAGATTGTATTTTACCACAGACAGAGCAGGTCCTTATAACGCTGTTTCACAGAACATCATTTTCACCAAGCTATGCCAGCCCCAAAGCCACCGGTAATATCCATATTTCCCTCTTTTATCCCTCCGAGGCCAAACATGGATTACGATCAATGATTTACGGCAGCCAAAGGGTCCAAGTCATTTTAGTGTTCTGGCATGTGCCGAAGACAAAACAGCTGAAAGAATAAAAAAAATTGTCTAGTTCTGGCAACACACCGCCTTCAGTTCTTTTCATAAATGATATCTTTTGATTCCCATATTTCCTTGGAAGAACATTCAGCCACTCCACATAAGGTGCTTAGTTACTGTCACTTAAATATGTTGTACACAGACTTCTATATAAATCTGACCATACAGGATTTAAAGATTTGTGTAAATCAACACTTGTTCCCAAAAATAAAAGATGACCAGTGATCAACAATGGCCTTTCTTGTGACCACACTCTATGATAGTTTATCAGTGACTCATGCTGTTCTGTGTGTACCCATATAGGCCTCTTACTCACTCTTTCCATTTTCATTCTCAAGCTGTTGTAATTTTTTTCCCCCCTAAAACATGACTTAATTCCCCCTGGGCATGTTTTGTGACAGATAAACTGAAGAATGATGCTTTCAACCAAGGCCCACTTGCCAAATAAAAGTTGTTAATACATGCTAGTCTGTCATACACACCTTTCTTTGGAGATAAACATTTATCTGCTGTAAAAGCTACAGCTGCAGGGGACAATGGAACCTCTCCAGGTTGAAGGTGGCACAGACTTGAAATGCTTGATGACTTAGTCATTGCGAATGATGGTAAATTTCAGGAGAAAGTCTTAACCTGTCTGTTCTATAACACTGATTTGCTGCGTCATACGTTACTCAATATTTAATCCTAACAAACTCCCACCTCTCAGATGTTGCTCCAGTTCAGTGTGCCGTTTCTATGTTGTTATAAACACAAAACTGATGCAGCCTTAAAGATGGAAAAAACCTACACTGGCTTCATTTGCTCGAGGAGAATTTATTTATTTATTTATTTTTTTAAGAGACACAAAACAGCACGGATTTACATATCAATCCCGAGTATAATCTGTTTTCCTATTATTTCAGTGTAATAACTTGTTAAAATGGGATTTGCACTTGTCACTAAGATGCACATCACAGCTGTAACATGCTTGATAATTATATAAAAAAGCTACAATCCTTACCACTAACAGTGATGAAGCTTAGTTTTATTTCATTCCTTAAATGCTTAATTGCTCAGTCACTGGGTGTCCTCCATCTGTCATGCAGACACACAGACACGCACACACACAAAAGTGGCATTAATGTTTAATAACCTCACCAGAAGGCCTGTGACCTTTACACAAACTTCCTCTTATAGTAATAACCATGTTTAGGTGGATATCTTACTAGTAACTTTTTCTCTCATACTGTATAGCCGGTCCCAACAGCTGAAGCCTGAGGCAAAGCAAAGTAGCAATTTTAAATACAATGCAGTAATACCATTTAACGTCATCTGATCTTTTCACCCGCCTGCTCAGATGCACGCCATTAGTCATCACTTTGACTGTCTGTGTTGCCATAGAGTTCCTTTCCCTTCCTTCATTGATATTCTGACTATCTGCGTCATTCCTTTGGATTTATTTGACAGTTTGAACTGTATACATGTTGCCAGGTTTAAGCCTCCTTTCATTTTCTCAGTCCATCAACACAGTCAACAGTAACACAGTAACACAGTCTATTGTACGAAGACTTGTTGCTTGGAGGAATAGTTTGACATGTTGTGGAATACACTGATTTGCTTTCTTGTTGCGAGTTAGATGAGAAAATTGACACCCCTTTTATGTCTGTACAGAAAATATAAAGCTAACACCAGGAATCATTTAGCTTAGTACAAAGACTAGAGCCAGAGGAAAACAATAAATACATGCATTAGTTAGCTTTACAGGTGCTTTATGCTAAGCTAAGCTAACCACCTGCTGGCTGTAGCTTCATTTTTACCCAGTTAGCTTAGCTTAGCACAGCAAAGACTAAAGGCAGGAAGTCGCCTACCAGCACCTGTAATGCTGATAATTGATGTATTTGTTTCCAGTGTTTTTGCTAATTAAGATAATTGACTGCTAGCTGTAGCTTAATATTTGCTGTACAGATATGAAAGCAGCATCAGTCGTCTCATCCAATTTTAGGCAATAAAGAAAATATGTGTGTTATTCTGTCAATGTTAAAATATTCTGGAGCATGGCTTATCTGGTGAGGAAAACAAACTAAAGTATATGAAGTAATTATTTTCTGTTAGTATGAGGTGTTTAATCCAGAGCTTATGCAGAAAACAAGAGAAATTCTGCAATTTAACACAAATGAACTCTTCCATCCGCTGACGAGTGAACATAAGCTCCCCCAGTTGAAAATACTCACTAATACACTCAGTGTAAACACTTCCTGTCTATCTATCTATGAGCTGTCTCAGCTCCTCTGTAGTTTTGGCACACTTCATCAGAGTTTGGCAAGTCTCTTCATCTCCAACACCGTCTTGTCAGTTACACCTCCGACACTGTGCGCTCACAGTTACGCCCCCAAGGATGTCCAGTAACACCTGCCTATGATATCTCCAAAAATCTTTCCCAAGAAGCCAGACTCTTATCTCACCTTCATCCCATTTCACAACCTTGAAGCCTTTTTCCAACAGTTTGACCAATGAAGCACCATCACTGCCTTCACTTCCTGAAGGCATATGTTTCACCATGATGAATACTACGTATTGTAAATCCTGTAAGTCACAAATCTCTTACAAAATCACAGGTCCTGTTGTATGTATTCACTGGCTGAAGAACATGTATCCAGATGTTGTGTGTCATCTCAAAGTATTTTTAGACAGTCCCTCTGGTTTATTGTGCAAGTCATCACAGCACGTAGGCATCTCTGTGCGTCCTGGTTTTTCCAGAAGTCTTTCATCTCTGTCACACACGCCCACCGTTTCCTCAGCTTTCCTCTGTATCCACAAATCTGCGAGCTGGTGTGATTCAAAGCATTAGAAAACACTGATTTTTTAATTAAAACAAAAGCCATATCCTTCTTTGGTCAGAGGTGAAGTGAAACAAATCTTTCACGAGGCCTCCATGTTTACTTACTTACGTGGGGGTCAGGGAAAGAAGAGAGAGAGAGGAAGAGGTCATAGGTTAAATGCTTGGCCATAAACTTTAGCATTTTCGGTGTGGTGATGTCATGATTTGGAATCTGTGCACTTCATAACTTCAAAATGCTATTAAATGCACTGTTAATGGTCAAATGGTACTGACAGTGGTGGAAAATAACTACATTTACCCAAGGTATTCAAAATGAATACAAATGGTTGTAACAGGGCGTTTTTTTGCCTCCCTTCTTACCCCATTGATCATTCTACAATCCCGCAGACTTATCTTTGGCTTTATATTAAGTAGTTAAAATTTTACTGAAAATACCTCCGTCGTTTTACCTAAATGGGATTGTAAATGAAGGATTTTTACTTTTAATTTAGTATACTGCTACTTTAACTGAAGTAAGGTATCTGAATATTATTTCCTATATGGGGTCAAATCTGTCTAATAATGAAATGAATAATCAACCCATCATACACACCATTTAAACAAAAGTAAATCATTTTTAGAAGCCCCTGGTTCATGTATTATCTTTGGCTCTTCCTAATCTAACATTAACACATATAGATTTAATGGATATGATATGCAATATACAATTAATTAATTCCTTTTCTCCACAACAGTTTTATTGTTAGTTTCAAAGAAACCATTCTTTGCCATTATTTGGATTCACAAGCTTTCTACCTTTGGCATTCTATTACTTATAATACTGAGATCACAAAGGTATTGTACATAAGTACTTTTACTTAAAAAAAAAAATACTGTCCAGGCTTAAAAACATGCTACTTTTTAAATATTTTAAGAAACCCAGAGACAATTACCCCATCTCCCCTCTCACTCTCTCCCAGACCGCTTCACGCTTCCATTCATTACTCAATGAGTCCCCTGGCGGCCAGACTAGGAACAGCAAAACGAGACACACCGTAAACCAGTGAGTCGGCTGCTGTCTGTCATAAATATGAGCTGAAATTAATACATGAGTGTAACTTATGGGATATTATTTAATATTTTGTATGATTTTTAAACCTACTCATCACTAGTTTTGTATTACCAGTGTAATTCATTGGTCAGCTTATTTTGGATCTCGTTAATCATAAATCTGTATATCTTTAGAATATGACGGTCTTATAAAATCAAGACCCTTGGACGAATAATTAAACTTTTTTCTGACCGGAAACGACCAAGTCTTGGCTCGGGTGCGTGTATGAAATATTTGTCCGGTGATGGAAATTCAGCTCAGGAATGCATTTTTCCCCCTGTGTGTGTGCGTCGCGGATATTGCTCTGACTGGCTGTGAGGTAAGACAACAAGTCCGTCCCTCTCTCGTGCAGCCACGCCATTGGTCAAGACGGCACCTCAGGAATGTCCTTAAACTGTTTAAATAGCACTTGTATCGGTAGGATAAGACAGTAGAATAAGTCCAAGCACCGGAATAAATCCCGGACAGAAGCTCATAGAGACTTTGCAGATATCTACCCAAAACTATCGAGCATCTAAAGGAAGAGCAACGGGATAAATAATCAGAGAAAGCAAGGACTTTTGTCTTTTTTTAAAAAAATCCATTTTCAGACGGACTTTTCATTTTAAAGGTTTGTAGACTGTTCTTATTATTTACCATCATTTATTAAGGACATATTGCAGCCTGGATGTGTCCCTTAATGGCTTTTTTTGTCATTCTTGGTTGAAATAGGGATCACTTGAGACTTCAACATGATGCTGTGTGGCATCTTTTTGCTGCTGATGCTTTGGAGTTGTGAAGGTGCAAGATTGGCAGGTAAGAATGGAAAATATATGTTTATAGTCTTTGAAAAAGTTGTGAAAACTTTATAACCTGATCCATACTTGAGGCAATAATTCATGTAGGGACTTTAACTGTAAATGTGGCTTTCAAGTTATAATGTGCTCATTTAACTGTCTTTATTATTTAGTGAAAAGAGTTATATTCTTGGAATATGTTCCTGCTACAGGCTATTTTTATAGTTTTCGTGAATATATTATAGTTCATTACTTTTGGGGTTTCTTTGTTTTTATGCTTTTTCATGCACACTGTCATTATGTGAGAAAAAAACTGAACAATGCTCTTGTTTTCTCTGACCACAGAGAGTCGGGATGATAACAGTGTGTATGACTTATTTGACCTTGCACGGGTAAACAAAAGAAACAACGGAGTGAGTCTGGTCAAAGGTGCAGATCCCTACAGCCCAGCATACAAGGTCCTGAATGCAGACCTGATCCCCCCAGTCCCCGACAGCTCCCTCAGGGACCTCCTCGACTCCATCCAGGCTGAGAGGGGCTTCCTCCTTCTGGTCAATCTGAAGCAGTTCAAGAAAACCAGGGGCAGCATTTTGACCATTGAGAAGAATGACGGATCTGGACCTGTTTTTGAGATCATTTCCAACGGGAAGGCAAACACTCTGGATGTGGTCTTCTCCACCATGAACCAGCAGCAGGTTGTGTCCATCGAGGATGCAGATTTGGCCACTGGACACTGGAAGAACATCACACTGTTCATTCAGGATGACAGAGTGCAGCTTTTTGTCGGCTGTGAAGAGATCAATGTGTCAGAGATGGATTTGCCCATCCAGAAAGTGCTGTACCAGGAGGTGGCTGACATAGCCAGGCTCAGGATTGGAAAGGGTGCTGTGAGAGACAGATTTATGGTAAGCTCTATAGTATTTTAGCTCAGATGAATGCCAATTATTGCCTCATGATGAAAATTATTATATATCGCACACTATTTTAAGAATAATAATTGATGTAAGAAAATAAATTTTAATACATTGAAGTGTCTCTTAACTGGAATTTATTGTTTTTCAGGGAGTGCTTCAAAATGTGCGCTTTGTCTTTGGGACCACACTTGATGCCATACTGAGAAATAAAGGATGTCAGAGTGGGGGTAAGTCTGAGAAGTTATAAATTGGCCTGAACTGAGTGGATCTTGTGTTTAAAGGCACAAACTGACCACATTGTTCTCCACTGAACAGAAATTCAATTGTCTTCTCCCCTCTCACCCCTTGCAGCTACCTTAACTGATGTCATGACCTTGGACAACCCAGTCAATGGCTCCAGCCCTGCCATTAGGACTGATTACACCGGCCACAAAGCCAAAGGTGAGACCTCTCCCCCCCAAAGACACAAAGTGTGTGTCTTTGTTACACTGACCAGTTGTAAACTTTGAGAGGTGAGCTAATTTATTGGATTCTTCCCTCCTATGTTCAGACCTGCAGTCTGTCTGTGGCTTCTCTTGTGAGGAGATCGCCAGCATGTTTAAGGAGCTCAAGGGACTCGGTGTGGTTGTTAAACAGCTGTCAAATGAGCTCCGCAAAGTGGTAAGCTCCAAAGGCCATCAGGGTCTGCTCTTTGTCATCATTCACTCCCTCTTTTCCTCTCCTCTCCATCTTTCCGTCTGCTTCCAGTTAATGCATTCCCAGTGCGTAGCCACTTGTCGCTGTAATGGCAGTCCCTGGCCAAGTTCTTAATGAGACCCATGTGAATACACAAATATGTTTGGCTGTCTGTTGCATTTGCACTGCTTCGCTAGACTCAAGCAATGTCTTAATCACGGTGTCGGTCAGTGATTCATTTGTATTGGAACTTTGGCAAAGTGAAAGTTTTCCATCCTCCATCCTGAGCAACCCCTTTCTCTCTCTCTCTCTTTTCCCCCAGTCTGAGGACAGCACTCTGCTGAAAAATCAAATGAACATCCACACTGGTATTTGCATCCACAACGGCATCGTGTACAAAGACAAAGATGAATGGACCGTGGATGGCTGCACTGAGTGCACCTGCCAGGTAAGTGTCATCACACCTACTGGAATGCAACCATTAAGCAAGTTAGGAATCAGCTGAGGACAGATATTGCTGTGTTTCCTGTATCCCTGCTGTAATGAAGTGATAATAGTGTTTACGTTAGTGCCTCCCTTCACAATCACAGCACTTCTGTCTGAAAGCCATCAACACTTCTTTTCAACTATCAACAAAGCAGCATGGGGCCTTTTCCCCGGAGCAACATCTAGTGAAGGTTGCTCATGTGCTCTGTAGGCATTAGTGGGAGAGTGTTACTGAGGATTATGTCGTCTATCAACACAGCAGGAGTGTCATGTCCCTGATAAAGATCACTCCATTGTGAAATATAGCAATTAGGCTTGGAACAGTACCAGTAGGCAGTCAACCAGTCAGCTCACTCATTATCCATCCATCCATTATCTATACCGCCTATCCCTTTCGGGGTTGCGGGGGGCTGGAGCCTATCCCAGCTACAATGGGCGAGAGGCGGGGTACACCCTGAACCGGTCGCCAGCCGATTGCAGGGCCACATGCAAAGACAGACAAACATTCACACTCACACTCACACCTACGGACAATTTTTAGAGTCATCAATTAACCTAATGAGCATGTTTTTGGTCTGTGGGAGGAAGCCGGAGTACCCGGAGAGAACCCACGCATGCACGGGAAGAACATGCAAACTTCACACAGAAAGGCCCCGCCTGACCCGGGGATCGAACCGGCAACCTCCTTGCTGTGAGGCACGCGCACTACCTGCTGCGCCACCGTGCAGCCCCTCACTCATTATTCTTGTACTAATTCAGCTGTTCCTCTATCCAGAACTCTGCTACTGTGTGTCGCAAAATCTCCTGCCCTCTGATCCCATGTGCTAATGCCACCGTGCCCGACGGAGAGTGCTGCCCTCGCTGTGGAACACGTAAGCTTCTTTTTCAGTCTGCTCCACCTTTCATAACTGTCACCTGATTTTTTTTCTTTCTTTCTTAATATCTTTCCCCCAAGGTAATGGTCCCCATACTTTGTCTGTCCCCCTACAGTGAGCGACTATGTAGAAGATGGCTGGTCTCCCTGGTCTGAATGGACACATTGTTCGGTGACTTGTGGTCGAGGCATCCAGCAGCGTGGACGTTCCTGTGACCGCATCAACAGCAACTGTGAGGGCACCTCTGTCCAGACCCGTGACTGCTACCCGCAGGAATGCGACAAACGCTGTAAGTCACTCAGCATGCTTAACACAGCCATTGTGATAATAAATATTGTCAGTTTGAGAGCATGATTAATTAAATGTGTATGTGTTGCTCACAGTCAAACAGGATGGTGGTTGGAGTCACTGGTCTCCCTGGTCTTCATGCTCTGTGACCTGTGGTGAGGGGGTGATCACCCGCATACGCCTCTGCAACTCCCCCACACCCCAGATGGGTGGCATGGACTGCCAGGGAGAAGGACGTCAAACCGAAATCTGCCAAAAGTCGCCTTGTCCTAGTGAGTTGAATTTCAGCAGCAAAGTATATACAGTGTGTTGGAGTGAATGAATTCAGGGGAACATGCTGAATGTTGTTTTTATGATACTCTTTAGTCAATGGAGGTTGGGGACCTTGGTCACCATGGGACACCTGCACAGTAACCTGTGGTGGAGGATTCCAGAGCCGCAAACGTCTCTGCTCTGATCCTGTCCCTAAATATGGAGGAATGGATTGTGTTGGTGATGGTACCATGTCTCAAGAGTGCAACAAACAGGACTGCCCTATTGGTAAGCATTTAAGATTAAACAAATATTAAAGAAACAAATAATTTCTCACAATAGATTACCCTTATAAAGAATCAATTCTTTTTTGCAGATGGTTGTCTCTCCAGTCCATGCTTCCCTGGCACAAAGTGCACCAGCTTCCCTGATGGCTCCTTCAGGTGTGGCAAGTGTCCACTTGGCTACACTGGGAACGGCATCACCTGCAAAGACATTGATGAGTGTAAAGCGGTCCCTGATGCCTGCCATACACATAATGGAGTCCATCGCTGTGAGAACACTGAACCAGGTTACAACTGTTTGCCCTGCCCTGCACGTTTCTCTGGTCCTCAACCCTTTGGAAGAGGAGTGGAACAGGCAACTGCTAAAAAACAGGTTTGAGTTATTACTTGCTCACTATGTTTGTGGCTAGTAGGCTAGCTCCTTGCATTTTCTTTAATTCCCTGTAATTTTTTTAGGTTTGCAAACCCCGTAACCCTTGCCAGGATGGTAGCCACGACTGCCATAAAAATGCAAACTGCATATACTTGGGTGTCTTCTCCGAGTCCATGTTCCGCTGTGAGTGCAAGCCAGGATATGCTGGAAATGGCCGTATTTGTGGAGAGGACAGTGATCTAGACGGATGGCCCAACAATGACCTGATGTGTGTGGAGAATGCCACCTATCACTGCAAAAAGGTAGCCAGACCCCACATGAACAGAACAGAAAAAAGGCCATTATTCTAACCCATCTGCACTCTATTATTGTGATGATTGTCTCCATAACCACTCCTTTGTTCCTTTATAGGATAACTGCCCCAACCTTCCCAACTCTGGCCAGGAAGATCACGACAAAGATGGTCTGGGTGATGAATGTGACCATGATGATGACAATGATGGGATCCCCGATGATAGGGTGAGTCATCACAGCAGCTTATTTTAGCCCCAAACTGTGCTTTCCTCAGAGACCAGACACAGCAATCAGCAGTAGCCCTCCTTCCTTTGGGCAATAGGAATGTAAAGTCTCTGTGTTTGTGTGCTTTCACCAGAGAGTTAAAGTGGAAAGCAAGTAGCATAGGAATAGTGTAATATATTTTCAGTATACAGCCAGAATTGAGGGTGAGGTGGCTTGCTGCCCATAATTCTTAGTGTGGATTTGGAAAGTTGGGCAAGAAAAATGCTGTGGTAAAAATTACCAACTCGCTCGCAGTGGAATATCACATTCCAGCAAAAGTGAGAGAAAAATGAAACATTGAAAAACAGAGTTATGTTCCTATAAATATAGTTTCTTTGACAAATGACCCATTTTAGAAATGTAATTGAGATTCTGATATTTCTCCATAAATTAGGACAACTGCCCCAGAGTGTACAACCCAGCCCAGTATGATGCAGACAGAGATGATGTTGGCGACAGCTGTGACAACTGTGTGTTTGAGGCTAACACTGACCAAACTGACACTGACAACAATGGGGAGGGTGATGCCTGTGCTGTTGACATCGATGGGGATGGTAAGTGAGTCCTCCAAATTCCATCTGAGGTATCTTTGATGCCTTTGATTAGCCATTGCATGTGTGCAGTCCTGAAGGCTAAGATAAGTCTGTTTTGACTCAATAGGTGTTCTAAATGAGAACGACAATTGCCCATATGTTTACAACGTGGACCAGAGAGATACTGACAGGGACGGAGTGGGAGACCATTGTGACAATTGCCCTCTGGAGCACAACCCTGATCAGGTAACATCAGATCTTTCAATTACAAGCCATCCTGGTAACACAGCTTGATCTGTCATGTAACTATGCAGAATTTCCCACAAATTGCACCTGCTTTAATGAAAGAGAGGAATGTGACAGGTTTGACAAATCATCCCTCCTTTGGAACAAATATGTACAAGGACACTGAACACTTGTCTGAGGGGACATTGCCTGCATGCCTGAAAACAAGGGGCTACATTTAATTCACATCCTGAGTAGCACCTCTCATACTGAGGCTGGTGAAAAACAGTGAAGGGAGTTATTTGAAGTGAGGACAAGAGTCTTATAGTGTGTGAGTAGGTCTTTGGGAAATCTCATCATAAAGGAATTCTGTTCTCCTACAGATTGACTCTGACTCAGATCGCATAGGAGACAAGTGCGACAACAACCAGGACATTGATGAGGACGGTCACCAGAACAACTTGGACAACTGCCCCTACATACCCAACGCCAACCAGGCAGACCACGACAAGGATGGCAAGGGTGACGCCTGCGACCATGATGATGACAATGACGGCATTCCTGATGACAAAGACAACTGCAGGCTGGCCTTTAACCCAGATCAGGTGGACTCTGATGGTGAGTTGACCTCTTAGCATTGTGTCATATGTGGTCTTCTGAAACACTGATGCCTTTTACCAGACAAATACAGAGTGTTTCAGTTAATTGGAAATCCTTTTCTAGCTTTGTACTGTAGTTTCCAACTTTGTGATTTCCATTTCCATATTTTCCTCTCAGGGGATGGCCGTGGCGATGTGTGCAAAGATGATTTTGACCAAGACAATGTTCTGGACATCTATGATGTGTGCCCGGAGAACTTTGCCATCAGTGAAACAGACTTCCGTCGATTCCAAATGGTTCCTCTGGACCCCAAGGGCACCTCCCAGATTGACCCCAACTGGGTGGTCCGGCATCAGGGCAAGGAGTTGGTGCAGACTGTCAACTGTGACCCTGGCATTGCTGTTGGTACGTAATAAACAGAGAGGCATCTTGCTGCAAGTACATGGACACAAAGTAGCAGCATAGGGATTCTAACCCATCTTTTATCTTTATCAGGTTATGATGAGTTCAGCGCAGTGGATTTCAGTGGAACGTTCTTCATCAACACAGACAGAGATGACGACTACGCTGGCTTTGTGTTTGGCTATCAGTCCAGCTCACGCTTCTACACAGTGATGTGGAAACAGATTACACAAACCTATTGGTCGCACACACCCACAAGAGCTCAAGGATACTCCGGCCTGTCAATCAAAGTGGTCAACTCTACCACTGGGCCTGGTGAGCACCTGAGGAATGCCCTGTGGCACACCGGAGACACCCCAGGACAGGTGAGAGCAGCTTCATTAACTCAGGGCTTGAGACATAATTTAATACGTTGACATTTTCCTCATTTTAACCATTGCAATTCATCCTTTTCAGGTGCGCACTCTGTGGCACGACCCCAAGAACATTGGCTGGAAGGATTTCACTGCCTACAGATGGCATCTGACCCACAGACCTAAGACTGGACTCATTAGGTTAGTTAAAAAGAAGCATGCCATTTCATTCAATTACATATCTGCATAATTTGTATCAAAATGGTAATGAGCTCATGTGATTACATTTCCTTTTATAGAGTGGTCATGTATGAAGGCAAGAGAATCATGGCCGATTCTGGAAACATCTATGACAAGACGTACGCTGGTGGGCGACTAGGCTTGTACGTCTTTTCTCAGGAGATGGTTTACTTCTCAGACCTCAAATACGAATGCAGAGGTAAGCACATAAGTGATGGTTTGATATTTTAAAAAGCGTAGTTTTGTCACCTTAGACTTGATTTGTAACACATTTTTCTTTCTGTAATTCCTTTCAGATTCATAATTGGACAACAGAGCCTTCAAAACAGAATCGGTCTGCAGTACAAATATATGATATGAGACCTGGATCGATATCTCTTTAACTTTTTCATTTGAGAAATGCACATTGGAGGAATAACGAGCGAGTGAGCTAGTGTGAGGTAAACTGACCTCAGGACTTTAAGCCAAATGAAAGTTCAATGATGATTCTGCACCACTGCACCAAACTCAAATTGTGAGCGCAGCTCTGCTGAGAAGAAATTGGCCCTCTCACTTTGTTGCTCTGATCTGCATTGAAGGGGGGGGGGGGGCACATTTTATTGCTTTGCACACCTGAACTGTTGTAGGTTGGCGGTATTCCTCTGTGGATGAGGGACCAAAGGGAAGAGTGTTCCATATTTTTAATTATTATTTTAATTATTTTTTAGCATAATTTACATCTGCTGTGGACTCAAAGATCGTTGTGTCAGTATGAAGAAAGCAGTGGGAGAACGTACTTAGGCCGGGGTAAATATGCCTCTTGAAGGAACTGTTGAGGGACCATGGACAGTATGGACTGAGTGTTACTATCAAAGAGAGTGAATGTTGTTTGTGTGTTTGTGCATGTGTGCCACCCAACAAGCATAGTTGTGAAGACAACCACGTCAGTTTTTTAGATTGATTTCTCACCCCACTTTCATGCAGATCCGTTTATACGAGGTCTTGTATTTAGCCCAGGCTTAGGGCTGGCCCAAAACATTTGTCTTCTCAGGAAAGAGCACTAGAGGAAAAAAGGAGTGCACAAAATTCAGGACAGCACAGGGCCCCAAAGCAAGCGCACTGAACACTGCTTTGGAACAGTAATTATTAGTAAATGTTACGCTAATATCTCTAATCTTTACTGACAGTGTCAAGGGACGTAAACAGCAAGGGCCAGTCTATTTCCTGTCACGAGTAAACCATTGTAGGTATAGCTTTTTGTATTCACTTATTCATCATAGAGGTTTCAGTTCTTGCTCATCTCTGCATCTTGCCATCTTAAAATGTTGTCAGCAACCTATATCAATTCACTCAATCAATATCTGCTAATGGCAAGAAAAGACATTACATTTGACCAAAACAGTCAAAAGGTAGAAGATAGGCATCACTTATAGTATCTCTAAATATTCTGCTTCTGCACAGTGTGCATGACTGGTGTGCCTGAGCTTGTGTGTTCATTTCTGACAAGGGAAAATCAAAGGAAACCCTTTTTGTACAAATATTACCTCATTAATTCTTTTTGTATTGAGGCCAGCAATACACAAGAATCACTTGTCTTAGCAACAGAGTATAAATTGGTTGGCTTTTTTTTTTTTTTGCAAGACTTTAGTATCATTTATATGCTGTATATAAGATATTTTTGTAGCGAAAGAAGCCCAAACAGGAACGTAAAGGATTAAAGAAATGTTGTCTTGACTATGTTGTGCTATATGTATTTCCTGTGCATTTTTGATAAATTATTATGTGTTGTATGTTGAGGTTATTTCATTGTGTAGATATATGCTATTTAAATAATTTATCTAGAAGCGTAGCCTCATATGGAAGCGTTTCTGTCTGTATAAACTTATTTGCACACTGACATGAGGATGTCTTTGATATTTTGTTTTTTGTAAGTGTCTTTTTTAATTATTAGTGAAGCTTTTCTATAAACTTTGTACTATAGTTTTTACCCAAAGTGCTGTTTATACTCCTGGTATTTTGTAATGTCAAATGAACAATAAACTTTAAGGAAAGAGTACTTGGTCGGTTGGTGTCTTTTTCAAGCAAACAGTTACCTAGACAGCTGAACAGCTCAAGACCTAAACTTCTTTCTCAATGATTTCTGACATCATATCTCCTTAAACTGAGGTCTTCTTCCAAGAAAAGCAAAGGGAGTTGAGCCATGCTGTGTCAAGTGACTGGAATCCATTAGGTGAGTCTAGTGAAGCCTTGGAGAAAGGGAGTATCCTTTGGAGTCAACAGCAGGAAAACTCAACATGAAGTATAACCCACTTAAATAGCACATCCATACAGATCTGATTACACATTACAAAGGCATCTCCTTACACCTTCTTCATGTGAGAGGCAGACTTAGAAAGGAATTTTGCACTGGACTAGGGAAGTGAACTGCAGTTATGGCTGTGGTCCACTCTTGCCAGTGAGAATGTGCATTGAAATGCCACAGTTTTCATAAAAATGTCTCAATAAAACTTGTCAAAGTAGATGAAGTATCCATACACTCGGTCTGGGTCTGACTGTTATGCAGTAAGACCCTGCACCAGTATATCATCAGCGAACAGTTCAGTCTGCTAATTGAGATATTTCACAGGGCCACAAAGAACTGTAATCTAAGGCACCAGTGAGGGTCATGCCAGAAAACCCAGACAGTCTCAGTGTGCCGCAGGTCTCTTTACATTAGAAATGACCTCATTCTTACCATACTGAGCTCACTGTGTTTCCATTACCCCACATAAGCAGTATACTGAATCTTCCCCACTGAAAATATAGTATAAAATGGACAGAAATGGACATGAAATCATTAGAAAAGAAAAGAAAAAAGAACAGTCTAATCTGGTGTGGTCAGTCCTAGAAGTGTGTGCTGAGGTGTCCATTAAGATTCCCTGACAGATAGTGCTGCAGGTTTCACTAATAGCAGGGCTCTCGTTGGGGTTTGACCTTGGAGGCTCACCTGGCCGATGTGTTTTCAGACCAAAGGAATGTGAGATAATTCCTGCCGTTTAGACAGGGTCAGAGTGTGTGGCTGAGGTGAGGAGTGAGACAAACAGGCCCGTAGGTGTCCAGTGGCAGGAGAGAGGAAAAGGCAGGACCTCTGGGATGAGGTCAGCCAGGTGCAGACTAGCTAACTGACACTGTGCAAGCAGGAGCAAAGAGGAACCGTGTCGGCAGCTTCACAAATGTCCCAAACAAACCAAAAAGCACAATTCTCAAAGCTCTTGTCAGTGGAGTGCAATTTCTTTAAATGAAAATTAAGCTGGAAAGAGGTCACACAGGGTCCAATTTCAGAAGATCCAACTAATCTGAACCACTCTAAAGCAGATCACCTATAGAGGCAGGAATGAAAGGAATGCTGGGAGCAGAAGTGGATCTGACCATCACCCCTGTGAAGCACACATCATCCCTCTGTCCTCATTAGCAGCCACACTGGATGCTTGGCCACACATTAATAACAGAGACAGACTTTATTTCATAAGAGAGGGTTTAAAGTTAATATAATATAATGTTCAAACTTCACCCCACGGACCCGCTGCTGTCTGCCGAGTGTTTATGTGTGCCGTAGAACATTCTGCGGCCACCATACCCAGTTATTACATTTAATGACAGCAATTTTCTGTTCTCATCTATGATACTTAGGTTAATACAAAGGGTGGCCTTGCTGCTCTGTTTCCTCATGCTGAGCGATAAACACAAATAAAAACAATAAGACACAATCCAGCTGCATGTTGAAAACATGGAATGACGTTCAAAATGTCTTTAGTAATAATGAATTATTCTGGTAATTAAATTAATATTTAGATCCAGTCATTTTTCTCTTACAGCCTGATAGTGACATCCCAGCAATGATGCACCTTTTGATTGCAGGGCTTCAGATGGATCAGGCCCATCTGAGTCTTTCTTGGGTTCTCATGGTGTTGTGTCATACGTCTCAAGATCCTGAGTCCAGCTTGTTGTCAGCTCACAGTCATCCAGTAGACCAAATAACTGCTCCTCAGTGAGGTCTGGTGACTCACTCTTTGGGAAGACACAAACATAAGATGATTTAAAACGTATCTATGGTTTTAGACCATAGATGGTTAAATACATATAAAACCAAGGAAATGTGCAGATGTGCATTTACTGGTCTTAAAATTCTTGACCAAACCAAAACAGTGTGTTGTATTAATGCGTGATCTGTCATAACAGTGGCAGTACTTATTACTATACTTGACTGCTGCAGTCATCCCCTGTGCCTAGTTGGAAGCTGCCCGGAAAAAAACACTTCCAGTTGGATGTAACTGTTGTTTTTCTACTGATAAGTTTGACTCTTCACAGGCAGCCCTCTGGGAGTGCTTGTAAGTTCAAGGAGAGAAGCCAGCCTTCTTAAAGTAGGTTATGAGGGAAAGGGTTTAACATTTTTAATGAATGCCAATATCTATTCATGGGAGTGATGCGCTATCTGGCAACTATAATGTCAAATGATTTGGCTATGTAAACTTTTAATTCCTTTATCGTAATAAGGTGAGACATGATTCATTTACTTATGCACGAGTGCCCAGAGACAGCTGCCATCTGTCGGTATGAGAATTCTGTACTTTGTTTAGACAGCTGCAACTCAATAGTCAATTTGTTCCAATAATATCAACCCCATTACCTTTCATGACATGAGCATCGGGCCAAAAACGTGTCCAGGGAAGCCAGATTCTAAATCTCTGAGCTGAATCGTAGTCATTGTCATCATTCTCTCAGCATGTGGACTCATGTTTCTAGCTGCCATCCCACAATGAACAAAATGTCCCTGGCCTGATGCGAATTCTTAAGAATTTAGCTGATTTTTTGGCCATTTGGGTCAAACCGAACACACTATAGACATTACACTGGCATATTATCATGTTAA
The DNA here is from genome assembly GCF_039877785.1 of Chaetodon trifascialis. Classification (NCBI taxonomy): domain Eukaryota; kingdom Metazoa; phylum Chordata; class Actinopteri; order Chaetodontiformes; family Chaetodontidae; genus Chaetodon; species Chaetodon trifascialis. The sequence goes on from NC_092069.1 coordinate 12,780,191, forward strand.
GAAATTAATGTGGCGAAAGAGTTAGCAAACAATTTTGACGCATCCAGCAGATGTGTCACATTATCATTCATTTGACATCATGTTAGAGTCCATCTGGAGAATGTGGGTCAAATATTCTCTCTTCTTTTAGATCTGTCTTGGTCTTCACTCACTCCTGAGGGAGATATCTGGCTCTTTAGCTGATAAATGCTCCTCCATGTTCACTAGCTAATCGTAAGCTTTGTGTGTTGACTGTTTGGGGCTGAGCTAACCCACTTAGCTTAACTAAGTACAGAGACGGAAACGGGGGGGGGAAACAGCTAGCAAGTTTTATCTTGTTTTTGCACAGACTAAAGAAACAAGAGATTAAGTGTTAATGAGTGATCTTTAGAGGTGCTGGCAGGTTAAGTTACATTTGGAAACAGCCAGGCTCGCTGTTTCCCCATGTTTCCAGTCTTCATGCTAAGCTAAGCTAACAGGCTGCTGGCTGTAGTTTCATACTTAGGGTACAGACCTGAGAGTGGTATTAATCTTCATATCAAATTTTCTGCAAGAGAGCAAATTTATATTTGCCAAAATTGAAAATGAAAGTATTCATTGTGCAGCTCTGAGATTCAAAGATACAAAGCCCAGTGTTGTATCAAATTGAATATTTGTTCTTTTTCTATACAGCAGGCACACACATAGCTAACAATAACCTGTATTAAAATTTGGGTGTCAGAAAAATATACAGCGTGTACCACAGTGTGACCCATCCCAAGCACTCTGTCCCCAGATGGAGAGAATAACATGCCCATGCAGTTGTTTTTACCTTTTCCCCACATCCTGCTGAGTCACCTGAGACAAGATCACATTCCTGTGTCTCATCTACCCACACAAGCTGAAACTTATACTGTTCATCGATCATCTGTGTTCCTACTCTGACCAGACTGCCCTCTGAAACTCTCCAACCCCTCGCCAGGACCCAGTTCCTGACATACATCTCTACCAGACAATCTTGTCCATGTTCAAAGTCCTCCAGACTGTTATAACCCCCCCCACCCCCCCCCCCACCCACCCCCCCTTTGGTCATGGTGGGTAGGCCCTCATTACTCAATTACCCAGACGCTGCACATCATCTCCTACCAATGGACAGGAGATGAGACCACAGGCACCATGGACACATTCCATTCTTGATGCCCCCTGCAGCACTGCATGTTTTTGCCATTTGACGTGCATGTAGCAGGACATGGCCCTTTGCCTGTAGACTTAACATTTTCACCTTTAAATGGTGAAGGAAGATGAATAGACCCATGTGTATGGTCTGTGTTTATTGTTGTGCAAGCATTTAGCTGTATGGATAGAGTAGTGATGCTCTTAGTAGGTGTTACAGATGTTCTTCTATGTTGGTTCTACAGTGAGTTTTAATAGGTATAATTGACGCCCCGCTCACAGAAAAAAAAAAAAAATTGCTTGGAATGGCAACGGTAGCATAAATTTGCACAACCTGCAACATGAGATGTATGGCACAAAAAAATTCACTGGTCAATTACAGGGACGTCAGTATTTGAGTGCTCATGAATGGGGCAATAAAAAATTGCCCCACTGGCTGGAGTATTAATGACCAGATTTGCCTTTAACTAGCACCAGCCGTCTAGGACCTGGCAGCTACAACTGAGACTTTCCTACGGAGAGGAGAGAAAAAGACAAAGAATTTTTTACAGCTGTGACCAAATTCTGTGACTCTTTAAAAGTGGTTGACCTCAGGTGCCCTTAATAGTAGGGAGGCCAAGGGTGTCTGTGGGTGACTGATACGCGCTTTCCTGTCTGTCTGCAGAGCCAGTTAAACGAAAGTGTTACAGCCACTTCAGCTCTCCACAGTCCAGGGCTTCCCAGCAGACACCGCAGTCATTTCAGTAAACTGCAGAGAAAAGAGCTGCAAGTTCAGGAAAGCTGTCCAAAGAAAATACACAATATGTTTCACTGAGTTGGTTCTGGAGAGTACCCTTCTTCCAATGGGTTATCACTGAAATAAGAATAACAGTGTTGAGCCTGGTGGGAAGTTTGTAAACACAGCCTTACTATCAGGCGGGTTGCACAAAGAAATGGATGGAGTCGATAAAACCTTTGTCTGAACTGGACAAGCTTCTGCTTTTAAGGTGCCATGAGTGGCTTTTGTGCAAGCATCCACTCAACACACTGCAGGAGAGGATGTAAACACACAAATTACTATGTTTTCAGTGACCGTTTCTAAGTCAAAGGAAGTGTGCAGTTGAACGAGCTGTTACACTTAAGGCTGCTTTTGGAGTTATTCCCAGATATATGTTCTCTGGCATAAACATGTGAAATACAAGCTGGACAGAGACTCTATCACCTACGTTACACTAACACTGACTTACTGAACACCACTAAGAAATCCCAATGGAAGAATGAAACGAACAGAAAAAAAAAAAAAAACATACATACAGTATTCATTAGGATAAAAACACTGCATTCTGTCCTAGGACGTTTTTGTTAAGTACATCCAAATGGCTGCAGTTTCAGAGTTTCTCTCTCACTGACTGCCTGCTTCACTGCTGCTCATCGAGTTACTGTTGATTCATCTGAGTCAGAACAACAACGGCTCCACGAGAAAACAGACTTTGACATGGCTGCTGAACCCAACGCATTATTAGATAATTACCTATTATTCCATGAGTGATCAGCGATCCCACGAATGATAAGAAGAGCCTTCGCCCTGGGAGCATGCTTTCCTGATATTGTTACCCAAGTGCAAGGTTTGCATTGTTGCAGAACTGACTCATCACTAACCTCAGTGAGTCTTGGAAAAGACAAAGTTAGAGTCAAATGAATCCTCAAGCCCTATAGCTTTTGTGGTTACTGTCAGAGTGCCAGCATTACTGCTCCAGACATCTCATACTGCTCCCAGCGTTCTTGCTCCCCCACCTGCTATCCAGACCCAGCAGGCTTATTGTATCTGTCACAGTCTGGCCTGGAGCCACATAAAGCCATGTGCAGAGAAAGTAAGTGTAAGGGAAAACAACTGTCACTGCCTTGTTTAGCAACTCTCTGCAGTGCATTCGCTATCATTTATCACTTCACTCCTCTTCTTTGTGATTTTAAAAGCAGCAGTGTTGACGGTAGGTGCAGTGTGTTGTTTGCCCTGCAGACACGTGAGTTCAGTTACTCTCCCAATGGCAGGGTGGGTGAACCCCCAACCTCTGGTAAAAGATCAAGCTTCTTGGTCACTGTCCTGTATCAGTTTCCCACCTGCAGATGAATCTGACAAAGCCAGAAGTGTTCAGCCCTCCAGATATGCGCCCTACAATGGACCACCACCTCTGTACAGCTCACTGTTGGCTCCTGTACACACAGGATGCAGGACCAGTTTACCACAAGCATGGGCTGCTCAGCTTTCAAGGTCACTGACTTCACTCACATACCTGAGCTTTATCAGCCACAGACCCAGAGGCCAGTTCTCAGTAAATATAGGGAGGAATCGTATTCATTACACTATATGTGCTCCCATTCAGAGACCAGCTCACTACAATCTGCTATAGTACGCTATGACATCACTGTCTATGCATCAAGGTTAGAAGTTTTCCAAATGTCAGATAATGTGGATGATATAGATCATTTGTGCCAGGGACTCTCTGAGGAGCCTCATTAGAGTCAGTTTATAGAAGGGCTTCCTGGCTGAATCCCAATATCCTCATTTTACCCCATCATTTCACACATGAATGAAAACATCACGCTCTTGGACACACCCTGCCTTTCTGCACGTGACTCATACTTTGCTCTGGTTGTTGTGACCGAGCCATCAAATGAAGCCTGGCAAGAAACAAAGTCGTCCATTTTCAGGTGATTTACAGCTTTAGTTCAGGTGATACAATATGACTAAAAGGGACTGTCTAGCCTGGTAACTTAACACTGACACCAGCACATATAGAGTTGTTTACCACTACCAGTGGACACACATACCTTCATAAGAAAAACCATCTATGGCCATGAGTGCGAACATGTCCTATTCTCTGCCACTCATTAGAAACAGTGCCCTGGGAATGGCAAAGACTATTGTAGAGACTTCTTTCTGTCTCTATTTCAGGAGATCATAAAGTGACAAACAAGAGTAGACAACGTGACAAGCCAAAGGCTGACAGCCAGTAGCCACGATAATGCTGGACTCAAGCAGAGCAGAGGGTGAGATGGGCTGAGAGAGAAGGCCTTTTCTCCATGGCTCCTCTTTTCTGGCAAACCTGTCTCTGGAAAAACAGTTGTGAAACTGCAGAGATGGCACAACAATGCGGCTCAACAATGCCTGAACAGTGAGCCTAACAGATTCGAGCCAACCTCGCTGATTCACGAGTGGTTACCCTGTTTGGGTCGCCTCGACTGTAGTTGTGTGCCCACGTAACATTCTGCTCTGCTTTTACACAATGTCAAGTGATGTGACCTCTCAAAATATGATCCCATCAAATCATTTTGTCAAGTGCAGACAGTCCAACACATATGAAAGTGGTGTTTGTCTGGCATAACAGACGAAAATGAAAGCATATCCCTGTGATTAGTATTTCCCCACAGGATCCTGTCTTACTGTAAATGATGGGATTGTCCTTCCTTTTGCAGTTGATGTAGGAATGCAGCCAAATAAGGTTGAAGGAAAACTATCACCGGATCAGCTGTTGAGAATCACAGATTTAGCTCCAATAGTAACCCTGTTGAACTTATGTGTTTGCCCCTTTCTGGAAATTATTGTTTTTTACTGTAGTTATGCCCATCATTAGCAGAGAACAATGACACTCATACAAGTAATAGCTTTCTTTATAGAGAAAAGGCCAAGGCTTTGCTGTGCAGGCAAATGTTATTAAAAGCAGAAAAAAAGAAACTGGAAAATCAAAGGTGAGAGGAGAGATTCTTTGGCACAGAGATGAACTTCACTGGAACAGGGAATTGTTTGGATTGAGAGAAAGGAGAGGCAGAGATGACGCACAAAATTGCAGGTCTCAGATCTGATTCCAAGACAACACAGCTTTTGTTTGAATAAATCGCTGCAAAAAGGTAAATCAGGTAGGCCTCTAGACAAACACTTTGTTAACACACTGGAATCAATCAAACTGAGGTTGAGCAGAGTATCTGTCGCCACCGCTGCAACATATGACAAACCTTTTGAACATTTTCCACCTTTACAATAGGTGTTGCACTCCAGCAGCAGGCCAGACTAAACACAGAGCGCCTTATTTCCCATTTGAAGCGAAAACATCTAATATCCAATCCATCCTGGTAGTTTTTTTTTTTTTTTTTTTGAGGGATATTGCACTTCAGTAAAACATTTTTATTTCAAACATGTTCCTAAAACAAATCCATTAGCAGTCAGCCTGTTACATTAGCTTCCTTCTCTGGAACTCTGGCTTATGTTTTAAGTCTTACCATCACTAACCATGAGCAGTCAGAACTCTTTAAGAAGACTGACACACAGAGACACAAATAGCATCATCTGGGCCACAGTATCACAGCTGATAAACACGTTTTTGGACTAGACTTCCAAAATCATTCCAAGTGCATGATATCACTTCATATAAGGCAGTATTAGTGGATCTGGAGCTTTGCATGCTAAAGGGGAAAACAGGGCAATAATGATAGAAAATAGTGGAAAATGCTTGTATTTAACCGTAAAGTACAAATCTAAGTACCGTTAACCTTGCTTGGCTTTTTAGTTATCATGCCCTCATAATATACCAGAGCACCATGCACAAATCGTGCAGAGCTGTTTCACAATCCAGGTGAAAAAAGAGCGCGAGAGGACGTTTGAGTTACGGATGTTATACAAATCAACTTTATGACTATACTGGAGCTGTGTGAAACAGTTTAAAATGCCCTTCCAGACAAATTCCATACAAATAAATCTTTTTTCACCACAAAACAAGCCAAGTGGCACTAAGAATATACACAGCGTGTGCGCTTTTACCTCTGCAGTCGCTTGCTGGGTTCAATGATATAGTTGACAGTATATAAAATGCAGTGACACAGAGCTAAATGCACAGAGTGTCTAGATGCAGCAGTAGTTAAGAGACTGGTGGTTTTGATGTTTTGTGATCATAATGAGAGAATGGTTTCCTCAAACGGCGCTTGGCTTAATTAGCAAAAAATTCCAATTGTTTCTCCTTAATTAGGCCAGGAATAGGTTTGGGCTGCACGGCATGGTGCCTTGTTTGATGTAAGGGTGTGGCTGCCACTTAATGTTTTTATGACCTCACTGAGCGAGAGGGGCATCTTTTATGTTTAAATTAGGCATATATACATCATGTTGTGGTTCATCAGTGCGAGAACTGATGTGTTGGTAAAGTATAGGAAAACACATTTGAATTTGAATTCCATCAACAGCAGCGCTGTGAAGAAGCCAATGGCTCGTTTGTTGTGCAAGACTGGGAGAAGCTGCCCATTCGAACAGTGACAGTCAAACCACTAAATTTATCTGAAATGTTTTTCTTTCCCTTCGCACAAAATTTAAAGTCATGAATGTCAGAGGAAGCAGAAATCAGCCACCTTTGTTCTTCGAACATTCTTGTGTTGTGCCTTTAGCTACAGGGTTTGGGGAAAGACTGACAGTTCTGGTGGTTGTAACTCTGCAGAGCTCCAAAAAGCAGACAAAGCTCAATGGTTTCTAGGGAACGCGGTGGAGCTTGCATCTTGAATCTCAGCGAAGAATGCTAGAAAGCAATGAAACACTGTGGAGGACAAAGGGCCATCAGTGGAGCAAACATCCATCCTTGTCCTCGGATCAGACTCATGCAAAAGCAGAGAAAGATGTGAACTGTGACGTGAGTGTGTTCGTGATACGAAGAGAAAGAAGGAAAATGAAGAGACAAAGAGGAAGAAATATGAGTCTGCAGACAAACAAATGACCTACAATTTCATCGTCCCCTTGCGAGAATGAGTGAGAACGAACTCCGTATTAATAATTTGTCACACACGTGTCTACTGATAGAAGTGCTGAGGGGTGTCATAACACACAGCGCAGGCACTGTGCGGATGTAAGCACTTGTGTGAATTTTAGCATGTGTTTTGTTGTGTGTGAAAGGACGTAGCTGCTTTGAACTCACAGTCATCTCTTGGCCTCGGCCCAGGATCTCCAGCTGCTGTTGGATCTGCTGGAGCCGCCTCTCCTGCCCTCTCCTCTCCTTTGTATCCTGAAGGACCCTCTCTCCTGGCTGCAGGTCCCCATCGCACTTCCAGCCAACCTCTGAGCCACGGTCCTGACACGCAACAGATATGACTGGTTCTCACAGGGAGCAAACAACTCATCTCACATGTGGACGTCTCCTGGATGCTCTCCTAGAGCTGCACTCAAAGCTTATGGCTGTCACTCAGAAACCTTTAAATAGGGATCAAACCCATATAACAGTTCATCACAATTCTTTTATGTGAAAGTTTTCCATTCATCCAAGTCTCTTGAGTTACAATATGCTTATCACTGTTAAAATGTCATCATGGCGGTGTCTTCTAAAGATGTAGAGATGAGCACAAATGGCTCTACTTTTTACACACAGCCCAGTACCTCAGCTCCAGTTCACCAAGGGTCCGGCATAAATCACACATTTATGGCATCCATGTGCACTGAGTTGACACAATGAACTGCAAGTTGCATCCAAAGCAAACTCTAAAAATGGGTCAGGAGGAAATAGTCATCCCTGGAAGACCAGTCCACACACAACTGATAAGTGAGAAGCTTGTCTTTCTGACCACACAATGGACCTTTTTCATGGGAGAACGACCTGAAGTAAAACCATCAGATTCAAATGACACATTTCAATGTCAGGTATATCACAAATATCTAAATATAAGTCTGTCACAAAAGGGAAGGATACTGAAATGCTATGCTATGATGAAGGAACAGCTTCAGCAGACACCGGTCTCAAAGGGAGGGTCAAACTTTTAACATCCTTCCTCACCCCACCCACAAGTTATTTCTTCACGAGTACGGATGGAACAACATGGCAAAAATGAACAATACTGGAGGCTGACCAGTGAGTGACCTGTGGTACGGTTATATTGTGACCTCTAAAAATACACAGCTACTATATAAAAACAGCAGCTACGTCAAAAAAATTGTTGGGTCTGAGAGGATGTTGCCGACCGCAGGGCTGTTTTGGAGTGTCAGTCCAGCGCCATGTGGTTGAAATCTCCATCTCTCTTGGTTAGTCTGGATGGCAGGCAGGCGCATGTATGATCTAATAATGTTGAAATTGATGGATATTTCATAAAATGTCGACATCTCAATGGGGACTTGCATTGAGCAAAATGGTAGGTTACTGGAGACAGCAGGAAGCAGCAGAAAATGTGAACTTAAACACCTCGCTGCTAGATCTGTTGTGACACATTTATGATAGGATGTGATCTTAGTTAAGGGTAGAGGGGAGTTGTGTTCAGCCGAGCCAGTTTGTTGAGAAGAAGAATGAAAGCTTCTGCTCTTAACAAGAAACAACAGGCATGTCAACTTGTCTGATATCACATTTTGCTTTTACACAGATTTTCGCCAACAGAATTCTCAGTGTCACTTGATTTTGATATTTAAATCTTGGCAAAAACAAGAATCCTTTAGAATGATTTTCCCCAAGTGTGTGGCCTCACCTACCAGTGCCCTCTGTCTCCCTACAGGGAAATAATGACAGCTTCTATCTGAAGCCTCTTTTAAGTGGTCGTTACTAAAGCCCTTCAGTTAAGACTCCCTCATCCAGACTACAAAAGCCAGGACCACGACGGGATCAGACTCCTGTCGTGCACCAGAGTGAGAAATACAGCATTCCAACCAGGAAAAATAAAAATTAAAGTCTAGATTTACCACCATCCTCACACCACTAAATGCATGCTTCTAAAAAAGCCCAAATCTTTGGGAGAAACAGTTTATTTAATTTGGAAACGACATCTGCCCTACTTTTCAAGAACTATACGCTGCAAACTTTAGAATTGTCTCCAGGGTTTCGACATGATAAATGTATCACTGACTAAAGTTTGAATGAATTTGGCATGTAAATCACACATGTTACTAAACCAGTTCTCTGTGGCTAAATTAACACCCTATTAATTTTGGTGAGTGGAAGGAGAGAGCCCACAGTCCCTTTGTATAAATTTTACTGATTTGACCCTAATTACAGCAAATATAGATGGTCCCATCATCTTTCCTGGCGTTGACTTCCTCATTACTGATCTCTGTATGGTATTAGCTTAGTTACAAGAAAATAAAATCAAGCAAACTTGGGAGGTTTACAGTTTGGATCTCACTCACACCCGTCTTAAAGTCCCAAGATTCCCTTTGCTTTCTCCCACTGACACCAGCAGTGAGACATATTACTGACGCAGACTGTTTGAGGAGTCCAAATCATCGATCAACTTCTTTCTTATGGTGTGTTTACATAGGACGTGTTTCAGCTGTGTTTTCCAATCATCCGGCTCACGTGGGTGTGAAGGAGCAGACATACTAGCAGACATACTTCTATTGTTATCAATCCAGCTGTCTGCACAGGCTGTGTAATGTCTCACGTTTTACTCGTTATAGTTGCATAAACGTAACCAAAGTGCATTAAGCTTTAAGTCTATTATTTTTCCGTTTTACACATTTTTTTCACACAATTTTTTCCATTTTACACTCAATGCAAACCTCTTCAATATTCAGATTCCTCAAACCAAAGTAAGATTATATTTTATTCCAGTGGACTGAGGTGTGAGGCTGTACTTAGGAGCAGCAGAGGTTTCAGCAGGCTGTGAAGCTGTTAACATCATGCTCATGATGACAATGCTAACATGCTGATGTTTAGCAGGTACAGTGTGTGCTACATTCTTGTTTAGCTTGTTAGCATGCTAATATTTGCTAATTCATGCTAAACACGAAGAACACCTGATTAGAATCATGACACATTTAAAGCTCATGGATGCATTCAGGAAAAAGTCAGGTGATCACTGAAGTGTCCATCTTCTAGAAAAACTTTTATTGGTAATACCTGCTGGTGGGGCTATCGGAAAAGTCAGAGACCACCTTAGGATTTATTCTCTGGGGATCATGAATGTCTGTATAAAATTTCATGACAATCCATTGAACAGTTGTTGAGATATTTCAGTGTGTGTTGGGATCTGCAACTGTCTCATGTCTGTCTCTCCCCTGTCTGTCCTTTGTGTGTTTAACGGCAGGGTGTGGCTGACAGGTCTGGCACGGCCTCCTCTTCTCCTGAGCACACCTGACCCCAGTCATTCAACCAAACTCCACCAACCACCACAGTATATAAGCACCGGTCTCCTCACCAGTGTTCGGCGAATGTTCTGCTCACCTATGTGGTGCCTGCCATGTGCTCCAGCCTTTGCCCTGCCAGCCTGCCTTGTGAGTTAAAGCTTGGATTTCCTCTTGGACCTGTCTCCTCCTGGCCTGCTCGTCAGCATTAAGACTGGATTCTCTTTTGGACTTGATACCTCTGACTTGCTTGTGTGCTGTATGGATTGATTCTCTTTACATTGACTGTTAAAAGACTATTAAACTATTTAAACCTCTCTCCTTGTCCCGTCTCCTTGTCTGAGCCGTGGTGTTTGGCTCCGTACGCTTGCCTAATCCTAACAGTAAGTCATGGAATGACTGAGGTTGCCTTCCCTACAGTTACACCAGGTTAACTGTATTAGTGTCATGTAAGATTCATCAGCACAGATTAGTTCTAATGCCAAGATAAAACAGATTTGATATTGTTGGAAATACTGTATGTGAACACATTCTTGCTTTGACAAGTGAAAATTGAAGCTGTATGAGATCATAAGTGTTAAACTGAGACAGGGTTCAATCTCTGCTTCATAAAAGACTCAGTAGCCTGCAACTTATTATGTGCAGTCCTTTGTCCACAGTGTTTCTAAATATATAATTGAATAAGCAGTAATAATAAGAGCAACAAATTTTGATCCATTTCCAAAGCATTGGCGAGGATAAACAGTAGAATTAGTCTAGACCTTAATAAACTCCAGCAATTGTTCTAGTACATTACAGTATTTGTGCTCCTTCTTCGGGAATGTGTGAGAGCTTTAACTCAATAAGAGGTTAGACTGAATGACTTCCAAACAGAGCAGGGGAGACCAGGGTTCAGCATATCTGAACATCAGCAAAATGCTGGTAATTGGCTCTCCTCGGAGTAGCCACTTGACATGCTGTTGAAGATCTCCAACAATCACATTACCTATCTGGGTCACAAGACCGCTGGGAGGCCACAAAGATTCAGACTTTGTTTTCTTTCAGTATGAAAAACATGTCAAACATAATTATCTCTTAACAGAAGAGTTTGACAGCCTATTAATGATGATCAAATGAATGCCTCAGAATGTGACGTTGCATTACTGTCACGGCTTGATATTGTATTGAAGTGCACCTTGAATGCAGAATGAATGTTATTGATACAGAGAAAAAGCTCGTTCGTGCATGATGTGACAAAGCCGTCCTTGTTTTACCTTACAGCTGAAAGTTTGCTTTCACACAACACAAGAAAATGAATGATTTGCCAACTGCCATGAGCAAAATCGTTATTATTACATTACTTTTACGACTTTCTGATAACTTCAGCCAAGCATGCCTTTCACATTCATTAAGTGATTATTGATATCCGGTGATCAATTTTATGATTTCAAATAGATGCAACACATTCCATTGCGCGGTTGTCATGGTGTTTTAGTGTGAAACAGCTGCAGTGGCTGATGCATAATCCACTGTTGTCCATAGTGAGGAAACAGAGAAAATAGCAAGAATTATTTTATGTTTATAATTCAAAACAAATCCTGGATGCCTGACACTAAGCAATACTGAGTGTGCCTTATCTTGATGTTCCCATTAAAAGGAACATATAATTATATCGCATCAATCATATTAGTTTTGTTAGACAGTGGAGGGAGCCTGAGATTGGTAGCCTGGAGCTTCTTCTCTGCTTCAATATGGGTTACATCTGTTCTGTGATTTGCCAAATAAAACAGCTGGATCCTCTCATGCAGACCCATTCTGACATACATCTCCTAAACAACAAGAAAACAAGACTAATGACCAGGTCACTCTTACGTATAAGTTGTCTGTTGCATCCTGCTGCAATGTGTGCACTACATAGCAAAAACGGTGTACCAGCTCATGATTTGCTGTAGGTTCTTTCTCACATCAGGTGTTTAGGAAGACCGTGTGAAGCCAGACCAAGAACTGCTGAGAGAACCTGATGATCTTGTTCACACACTCAAAACAAGCTAAACATGGACGGCATGCTCTGAGGCAGCTAATCCAAGGAAGTGTCAACTGTAAAAGCCTAAACACCAGTACGCACTCCAAACAAACTAATTTGTACAATGTGTGGTCTTTTCAACCAAGTTCGTCATACCTTTTTCAAACTGGCTACACGTCATAGGAAGGAAAACACAGGCTTTTGGGCTCTTTTTTTGTTTAGCAAACGTGCAAAGAGTTTCGCAAATCAAACAAAGGAACAATGACTCGATGGATTTTTCCTTGAAAACACTTATGTGATGTGGACGCTCACCAAAAATTTCAAACAACAGTTTGCTTTAGCATGCGGTAGCCACAAAACGGCTCACTGGCCTTGACTGTAGGGGCCTCTGTTATATTAATTACGTCTGTTGGTCACATTATGACACCCAGTCATTAAAAAACAGGCCACACAAATAATGAAAACAGCATGTTTTTGTTGTTTGCCATTTTATTTGGTAATCTGATCTAATCCATATATCAGATTACCATATTACATATTCCTATTATGTTAAAGATTATAACTGAGGTACTGATTTAATGTAGTCATTGAGTAGTTAGTAACTCGTGTACTGTTGTGTTGGACTGCATTACTTCTCCATGTACATCAGAGAACAGAGGACAAGTGACACTTTTCAACATAATGAAATACAGGACAACATAGATGTAGCTGCAGCCCACAAAATACCATAAAAACTGAACATGAAAAGCTTCACAAACGTGGATTTAATTAGATTATAAAGATGCACCTGACTGTTGGTAAATCAGTATGACAGTCCACTTCTCCAGAGACTGATTCCTGTTGAATAGAAAGTATGCTCCCATGTGTTGGCGGATAATACATCTTGTTAATGACCTTTGGCTATGTGCAAAGGGACAGTGCTGTTATGATGAAAGGGGGCCAGCCATGCTGACTCACCCAGAGATGGCTGGTGTTGTTCACAACAGCACGCTCCTCTCTTTGTGCGTCTCTCTCTTTCTCTCCTTCTGCCTCTCCTCAAAATCTGAAGTATAGTAGAAGCTCTGGCTGTGCCACGTGGACCCAGGCTACCTGCCAAGGCCTGTCCACATGCCTTGCCACGAGCACTCCCTGTGAGAGCTTGGGAGTAAGCTGTTCGGAAGCTATGGCTGAGAATTTCTCAACTTCTCTCTGTCTCTCTTATTTTTTTCTCTGTCTCACAGATTGTGATTTTGACCAGCTATGACCTGTGGTCCTCTTCCAAAATTTGGAGGTAACACAGCTGTCCACCATGCATGATATATACCTACCAGCAGGCTGACACTTGTGTTAGCGAGGTAAACAAACAAATGTTTCTGATCCTGCACAACTTGCCTTGCACATAATCTAGCTCTTAACACCAGAATTCCTCTCTCCTCTGTAAATCTGGACTACAAATCGATATACTACTGCTTTACGAGAGATAATTCGAGAGTTTGTATATCACCATCTTAAAAATTGTCCCAGATATGAAATCTGTTTGAGTCCAAGTTGTCTCTTTCCCCTCCAGAGGTCATGTTTTTACATCAGCATTTTGGATCTGTGGTAGATGACTTGGTGATTGCTGAACATTCCTGAAGTATTAGAAGATTCACTTGTGGGTCATCTGGACTTTATACTTGCTTTTTTTTCTCTCTCCCTCGGAACTGAGGGTGGTCTGGAGCAATCACTGTTGCACAGATCAAAACCTCCTGGTGCATCTTACAACCAGAAAAGCATGCTGAATGTGATACTGGGTTAAAATATCTACACCACCTGTGTGCTCCTCAGTATTTAAGCATCATTCAAAGGGCAATCAAAGGTCAAAAAATATTTGATGTGATTGAAGTTTCGAGTTCGAGTTGAGGAAGAGGATTTTGCATTTGTGATCCCTCTATGAGTCTATGTCTTTTACTGTTGTTAAAGAGACTCATAGGATCATCTCCACCCAGCATCACTTTGCTAATATAAGGTAATTTCAGCATATGCCAAGTAATGACACAGACAAAATAAATGTGTGCAAAGAGCTTAAGAAGCAGACCATGTTGAATATTTATTAAAAGCATCTGGGGGGGGGGGACGTCCAAGCATCTTTTTGCACTTGTCTGCCAGTGACACATGCTGCGTATTCTCAGGCACGATATCTGACCTAGATTTCAGATGCTGAAAGTTTTGGTTTTCATTATGAAAGATGAAATATAGGACTGTGAACATTGTCAGTGTGATGCTTAAAAGAACAGTTTGCCAGCTAACAGCGAGCCGGGCTGTGTCCGAAACCTCAATGAGACGTTTTTCAGTTTTTGTTCGAATTAAACAAATGAGAAATAATGTTTTAATGAAGTTAATAGTGTGCTGAAACAGAAAGTGTTGCGAATTTAGAATTGTTATCTTTCTCACAAATATGACTGCTGGGCTGCTTGTGCAGTCTTTGTTGATTAGCCCCAAACACTGTCCACACGTTGGCTGTAAGCTAGCTAGAAACAGACGCACCGACAATATCTGTGGAAGTCAATCTGTTCACGTCTTCAACCTCTGACTGAACTCAGAATTCATCAGAAGCTCCAGTTCTTTTTGTCATCTCCCTCCGGTCTCTCTCCTTATCCGCTTGTCAGTACGTTTATGAAGCAGATTCATAGAGCCAACACTGTCACAGAGGTCCATGAAGTAATCATACAAATGAATCTAAAGGATTAGTGCACATGGTCATGAATTTTCAAATTTTCTGTGACACTCAGCATGATCTTCAAAATGATGTAGTTCAATTGGAAGTATGCTTTGTGTCTGCACCACATCCACCATTGTTCTCATTCTGCGGTCAAGTTTGCAATAAGAGATATACAACTGGTTAGATTTACAGAAGCTTGCTTGATAAGATAAACAGCTGCTGTCGGTAGCTTTGCATTAACTATACAGACATGAGCATCTAAATCTTGGCAAGAAAACATTTTAAAGTCCTTTAAAATGTGGTCAGTTTTGCCTTACAATACAAAGAACAGAAGCTTGTGATCATATTCCAAAATGCTTTAATGTTATTTAATTCGGAGACAGGAGATTAGCAAATATTTTAAGCATCACTTATTGTCAGCAGATGATTTTGTGACTGAATAATCTTCTGTGGAGTGTCATAATGAGTGGAACAGTCAAAAGTTAGATCTCAACCATGGAGGGAAAAATCTCTCTAAACCACTTAACACAACGGCTGCTGTGGGTAACACCAGTGGGAGAGGCGTTTATAAGAAGACAATAAACTGGGTCTCATATGAATTACAGGGTGGGGAAGGGTGTGGAGTCTATTCTTTTTAGCCAAGTTAACCTTGTGAAAAACACCAAGCATGCCACATGTCAAACCTGTCATCTCAGTTCTCACCATGCGACTGTGAAGAGACGCTCCTGTGGGATATGTCAGCGAAGCAGGCAAACCTGACATTGGACTTTTTATATTAGCATTCACTTTGAATCAAAATGGGTAAATTCATGCTAATACACCACAAAAACACAAGTGCTTAGCAGGTTAGCAGTGTGATAAGAGCTGAGAGCTGGATTCAGCCAAGCTTCAGTCACTGGTATGGAACAAAACGCAGTCAAATCCTTTTCTGTTGCGAATTAGCATGTTTTCAATATTTCAGTAGGGACACGAACATTGTATTCCAGAAAGGACACTTTCTTCCTTAGCATTAGATGTCTTTTCCTGCTGTCATCACTATTAGACAGCAGCGCTATTAGAAACATACCGTTCTGTTCAAAATTACACTGCCTTTTTATTTTTACTTTCTACTTCTGGTTTTATTTGATGCCAAGCCATATGCATACAGTATTACGTGCACGATACTATTTGGGTCACATTTCTGATTAGGAATATGTGAAGGGTTGCCAGTATCCTGACTTTCTATCATGAATTCAAACTCAGCTTACACTTGATATAAAACAAGAACTAACCCACATTTCAGTTGGATATAACATGACCAAAGCTTTTCCCCAGCTGTTTAATTATATGACTGGACCAAATAAGATAAATTTGTGAACTATCTGCTGACCACATTGTGTTGGTCAAATGGGCGTTTTCTGCCCAAAACTCTGCTCTCTCACTTAACATTTGCTGTAGTTAAAATCATGGGTGCTCATCAGCAACCACACAATGTGACTAAGTGACTTCATGGTCTTACATCAAAATATAGCCAACCGGTACACAGCAAAAACACAGCTGGAGTTACTATGCAAACACAGCGGGAGCGGAAGCCCTGCTGATTAGGGCAGGGATCTGTGACAATCGAGTACAAAGGGACAGTGACTGAAAGCCATACTGTATACCATTAATTAATTTTCATTGCAACCACACTTTCAAAAAACCCACATTTGAGAGAACAGCATGTGTCATTCTGATCTGTGAAACACACAAACACACACAAACGCCCATGTTGCCAAACACCAGCTAACACTCATGACAGAATCCCCTTCTTCTGGCTTCAGACTGTGGGTGGTGCAGGCATTACCACGCAGTGGTACAGTAGGAGGGGTGCACTGTACATTAATACTATGTGCCAACAGATGTTTTTAATGACAGAAAAGCTTTTTCAGCTGAAGCCCAAGAAAAAGGGGAGAAAATGCAAAAGGAGCAATGCTGTCAGAAGCACAATACTGACGTCGTTCAAGGAAAACACTGTTCACAGTCATGGTTTGATTCCACTCAATCCAGATCATGAAAGCGGGTTTTGTAGCTACCTGACCTTTTCCAACTCATCCAAAAAAGAGCCAGAGGCAAACAAAACAAGCCTTTTTCTTCATCAAGCCGTAACTCACCATGTGGCTGCATGAGTGATACCTTGCTTCCATAAATACTGATCCTGACTTTATGACATTGCAACATGGATTCTTCCGTGCCTGATCATTCAGTCAGTGCAGTGTAATATGCACCTGCTGCAACATTGCCTGATGGACATGAAAAGGCAAATAGCTGGTCCCAGTGCACTGATATGTGCTTTATCAGAAAACACGCACACCATCCAAGACATTTTCACCTGTTCAAAATTGTACTGCTACAAGTAGATGACTGGCTGCAATAGGGCTATTCTTATCTAGTATACAGTAGTCTTCACTGTATATGCAGTAAGCCTCTGTGCATGTGTTAATATCTCCAAATGATAGGGTAAACCTTGTTCCTTTTCTGGAACTGGCACCGCTCTACCTCCGCCAGCTCTGTAATTAGGTTCTGATGGGGGGCTGACTTTCCTCTGTGGCAGAATCCCAGCTGGTGCCAGGCCTAACAGACTGTATCCACCCTCAGAGGCTCAAGTGAAGGCCCCGTGTAGCTGGAGAGGCTACTCCTCAGGCGACTGCACAGGAATGCAAGAGCTGCCTTTTCCTCAATATCAATCACGACTTATTGGGAAAGGACACTGCCAAGTTCTGAGGTCACAGATTCAAGCCCCAACTGATCCTTCATGAGCGAGTGCTCACATGGGAGAGGTGAATAACTCCCGCTTTCATGTAAAATGTGACAGATGATTGATCTGACACAGCCAGAGAACAACAGACTACAGCAAACGTGGAAATCTAGGCTGTGATTTAATATGATGGGGTTGGGGGTGGGGGGGGGGCTCCAGTGGTGTTGAAACAGGGATGCAATGATCTTGTTTGTGTACGTTAGAGACTTCTCTGGAATGAGCAGGCAAAACAAGCAGGTTCCTGCACTGCTGTCCAAATGGTTTCAGTTTAGAACTCTGACTGGTGCAAGCTACCGCCGAGAAGAAAGCTAACCACAAAACAAAAGCATATTTACTTTTATGACCACCTATAGGATTTATGGGACTGATGGGGATAAATGACTGGCTCTGAAAGAGATTTATTGTCAGTGCAGTCTATCTTTTAAGATATGCCACAAGAGTGAGGCGGGATTAAGGCAGGGTGAGGAAACGGCTACTTTTTAAGCGATGCAGGTGCAGTTTTCAGCAACCTTTCACTTTTCACTTTTTCACTTTTATTTCATACACTGCATGAAAACACTAAATTACAGCAAATTTTTATTTTGTTTGTCAAGTTAGCAATCTGAATCATCTGCAAACGGTTACCCGAGGTTTTGTGTCGTTGTTTAATTCATATTTTACATCATTTGAAAAGGAATGCCTCCATTAGCCATTTCAGCGCTAATAGAGAGCAGATGATGGATGGATGATGTGGAATTTTTCTTTCCCAACAACTCTTTTAAACAGGCAAGATGATTAAAGTGTGGGAAGAAAGGGAGAAGAAGGTTACACAAAGTAACACATCCAGCTGCCCAGTAATATCAGAGCTTTATACTATTGGCTCAAAACCCAGTCCACATCATGCAGGGAGAGCACAAGGGAGGATGAGAGTGTTGAACTCATTCACGCTGAACACCATTACAACTGGTTTATATATTAGTTCATGAAATCTGGGAGTTTCAGGAAGCAGTAAGTCATTGCTTGTTGTGTCTGACCAACAGTCCAAAACCAATAGACATTCAGCTTACTATCATAGATGCATAGGAAAAACAGCAAATATTCACACTTATAATAAAGTTTTGACATTTTTGTTTAATAAATGGCTTAAATGATGAATCGATTGTCAAAAGTTGCTGATTAATAATCTGTCGATTGATTAATAGAGTAATTGTTTCAGCCGTACACAATTCATCACATCATATTTCCAGCTCAAGGCAGCTGAGAATCTTGATCAATTAAACAGACATCGAGGGCACAACATAAATGATCTCAGTGCTTCAACTTCAAATGTCGAGCTTTGTTTTACTGGCGTCTCATTATAACATCAGATGACTGACTGAGTAAATTTACGGCAAAATAACTAGAATAGCAGTATAAATATTCCAGGCATAATGACACAGATCATGTGGTATTCCAGTACTGGGACTCAACTGCAGTTTTTCCTTGTCAACATCCAGTAGTGATAGTAGAAAATGGTTATAGGTTTGCAAAAGTGCTTTGTAAAGTTTTTACGACTACAAAAACATCATTTTGCACTGACAGATTTCGCAAGTGATGAGCGTGCCATCTGGCCTTTAAAATGTAGTGAGATAAGGTCCTGAGATAACTCACTGAGCGCACGTCTAGGAGCGGGGCCCAAACCCAGGAACAAGGGCTGGAAACTTTTTTACAGTTATAAATATCTGTTAAGTTGGCTCTTGTGTCTGATGTGGTGGTGATGCACAGATCATACTCCAAACTCAGTATTTCAAACCAGTATTTAAAGGGTGAGCATTACGAGCCGGTACAAACTTAATTCAGAATCTGAATATATACATGCAACTCAGGAAATGGACAAAACATGAGGAGCCACAAAAACCTACAAACTACAGGGACAAAAAAAATCGTCTGGAAATGATGGATACATAAACCAAGCATGAACCACCTCAACATGTTATAAAATATAAAAATTCCAAACTGTGTCAGATTTACCATTGCTCATACGGAAATAACAATCCTTTTTAATAATATAACAATAATAGTTTTGTTTAAAATTTACAAGCATCAAATCCTGCTCCAGAGGCTTTATAGTATGGCCTTCATATGGAAACATGGAAAAGTGAATGGAAAAGTGAAGCAACCCTCAATTCTGAATTACAGCATCTTACACTACAGTATTTTCCCCCACTTACAAATAGGGGTGTGACTCCCTGAGGGTCAGTAACAAAAGATTTTATAAGATGTTGCCATCGATGCCCTACTGAGCTGACCTTGTAATAAGGCTTAATGGCTTTGCCTCAGAGAAATCCTGGGTGGTGTCTGGAGCAGTTAATGGCATTTTGTATAAACCCATTGTTATGAGAATGTAGACAGTAGTGCTGTTGAACACATACCTGGGACAAGCTGAGGTTTGTGTATGAGCTTTGCACTGAGAGAAACTCCTCAACAGGAAGGAGGAGGCGGATTTTGCAGTCAATGTCGATCAGCTGCTCCAGGTCAGAGGGCTCCGGGGTGTAACCCTGGCCTGTCAGGACTGAAACAGCCCACATGTCCTCCTGGAAGAGAAGCATTGCAGAAGTAAGTCATGGCCCACAGGGATAAGCCTGCCTGTTTGTGGCAGCCTAAATAGGGGACTGAAAACATCTATCTGTCGCTTATTCAGCAACTTCATGACAGTGGTGTCTGAACCAATGAAGAGTCGGACTTTGTATTCACTTCTGGATGGCGAATAAGGTGCTAATAAGGCTAATGGCTCGCCCTCACAGTGACTTTCTATCCCAGTAAGCTTCCACCTTTAGCCTATGAGAAACAGCAGGTCGGTGATGAGCTCATCACAGGCCAGTGGTGAGATAAGATCTTGCAGTAAGGCTTTCGTGCCAAAGAAGATCGCAACTCTGCAAAGAGCACAGCTGTGACCTCTGAACACTGGGGAGGGGGGGCTGGCAGAGGACAATAGCAAACATAGGGGTCTATCGACTAGGCGGAGCAGCATCCAAAGCCAAAATTTAACAAATGACATCCACAAATTCCTACAACACTGATTTATTGTGATGGAACTACTCCAGTGTTTTAACCGTTGCGGTGGTCTACTTGGATGTGGCAGAATGCCTTAGTCCCAGACTTCGGTTTGTCCTTTGTGTTCACATGCACGACTTTGGAACACTGCTTCTTAAACAGACGCAACCTCAGTGAAACGACACAAACCCTGGTGGTGTTCTTCACAGTGATCGATTTTACAGAAACAAGGAACACAAAGGATGGGAAACCAAGAAGTCATGCTAATGTTCTTTATAGTTGAAACAAATCAAGTCCATATAAAAATGATTTGTTTGACATTTTGAGAAATAGCTTTATTTTCTTTCTGGACGAGAATTAGACGAGAAGATTGATACCTCTCATTTGTATGGTAAATATGAAAATACAGCCAGCAGCTGGTTAGCTTAGCTTAGCTAACACTTCCATTTTTGTATAGATTCAATAAACCAGACATACTGTGGTAATTAGTGATCTGTACAGGTGATATAATAGAGGAATTTTAATATACATATAGGAGGCTATCTACTTCCCCTTTTTCAAGTCTTTATGATAAGGTAGAGTAAGCTAATCATCTCCTGGCTCTAGCTTCGTATTTAACACATGAAATGGTATTGATGGTATTATTTCATCAAACTCTCAAGTCTTTGTGATAAGCTAACTACTGGCTGTTTCACAGGAGTGGAATCAATCTTCTCATCAACTGTCAAAAAGAAAGCAAATAAGCTTATTACCCATGTCTAACATCTCCTTTAATACAGCGTGGACTACATTTGTACAGCTGACACATCATTTGTCAAATCAGAATGCCTCCAGGAACACTCAAACTGGGTTTTTTGAACATCATACAGTTGTTCTTTAATTCATATAATGACAACTAATGTTGTTTCCATTATATAGTATTGAGGCAATAGATAGAAGATGAAGGTCAAGTAGAAGAGATTGCATCCACGAATGCAGCACCAAAATATTCTACGATTACGGACTGCTTCTGACTTACTGCCTCGGCTTACCAGAAGTGGACCAAACTGCGGAGCTTGTTAGGACAAGAGTCAGTAATATCAAAAAACGTGTGTGAGTCCAACAGTGAGCAGGAGCTTCTGATTGATGCGTCCTGGGGGATTCTGCCAAGAACTGGGTGAAGTCCTCAAAACTAAAGGCGCATCACTGCCAAAGTCCTGGTGACATAAATAATGTGCTCTGCTCCATTATGGCCATTCATAATAGCATGTCTCGCAATAACAGGAAGTCTTCTTCCAGCCAATAAAAAAAACCCAGAGCATCTGCACTCCCCTCAGTTTGGTATCTGCCACCACAATTACTGCAGTATTGTTGTAAAAGTCAAGGCAAACATCATAAATAGAGCAGCAAGACATTAAAAAAAACCCTGGCAGGCTGTCCCATGGATGCAGAGCTGTCGGGGTCAGGCTAAATGGAACCGTATGCGAAAGGTAAGTATGTTCCCTCTCATTTCCCGACAGGCTTCATCCCATCTGACTTCACACTGGCCTCACAGCTGCCAAAAGGTCTATTAAAGCAAATTAAAACTGAAAATAAAAACATTTGAAGTTAGGATGGTGTGGGCGGGTTTACGGTGAAATAGCTCCAGGTGGTGCAGGATGCGCAGATGAATCTTCAAAGAAAAACAAGAGGCCTCAGTCTCTCTGCACACCCTCACTGTGAGTGCAACTGTAGGTTATGGAAGTGCTACATGAAGATCCTGGCTTCTGGGTTTTCACAGAAACACGCAGAGGAGAGGGAATTGTTCTGAAAACTTGATAATAAAATGAATCCATAACATGCAGCATTCCATGGGAACTGCATGTGGCACTTGACATCTGGTTTATTATCTGAACTCCTTTGTGAAGTCAGACGCTTCTGCCCAGAGGCTGTCGCTGCTGCCAAGCAGCCATCAAAATATGGATATCTGACAGTGTTACTTTATGTGCTGCTCCAAGTTGACATCATGTGTTTAACAAGGCCAAATGTTACATAACGACACAGATTCCAACAAATAAGATCACAAAAGAAACATTTTCAAAATACAGAGACTGTGTTAAAAGGCTGTGACTAAAGACAATATTCGCTTTCTATAATTGACTAAAACACTATGTTCTAAATAAATGTCAGATCAAAATGTTGGTAGAGGGAGCAGTGATTGGATCATCTGCTGTAAGACTTCTGGACATGAAGGAAGAAGTATTAAGGAATGTGAAAAAGCGAGACTCATCCTACACCATATGCTGTCTCTTACTGTAGGTCTTCATGTCAGCCTACCTCGCTGTCAGCACCTCTGGCACTGTCCTCTTCCTCTTTGTCTACTTCTTGGAGGAGCTCGGCCAGACGCTCTTTCTCTGCCTGGGTCAAAAGCACTTGGCCACCCTCACCACTCACTAGCTGTTGCATTACACCACATTGGTAAAAAGAAAAGAGAATGAAAGTCATTATCAGCATAGGATTTCTAGTCTTTTCAGTGGTGCCCTCTTTCTCTTGAACTAGAGACAAATATTTTCATCACTGGAAAAACAAACAGTCCAGAGACTTGTCCCAAGACATGCGATATACCCCTGCACTGCATTTGGCCCGGTGTGAACTTTGACATACCTCAATGTTTCTCTTGACAAAGTCCGTCTGTTTTTTTGTGCCTTTAGAAGCTCCACAGCGACTGCCTTCAAATTGCTCTTCCCCACTCTCCTCATGGCCTACTTCAAACGACTCAGTCGAGCTGTCTGGCTTCTTTTCACCTGTCAGGCAAGCCACACTTTAGATTCCAGAAGGTAAACATTGAAAAAGTAAGTCAAAGCTCGAATAATAACCATTAGCCAAAACTGATAAAAATCACAGAAAATCTGTGGGAGTCATTTTTCAACCACAAGTTCTTATTCTATCACCCGATCCACATGATTAAAGAGCTTGCAGCTGCCCAAATAATCTTGAAACTGGGCGAAATATAAACAATTTGTAAAAATGAGACTACTATAACACCATTCCATGTGGCATAGTGGGCTAGAAGACCATGCTTCAACTAAATTGTAAGAAGTTCAAGTCCTCATGATAGTATGCAGCCAACGTGCCTAGGTGTCTATGAAGGGAGCAACACAATGAATTCCTGGGCTGCGCTTTCTGGGAAAAAATGAGAATTTTTTTCCTGAGGGTATCAATAGCATAAAAAGCCACAAGATCTTGATCAGGAAATTGTTCATGACTCGCATAGTTGGTGAACTGTTGTGCATTCAGTTCTGGAAAACTGCTGTAATATCTGAGCGAGTGCGCTACTGTGTGCACCAGCCTGCCATGAAGGGGAAAAACAACAGCAATAAATTCCCTGAGCTCATGGCGCCATCAAGTGCACAATCTAGGCACTACAAGTGGCAACATAAATCAATGACCAGCGCATGTAAAATATGCATGCTGCATTTTCTGTAGTGTTCAGTTTCACTAACTTACTTTGCTCCGAGTATTGGTCTCCACTGTGCTCACAGTCCAGAACCTGAGTTTCAAACACAGGCACAAAGCTGTCCATCTTTTCTGTCCCTTAAGACATAAAACAGATTTAAGATGTCTCACAGTGACTGCTTGTAATAAACTTTTCAACACAGTTGCTCATCTATATACTGCTAGATTACTGCTAGCTATAGAGCTGCAATATGAAGGTGTCACTCTGAGAAGCTCTGAGAAATTATGATGAGCATTTTTCACATTGACACTTTATAAACTAAACTGTTTCTTGAATAATTGTGAAAATACTCTGTGGGTTAATCAACAGCGAATATAATTGTCAGTTGCTGCCCTACTTACCGGTGGGTGCTTCCAGAGCCAAAAACAATCTTGTGTTCAAAGCTTCATGGGCACATTCAGAGTGACCTTCGGACCTATCCTGCTGAAGAAAAATACATATATAACAGTGCAGGTGTAGTGAGCTGGTGGTTTAAGTAACGTGACTGCAGACTGTGTCTACCAGGAGCTCTTGCCACAGTTTTGCTTGAAGTTCTTTCCTTTGACGCTTGATTTCTTTTACACTGCAGATCTTTTCAGACAGTATTTCATCAAGTCGTCGCATTTCCTCAATGGCTCTCTGTAGTTTGAAGTCTTCCCTCTCTTCATCTGTAACATCAGTCTGGCACTGACCTAAAGGACGCATAAATATTACAGACATGTAGGGTAACTGAATGAAAACTGGACCATCCTAGCACTGACGGCACTAAGGGTTACTTCATTGTGCAGAACTCTTACCTTTGTCAAGATCTCTAGCTGAGGAGCTGCTTGTAGTTTCTTCGGAGTTGTTCTGAATCTACAGGGCAGTATTTTCTGAAGTTACTTGAAATATCCTATTTTCTCAGTCATAATAATAATGACTGTTAGAATGTCAGTGTTTCGTCTTTACTTACCTGAATATCAGCAGCATCGTTGGTCAAAACAACAAGGGCAAATGGAGTTGTAGGACAAATCCTGTCACTATGAGGCAGTGACACGCTCGACACACGACTACCTATTTGCTCACTCGACGCAGGTCGGGAAATGTCATCTAAACTACTTCTGGTGATTTCCATGGTGAGGTTTTCTTAAGATGTATTTCAAGAAGAACGACGACGAAGAAATATTTGCACTTATTAAATAGCTGTTGTCTTAGTATAACCACTTGTCAACAGACACTTTCTAGAGTTTTTCCGCACTTTTTTGGTAACTATGGACGCAAACACTCCCGGATGTTGTATCTATGGAAATTTGCATTTGTTACTATGGCTACCGGACGAAATCGAGGCAGCTCAGCTGATGGTTCAATCGAAGCTAGCTAGCGTAGCGGGTATCAAGCTAGCCATTAGGGAGCTAGTTAGCGGTTAGCGGTAGTAGTATCCTTCGGCTCGTGATATCATATTTGTGTTGCTTCCGCAGTAACGTTAAATGTCTTCGGTGCAGCTGAGCTATTGGTGATAAATGTCTACAGCGTGAGAACGCGAGGGTGGAGGTTTCGAGGCCGTGTCTTTGTGGTAGGTAACGTTAAGCAGCAACCCATTTTAATGTCTAGCCAGCGTAAGCAAGCTAAAGGGGCTAATATTGATCATCTCAGGTAAATTAGCCAACTCAACAATGAGAACCACTTATGATGTGCTTTTTTTGGATATGAATTTTCTGTACGTGGTAGCACAGTTGCTAGCTAGTTATCATCAATATGACATAGTCTGTGTGGTATCTTCTGTTTTGGCCTTGTTCTCTGTAACGTAAACGAACTTTGCTATTGTAGCTAACAAGGAATAACTGACAGTGGGTGTGTAGCCAGTGAAGGAGAACCATTTAGAACGAGAGTTACGTTTTATACATGTCTAGTGTTATTAGCGATTTCGCTAACATTGATAATTAGTGGCGTTATAAGGAAGAATTTCTGATTACCGCTAGCTTGCTAAACGCTTACACCATTATTGCTAGTGTTTGGGTTTTGGGTTTTTTTTTTTCCTTTTAGTTTTGTCATTGTACTACAATCACACCCATTTCGCTGGCAGCTGTCCAAGCTCTGCAGAGTACCTGCGCCAGGCAGGTGTCAGCGTATGGTCAAGGCTTTGGGGTATTGCTTTTTCTTCATGATATACTTACACCTTTGTAATTACACGGTTTTCTAATCATTCTAGGTTGAGTTGACTCTGCGGGGGAAGATGTGCAATGGAATGATAGAGTCAATACCAAAAGCCTTTTTGGCCCACACCTCAGCCACTAAACGGTCCCTATTGTTGCTGCTGGTACTGACTGTAGTGTCCACAGG
The DNA here is from genome assembly GCF_039877785.1 of Chaetodon trifascialis. Lineage (NCBI taxonomy): Eukaryota > Metazoa > Chordata > Actinopteri > Chaetodontiformes > Chaetodontidae > Chaetodon > Chaetodon trifascialis. Next base: position 12,806,611 of record NC_092069.1, read on the forward strand.
GCAGGGGTCAGGTAAGAGGCAGAATCTATGTTTGCACTCGTACAGTACAAAGCGTTATGAATTGTGTCTGTATTTTATGAACCTTTCTTTTCTCTGCTGAGAAGTCAGCTTTGTCATGACACAGACCGAACAGGAGTCCTGACAAAGAAAGTATTGCTTATAATCAAGTGCCTCTTCACATTGATTTCAAAATGCCAGTTCATTCCAGCAGATTTATCACCAGTAATTGTACAGCCCACATAAAATAGCCCTTTATCTACCTGACTTGATAATGTTGCCTAAATGTCATATGCCGTTGGTGTCATTGATGAGTTGTTTTTATTAGTATACTTTGCTAATTAACTGTATAATTTAACTATATAATGAACAACAGTTAAAACAAGAGTTCAGCTGTTCCATGTTTATTGATTTATGGCTGCTTGAACAATCTGAAGTGCTCTGGGATGAATTAAAAGCTTCCGTACACTCATGTTTTTGAGTCAGTGGAGCTGATGTATATCCATTTTCAAAAAAGGAAAAGAAAATATTATTCTGCCTTAAATTGATTTTGTTATTGTTAACAGTACGGCTGTAAGAATACTCCTGTTGATATTGTGCTTTTGTTTGTTTAGTTCAATGAACATGCATAAAGATTGTGCATGTGAAACAGGATGGCATGAATGGACAGAATTTTCTACTTGTAATGCAGATTACAAGTGAGGCTTGCAAGTATAATTCAAATAAGCTTTTCTTTACCATTTAGCAGAATTTTATCTTAACTGAGGGAAAACCACATTATTCTTAATCGAGTATATTTTCCTCTTGCATTTTAAGTTGGTTTTTGAGTTGTAGTCATTAGTTTGAATGGTTCTGGCCAAAAACTGGTCTGAATTGTGGTCAAATAGCTAATAGCTAAATACAGTTGTTCATATTATTTAACCCCAAATCAGGATGTGGGGAGAAGGAACAGCAATGTGAACATCTTACAACATAATGTGATGTAATACAACACCACAAATTACTGTCTGGCTGTCTGGTGATTGTTGTGTTTGCTGTCAAGCCGTTGAATTGGAGTACAGTATATGGTTCGTGTTCATGTTATTATGTCCCCCCCCCCCCCCCCCCCCCCCAATATGTGGCATCACTGCAAAGAGGGTTACCATAGGTCACTCTGTGTCTATTACTGATGGCAACAAACCAGGCTCAAAATATTTGTTGCACAATTGATTCTGCTGAAAAGCTGAGCAATTTCACAGAATTTCCTCTTCTTTGGCCATCTGTTCCCAGGATGTGTGAGGCCATATATGGTCCAGAACAGCTGGGTAAACCTCACAGAAACCAACAGGGGCTCATTCCCTGTGGGCACAGTACTGCAGTACAGCTGTGACCCTGGTTACCTGCCAGACGGACCGAGCATCCTCACCTGCACCACCCTGGGACGCTGGTCCTCTGAACCTCCTCGCTGTATACGCAGTGGTGGTAAGATACTTGTTTCTTTTCTGATCTCTAAAGAAGTGAGGAGTCACTGGGTTGTGAGCCTTATTTCGTATCCTTCTCTCTTAAGTAAAAAAAAAAAAATCTTTTCTTTCAGTCATTTGCACGTTTAAATTATTTGAGACCAATTTTACTCATTTCACTTTTGCTAAAGTTTGCCTGGCTGTTCTGTTTTTTTCTCCCATCAGCATGTCTGCCCCTCTCCAAACCTGAGAATGGGGGCTTTACCTGCCACCCATCCCCCTGTCGAATGTTTTCCCATGGCACTGTGATTGAGTTCTTCTGTGATGAGGGCTTCATTCTCAGTGGAGACTATAACTACCTGACCTGTCAGGACGGAGAGTGGGACGGCCCCATGCAGATCAGTTGTGTGAGCCAAGGTTGGTCAGTCCTTTAAACTCAGAACTATCAGTAGGTCAATGTGTTGGTCTTAAACCTCCACCTGTCAGCAAAATAAAGCCTTTTTTCTGTGTATCAATATTTGTTATGCAAGACTAAGTATATATTTTAACCGTATTGTAACTTTTTTTTTAAGGTTGTACAAGACCCTCTACAGTGCAGCATGGTTCAACTAACCTGACAGACTCCAACAAGAGCTTGTTCCCTGTGGGCACTGTGCTGCAATACAGCTGTGACCCTGGTTACCTGCCCGCCGGACCGAGCATCCTCACCTGCACCACCCTGGGGTACTGGTCCTCTGAACCTCCACGCTGTATTCGCAGTGACGGTAATGACAAACCTCCTCATAGTACTGTCTGCTATGGTAAATTCTATTTACACTTGATATCAACATGTACTGTTACCTGAATGGTTAAGTAGTATCTTCATCAGGTGTACGATAGTTTGAGATTTTTCATTGTTCTTTATTTTGATTTAGTTGTCTTTAGTTGTATTTCAATTTCATTATCAAACCTACTTCATGTAATTTCTGTTTGTAGTTCAGTTTAAATCTGCGGTTTCAACACCTACAGTTTGTTTACATGAATAACGTGCATTTGGATTGAGCAAAAAACAAGTGGAACTGTTCCTGTAAACAGATTCAGAGACGTATTTGGGTTCTGATCGTACAAACAAATTCCACAAGAGGTCAGAGGCATATCGTGTGTCTTAAATCAACATCCAGCAACTGTGATAATGAAAAAAGACTTATCATGACCAACACCCTGCCCAGATTGTAGCATACTCAGAATATTCATAGAAGGTAAACATACACACAGAGATAAGTCATAGTGAAACACAGCGAAACAATAAGCAGCACAGGAGTTGATGTATTTATTGTTTGCCTTTCTTTCTATGGACAGTGTGCCAGCTTCCTTATCAGCCAGAGAACAGGGGCTACACCCTCCCCCGTATTTTTGACTATTGTCCCTTTTTATAGGTTGTATAAGACCCTCTACGGTGCGGCACGGCTCAACTAATCTGACAGAAACCAACAGGAGCTCATTTCCTGTGGGCACAGTATTGGAGTACCGCTGTGACCCTGGTTACCTGCCAGATGGACCTAACATCCTCACCTGCTCTGCACTCGGACACTGGTCCTCTGAACCTCCTCGCTGTATTCGCAGTGACGGTAAAGACAAACTCCTCATCATACTGTCTGCATTTCTGACTGCGTATACCCAACAGAAACCCTCTTATATCAACACCTGACATGAACATGTCCTGTAACCTGAATTGATAGATAATATCTGCATTAGGTGTAATAACATAGATTTGGATTGAGCAATTACAAGTTTAAATGTTCCTGTAAATGCTTTCAGAGACAAACTGGGCCCATGATCATACAAACCAACTACACACACAGAGATTTGATCAGGGTCTACAACATGAGCTAATGGGAGGATGTAGATGGTAAAAAGAAGAGGCCCAAGAGTGGAGCCCTGGGGAACTCCACAGGCCATTTTTTATGCTCAGATGTGTAATTACAGATCAACACAAAGTAGTCCCTGTCCTTCACACAGGATAAACCAGTTTAGTCTTGCTATCTTCTTAGTCTTGATATCATACAACATTGTTTGTTCTAATCCATAAACAGTGTGCCAGCCTCCATATCAGCCAGAGAACGGAGGCTACACCTGCCACCCCTCCACATGCGGAAGACTCTCTCATGGCACTGTAATTGAGTATTTCTGTGATGAAGGCTATATTCTGAAGGGAGATTATAAATATCTGACGTGTCAGTATGGAGAATGGGACAGCCAAGTGAAGCTCAGTTGCCTCATGGAACAAGGTAAATAAAATGATGTCACACATCACATTTCATTTGGACTCTCAGATATTACAGAATAACAGTCAGTTCTGTACATATAACTGTGTCAACTATTGATCTGTCTCGCAGACCGTGATCCAACTTTACCATTGGGAATGCCTGCCTTGTCCATAGTGGCATCCACAGCCAGTTCAGTGGCTCTAATCCTGCTCCTGGTGGTACTGTTTGTACTACTGCAGCCAAAACTGAAGTCCCTCCATCGGTGAGTCCACCCTCAAAGTCATGCTTTTATTCACCAACATCTTACACTTAAAGCCAGGCCATGGTAGGAACTTCACATTGAGCTAACTCGTAGAAGGAGTGAGTTGACAGATTTTAATCCACCTCTTGTCCTCCATGCCTAGACGTGATCAGGGGGTGTCTGGCCAGCCCGTGTCCATCATGGTGGAAGGAGTCCAGGTGACTTTGCCCTCGTATGAAGAGGCTGTGAGTGGTAGCGGAGCCCCAGCCTCAGCTGAGTCTCGAGTCCAGATAGTGCTGTCTGAGGGTCAGCATGCCACAGCACCAGAGGCTGGCCCCTCTAGGCCTTCTTCCCTCAAACAGCAGCAGTCAGAAATGGCTGTGGTCCACCCGGTACCATCGTCCTCATCCTCCTCATCACCATCACCCTCATCCTCTACCTGGGTTCTGGAGCATGCAGGTGCTGCAGCTCCTTCATCCTCACAAAGAAGGCCGTCTGCAGGCAGCGACCAACACAGCCTGTCTCTGGACTCTGAGATGGACTACTCTGATGGTAAACCTCTCCAGACACACTTTTTACTTACTTAAAATCTCCACTTTGTACTGATGCAAATGTTTGTATCCTGCCTGCAGATATGCCATTGCTGAAGGAGGCCTGAAAAATGCTGCAGCCTTTGGACTTACCCAAGACAACCAGCATGGCCACTGACCTGTACTGGTGAGCAGGATGCCTCTTGAGAGTTTGTCAACACAAACAAGCCCAACCAAAGAGGCTCCGAGTGAAGCTGTGGGTCACTCAGAATAGTTCCTCTGACCATCCCAAAGGAGAACAGAGAAAGGGTGCACATGTACATACATGCTTACATTTTTATAGGAATTCCTACACTATATGTGTACGTCTAATGTCTGAGGCTCAGTTTGAAAATGTAGAACAAAAACCGGCATGAACAGGCAGCTCTGAGAGAGAGCGTCTAAAAGGCTGTTAGAAAAAAAAAGACTGATGTATTTCAGTTGAATGGACAAAGCTGCAAACTCACTTTGAGAGCTAATAATTTCATCAGTGTTTTGTTTTTACTGTTCTTTTTCTTTAACTACATATCACCCAGTTTAAGACACACATTGGCAAAGATGCATGAAGGCCAAGTAATTTAGATTTTTTGTCCAAGTCATGCTCACTTCCAGCATTGTCTTGAAAGATTTTTGTGGTTCTCAATCATTATTTAAGTTGTTATTAATCACAACTCACATCATTCCACATGTCACTGTACAGTTTAAGGCTGCTTGTCCACCCGAGAGTTCACTGCGTTTTTCATTGGATTGTTGGCCACTATTTAATGGGACTTGTTGTTTCAGGCCTGCACTCAACGCATTTCATCCTTGCAAAGACTTCAGATGTATTCTCTTCATACCCTTGCCCCCAATGGCCTTAGCTTTCCACTTCTATGCACAGGTATCTCTATGTAAAATAAGGAAGTTAAAAAATGAATGTCAGTTAAATGCCTCCACTGCTTAGTGATATTATGTGTGGCTTTGTCAGACACATCACTTGTACACCGGAAAATATTATTCTCTTAATTTTTGCAGGCTGCTTGAGAAATTCCTGTTTTACATTAAGTCTTAACAGGGAACTAAAATGTGTATTTAATTTATTTGTGTCTGGAACGCTGTTGATCAGCCGTGGTTTCTTTTGATGCTTCCACAGCTCTGGGAAACCTCAAAAAAAAAAAAGAAAGAAAAAAAGTCGGACTTTTCACTTTTCGGCTTTAGTTTAAATTCTACTGCAGGCACGTTATATGTGACACCGTAAATGCGGTTGGGAAGGTCCAACGCAAAAATGAGTAAGTGTACAGATTAGTGTCATGTCAGTGTTCACTTTGTTTGACTGTCCATTGATTTTACTTTTGGACTGAGGAATGGATTTTTTTGTGTGAAGATGGTATTTTAATATATGTAAAAAAAAGTTTTAAGTTAAGTTTACTCTGTATATACAATATGGTCATTTTGATTAAATATTATTTGAGGTGTCCAAATTGTCTGTATCCTTCTTTTTTTTTTCCTTTGAAACACCTGAGGCTGAGCTTTCTCTCAGGTCTGACACAATTAAAGTCTTCAGTGATAAGCAGCACAACTGACAAACAAACAAAGGACACATCAGTAATTCATCAATGATTTTATACAGTCACGCATAAAGTTAGCAAATTACACCAGGTATTTGAAATACAAAAATATAAATACAAAATGGCATTATTTTTAATCTTTGACTTCCTATTTCAGCTTTACTCATATATAACATTGCACAAGCTTGATTAAGTAAACAATAATTAAAGTATTAGTGGTTGTTCATGCTCTAACAATCTGTCAGTAGCAGGCCTGAGTGAAGAACATGCTGCTGATGTTGAGGTGGTGAATAGCTGCATACTCGATGGGTCAGACTCCTTCGTTTTCCCTCTCCAGCATGTGATGCTGTCATGGCTGTTTCACACAACAACACTGCTGTATGTTCTGGCATCTGTGTAACAGAAGGGTGACGTTAGACTTTCTTTGATCAGAATTCAAAAGACCAATGGCTACAAATGATTGGAGAAGAGCGCATTGTGCTCATGTGACCCATCCTCCCAGCCTCCCTCTGAAAACACAGGCAGCTGTGACATTTACCCTCAGCTGGTGGCTTGAATGTTTGGTAACATCTGAAGCACAGGACCAGCAGAAGGGCCTCAGTACACTGGAGTGTCATGTATATCAGAGGGAAGAGAAACAGGGGCCCAATGACCTGCGGGGGAAAGGCCACCTTTAGGATGACAACACACAGCTGGATGTTTTGACACCCTGTTTCCATGGAGATGGTCCTGCTGCATCTAAAAAGAGGTGAGTCACTTGTCATTAGTTTTGGGCTTCATTCTGATGGGTCTTAAGCCAAAATGATGGAAACCAGTGATGTGCAGAATTATCTAAAAGCATAAAACTGCTACTCACAGCTATAGACTGGTTCGTTTACCATCTCAAAGACAGGTACATGTAGTGTATTTTCACTTACTGTGGACTGAGTCTGCATATGACAGACATGACATATCCCAGCGTAAAGCCAATCAGTGGCATCAGTGCAGCTACAGACAGAACATCAGGTGTGAGGATCATCCATAGTACGTCCTTGACAGCAGTAACTGATAGGATGAACACTATGATGCTGGAGATGATCAGGATGCTGAGACCAGCCTGTCGAGGAAGTGAAAACATGTTTATCCATGCCGAAATGTTGCAGCATCGAGGTCTGCTCTTAGTTAGCATTTAAGCAATATGTCTTCCTGTTACACTCATCTTCCTGTTTAAAATTAACAATGGCTGAATTCCATTTAGCTGTCTCAGCGCTGGCTCACAGTGACGCTATCATGGCTCACTAGGACACATGTTCTGAGTGACCCATGTGCTTTTCCTTCTATGACAAGTCAAAACGTTTACTGTGAGAAAGGCCAGATAATGTTTGTGTGAGGCACATTTCACGAGTCTCACCTTTTTCACGACTGGTGAGTAGTTTGGCCAGTAGTGATTAATGGCAATGCCAATGGCACAGGGCGCCAGAGTGAGCACGAGCGCGGTAATGATGCTGACGTAGGGTACAGCGTTTTCCAGGCCGGTGAAGCCTTGGCAGAAGATATAGAGCAGCAAAGGCATCAGACCGAGGGCCGCGATACTGGAGCAAGTGGTCATTATGATGCTGGGAGGGTATCAGAGAGAAGAAGCGTTATTAGACGTGACATACCTGTGATGTTACATGACTCTAGTACATGCAAAACAAGGCTCTTGCTTTATTGGGATATTTCTGCTTATCCACAGTCTGTGGAATGACTGCTGATCGTGCTAACACAGCTTAAATAGTAAATCATTATAGGAATTTGTAATCTTCCAACAAGACAGGAATCAATACATCAATGAGGGGTTCACCTGAGGTTCATGTCCCCTTTTATGGCCAGAGAGAAAATGTTTGATAAGTTTCCACCTGGACAACAGCCGCTTATGAGCACAGTCACCGCCATGATGGGATCCATCTGGAGGAGTTTGGCCAGACAAAAAGCAGTCAGGGGCATGATGCCGAACTGGGCCAGCAGTGCAATGGCTACTCCTTTTGGCTTGAGGAGATGGGTCTTGATTTTGGAAATCTCCATTGTACAGCCAATGGATATCATGGTGATGAAGAGGATGATGATGCTGAAGATATTGATGGTTTTGTTTAGAGAGGACGGGATGTTCAGGATACCCATACTTCCATTGCCAGAGATATTTCCCTCATTGTAGGTGTTAGCTATTCCCTTGTAGACTTCTGTTGCATTCATTGTGGCGCTCATCTCAACAGCTGTTGTGTTTACCGTGCTGTAGCTTCCACCTGTCACACAAAGAAAATTAAATACATTAATAGCAAAATAATTACAGTTTAAGATTCTTTGATGTTTCATATACTTAGATTCATTTTTGCTGACAACTTTGTTTACTTCATTATTGGTTTAGGTAATTTTTTCGTTTTATTATGTTTTCTTTAAGGTTTTTTATGCAAAGCAGCTCATATAACCAGTTTAGAACTCCCACACAAAAATGAGGGTGTCAAACTCATTTTCACTCCGGGCCACATCAGCATTACGGTTGCCCTCAAAGGGCCGGTTGTAACTGTAAGACTGCATAAATGTAACTACTCACTTAACATATTATTAAATAACTGTCTCTGCATTTGATTACTATTTATTCAAGGGTACAAAAATTGTGTATTTACATAAATGTAAAGATATTTGTAAACACATTGCTCTGTGTTGCTATAACATAAATCCCTTTAATTGATCAGGTTAAGAAACATACATTTCTCCATCAATCAAAGATCAAATGTTTCAAATGTCATCAAACACAAGTTATTACATTCAAAACTTTTTTTGTCACAGTTGAGAGGGGCAGAACTATGGTACAACATGTAATTGTGAGCTGCTAAGAACATGTGTTACAGATGTGGCATTTTACAAAACAAATGGCTGCAGACGGCCTTGCAGAGGGCATACATCCATTTTATATGTATCTTCATCGTCACTACATCGTTCATTACTACACAACCCCCACATCGACTGGACCACCAGAGCCATCCTTGATGGAGCACCTCCTGCCATCAGGTCTGATGGACAGGACACAGCCCCACAACGCTCCTCAACCTCCAGCTCCACCCCCGATCTGTCCGCTGTGCCACCAGAATACCACGACTATCAGGAGGTGTTCAGAAAGGCCAAAGCCACCTCTCTGACCCCTCACCATCACTATGACTGCGCCATAGACTTACAACCCAGCACATCTCCTGCCATGGGACAATTGTATTCATTGTCAGCACTGGAGAGGGAGTCTATGAAAAGTTACATCAATGACTCCCTGGCGGCAGGCATCATCCCTCCGTCATCCTCACCAGCAGGGGCAGGATTTTTCTTCATGGGCAAGAAGGATTGGACTTTGAGACTGTGGTTCATTTAAACTATGGCTCCATGGCCACGCCCCTCACTAGCCTCATGTCCTCCAAGATCATGTTCCAGTGGACTCTGATGGCAAAGAGAGCGTTCAAAACCCTCAAGGCCCAGTTCACATTGGCACCTCTCCTCCAGCTATCTGACCTGGAATGCCAGTTTGTCCTCTCATGCCAGCGGAGCCACCACCTCCACCTCCTCCTCAGATCATCGATGGAAGCCCTGTCTACTCTGTACGCCACCTGCTGCGCTCATGTTGGCAGGGCTGGGGAAGAAAGGTCATGGTTCCCTGCTCAACACATCCTGGACCGTAGACTCATCAGCTGCTTCCACCAGCAGCACCTGGATCAGCCCACCAGAACCCCTGCAGCCTCAAGAGGGAGATGAAGTGGAACCTGGGAAGAAGAACCATCTTCACACGGAGATGAACTCACCTCTAATGAAGAGGAGCCATCCTCAGAGGCTGATGAGAAAGCCTTCATGCAAGACCCTCCAGTATTATTCTTTGGATTGCTTTCCCGGTTTCGACCCTGCCTGTCTCTGATCTTGATCATTCTCCACACCTCTGTGTCGGTGACTACGTCTCTCATCTTGCCCCCCTTGGACTCTGGATCTAGTGAGATTGTTTGCTGTTTTTTTCGCCAAACTTTGACCCCAAGCCTAAACACAACCTTACAGGCAGCATGGGGGCTTCTTTTTCTCACCTTTACACTCATAGTATCTGTGCTTGCTGCCTGATATCAGTCGTTACTGTGTCAAAAGTTATGCTGCATCATCAGAATCCACAAACAAAAGCAATAGGAGCCATTCCTTCAAGTCTTCCCAATTATTACCTTTGTCTCCTTGCACAGCGTACTATGCTTTCATACCTAAATTAATAAACACATAAAGAGTCATATTGTAGCACTGCATGGCTGCATTGAACACAAAACTTGAATTGTTTTTCTTTTAATTTTCTTTTTTTTTTTTTGGTCATTTCATGGAAATTGCTGGTATTAATATAAGAATAAATAGTTCCAGTCTCACCATAATGATAAAAAAGCCCCTTTCTTACCTTAACTTCAGTCCAACTTCGGCAGCTTCACTGGTCTCGCTCAGGCACTTGTTTCCAGTTCCCCTCACATTCTTGTGTCTAACCCCTTTCCTCTGTGTTTGGACTCTCTGCCCTCCCCTCTCTGTCACACGGGTCTCTTGACAACATGGTAAGTATGAGACTAGCAGTCGACTCCAGAAGAAAAACATCAAAACCATATTTCTGTGGAGCTGTTTTCACTTTCATTTGTTAGACAGAATTCTAGCAAATCCAGCTATTACTCCAGTTACTGGAAGTCACCCCCATCCACAGTCGGTTCCCCTTTATCAAGGCACTGTGGGAAAGTTTGGCGATGGTGAGCTTGATAATGTAACTGCTGCTGTATCTTTAAAGAGGCACTTTATTCATTTGGCCTCATTTGAATGTGTAAACAAACCTCTAGTTAATATTATGCAGCCAGGCGGAGGATTCTGTTTGCTTGACAGAGTTATCAGTCTTTTCAAAAGGGGCCTGGCCTTCTTTTATTGTCAGACTGGGGGGGGGGGGGGGGGGGGGGGGGGCTTTGGACACTGAGACCTTTCATTTACAACTCACACATCAGATATCTTAGACAAAGCTCAAATGTTGTGGCCCCAGTCTTTGAAGCACGGCTGAGATTAGATCAAAAGCTCAATGCACCTCACGTGCCGACATTCAGAGGGAATCTTTTCCAGGAACAACAGCCTAAGTTACGTTTATTTGTCTCTTCCACATACATAAAAGTCTTGGTTAAACAAATTTATGCAACAAAGCATGAAACAACAAAACAGCTGTGTAGGACATGGTTAAGTCCAGCTGAGTTTGAGATGCTTTTCCAAAGAGCAATGAAAGTCCAACAACAAAGAGAAAGCAAGCAGTAAACATCATAAAAAACTAAGATGGAACAAGGCCATCTAACAGAAAAGGGTGTGCAATTACACAATGGCTTAATTCAGCCAGTGACGTTGCATATTAGAATGTGGGTAAGAACCTGTTCAGTAAATAAACTCCCGACTTTGAAAACTGGCAGGAAGAGTCGTGGAAAAACCCAGGCTCGAAAACCATTTGCAGATATAATATGGATGAATATGAAAATGAATAAACAACAGGTCAATAAAAGCCCTTAAAAAAGATAAATATATTTATGAAGATATTTCCATATAGTAAACATCACCATCTAACACTGAGCTGAACTGTAAACTGAAAAAAAAAAAAATGGGGATGAAGAACATCTTGGACAATTTTCAATATTGTGGACAAAAACAGGTGCAGCTCAGGACAATGCAAGCACTTCAAGAGAGAATTATAATTCTAAGTATTCATGAAAATCTTACAATTTAATGAATATCACCATCTGAAAACAGGCAAAGTACCCTCATTTGTATCATTGTGTAGGCTCCATGTTGGCATTCCCTGCACATTTTCACCCACCAGTGCTGCAATCATCAAGAAATTCTTTTATATCTAGAATTGTCAACTGTCCCCAAATACCAACACGTATAAACTTGTGGACACTGTTTTACCATCAGGAAACCTTTTATTGTGTGAGCAAACGTTGAATTCCTGACACTGCTTCAAAAACTGACATAATTTTTGAATGTAATACAGATTGTAATTATTTGCACAATAGAATTATTTATCTCATTGGCTGCTCTCTCTCTCTCTCTCTCTCTCTCTCTCTCTCTCTCTCTCTCTCTCTCTCTCTCTCTCTCTCTCTCTCTTTTCAATTTCTAGTGGTTTGATTGATATTTTATTGGAGGAGAGACAGTGATAACAGTGGTAATATGGGCTGATACATGATAAGACACTCCCAGAGGAGTGTTACAGCATCCCAAGAACATAAGGAAATAAATACAGATAAATAGAGTTAAGTGTAAAAATAAATAATTAAAAACATATAAGATAAGAATAGATTAAATTGAAGCTACACACAAGCAACAGGACTCAACATCAGATTACAGGTAATCGCAGTACATGTTCAGTACCCATAACACGTGTTATTCAGATTCAGATTCAGATTCAGATTCAGATTCAGAGTTCCTTTATTGATCCCCAAGGGGAAATTGTTTTTTTTAGCAGTGCTCCATACAAAATAGAATTATAGATTAGAATAAAATTAGAAAGAAAGAACGAGAAGGAATATATATATATATATATATATATATATATATATATATATATATATATATATATATATATATATATATATATATATATATATATATATATATATATATATATAGTATTAATACAAGGATATATGTAAATAAGAAATATACAACACAATAAAATAAAATGTAGAGCAATAAAACAAATATATATATATACATATACTGAGCATTACTGAGCATTTGGATGTACAAAAATTGAAGGAGGATGTGCAAAATTGAAATGGAAAATATATATTAGAATTACTATATATACTGAATATTGAATGTGCAAAATTGAATTAGATGCTGTGTATGCCGTAGAAACAAAGATTGTGGCATGCACAAGTGAAAGCATTTTTTTTTTCATTCTTTTATTCACCTGCACCCTCTGTTGTTTAAATATTAAATAAAATATGAAATGATAAATAGTGCACACATAAAGATCTCACAGTATGTGTTAATCATGTTGTTTTAAAGTAAAACAGCCATTATTGGTGTCTTCTTCAAATGAGGCAAAAGAGAGCCCTATTTAGAAGTTACATCGTTGTAATGCTGCAGGAGGGGACTGCAACCACAATTTGCTGCAGCAGCTATTTAAAGGTCCTATGGAGGCAAGTGCGCAGCCATGGATAGTGAGTGGGGGAGGGCAGGCAAAGTGAGCTAGGCCACCATCTGGCCTCATAATCATATGCTGAGAGAAGAGCCCAGTTATTGTAGCACACTACCCCGCTGACAATAACCACTTAAACAGACTGTAGCACAATGCATGCTGGTCCTTAACACCACAGCATCGCATCCGCATGAAAGGCATATGTGTGGAGAATATGTTATATCAAATGTAATTGGATGTGTTTAAGGCATCACTGAGTTATTGATCACAATTTAATGAAATAATGTTTCTTATATATTCATTAACTATATGACGCAAAACAGTAAGGGAGTAATGACACTGTGTATCCTGATGATGCTGTGTTTGCAACTTGTAAGAGATAACGGTATATTTTAGGTGGGCGCGTCCAAATCCGTGGGCTTGCGGGAAATGTAGTTCAAAATCCAGGAAGCTCAGCAGTATAAGCTTGACTGAGTGTCGTCGAATTACTTCATTACCCACAAGGTCTCATTCTGCTGCGCCTGCGCTGTTTATGTTTTCCCGTCCATGTGTAGGCGAATCACGTGTAGAGAAACGGTTGATCGTCATGTATCTGCTGTAGCAAAGCTCCGTGCTAGATTTTATTTGCCTCCAGTTGTCGCTGCACTTTGTTTTGACAGCTGTTTGTTTTATTTTCGCATACCTTTTATCGAAGAATGAGCGAAAACGATGACATCGAAGTCGACAGCGATGTATGTGGTTTAGTTTCCTCTACAAGTAGTTAGCCAATTTGTTAGCCAAACAGCAACTTCAACATTCCTGTCAACCTACGCTATCTGATTGAGCTAGCTAGCTAGCTGGCTAGCTGGGTTTCTTGGCAAACATTACGTTTTAAGACAAATAGGGAGAAAAAATGTTAGAATCAAATTGCTTTTGGGTTGCTGGCCGAGTGGCGTGTATATTAAAGTCGAGTGCATTAGTCTGGCGAATAAGGTACTTCGTTTTTACTGCGGTCAAGTGAGCCGTCTTTTACGAAAACCCTGATCAGAGGCGGACATTTGGATGTTCGCCTCTATCCGTACAATTACGGTACCGGTGCCCGGAGTGGCCAAAAAGGACGTAAAAGAGATGTCGCTGAGGGCTCGTTTTGCTAGGCAAATCGCAGTAAATGTACACATTTCACTTACCCGATGGATGCATTTTTTATTACTAATCAATTGATGAATGTGTTTTCTTGGAAATTTGATAAATGTGAGATACATTTTCAAAAATATGTTAGAAATGGTAAATGCAGCTCCACTGTACACAGGCGTTGTAATGCATAGAAAATTACTTTTTATTTTTTTAACTTTCTTAGATTCTGATCAAACCATTTCTATAAGATTGTTTGCTGCGATTCCTAATGGATTTCTTCCTGTAATACCCTTGACTGTTATGATATAAAGAAGGTGAAAGGTGAAGTCATGCTGGTGTATTCTTCGGGAGAAGGAAAGGAAAAGTCACACCTCGAGTTCAAATGTATTGTAACACATAGACTTGTTTTCGTGTTTAAACTCTTAAAAAAATCTTTTCTTAAAGAGATGTAGTTGAAAGTCCCCCGACAATGACCACATAAAGTCATTATACTGCATTGTTCTGGAGAAAAGTCAACCGGGAAAGTCACATTTGACATGAATAGGGGTTGTAGTTAACGTTGTTCAACTCGGCACTGAGAGTGTTTACACGTCCATTTTGGCTGCAGTACCGTAATTGCACAAACAGGTGCGCAACAAAACCCAGACGACGTCTCACTTGACCGCAGTGCAAACAGGACATTGGAGACGGCTGTGTTCATGTTTTTATGATTTGTCGATTAGGGACTTGACAAGGTCGTCTGTCATTTCCTTGCTGCCCTCTGAACCTTTTCGAACACGTCCTCCTACAGCAAGAATCCAGTGCTGCTGCAGGAGTTCACGTTGAATTTGCCTGGCAAATGCAACATAGGACATATTGTACATGCTAATTTAAATCCCCTATGGTGTACAAACCAGCTCGCAATGACTGCCCATAAATGTGCTGTGGTGATTTAATTGAGTATGCATCTGAAATTGTGTCAGATCCTCGATCTGGTCACATATTTCTCAGAGCCATGGATTCCCCTCCCCCCTTTGATTAAGCTGGGATCTCCAGCTTTGAGCCACAGTATGCATATACTGGGAGGCCTGCTAAGCCTCCACTGTTTCCCATTTCAGTATGACAGGCTGGTTAAAGCTTGATATCAAAGACAAGTTTTTTCACTTAATACATTTGTAATTGGCAGCTTTTGTTACTGACATGCAGTGATGTATTCATATTAAAAGCAGATGTAGCAATAACTGGCATTAAAAATCTTATCCTATATTATATTTATGCTATATTTTTTACTGTATTTGACCGAGAAAATTGTTCTGAGTGTATGATAACTACAAGAAATGTAAATATGCTTTTATTGATTTATTTGTTTGATTCAGGCATATAAGGATTAGGGCATACAAAGTGCCTGAAATGTTAGACACACACACACACACACACACACACACACACACACACACACACACTACACAAATCTATATCTGTCAGTAATTTAAAGAAATATGTTTTCAGTTTCTGACTATATTGTTGCAAGGTGTCACATGACAGAGCACTGCGTTCTCATTGGTCATGTTTGATGCTTAACGATACAATTTGAAACATTTTGCCTTTAGGCCAGAAAAGTATTTTCAGTGCTGTCCTCTGATCCTTTACTGCATCCTGTCGGAACCCTTGCCAGTCATCTCGATGAGCGGTCTGCTTGAAACAGCATCCGGCCTGAGGCTGAGCTGACTGACTTGTGCAAAGTTACAGCAGGTGCTCAACAAGTAGACTGTAAATGCCCTTTAAGCAACTTAAAGCAAACAGCACACCCTGACATTAGAATCTGTCAATAGATCTCATTACATTGTACCTAGAACAGAGGGTCCTGCTCTGACATATCAGGTTAATTAGATGTACACACGAGGACCTTGTGAAAGATTTGACTGCTACTTATGTGACTTATTTGCAATTTAAAGTGGCAGTATTTGCATATGGCATATGGCTGGAAATCCAGTCTCAAACTTTCATGTGACAATTTTGGTGTTATCTGGTGCATTTTTGTACAACCCCAAGTCCAAAAAAGATGGGATGCTTTGTTAAACATAAATAAAACAGATAATTAGCCAATCCTTTTTTGAGAGACACAAAACACAGAAAACACAGAAAGACAATATATTTAATGTTTGGGACAGGAGCAGCTAAAGACTGGGAAAGTTGTGGAATGTTCCAGAAACACCTGTTTGGAACATTCCACAGGTAAACAGGTTCATTGGTAACAGGTGATTGTATCATGATTGGGTATGAAAGGGGCATCCTGGAAAGGCTCAGTCATTCACCAGTAAGGATGGAGCAAGGTTCACCACTTTGTGAACACATGATCGTAGAAAGGTTATTACTACATGGACTCCAGAACGCTTCATTAAACCGTTGTCGGTAAACACATTTGATTTACAAACGATTGCATTCTGTTTTACTTTCGTGTTTGGACTCAGGGCTCCATGTATGACCTGTGTTTAAAGTGTACTCGTTGCACGTCCCTTCACAGGCAGACAAGCGAGCACATCACAACGCGCTTGAGCGCAAACGCAGGGACCACATTAAAGACAGCTTTCACGGTTTACGAGACTCTGTGCCTGCATTACAAGGGGAGAAGGTGAGAGGAAAATATTCATTTTATACATGCCATGACTAAGCAAAGAAAATTCTTGTTAAACTAAGGCTCGTGTAACTTTTTTTCACATACAGTGCCAGTTTTAGATTAAACTTAACCTCACCTGCATGTCCTTAGAGACAGGAAAACAAACAAATGGCAAACAGCCGGTATGAGCCCACAGGGTTTGTTTCCTTTACTGCACTGTGTTGTTTAGGAGTTTTATTTAGCTGTGCACATGCAAAGCACCTTTACAAAGCATAGAAACTGAGTGTTCACATGGAGACTATCAGCACAAGCAATATAAAGTAAAGACCTGCATGTGAAAAGCAGGTTCTCTCATCTTGCACTGCTGTACTTTTTCACTGTTTTCACAGCTCTGCAAACTTGGTCACCCACAGCGGTGAAGTCTAATCCACGATATTGAACTCTATGAGACATTGTTGCAGCTTGTACCCCTCAAAGCCAAAATATTATTCTGTGGTGTTCTGCTTGGATAGCTCTCTTAGAGGTCTGAAGTAGAGGAAAGAGAAAATCATGGAGTCATTAAAAGAGATGGAAAGCTTGCCAAGCAGTGTTATCCAAAACAGCATAAGCTTCATGGTGCAAGACTGGAGAATTTTTAAGAACCTTTAATATTGGAGACAGAGAGAGAGATGTTTACATATGTTTGTACAGTTCATTTTTTGAGTCAGAAATCATTCAAATGAAATTCAATAAGAGCAAAAGGCAGTGGCATAATTGATTCTCTAGCTGTGCTGATGCTTCAGCATGGAGGTTTTGGCCCCTGTTTTTTGCTTTGAACTACTCTGCAACAAGTGAGTGTGAGTGCATGTGCCAAAGGTTGCTAACTCCAGGAGTAGTTCTGTTTTTTAGTCTTACTTTATCACACAGACTAAAGTTTATTTTCTATGTGTAACGCTGTGATTTGTTGATGCATGTTTAGAGAGAGAATGCCATGTTTTACCTGAACATGTAGACACTGCAGCATTGTCCCATGGCTCTCTGAAATTTTTGCTGACAGAACTCTGTCAAACAGGCTTCCCGAGCACAGATTCTAGACAAAGCTACGGAGTACATCCAGTACATGAGGCGAAAAAACCATACCCACCAGCAAGACATCGACGACTTAAAGAAGCAGAATGCACTGCTGGAGCAGCAGGGTGAGTGGAGGACATGTTGTTGAGATTCGATTGCATTTGATGAGAGTGGTGTTCACTGGTTTTTTGTCTTTCCGTGTGCTGCTGCTGCCGCAGTTCGTGCACTGGAGAAGGCCAAGGGGAACACTCAGCTCCAGACAAACTACTCTTCTGACAGCAGCTTGTACACAAACCGCAAAGGGAGCGCGGTGTCCGCCTTCGATGGCGGCTCCGACTCCAGCTCTGAATCAGAGCCCGAGGAGCCGCCCAACAGAAAGAAGCTGCGCGTGGAGCCCAGCTAGACCCGGCTCGCCCCCTGTTCTTCAGACTCTTTTTGCCCACCAGCCCCCGACTCCTCCTGCCTGTCTGCCCTCGGTCCCGCCTTCTTATGACAGTCCAGGAGACAACGCGGGGACTGTGTGCGAGAGGTGCTGTCATGTATAAAACGCTTCTACCTTCCTTTTTCCTCCTGGCAAGCATCCTGTCACTCCTTTTGTGGCCCAGCAACAACTTCTAAGACCCCCAAAGTAAGGCAGCTCTGCAGTTTTGAAGGACTTTATGCTTTTCAAACCTCATTATAACTATTCATAATCAAATGTGGAGAAGACAAGGTATGAGGCTTTAGTAAAGCTACATGAAATAATTTTTTCCCCTTTGACAAAATGGTAATTAGGGATAGTTTACCTTTTTAATATTCATACTTTTCCAGAAATGAATGTGAAGTTGCTTTTGGAAAAAAGAGAAAAAAAAAGTCTGTTATGCAAGATGCACCCCCCTGTATTCAGTGTAGGTGGCTGAAATTTTTGTGTTTGAAAATGTTTGTGAAAATGAATCCCTCTATTTATAGCGACGCACCGGAACTGATTTCTTACCCTCATGTCTGATCTCCCTCACGTTTGGCTTGAGATTTTCCAGAGAATGCAGGAGGATGAACAAGTTGACCTTCTGTTTTAGTGGACTTTCCACAGGTTCAACTTAATTTATTTTCCTCTATTTTTGTTATTATCAAATAAAATGTGGGTATAAAAACAAAAAAAATCCCCTGGATACTGAATGTTACGCAATGCAGTTAAAGGGCAGTGACCTTTATTTTTGTTAATGGAAGTCCATTTCAGTGTGAAGTATATAACACTGTATACTCTTAAATGGTGTCAGCTCTGCAAAGAAAAGCCTTCCCTCGAAATATTTGCCTGTGCTGGGAACGTTTCTCCTTTTTTTTCTTCTTTTTGCAGAGATAAATTAGTGTGTACGTGATCAATATTTGTTTGTTCCATTCCATGGAAATTACAGGTATGTTGTACATACTGCCAACGGTTGTCTTGCAAGTTAAGGCATACCTTTATTATGAGACTATAAATAAAACTATTTTATCCTTTTGGGATGTATTTGTGACTCAGCCTGTTTTTAATGACGTCTAATGATGCCTCTTGTACATTACACCTCTTTAGTTTATGTGTTTGGTATTGGAGGGAAACAATTGAGTGAAGATAAAAATTAAGTTTTAATCAACATATTTAACAAATTTAAGAAACTTGTGAGATTCAGAACAAGCAGGAGGGAAGATATTCTGAGATAGTAACTTCTCTAGATTACTGTTCATTATTTGTAGCATTAAATAGATTATTACGATGTCTTTGTTTTTCTCCTCAGTGTCAGATATTATGTTTTAATTAACAGGAGTATCAGCGGGCATATGCCTGCATTCAGGCTACCAGTGAGGACACACAGGTCATGTTCTCACTAATATTTTGGGAATTTATGAAATAGACGTGAAACTAATTGGAAAACATGTCAGTGCAGAGAAAGTTCTGCTAAGCACAGATGATAAAGTAAGTTTTCTAACAATGGATAGGAAGGTTGAAAAGGAAGAAAACATCACATCTTTAGTAATATTTCAGGAACTTTGGGGCAATACGTGACATTTTACATAGGGGCATTTCACATGTTGGAAGTTTTAATGCCTGATTCTGACAGTTGTAGTCTGAATATTTTAAGATTTGATCATTTATATGCAATTTAAAAAAAACAAAAAAAACAACACCTTCTAGAACCTCAAGCAGGTCCAGTCACCTGTGTGAAGCTCTGAGAAGTACCATGACCCGGATGAATGAAGACCACCACAGACATGTTGTGCAGTATTCTCATAAATGCAAAGTTAGGTGGGGAAAAAAAGAGCATTTTTGTTGTTGTTTTTTTAAATATAGAAGCAAAATGCTTTTTGGTGGTTACTTAAAATGTCATTAGTTGAGCAGGCTTATATAAGTATTAATAGTTTAAATATTGAACTTGGCTTGAGCTCAGTTTGACGTGTCCCAGCTGTCACTCCCCCTGCAGGACGCTGCCTCCTCAAGGAGGCAGGTTCTACGATGCCTTCCAGAGCCGTGGGAAATTTAACTTTCAACGTAGGAACGTAAAATACAACTGAAATAATCTCCCAGATTTAACGCGATGTAAAGATTATGTAGGAGAAAGTATGTGAGGCCATGACAAAACAAAAGGCAGAGGTGCATTTGACATACTGTAGGGGTGAAATATAAGTAAGTTACTCACAACTGTTAAGCTTTCAACAGTGTTCTCACTCGCTAAAACAAACCGTAAAATAACCTGCTACATTGGTAGATAAATCAAACACTTAACCAAGCTTGAGTAAGCTTTCGTAAAACGCTCGAAGTTGTTCTGAGTTCTAACGAGCTGTTTACAATTCATGAAGACACAAGTTTCCGAGCCTCCGTGGAGGCATCACGCAGCAACTGTGAGGTGAAGCCAGCAGCCGGGAGCTAGATGGAAGAGTCATGCTTTCCTCTGTAGTCTAGTTCATGGTCATGGCCAAACAGTACGATGTGTTGTTCAGGCTGCTTCTGCTCGGAGACTCGGGGGTCGGGAAGACTTGCATGTTGCGCCGGTTCACGGAGAGTGAGTTTGATCCGGGGCATATCTCCACCATTGGTAAGCCATCCAACAAGTTCTCAGTTTCTTAACTCATCATGTGGGTCTGTGTAAGCCGCAGGTGGAACAGCAGTGAATACTGCCTTTTGTTTTTCTTTACAGGAAGAATGTAGACACTGCAACTTTTTAGTGAACTTTCACCACAGTTTACTGTCATTTTCCCTTTAATTCAAAGTGTAAAGGCTGGCCTGCTCAGCCTGCAGGATTAGTACACACTGCTTCGGGTAACAACAGGCCTGAAACTGACTGAAAAACATGTCTGTGGTTGGAAAGCTGCACAGATCATGGCTATGCTAGAATGAAACCATTTTGTAATGGAGATGGTGTGTCACTAAGGACAGGAAGGTGCACAGGAGGAAAACATCACTGTCTCTGCAGCAGAGCGTGCAGGGTGGGGAGGCTTTGAACGGGACTGAATGCAGTTCTTTGACAAAGTGCATGGTGGTTTCCAGATCCCTGGTATTGTGATTATTGGTAAACATAAGAGAAGTTCAGACATCCCTCCAGATCTGCAAGTACAGTGTCTTTCAGCGAGCTGCGTATTGTAAACACACATTTGAATGTGAACAAGTCTTAAACCAAACAGCACACACAGCCTGCAGTGAGGATGCTCTCTATGGACAGATCCAGGAGCAGCCCCATCGACAGGAAACAAAGGAACACTGTGAGAACATGATTTTCCTGGGATAAACAGCAGATGCATTTTCTGATTCACTGGAGGCCGTATATTCAAATCACACTCATGGATGGAACTGCTCAATAAACCTTCTGCTACAAGTGGACTCATTCACTGTTTTCCATTCTTCAGAGCAGGAGCTGAAAAGGAAGTACAACAACAGGTGTGGAGGATAGAATAGGGTAGTGGAGCTGAAGCCATTACTCAATTCATTGATTTGTTGATCGACAGGAAATTCATCAGCAACTATTTTGTGAACAGGGTCACTGTCACACTGTTGTGGCTTACTGGGACACTTAAACCGAGACATCATTAATGTTATTAACTCATGTTTTCCCCACTGTGACAAGTTAAGATGTCTACTGTCACGCTAAAAGACCTATGAATTAACCATCAAAGTTTATTTTCCAAGCACAAATTTTGTTCCTGCTGGATTTGCTGCTTGTCTTTGTCAAATGTGACAGTAGACTGAAAACCTGTTTTTGAGCTGTTAGTCAGTCACAAGTAATTTGAAGATGTTAGTAAAGGATTATCTTATCTTGCCTTGGGCTTTGCCAAAGTGTGATCAGCATAACTTTATACCAAAGGAGTCATTGAATAGTAGGGTTCGTTTGGAAGATCGTAGGGGGAAATAATCAGTATTGAAAATAATATGGCGCATGTTGTATTGTATACAGAGGGCATAGAGGGCAGTATGTCCAGAAGCAGTGACGCTGAGGAAGAGATGTTTTCAGGCGGGGCTGTAGACTGTAGGACAGATAGAAAGGCTGTAATGCTTTCATTTTATGTCTTCTTAGGTTGATTATTTTACCGCAAAAAGTAATTGAGAACACACATGGTTCCTAAAAAATGCAGATACTGCACTCTGCCACTGGATAATCATCAACGAAACGTGTTTCCTCAGCTTTCTTATCCATTTTAAGTAGTTTGTTTAAGAAAATGAACTTTAGTTTGATTAAAATAGAGTTCATAGCTTATAGGAATTGATGTTTCTGTGTTAACCAAATATATATATAAACACACACATTAACCACTTCACTTGATGTAACCATCCTACTTTAGCTGTCCGGCTAGCTGTCGAAGCGTTTTGCTTGGTTTTTAGGTCTGTCTGGTTCCCACAAATGCAAATGACACATTTCTAAGGCAAAATATTTTTATATAGTTAAATAGAATAGAAATTGAGATATAGTTTATAACTCAATTTTCGTCAAATTTCTAGTTACTTACTGCCCTTCTAGGTCAGTATAGTTTAGGATAAATAACCTTGAGTGTGCTGGAATACGACTGTGTATGTATATATATATATATATATATATATATATATATATATATATATATATATATATATATATATATATATATATATATATATATATATATATATATATATATAGGTCAACTATACTGACCTATATATATATATATATATATATATATATATATATATATATATATATATATATATATATATATATATATATATATATATATATATATATGCAACTATAGTAATTAGCACAAGGAATCAAAATGAATGTTGTTTTTTTAAGAGTTGACCCAAGAAGAACTTGATTTAACAACACAACAACATATACATGTGATCTTAACTGATGTGTTCCTGTTGTTGGCAGCCAGATCTATTTTGTCACATTTCTGAGCTCTCCTGTCCTGTTACCTAGCGAAGGACACACCACTGGAGTTCACATCAGTTGCAGCCCCCTTGTGGAGGCACAGTGATTTAAAAGTTGAAGCTATGCAGTGCTCAGATACTATTCATTTGGGATAATAGTGTCTCTGAGCAACGCTCATGAAGTGCCCGCGAAAACACACAAAAGCCTGTGTTGAACACCACAAAGCAGGTCCTTCCCCAGTTTGTCACAGTTCCTTAAAATGATTCCAGGTGCATCATGAATCTCTTTGGTTGTGCTTTCTGTGAAATAAAAAGTTATTTTCTTCTTTTTTGGCAGGAGTTGATTTTAAAATGAAAACACTAGACATAGATGGAGTCAAGGTGCGAATACAGATATGGTAAGTTAAGTTTCTTTGTATAATTTTATTGCACTGACAGCATGCTGTCATGTATATTCCTCTGCTTATGTTTGTTATGTGCGTTCTTCTGTGCAGGGACACGGCTGGTCAGGAGCGTTACCAGACCATTACCAAACAGTACTACAGGCGGGCACAGGTGATCCCTCCACATGAACAATCTCTGGAGTCAAGTTGCCTTCATGAACTCCTGCAGCATTCATTAATTTTTCTCTCCTGTGGGTTCTTGTCCAGGGTATCATCTTTGTATACGACATCACAAGCAAGACGTCCTTTCAGCACCTAGCAAAGTGGGCCAGTGATGTGGATGAAGTAAGGCAATCATTTCACTCCACTGCACTTGTTGCCCTTCACAGTGACCCAGTATTTGTATTACCTCTCAGTGCACTGTTTATGCTTGCTGCACACCCAGTGGCTTAGTGTGAGTGACAAGATGATGAAGTCCCTTATCTCTGTGCTGTTGTCCTGTGTTTTTGTTGCTGTTGTTTTGCAGTATGCCCCAGACATGGTGCAGAGGATCTTGGTAGGAAACAAGTCTGATGAGGAGCAAAGGAGGCAGGTGACAAAGGACCAAGGAAGCAAGGTTTGATGCAACCTTATTTTGTGGTTTTTATTAAAGTTTCTTGCATGTAACCTTGTAAAATGATAATGTACTGCATAGGATTTTGTAGCAGTATTACCTCAAAAGAGCTCTGATAAACAGTAAGGAGACATTTCTAAATTTCTTTCACTAATTTCTGACCACAACCAACTGGATCTTGCAGTTAGCAGAAACCTATGGGATGGAGTTCTTTGAGACCAGTGCCTCCACCAGCAGTAACATCAGCGAGGTAGGACTCAGAAACTGTCTTGCAATAGAAATATGGAGTTCCTGGTAATGAATATTACCATGAACTCCCCGCGACACAGCTCTTTATTATCTCTGTGTTTATTTTTCCACTTCCTCCTTCCTTCAGTCCTTCACTCGAATGGCAGAACTGGTGCTGCAGGCTCACAAGAGAGATTTGGACACCTTGTTGGGATCTCTGGATGATTATCTGGAGAAGGTTGCTTTGGAAGAAGAGAAGGACGGTCAAGACACCATCGACAGCAGCCAGAGGACCTGCGCTTGTTAGAGGCCCTGAAGCGAAAGACATTTGTTCTGGCTTCTTCATTGATGCTGTGACTTGTGACAAAGTCAGTGCAGTTATATGGTAGTAAGTGCAGTTAGCAGCAGCAACCAGCAGAGGGCCGACTTTGTTGCATGATAACTGAACTCTGTAGCCAGTGAGGAGTGTATCTGCACTGCATGAAGGTAGCTCTGTGTCCATTTGCCCCAGCAAAACTGTCACTGCACACGTCTCTTCATTTTCCCAGTTAAAATGCAATATTTAATTGATTTACTATATTCCATCACCTTTTCGTTCTTGTTTCTTTTTCAAAATTTGATCCGCAAGATAAAAATCTACAAAGTGACTGGTAACTTGTGCATACATCTCAAAAAAAAAAAAAAAAAGTTCATTAAGTTGCAATAACAAGCATATATGCTGCAACAAGGTAACAAGAGGACACAGCTGAATTATTTACACCTCGAAACTCAAACCAGGCAGGGATGGATTCATTTACACAATGGACTTATGTCCTCAGGGGAGACAGTGTTGTGCCATGTTCGGTGACCTTTATGAATGCAGTACATGTTTATTCACCATCTTGAATGTATATGTGCAGTTTGTTTTATGAATGTGACTGGCATTGCCCAATGCCTGTTGTGCATTTAAGCAGTGTTAATGCTGCTTAAAATAATGTTTTCAGGGTCTGCCAAGGTGCCACAGATATGCAATTTTAATATAATGTTTGAAACTCATGGATGTTGCAAAAATCAAGCAGTGTATAATTTAATAAATTGAAATTGTCATATTTAAAACTAAGTCATTGGGAGTCTGAGCTTTGCTGAGTCACTGAATTTGGATTGAGAAGGAAGTTGGGTCCTTGGAGAGTTTGGACAGTGGCTTCATTCATTTTTCATTGTCTGCTGTGAAAGGCAGGTGACCGGGTGTTACATTTTTGATGACCGAGAAAACGGATACATGTTGTAGATGAACGAATGAAGCTGAATGCATTTCCCTCAACAACACTGAAATGAGCACCTCAGGATAATAATCACATTTTAAAACTCTTCTAATAATTAATAGCACATGACATTTGGGTTGAAAGAAATTATTTGAAAATTTGAGCACTTTTCAAAGTTTATCCTAAACTGCGCAACATTCTTTGTAAAACAATGCAACAGCTATTTTATGTTCTTTTGTGTTTTTATAATCAGTTACATCAATCTATGTGGAACGTGTGAAGAGGATTGTATGTCAGGTGTAGATCAGTTTCTTGCAGAGTCATTTGACACCCATGAAAGGCAGCTTTCTGTCCTTGGTGAGTCAGGTGACCGAGCAGTTGGATACAGTCAGCCGTTGATCTGCCTCCAGTGAGGAAGCACAGGAGTCGAGATGACGTTCATCGCCAAGACGTTCTACGACCTGAGGGCCACCACGCTGGAGGGAGACGTGGTCGATTTCAACGTGTTCAGGGGACGGGTGGTCCTCATAGAGAATGTGGCCTCGCTCTGAGGGACCACTACCCGGGACTACAGCGAGCTTAACCAGCTTCAGAGCAAGTACCCCCATCGGCTGGTGGTCCTGGGTTTTCCCTGTAACCAGTTTGGATATCAGGTTAGTTGAGCGGCATCATTTCTTCAGGTAATTCAGTCTAACATTGTAATATTTGGTCTTGACGGAGGCCAGATATCGTGTAAAATTACGTTATTTGCTGATGATGTTTTATTGTTCATGTTGCACCTGCTGTATCAGGTCACGGGAGTTACACCTGAATTCAATCATACAGTCAAAGTCAAAATGAATGAATGAATATGAGTATTCTTTCATGGTTGCTTGATGCAATGAAAATCATTCCCATTGTATCCAATCAGGGATCAATCATGACTGCAAAGTGTACAAACTGCAGCGAGTACTTGAGTTTTGGTACAGAAGTTACATTTTAAGTGTCTGCCTGACACTCTTACAGAGGTTGATTTTGTTTGCTCCAGCGTAATCAGCGTAATTCCTGTTATCACCAAAATTAGAAGCAAACACTGAGGCTTAAAGCCATTACAATATTGCTGTGGAGTATCAAGCAGTTGGACATTATGAAACTAAATGCTTGTGTTTTGCAGGAGAACTGCTCCAATGGTGAGATCCTGAATTCCCTGCAGCACGTGCGTCCAGGTGGAGGCTTTAAGCCTAACTTCACCATGTTTGAGAAGTGCGACGTCAACGGAACAAACACACATCCGGTCTTTGCCTATCTTAAAGACAAGCTCCCTTATCCCGATGACGACCCCAGCTCCCTTATGCAGGACCCCAAATTTCTGATTTGGAGCCCCATCAACAGGACGGACGTCTCTTGGAACTTTGAGAAATTCCTCATCGGGCCAGAGGGAGAGCCCTTTAAAAGATACAGCAAAAAGTTCCCCACCATTGACATCGAGCCTGACATCCAAAGACTGTTAAGACTAACCAAAACCTAAGAATAGCCTCCACCCCTTAACGACTTCTCATCCATCACAGTCAAAGCTGATATGCTGTCCTCCACACTTTTAAGCCTTATTAAATGAGGGTGATATTCTGAAAAGATGAGGGAATATTATCTGAGGCCTTTTAAGTGCTTAAGAGTAGCGGAGGCGTAACTTCAATACCTGTTTAATGAGTTTTATAGTATAGTTACAAGATGAAACAAATGTGGATATACTTCAGAGAAATGATCACTTGAAAAACAGTCCCTTGCATGTCCTCCTGTTTCTTGCCCTATGCTAGCCTGGCCAGCAGATGGTGCTGCTGATTTGATCATACAAACATAACTTCTGTCATGATTTTATGAATTGACATTCACTGCACACACTCACAAAATGTGTTTGCACTGAAATAAAACCCTGAAAACCAATATGCTGTCTCACTGATGCATCTGTTTTTAACTGGACCGTGTATACAGCCAGGCACCTGCTATAAAGATGTGTGCCTCTGATGCAGGCTTGATGAACATAGATGTTGTCATGCCTGCAACAGCTCTGTGTGAGCATAGTTATTAGGCTTGAAATACAGTGGGAGGGATGTTGAATCATAATGCATGCTGTCACTGCACACTAAAACAACTCACAGGACATTTCTATGCCTCCTCTAACTTGCTGAATCATTCTTTATATATTGAATAGACCCATGCATTTCCAAGTGAGATCTGTAGATACCAGTAGGAATGCTTTACTACCACCGTGAAACCTGAAGACGATTCCTAAATCATGCATTTAGGAAAGCGTCGACCTTGCCACTGTGTAATGAGCTCTTATCCAGATTTAATTTTGCATGCATTGTTTGCAAGGTCTGCAGATTAGCAGTGGATTTTCTGCGCATCCGCTCACATCAGCTGATGATGTCAGAACCACAGGCTACACAGGCCAGGCAGTGCCCTAATGTGTTTGGCAGGTTGCCGCGGGAAGGACAGTGAAACACTCAGTCACTGGGCACTGTTTTAATTCTGTTTGGAGATAGCCTGACTCGCTGTCTTTGCATATCACATTTAAATATTTGTGTTGTCACATGAGGGCATTTGATAAATATATTTCCCACAGGTCCACTGGTCTGTGGTTGACATTCAGGTAAGTAATGTCGCAATTAGAAGCAGCAAATATTGGAAGAGGAATGCCAGGGGCCTCTCCTCCACCCTCTGCACTGCTCCCCTGCACACACACAGCTTGCAGAAAAATACCACCAGAGCTCATTTATGTTGGAGCGATGAATCACTCAATTCAATACTTGAAAATTACGTAATCGATTAAAAAAACAGACTATAGCATCTAATCACATCTGGATTTGTGTAAAATGTCACACAAATTCTGATTTCATTTCTGGGGGATAATTTGGATTTGGATGCATGTTGGTCTAAATAACCCTGCATGTACAGTTATTACAGCAGTATTAGCAAAACAATACAAATATGCACTATATTAATATAAGTGTGTTACATTGTAAAAATTCATTTTAAGACAACTAAGAAACTGCCTTGAATTTGACCAAATTATTATTTAACAGGTGGTCAAAGGTTGCTAGTTTTATATCTGTAGGTAAATGAGTCCTGCACGTGGTTGAGTTACCTCATTGTGGGCAAAATAAAGCAGAATCACCTGATAAACTTCTGCCAAAATTTACCAAACTTTAAAATACGGGAGTAAAACACACTGGTATAGTGGGGTCTTTGGGCTGTGTGAGGGGCAGGGGTGAAAAAATAAAATAAAATAAAATAAAATAAAATAAAATAAAAAAAGTACACTCCGGGGGGCACTTTGTCACGTTTTCTTAATGGACCTACAGAGAAGAGGATGTGAAGGTGGAAACTGGAGGGTTTTAGCAGCCTCGCATTAGCTTTCATAGTTTACAAGCGATGTTTTTCAGGTAGCGTGTGAGAGCTCTTCGTTTCCATTCCCCTCTGTCTGCCCACTACAGGTGAGCGCTGTTGCCACGGAAACGTTTGCTTTCCCCACTAAGGCTTCTCGCGAGACTCCGGGGCACGGAGAGAGAGAGAGAGAGAGAGAGAGAGAGAGAGAGAGAGAGAGAGAGAGAGGGGAGGCTGCTTGAATGATCTCATCCCTCCAGCAACTGCATAGCGCAGCGAGGCATAGCTGTAACTTTCTATCAAACTTCCAAGTTGCCGTTCGGAGGAAGACGCCGGGGCGTTTTACGGTTCGAAACGGAGCGGAAACGTTTCCCGCGGAGGTAAGCAAGAGCGCTGCGCAGTTTGCGTTTTGGACTTACAGGACCTTGTTACGAGTTGAAACAAAAGGAGGAAAACCCGCTTCGTGGTGTGTGACATCCAAAAGCTCGAGGCAGTCAGGGGGAAAGGTGAGTCGGGAGCGCAGTGCTAGTTCCGTGCGGGGTGTTGTTCGTGGTTCAAGGTGCCCACACACAACATCTGTCGGCTGTCTGTGGACAAAGCACATCTTTGTGCTGTGTGGAGGTGCAGTGTGGAGCCAGTGCGCAGTCAGTGCCACTGTCGTTTTTTTTTACTAACAGGCTTTGGTGGGAGACGAAGTGGACTCAGTGAGAGACGCTTCGACCCGAGTATCAAATATATGTATCCGCTGCGTCGCTGCATATGTCAAGGGCATTGTTCCCAGCACTGCTGTGGGGAGACGATTCACAGGTGGTATCATGCACACCACAGGAGACCACATATAGGATGTGTGTGTGTGTGTGTGTGTGTGTGTGTGTGTGTGTGTGTGTGTGTGTGTGTGTGTGTGTGTGTGTGTGTGTGTGTGTCTCCTTGCGTAAGTGTCACCATCCGAAAAACAGTATTTTTCAGCATGGTATACCCCGTGTCGTTGCCAGAAGAGCAGGGATTTTAGGCAGGTGATTTCCTTATGTCACAGCTGTCTGGCCCTCAGAGCTCTGGTTTGTTTACAGCCTCGCCTGGTTCATCATCTTGTTGCACAGATTAGTCCAAGCTTATTGCATTGAGCCTCATCAATATGCCATGTTAAATTCTGTGCATCGGGATGTCTGCTAGTCACGGTCCCCCCATGGCATTTTGATCACATAATGCTCTGTCAGACCCTCATTTTGTTGATTTATTTCGGCCTGATGTGCAGAGAGTGCCGAAAATCAGCCTTTTTTCTTTGGCCATATAGACTCTGTTTTGGAATAAAGAATATAGATCATTACAGTGGTTCAGCATGATAGAACAGGAAAGAGCTGGCAAAGCAGTGCAACAAGGTTTATTTGCATGGTAACAACCAGGAAACGGTGCTAACCTTTCAAAGTTCAAACAGTATTGTGTCTAAAATAAGCATATTTACAAAATACCAGCTGTAGCAAACCAGCTGCAGCTATGCAGGTAGGAAAGTGTAAAGCAGTGAGCCCCCCCCTGTGTGAATCATGGTGCCTGCTCCAGTGGCAGTGCTTTCTGGGAGTTGGGTAACTTGGCATGAGTCAGGTGAAAAGAAGGAAGCTTTGGAGTTTGGCTTTGGGCAAGGATCAAGGATTTTTAGCATTCTTGATAGGCTTAACTGACCCGCGGTCGGCTTGACTGATCATACAGCTGCATTGCCATTTTTACGAGTGAGTCTAATCTCTGCTTTGTCTGAGCTATTATTCACACTGGACTGCTTCTTGCTTTCTCTGACGGGGTTTCCTGTAGAGAATGAATCTAATGCAAATGCAGCAGCTTTGTATCACTATTGGAGAAAGCGTGCATGAAGTGTGCATGAAGTGGTTTTAATCACAAATGCCACATTGGGTCAACAGGTCTGTGTGTTATGCTGCTGACAAAAATACTATTTTAGGTTGAGGTAAGACGTTCCTGCGCAGGCCTTAAGACATCTCATTTAGGATTTTGCAACACAAATCCAAAGATGAGGGTCTTTTGTGCTGTTCTCATCAAATGCATCTTTGTGCAAACCCTAAACATGATCGTTCCTCACGTTTCTCGTCAACATAAATAATCCACCCCCCGGTTTATTTCTGAAGGACAGTGATTCTATTTTCACTTTTACACATCACGCTTCTGACATTAATTGTTATTGTGCTTCATTTGTCGTGGAGTCTTTCAAACGTGCCCACACATTCACAGAGGGATGCTTCCTGTTGCTAACTTGAGCTTATGTTTCTTTTGTCTCTTGTGATTTGGCTCGAAGGGAATAGCTCGCGCAAAGATAAAAGACAACAACAAGAGGAGCATTGTACTGCTTTATAATTTGCCACTCTGGAATGTGTGTGCTGCAATTATGCTAAGTGGCCATCGTGAAATGCTTAAAATAACTGTTTACATTTTATAATGAGTAATGAGATTATTGTTAGAATTAATTCTCAATTTCAAAGTGCGTTATTGTTTCATAGCGTCGTGATCTTCTTGTCTGAAGTAGGTTTGGACCACGCTCTTTTCACACTTGATGTGCTGCTTCTGTTAGCCTCACAAAGTTTTAAGGTTACATCATTCTTATACCTTGACAATCTCACCTTTTGGAAACGTGCAGCATCGCCTGCCTGGCTGCTGTCAAGCCTGTGCTCCTGCCACCTTTAACTGCCTGTTACTGATGGCAGACAAACTAAGCAGACCTTGCGATATGGCCCTGGACGATCTGGTGCACCAACATGACCGATGTCAGCTACAAGGCCAATTCCTTCATGCTTGTTTGTTTTAAGACAGACACAGAAATGAGTCATGTATTCATGAGGTTTGACGCAGCCTTTAATAATAGCTTGAGATGTATCACTTTTTCAGAAAAAAAGCGACGCTTGATCAGTTTTAACATGAGTGATGTGTCTGACCAGTGTTAGTCAGCCCGTAGTCAGAAGTCAAATGACTTGATGATAATACAGCCACCAGCTTTCTCTTCCGTGTCATTGTCTTTTCGCTGGTGACTGAGGGGGTCGATGAGTTTGACTGTAATGAGGTGTGACTATGGGGCTGCATTTCCTGCTTGCTAAACTGTTGGAATGCTCTGTCTTTTGTCCGGATCGGACGGTCCACTGTATACCAGCCAATGGAGGAAAGCGGAGGGCTCGGAAGCTACAATAGTGATGATGTAATCCCTTTTCAGCGCACTGTCACAGAGTAAATGCGTGCAGACAAAGGAAAATTCCCCTCCTTTTCACACCACCTGCCGCAAAGTTTGGGGAATTCTGACCTCGCAAAAATGCACAGTGGATCGGACACTGTAATTATCCATGCGGGAGCTTCTGTCGGGCTCACAGACGCTGAGGGAGTTTACTACTGGGGCAGGTGCAAAGTGTTGCTATCGACTGATCTGGACCACACCTGACCGACAGAAGGGTCTCCGTTTGGGGGTTTGTCACTCATACTGTATGCTCCTGAGCTAAAGTAACATCTCTGCGACTGGTTTTCGGTCATCCTGCCTCCAACTTTCAACCCTAAACCAAAACCCACAGTCATGCAGAGATCAGACGCTGTGTAATTCCCCTTTTCTGCTCCAATCGAACCTCATACATGCCGAAAATAGCACGACATGGCGCAGCGATCGGAAGATGGGGGAGAAAGAAATGAAAACTGTTTGACAAACAACCACTTAGTTAAAAGACCTTCAAGTGAGAGAAGGGGGAAAAAAACTTTCCATCGTGAAATCTGGTATTCTGATGATGAGGATGATGATGTGTTGCCGCAGGCTATCTCCGCTGCCACACGGCGATGACGTGCTCAGTGTTGTCTGGACATGTCTGCCAGTTGCTACAGTGTCTCTCCGTTTGGCCTACACACTCTCTCTGGAGCGGATTACAGAGCTCTGCTCGCAGAAGAATCAAAACATCAAGCAGAGTTTCAGGCCCGTGCCCCATGCAGAGCTGTGTGGGCAGCGGTGGAAAATAATTCCACATACAGAAACCACAGAGGTTCTGCTGTTGTCCCTCCTGTGGACAGAAATCTGAGAAGCAGGCAGGAATGTGCGAGGGCTTGGTCATGGCTGAGCTCAAAACAGATCTCAATGCGCAGACAGGTCTGTTCAGCTTGTCCTCATTCCTCCTCATGCTCACGACTGTTTTTGTTACCTTCAGGAGTTGCTATTGCCATGTTTTGTTTAGGAAAACAGGAATTCTGGAGCGACATTACGCTGTGAGGTTCTCTCCCGAACAAAGTTCTATGAAATATTAAAAGCAGTCCTTGCTGTAGTTTGTGTTGTGCTTTATTTCCTGCACTGAAACTCCAAAAAATCCCTCCTCAGATTGCTCCAAAATTCCACATCCTTTGCTTTGGAACCAGGGAATCCATTTCCACCCCGTGAGTTCCTGCTTTGCTCCGAGTATAGCCGAGAGGGAAGAATGAGACCACTGTGAACCAAAGGCTTCCTTTGCTAAGATTCAGATGACTTGTTAAACAAATAGGTGGACTGAGTGAAGTCTGGAGGAAAAGGTCCCACTGTCACTGCTCATGCAACTCAATATTGATGTTAAAATAATTAGGCTCTTACAGTGCAGAACAACCTCACTGTCTCATGAATTACTCTTTTTTCCGTGTTGCTCCAGGTGCAAAGGGCAGATAGGGCCAGTTAATAACAAACATGGCTGCTTTCCCAGCCTTTCCTCTCTCGCTGCCTGTTTCCTGTGTGTTTCATTGATGTATTCCTGGATACACTGACTACAGCCTTGCTGCATGAGAAATACACTGAGACTGAAAGCTGTCATGAAGGGCTGAACGATATGCACACACACAGTTTCGCTAATAATAATTCAGCTAGTTGATCAACTCTTTCATCTAAGTATGAGGATGGGCGTGTGCTTGCATATTACCTGCACGTAGAATCTCTTGACATGAACATTGATAGGAAACACCATATTTTGACTCTATACAACACTCACCGCTTCTTCCAGGGTTATACTGTTAACATTTCTGTGTATCTCTCTGCAGAAGAATTGCTTAGTTCAGCAGTTATCGTTACTGTTAGAGGAGGTGAAGTGGCGTTGCTGTTTCTGTTTACATATTACTCATACTTGCCTTGAATGCTGATTAGGAGAAAATCACCACCAAAAAGAGAAAACCTGCACCTGCACACATCCTGGTTGCCTGCTGCGCCCTGCCTGCTCACCTTTTGCCTGGTTTTTAACAGACCCTAAATCAGCTGTTAAAATACCCAACACTGGTTAGGCACACACTCTGGACGGTGCAAATGATGAGCTCACACAGAGCTCTAGTCAGAACTTGCATGCTTTCCTCCCCTGTGACTTGTGGGATGCAGCATCCTGATTATTGCCAGCCGGGGGGGCAAAGGGGGTGGGGGTGGGGGGGTATGGCGTGTTAATTGCGTTCTGCTTCACTCTGTATCTATAAACCAAAACTATAACACAAGGATTACTGGCACAGCTGTCTAATGTCTGATTAATTTTCTTGCCTTTTGCTGTCATGTATTTTAAAATTTCGGTGTTTAATGGAAACTAAAGTATTGAAAACACTGCACCCTGGGCTGCTGCTTAAAGTGAGATGTGGCTTGCACAGAACTGGCTCGGGAGCATGATAAACCACAGTCGCAGAGCTGCCTGGAGTGTCCCAGTACATGGAGTGCAGTGCAGTGCAGGCCAGAGGCAGCACGTTGTGGAGGTTTGCACTGTGATTTTCTGGCACAGGCTGTGATTTAGCATGGCACCACTGTTATGCAATACGAGCTGACTTATCGCAGTCCAAATGACTCTGTATGAATTGATTAACTCTGCAGCCTGACTGTTTATAATTGGACTGGAAGTGTATTGGGCTATGCACTGGCCGTGCGCCAAAATCAATGACTGGAAATGGTTTACGTGTGTTACTTTGCTACACTGTTGTTGTGCATTTTGTGTCCTCATCGAGCCTCTCCACATGCAGAACTGTACATTTTAGAGACCACTTGCCATTTCTGGCAAATAGAGCTGATCACTGAGGCACACCTGAGCTTCCCACTGAGTCCGCAGTTGTGGAATTAGGCTGCCCTCCAAGTTGTAGGGGACAGCACAGTCAGCCAGGCTTCTCCAGAGACATGGCACAGAATCCCCCTGAGGTTTCCTGTGAGGATAATAAGCCCTTCTTCACTGCACTGGTCCTCATGTCAGCTCACACTGAAGCCTTTCCTCTGTCCTCAGCACTGCAGCCCACTGCGTTAGCTTGTTAAATTGCTTACTTGGCAAGATCCCATTCTTATGTTTCTGCCCGTATTCTTGCAAACCGAGGGTTAATTATAAAATTGTACAGCACATCGTGTGCACTGGGCACAGAGTTAATGTCTGGTGGCAGCACAGCAGCTATTTGGCCATTGTGAGGGGATATTAATCAAGCTTTCACCTTGACTCTGGCCTTCCAGGATGGCTGGCTGTGCTCTCCCTTTGACTGCTGCTCTGTTTCATTGTTTCTTAGGAGCACGTTCATGCTCCTCTGTCACTGATATTAGCCTGTGGGGAATCCTTATGGCTGCGCCTATTCATCTGTGCAATCAAATTAGTTTTTGCGCTTTACCCTGATTGCTGCAGAGGCGGATTTGTCGGCCTGATCGATGGGTAGATCAGTTTGAATGATGAAATTGAACTCCAAAGGATGCGCAGAGCATCTTATGATAGATTTGATGGCGTTCTCTAGGGGCCCTTTAAATAGCCTGTGGTCAGTGCTGCTGCTGTAGTGAAGCTCGTGTTTCTCATGTTTGCTCAGCAGGGCCTCTGACCCTTCCCAGACTGCCTCATCAAACAACTGCTCCTCTTCCATAACATCACCTTGTCGCAGCCTGTCCAGACAGCCCTGTCAGAATGAAAAACAAACCAACATGTCGTTCCTAAAGTATTCTATTCTGAAAATGCAATTTCAACAACACAATGAGTTCTTGTTGTGGGTTTCAAGTTGGCTGAGAGCTCTCTGTTTCTCTGTTGCTGACAACGTTTTCATTCTTTTTTCCTGCCAGGCTGTTATCTGATCTGAGCATTTAGTTATTGTGTCTGTGTTTTTGCAGCAGATACAGTGTTATTGCAGGGGCACATAGGCTAGGTTTTCTCTCCGAGCTCTTGATTATTTCCAAGTTTGCGATTAATTGAAATGTACTTTACTTCATTGTGGTCAGGGTGGTCTCATCGTAATTCTTCCTTCGTCGTCCTGTGGCTTGTTTGCTACCTGTGTAATCAGGCAGAGGATGTGAGAGGACAGGGCAGTGGAGGACTTCCAAACATCACAGGCATCTGTCATATTGACACCTCTGCTGTGAGAATCCGTCAGGCTGCTGTCGACTGACCTTGCTGCTCACACACAGCTCTACATGATGAGCTAACTGCTCTCACCCTGGTGCTGTCATCATGCCAAACCCACACTTAAACTTACTCATGCACATAAAATGCAATCTCATTCACTTTTCACATTTTGAAATAGATACAGATAAAAAGAACTAGACATGCAAGAAAGTGTGGTCCAAGCACCGCAACGTAATATGAACCAGGAGGCTTACCAACCCAAAACAATCAGGAAACCGGGGGAATAAAAAACAAGAATTAGTCCAAAGGCCCGCTCGCTGCCCCTTTAGTCCGTGCTGCTCCTTTCACCTGATGTGACCAAAGAAGTTTGATCAAATCAAGCAACCGACATTCTCATCTTCTGAGCCCAAAGCTCTCTCTGACAAGGCTAAAATTTAACATTGATTCGTTTGTTTCCAGTGAGAACAGTGGAGCCACGTGATTGGCATCCCACCCTTGGTTTGTGCATGCTTGTCGTCTCTAAGCATGAGCATTTTCAGGAATATTATTAACTTGCCTCCATTTCACTTCCACCGTTAGTCGCCATGGGCCACAGCAGTAAATGGCTGTATTGGCTTGGGCCCAATGAGGACTTGCATCAGGCAAATGACCAACACTCACTGACGGACACACACATGCACACAGCGCGGTTCGCTGGCACTCAGTGTGCATGGCCACTGGAGGCCCCCACTGACGCATCTCATCTCCGGCACCAGCCTTCATACAGTCAAAACACCATGATCTCATTGACATTTTGATTGACGTCTGATGACCCACTCTGTCTATTCCTGCTCAAACTTTCCTGCAGCTCCACAACTCTGCTGCTTCTGGCGGCGATGTGACATCGATCCGGCGGAGCAGTCAGGATGAATCTGAACATGCTGCACATATGATGTGCGAGCAGCACTGTGGGCGTACTCTGATTTGTTTTGCTCACGAGTGGCTGTGATCTGAGAATGAAGTAATAGCAGACTTGGAAGTGTTTGCCGGGCCCCCTGGCTGAGCCCCATCCCCCCTCTTCTGGCACGTGGAGAGGCTGAATTATAGACAGCAAACACAAACTATTCACTCAGCCTCCTCCTCGCAACAACACTGTTAATTATACTGCTGCTACTCTCGCATCCCGTCTATTTTAATCCTCAACTGATGGAAACTGCTGCATCTCAACACACACACTTGAGCACACACACAGGCGTGTCTCAGCCCCACGCTGAGCTGGGAGTATTTCTTTTGTAACACATATGTTCACTGCTGTTCAGGTTTTTATGAAAGGCCTATTCAGGGCTACACAGAACTTTTTTAGTCAGGTGCTCAGGTGAGGACCGGGTGATGCTGTTGCACTGACTCTTAACGAATGAGACTCCTCGCTGTCCTCCGCCTCAGCTTCCTGCATGGTAGATGCACCTCCCAATCCATGGTTGACTCTCACATTACTGTCTGCATCTGCAGGTCAACAGCTGGTTTTGGGTCCAATGTCTCTGTGGTCATCTATGACAGGCGAATGTGCGTCAGGGCTGACAGACGTGAATCCTCCCATCACATGAGAAGAACATTGCAGAGCTCGCCTTTGTTCTTCATTCAACTTGTTTCCCCATTTAACAAGTGGGCACTGGACTTTTCTGCTTGACCAGCTTGTTTGTTAGCGGTAGATTGTGCCGCATTTGTGTGCTCCTCTTTGTGTTTATCATGTAATGGATGATGGACCTTCTTTCAGCCTGTATAAAACACACCATTTCTCTGCTGGATGTGGATGTGGAGGACATATCTTTCACCACATTTCAGTGTGCTCATCTTTAGCTTGAAGGCACGGCACATCTTGGAGTCAGAGTAAAGTCTTTCCTTCTGCTCAGGTTCAGTTTGCTGCTTCTTTGTAGGCAGCGGTATGTCAAAGTACACTTAATGTCTGTTGGTTTTTGGACATCTCTCACAATAGGTTACTTCATTTGGTCAAATGTGTCGACAAGAACGTGTTATTGATCAGTGAAATTTGCTGCCTGGTACACAAAGATGTGTTTTGAAACAAGTGATGTTCTGCATTTCTGATACCTGCGTAACAGTTACCTAACCCTAACCCTGGGCATGCTTACCTTTTCCTGGTTGAATAGAGGAAACAGAGTGCCCCTATAAACACCTCTCTGCCCCAGCCCACACTGCCCTGTTTAACACAGCACACTGCTGGGAAATGCTCCCATTGCATTGGGGTTAATCTAAGTGACCTGGTTGCTCAGTGCAGCAAGACAAAATTTAGTCAAACACAAAAAAAAATGGCTGCATTTTGTACAACAGTGTGACAAGTGGAAATATTCCAATATAATAACAATGAACTCGCAGCTGTTAAATTCAAATGTGTGACTGGCATGTCAGGAGTCACCTTACAGCCTCTTATGGGAGCTGTCAGTAGAAACAGTAGGTGGAAGACTCTTTCCAGGAGCTACGGGTTGGTTTGAAATCCAAAGCTTTCTCTCTCAGATGTCACAGGGAAACGTTCTCATATAAATCACAAATCTCTTTCACCTGGAGGAAATGGCGCAGCAGGTTGCTACGCTGCTTGGCAGCGTGCCTGTGTGGAAATGGTTGAGAGTATGTTTTCTGTGTGGGGCAGGATTTGAGGGGGAATTGTCAAATTGAATTCCTTGGGATGGTTTTTGAAGCTCCTGTGTTCGTTATGCCGTCTGATGTCACAGTATGTTTTTCAGGCTGATTTTCCTGATGTGTCGACACTGATCATTCTCTATCCAGCAGCAAAGTTGCAAGACAAATTCACCCGAGGAATATGTAAACAAAAGTTTATTTGTCCTGTAGTGTGTGTACTTGGGCTGTAGGTGAAGGATTTCTTTTTTTTTCTTAAGGAAGTAGCAAATTAATGGTAAAATTAATTTTTGCAGATGATTATTCAAAATATGTTCAGGTGGCCTTTCCAGGTTTTGCATGGCTATACACAGTAGCCCAAATGGCAATGATTATAATGTGAACTTCCTCTCACCTGACGCCTTCAGGTGAGAGTCCTGTCTGAGTGTCAGTTGACAGCGTGGACTTTGGGCTTTATCATCAGTTTTTGGCAGAATGCCACCACAAACCTTACTACTATGTTTATGGTGCTCTATCAGTGTAGTGCCACTTACACACAGTACCCATGTTCATTGCTGACCAATGAATCTGCTAATGTGCTCAACCCATGTGTGCCAGGCTGTTGTAGCAGGTAGGTCCCTGAAGACATGTTAACTACATTTGGCTACACACAACTACTACTGCTACTACTACACACTACTAGAAGTGCACCAGAACTTTGAGATACAGTGTTTAACAGCCTCAAACATTTCAGTTTGTTAAATGTGGGTATGGCAAAGTTTACAATAGAGATAAGATATGGCAGTTGTAGGGTATTATTTCTTTCATCATAGTCTTATGAAAAGATTATGAAGAACAAAGTACAGTTTAGAGAGTTAAAAATCACAGGGAGTATCTTCTGTTAGGCAACAGGAACATAATCCCTCACTGGCTTGAGAGCGCTGCCTGCTGGGTGTTATTTGGCACCCGATCAAGCTGGAAACACCGCTGCGGAGTTGAACCTGACTCTCTGCAGTGGTGGTGATTGAAAGTTTGTATTTGAATAATTAATTTAAACATGACCACCATGTTTACTTGCATGCATTGTACATTTCTCATCAGTTATATTAAGTGACAATAGGGAATGAACTGGGTGGAGCCGTTTGTTCTCAAAAGCCCTGACTGGGCTCTACAAAGAGGCTATGACTTGCATTTCAAGGGTGTGATTTCCAAGAAAAGCTAAGCTTAGTTTGAGACAGGTATTGCAGAAATAGCATCTCTATGAGCTGGCGGGAGACAGGAAAGTTCTGTCTTTGATGTTTGCAGAAATAAAAGTGAGTTTGGTTTGTCTTATTCAAAAATAGCTTGTGTCCCATGAGTTAATCCTTCTGTGCCAAATCAGCTGGTTTGTGTTCTTGTTCTTTCTGTTGAATTTGGTGTTTTAATTTCAGGGTTTTGCATTGTCATGTATGTGTATACGTGAGAGCTCTGCGTGTACCTGTCCATGTGCATCAGGAGCTCCTGTCTCTAATGGAGTCCAAGGGTTGGAGGCGGGCAGAGAAAGCAAAGTGCAGCCTTGAGCAGACTTCCACTTTTAAAACTCAGCTACCAACTGCTGCAGCTCAGCAGCCAGGCAGCCACCTCATTAGAATTTTTTACATTCCTCTTCAGGCAGCAGCACACTGCTTCCTCTCCATTGCTCTTTACAACGCACAGCTTTTGAAAGCTGACGAGCTTAAATCTGAGCCTTCTCAAACCTCACGTCAAATATGAGGCACTAAACCAACTCTGGCTCGGTCTCTGTAGATTAACATATTTATGGACCATGAAGTTGTAAAACTTGTGTGTAGACTCTTGCTTGTGGTTTTATGGACTTTAAATCAATTGAATACAAGCCCGATTAATACTGTGGACTTTTTTCATCCTTTTGTTTTTGACAGGGCAGCTAATAGATTAGAGTATAAGAAGTAGTAACTGGTCAACTCTGGACGAGCAGACCACCTATGCTGTTAGCAGTGCAGTTAGGTTTTTTCCTTTAGAGGGAAATGGCCCTCAAGGAGTTGGAGAAAGGCTTTCATTGTCAAACTCATGGCCCACCCAGATAATGACATTGGAAATGGGAATGGGTTTACCATTGCTAACTAAACTATGTCAAGTGTTTCAAGTGTCTATTTATCCTGCTCTCTCTCCCACATAATATGTGAAATCCTGGTGGAGTCCGTTCTAGATAAGGAGAGAGGAAGGATCGAGGACACCCTGCTGATGATAATGGCAATGAATATATACTGGCGCTCCTCCAGAACTGTCTTCTTGTGTAAGGCTGGGAGTGAAATTCACTTTGCCAGTGGTTAGCTATGCCCATTACTCACAGAACTGTGCTGCAGTGATAGCGAGGGGCCCTAGAGATAGGGCAGAGCGGCAGCACATCACACAACAATGGTGGTGATGAATGTCAATACACTGCCACCGGTTTTTGAAGTGCTCCAACTACACGTGGTGTTTGCATCGCATGTGTGGTCAGTTGAACAATTCGTCGATTCACTTCTCATCTTATTGTGGTGTGCCACTTGATCCAGAGCTGGTATGTCAGAGATAACAGCTCTCGGTAGAAGCTGACTGCAAAGATAGAAGACAAGCCAGTAGTTGTAAAGTCACAGCAGACATTAAAGTGCTTTATAACAGACTATCACTTGGACAGTCAGTGTTGCACTTCTCTTGGAGAGTTTGCCTGAACATGCCCTACTTCTCTTCCCCCCCTCAGACCTTCATCACTTCCTTTGCTGAAATTGGTGGAATTCCAGGATCTTGGCTCGCGGTTGGGTGACGCTAGTATCGTTTGTCTGCCAGCAGGCCTGCCTGTTTTTCTCTGAAGGTGTCAGGTTCTCAGGTTTGCTCAATCAGACGGGCAGGTTTGTGCCTGGTTTACAGCCAGATGCTCATATAGGAGGAGGGAGCAGACAGAAAGAGTAGAAAAAGAACATGGAGACATGGGAGTGGTGGAGATGCTTTGTTACGAGCCCTATTCCAAAAAGTTGGGACGCTGTGTGAAACAACTAAAACTGAATGTGTCAACTTTTGACATATACTATAACTATATACTATAATATATTTAATGTTTTATGTTTGTTGTATGGTATGGTATGTTTCCGTATGTGTTTATTCAGTGTTCCACAGATAAACCGGTTCATTGGTAACAGGTGATAGTATCATGATTGGGTATGAAACGGGCATCCTCGAAAGGCTCAGTCGTTCACAAGCAAGGATGGCGCGAGGTTCACCACTTTGTGAACACATGATTGTCTAAAGGATATTACAACACGGGCTCAGGAACAAATTGTGAAACAGTTGTCAGTGAACACGAGTTTGTTAGCAAATGATTGCATTCTGTTTTTGTCTACGTTTTACACAACGTCCAACTTTTTTGGAATTGGGGTTGTACTGCCTGTGCATCTGTTAGGCCTGTGGGCAGCCATGGTTCGGCTACACCTCAGCGGATGTTTAGGGACCCAGTTTACCCCTCACTCTTCAAAATGATGGTGAGCAACTTTGTAGGAAAGCTTACTCACTGTGGAAGAGTTTGAGGTTCAGCTGCCTTCTTTAGTTGCTGCTTTCGTTGTCATGTATACAAACTTCTCCAGAAATAAAAGGGATTTCCAATGCTACTTCCCCAAATCTCTGTCATCTGTCTGTTTTGTGACTCATGTATGTGTTGTAACAGTGAGTGTGTGGATTACAGAAGAGCCAAATGATCCTGATATGATTCTCTTACAGACACGCTCAACACCGATCATTTTCAGTTTTTTGTTTTAAGCCTTTTCCTGTCCCGTTGAGCCATTCTTCTCCCTTCCCGTCCTCATCACAAATGTATCCTTCTTGTTCTTTGATGCTTCTGTTTCCCCTGTTTCCAAATTCTGGTTCAGTGTTTGCTTCATCTGTCTCTTCAGTTCCCCTTGCATCTAATTAATTTGGTTTTTCTGGCAGGCCTCATGTACACAGCCATCGTGAGATTCCCTTGCCAGACAGTTTTCAAAGACTTCCCTATGTTGGAATGAGGCCCCAGTCTTGCCCAAGCCAGGACAGAGGGACCTTTGTGCCTGCTGCCCAACAGCCCAGTCAGCCCTTCGAACAGGGAAAGATTAGGAGACAGGGAGAGCCAATGGGCTAAATGGTAGGGAGCCTGTTTGAAAGCCAGTGGTGTCAGCCAAACAGCCCCTTAGCCCCATTGAAGCACGCAGTAATTACAAGCTTGTAGGGCAATCCTTCGTCTCCTTTGTCTCCACTTTGGAGACACTTGCCCGGTCTACTGGGAAACTTCATTCTCCCTCTGTTTGGAGACCCAGGATGAAGAGTCTTTCAACTCCAGCGTGTTGTCCTTTCTCTCTGGGACAACAGCTAGCCAAGCCAGCTCAGCAGCAGCACTTCCCCTCCAGGAGGCCCTGGCCCTGAGAATGTCTAGCACCCCATGCTGTCTCTTGATGATGACTAAGGACTTTTTCTTTTACGTGCCCTCACTTTCGTGAGTCAGATTTGAAGGATTGGTGTTCATGTTTCTGATTCGTCATCCGGCTGACTGTCTTCCACCTGTAATTCCATGTAGTGTGTGTGTGTTTTGTTATGAGATCCTGGAGGGCCCTGTTGTCTGAGTCACCTGTTAACACACTCAGGGTGAGTCGTCATAGGTACGTGTTACTCTATCAGAGCGTGGTCTTCTGTGTCTAGACTCATCCCTACTACCAGAACAACAAATTGTAGCATCTAATCGGTGTGCCATGATATCAGCAGGCCTTGGTCTGCATCCGTACCGCCGCCTTGCTCCATATCTCAACAGGCCTGACCGACCAGCTGGGAGGTCAGAGCCCCAATTACAGGAAGTTAACCTCATTTAGTCAACAGGCTGAAGCT
This sequence comes from Chaetodon trifascialis, assembly GCF_039877785.1. Taxonomy (NCBI): domain Eukaryota; kingdom Metazoa; phylum Chordata; class Actinopteri; order Chaetodontiformes; family Chaetodontidae; genus Chaetodon; species Chaetodon trifascialis. The sequence continues at coordinate 12,850,562 of NC_092069.1, forward strand.
GTCTGGACATGTCCCACAGACTAATAAAAAAAAAGTTGTTTAATTCTGCAGGTGTTGAAATAGGATGGCAGGATGGGTTGGAAATAAACTGTTGCACTGTGGGTCTTTTATTTTGTCTTAGTTTCCTAGCTTGTCCCTGAGTGTCTCCTGCGCTTTCTACAAATGTACACAAGACGCAATATCTCAGCCTCTATGCCACACTTTTCATTTTGAAGCCAGTCGTCCATCTGCATGTCTGTCAGAGAGAGACTTACAGGCCTGTTTTCTGGAACATGCGTGTGTGTGTTTCTGTGCATGTGTATTACTTCTATTCTTCTGTCTGTCCCTGAGGACACTCAGCAGCATGTGGGAATGAGGCCCAACACTCTGGGACAGGACCTGAAGTTTAACTGACATTCCCCGACTATTTTCTGTCGTATTCATGTCAGACATCAGGGCGTTAGTAGGACACAAATGAGGTTTTTTTTTAATTACTTAATGAGTTTTTATTCATCTGCTCCACACACGTCACTCCCATGCCCTGAAGAATACGCGCCCATTCATTAGAGGAGTGTACAGTTGGAAACCTTAAAAGGGGCATCCTCGAAAGACTCAGTCATTCACAAGCAAGGATGGAGCGAGGTTCACCACTTTGTGAACACATGATTGTCTAAAGGATACATGGGCTCAGCAACACTTCGTAAAACTGTTGTCAGTTTGTTTGCAAATAATTGCATTCTGTTTTTATTTACATTCTATGTAAATAAAATTTATGCAGCATCCCAATTGCCAGCTTACATTATGGCGAGATCTTATGCTGCCTGCTTTTGCTGAATATTGGACTGGCAAAGAGAATCTCTGCTGCATAATATACAAAGGTTTAGAGGTTTGTTGTCAGGAAACACTGCTCTATGTTTTGAAGAAAAGCTGACTGGGGATACTTTGCCTCAGGCACTCAGTAAACTGAATCATCTCCAGAGCCTTGAGATTTTACACACATTTGCACGCTGTTCCTGACTTGTGTATTGATGTTGATTTTATCAAACAAACTGCATTGTCTAGGGAACGCTTGACCCATCGCTCAGTTGAGAGGCTTGTTTAGAGCAAAGGTGAATGTACTCTTTTTTAGCGTAAAGTTGGGCCTGATGCTGGGATGTAGTGTGAATGTGCCTGTGCTGTAGGCCTGTCACAGAGCACTGATTGCTAGTGGCTAATGTGATCACAGCCACAGCCAGGCGGGGCTGACTGAGAGTGGAGTCTTAATCTCCCCCACTGTCTCACTGCCAAATTGGCCCGATTTGTCAGGCAGAGGATCATCACTCACTTCTCAGATGACTTTCAAAGGGCCACTTTGCTTTTTGATGTGCAGCTTGGGATGTTTGACCAGGAAAACTGCAACTCTGCACTACAATTCACCAATGCTGGCTGCTGAAGGGGCACACAAACAGACATCAGACAAGTCGAGAGTCAGCAGCAATGGGCAGTTTAGAGGCATGCCAGTTGCAGAGATTGAAGATTATTGAGAAATTTAGATGGTTTGTTTCTTACTTTAATGTAAACCTAGTCAGTCCTAAACAGGCTTATTAAATTGCCAATTAAGTCATCTTTACCACTCTTTGGATCATTTAACTGATTAGGGCAAAAGCATCATTTTGTTTGGACTTTGGAAAAAAAAATGACGCACATTGTTGAATTCATTTTGAATTTGGGTGAGCTTTCATGTTTCCCCTTGATGCTTATTCTGAAATTGGTTTGAAAAGTAGGCCCCCTTATCTGAAATTGAACATGTCAATGACTTTTCACTAGCTCATGAAAAAGGTGAAAAAAAGAAAAAAAGCAGATGAAGAAAAATCACACACATTCTGTTCTGCAGGCTGGTTTGTGGTTTCCATCTATATATCTCTCATTTTCTACAGAGTGTAATTGTATGCATATTTGTAAAAATGGCCACACATATTTTCATTGCAAAGGTTACATGGAAAGATGGCCTGTTGTTTGAAGACAGATACTATAGTTCTTTTACTAGATGCCTTAAAACCACGTTGTTTACACTCTTGCGATCTCAGCTCGGATGTGCTAAATGAGTATTAAATGTGAAGAATTTTAAGAGCGGTAAAAAAAAAAGATAATTGCCTGCTTAGCTTAAGAATAAGAAGTGACATTGTAATTACCTTTGTGCTTTCTTCCATGTCAAGGAGAGTGTAACAGGGCACTGATCAAAGCCAATCAAGTGGAAAGTCATCTGGTATTCCCATACTCAGGATCTTATTTCAACAACTTATTAATTTAAGACCTGCTACCCATCTAGGTTTCTCTTATTTCCAGTCTTGTGTATGTAAGGGAAAGTTGCATGAATGCAGAAACAGATGTGTTTGTTATTATGTGCTCTTACTGTATGTACTAACTGATGTTTCTTTTCTTTTCAGAACTGTGTGTGTGGAGTAAGAAAAGTGCCAAGTGGCAGTGTCGACACAGTTGAGGAAGCGGTATGCAGGCTTGAGTGCTGAAGAGGTGGACTTGCCCCTTCCCTTTTTCTGCCTCTTCATTTGTTGATCCAGACAATCAACCTGCTCATGAAGTCAGGAAGCAGCATCCCATCCCAGAGGCAGACATGTCTCCCTGCTGAGTGCCTTTAGGCTTTGGCACTGGTGTCATGACCAGCCTGAAGCGCCCATCCATGGAGCGCACTGTTGGGGGTTCCGTCCCCGCCACTGATGAGTTTTTCACCCGCCATCTCCGTATGGTTAATGGAGGGGCTGTGCCAACCCGCACAGACAATGTCCACGCCACTGTGAGCACAGGAGTGCCTAAAATGGGTGTACGGGCCCGAGTGGCGGACTGGCCCCCAAGAAAAGACCTTACAGGGGTTGTGTGGCACTCAGCTACAGAGCCTGAGAACACTAGTACGCCCTCTGCTGGGAAAAGTCACATTAAGTTAGGCTCTATTATGAGCCCTCAGGACTCGTCAATGCTGCGTAACATCCACAACACTCTGAAGAATCGAACACAGGCCCCGTCTAACAATTACAGCCCTGACACCCGTTACCTAGCCCCAGGAGACTACCGAGGTCCTGCACACAGAAACCCACGACAGAGACGTATTCGTCAGCGCAGCAACAGTGACATGACTATCAGCGAGATGGAAGGCAGTGGAGACAGTGGAGAGGACTGGGGTCCTCCATCGGGAGCCAAATTGTCCCCTCTTCATCGCGAATATGGTAGCACATCCTCAATAGATCAGCACGGAGCATCTGGAGAGAGCTTCTTTGAAATGCTTAAGGGCTATCAAGGGGACAAATTTGACCAGCGTAGTCCTGCTCCAGAGAAATTGGAGGACATGCTGAATGTGGGGCCCAAGCAGGCCAGCACTGATCTTCAAGAGGACGCCATAGACAGCCAGCCTCCTAAAGCCAAGGACAGAGATAAGCCCCCAAAGAGAAGAACTAAATCCGAGACAGGGGGTGAGTCTATATTCCGTAAACTTCGAAACGTGCGGGGCGAGTCGGACTCCCCCAGAGCAGGGTCTGACATAGAGGACTGTCGGACAGACGACATGGGCCCACCACTCAAGCCCTGGGTGTGTCAGAAAGGCTTCGCCCACTATGATGTTCAAAGCATGCTGTTTGACCTCAACGAAGTTGCTCAGTTGCGGCAGATTGCAGGCAAGAGGAAAAACACGACCACAGGGGCGTCTGCTGCTGCTGTAGCCTCGGCTACCTCCACCCTATCGTCCACACACAGCCTGCCTTACAGCTCCCCGAGTGGCAGCCAGGAAGAGCTCAACTCGAGGGACAGTCCTGGTCTGGACGCTGGGGATGAACAGAGCAATGAAATGCTGCTAAGTTGCCCCTGCTTCCGCAATGAGATAGGTGCTGATGGCAATGGGAGGCGCAGATTGGGAGCAGGTGGGTATCATGGGCTTATGACAAGTGGAGCAGGCAATGGTAGTTCAGGGACACTGAGTGGGGAAGTTAACATGTATGAAACATCTGTGAGCACGCACTGCACAAATGCTGGAGTAGCAGTGCTAGAGGGACCAAAGGAAGGCCCCAGTACGCTCAGCGAAAAGGGCAAACAATACATTGTGGAGCACGTGGACCTGGGAGCCTACTACTACAGAAAGTTCTTCTACTTAAGGGGTAAGATCGATTTACCGGCTGTCATTACATGTACTCATTATTAGCATATGAATGTTTGAGGTTCCCCAAAATCTTTATTTATTTCATAATTCTGCATATTTCTCTGACTCTTCCTCAACCTCAGAGCACTGGAACTACTTTGGGATAGACGAGGGGCTGGGTCCAGTGGCAGTGAGCTTGCGCAGAGAGAAGCTGGAGGAGGACAAGGAGCACGGCCAGCAGTATAATTACCGTCTCATCTTCAGAACCAGCGAGGTTAGCCGTAGTGTCCTCTCCATCCTAGACCGCAACCTCAACTCCAGCACCACATCACATGAATCCTTCAGCCCAGAGCATTTTACCATGCAGTTATTATTTTTGCAATCACAAATTTGGGAAAGAAAAGACGTTCATTTTGTTGTCACTTTTGTGTTGTTAGATGGTTAAGACACGCTTGCTTGGATCTTAATATCCTGTTTATCTGCATAAAAGGTGTGTATAGTTCAATACTAGGAAGACCAGCTCGAGGTAAAACCAGTCTTAACCCTTTTTTTTCTGTTATGCAACCAGCCCTTGGGCCATTCAGCTGTCTACCAATATCAGCAGTGTGTGAGGAAACTTCAGGAAGTGCACTCATCTTCCAGCCTCCAAGGCCTGTCAGTGCCCGACAACCTCAAACCACTGTGTGGAGAGCTTTACTTCTGTGTTTCAGTAAAAATAGACATAGACGTGTCATATTTGGTTACAATGTTGGCCCCTAGTCTTCTGTGTTTGGTTTGGGTTATGAGATTTCTTATATGGACGGACATTCCCAGACAGAGGTTAAGGCACTTGCCTCAGGCTGTTTGTTGTGGACTGAAGTAGGACAGGTGTATGTGATTAAACCCCCGCACTTAAGACTAAAGCACCACAGGACCCCCACCCCATATCCTACCTTCCAAACATGTGGAACACAGGTCCATTGTAAACACGGTCCCTGTGCAGCCTCAAGCGTGTAGGAGAGAAAGTCTTGGCCCGTTCCGGCTGCTGATGATAGGCGAGTGATTGAGTTCACTGCCAGAGCCCAGCACAATGCACACTCTGTGTACGCTCGGAGAAGCCCTCCCACCTCCTCTTCCTCAGTTCTATTTTCTATTTACTCAAGGGCTAATAATTGTCTTGTTACGTGTCAGCTTTTTCAAGAGTACGATAAGAGGATGGTGTTGCTTTAAAACCTGCAGTGACTTATTTCTTTTTTCTTTTGCTATCCCTATGTGTCATCTCCAAGAGAAGGTTCAAAGCACTTCAAGGATTCCTGAGATGCATTCTCTCTGTTCTCACACTCCTCTCTGTAATCTCCGTCCACTCAGCTGACAACTCTTCGAGGCTCTGTCCTGGAGGATGCAGTGCCTTCCACCTCAAAGCACGGCACCACCCGAGGGCTGGCCATCAAAGAAGTGCTGGAATACCTCCTCCCTGAGCTGGATCTGTCCTGCCTCAGACTGGCCCTCAACACACCCAAAGTCACAGAGCAGCTGATGAAACTGGATGAACAAGGGGTAGGAGGAAAATGCAGGATTTTTCTGAACTTTTTGCACCTCTGTGAAATTGCTTATCTGAGTTTGTACAGAAATGGAATTTGTGTTTTGTAAGTTCCCATGAAGCTGTCTGTCCTGACGTGACCTACGTCTGCTTCTGTGCTGCTCCCCAGCTGAGTTTTCAGGTGAAGGTGGGGGTGATGTACTGCCGAGCAGGCCAGAGCACCGAAGAGGAGATGTACAACAACGAGATGGCTGGTCCCGCCCTGGAAGAGTTCCTCCAGCTGCTGGGGGACAAGGTTCGCCTCAAGGGCTTCACCAAGTACAGAGCCCAGCTGGACACCAAAAGTAACAACTAAACACACCTCTTGATCACACACATCATACACACACAGGATTTGTGCTTTTAGATTTAGATTGTGATGGGTTTTTTGGGGGGGGGGGGATTGACATTTTAATCAATTTTAGAAAAACGTGAAGGAGAAATTGGTAGTATATGCCTATGCAAATGAAAACACAGGACTAAAATATTACCTAGTAAAAAAACAAAAAAAATAAATAAATTAAGATACAATAGCACAAAAATAATACAAAAATAGATGTAGAAATTAAGCTATCTTAGAATTGGGACCTTAATTAATTCTTAATCCATCTTTCAGGATGGACGGGTCCCCCAACAGAAATTGACAAACTCCAGCACCTGTGGTCATTTTTAAGTTCAACCCTTTACAATCCAGAGTGCATCCAACACATTCTGTTAGTAATCTTAAATTGAATTAACCTAATGTGACACCTATGTATTGCGTAGAATATTGACCCATTCTTTTTCTCTCCATGTGATTCTGATATCTGTTTTCTGGCGATGAGTCTTTAAAACAACCAGTTATTATAGTTGACTTGATGCCTCTTTAGTTTTAGCAATGAAAGAAGGGTCTTGTCTCTTAAAAGTAGGTCCTGGTTTGCATTTTGGGTTTCCTCTACTTCAGATTGCATCATACTTTATTGTGCTTGTACTTTGTCTTGCTTTTGGTCAAGTATTTCCTTTCACTGGACTATATATTTTCTCACCAGCTTTGTCCTGGTGATGCTTTCACTCTCTGCTCTTGTATCCTCTTCTCTCTGGTGTGTCCACTCAGTACTAATGAGTGCACAGATTTACTGGAATTACATCAATCTTTTGGGAATCTGTCTTGACTAAAACAAACATAGGTTTGGCAGTTGAATAAAAAACTTCATCATCTCTGGTTTATGGCCTTGACCACAAAGAAACACTGAATTAAATTCTATTTTAGACACTGTCTGTTGTGCTGGAAAGTGCAAAGGGCTGCCCTTACTGGATGACACTTGAGTAAACCAGTTGATTGAGTATTGGTTTGGACAGTCATCTTATCCAGGCTGACATTGATCCACAGTCCGCTATTGTCTCGTTGTTTGGGCTACAGTGAAATTGCATCTTGTCTTGCACGCAGTATACACATGTGAGAGAGATGGATGGCAGTGATTGTACAATGGGTCTTGCTATTTTTCCTGCAGCGGATTCCACAGGCACTCACTCCCTATACACGACGTACAAGGACTACGAGATCATGTTCCATGTGTCGACTCTGCTGCCTTACACGCCAAACAACAAACAACAGGTAAAGATGGAGAGCCCAGCCGTTGTGGTATACCATTACTTGTGTGTCAAGAAATTAAAAACTGAGCATGATAGGACTTGTTTCAGATCAGGTATCCATCTTTCATCCTAAAGAAACTTTTGTTGTTTCCAAGTGCAGTATTGTGAAATGGAATGTACCACGTGCAGGGTATGACTTCGCTTTCAGATTCCTATACATCTCTAATTAAGACTGTTGTTTTCCAATGACTAGCTGCTGAGGAAGCGCCACATAGGGAACGACATAGTGACCATTGTGTTCCAGGAGCCCGGTGCTCACCCCTTCACCCCGAAGGCCATTCGCTCTCACTTTCAACATGTCTTCATCATCGTACGGGTGCACAATCCCTGCTCTGACAGCACATGCTACAGGTGGGTGTTTGTATTGTACCTGCAGAGATGGCACAGCAGACGGAGGTTGGTGGGGTACAGTTAATGTGCCAAGACCACAGAGAACGTCTTTTTTTTTTTTTTCTACACATGTATACATGCCATGCGGTTTGTGTTTGTCAAATAAAGGGAGGAAGAAAGAAAGAGCAGGGATAGTGTATGTGGCATGTGTGCTGAATAAAACCTCTTCCTGGATAAGTACAGGTTTTGAAAGGTCTGACATCCAACCAGAAGCCTTGGAACAGTTTCCAGTTTACACTCAGAGAATTATGAGTGTGTAACTGTGTCTGACACTGAGGTTAAGGTTAGCACACCAGCTATGAATATATATGACCGTACCTATAGACTAAGAAGACTCATTATAATTTTAAGCAGGCCAGACTGACCAAACCCAGTAGAAATGTTGAGTAGAAATCTTGTTTTAACCTCATATTTCAGTACAGAACTGGACCCCTTTTATGGGACCCGTAAAAGCTCCACACCACTCTCACTGTTACCAGCAGTGCTGTTTTAAAGCAGGTAGCTACAGGAGCATTAAGACAAAAGCACTGACTGGAAGGCATGGGTCAAACATAAAAGCCTGTTGCGTGACTGCTCTCTGGATTGCGTATGTGTCTTCAGCATGTCAGCATTAGTAGAAATTTGTTTGATTCCTTTCAAATAGAATAGATTAGCCCTGCAGTAGCTGTCGAACTGATCTCTTCTCCTCCGCTGGCTGATTCTCGGCCTCACGATGATCAGACTGCAGCTCTGTGGCACAGTTCACATTTATGCATCACTACCCCACCGCACACACACTCTCCCTGCTCTGCATACACAGATATTATACACACATAGTTGCTCGCTGTCACTCTTGTACTCTTTTTACCTCTTTGTCATGCTCGCTTGCGCAGTTACACACACATACGCACACTTTTTCCCGTGCACACTAATTCACTCGAAGGCTCACTCTTCACACACTCATATAATACAAGTCTCCCCCTTCCTCCTCCTCCTCCTCCTCCTCATCCTCTCCCCGCCTGCCACTTTGCCTTTAGGCAGCGTGAGCCGGAATGGTCTGAAGAAGTTAGCGGCATGCACATGAAGTGCTCTCTTCACCCGGACATGCATGTGAGCAGGGAGGATTGTTGAGAGCTGAGAGACTCTCTCAGAGCTCACAGAGTCCATCTCAGGAGCGGACGGGTCAGGCCAGCCTTCTGTCTCTCAGCTCACACCCGCGTCAAATTTGGGCTAATTTATTTCCAGCCGTTCTGTTCATCTCTTTGGCAAGTTCCTTTTTTTCTGACCATCTACTCCATCCCCATCGACTAGTGGACACCATTCAGCTTGCTTTTTGCCTAAAGGGGGCTTTTTTTTTTAAATTTTAGTTTATGCTGCGGAAGAGGTGAAGGGGTGAAATGCTGGTTTTGCTGGTTTGCCTTATGGATGAAATGGAGAGGCGCGGGACAATCTAGCTACCCCACCCAGAGACACTGACACACTCCCAGCCTCCGGCTTCTGCTCATATTCAGTGGATTGAAGCATCATATGCTAAGACTTCACTCCTGACTGTTGGTCACAAGTCTTTCCATGGATTCTTTTCCCTGATGGTTTGGAAAAAATTCTGGGTCCAGACAAGAGAACACAGGATACAGGGATTTGCTGCACCGTTCCAAGTGGTATATCTCAAGTGTTGGTTTGTAGCTACCGAACAGAATCGAGTTATCATCGGCTCAGGAAATCTTTGTCGCTTTGCATTGATTGAAACAAATTCAGATTCAGGATACTGTGCAGCAGTGCTCTGAAGGCATGGTTTCTTTTTGGTGAAACCAGGAGGTGAGTTGTGTGTGTTTCTATTGATGTTTGTAGTTGTGGTGTGTTGGTTTAGTGAAAACAATGCAGAGTAGTTGATGCAGTGATTTGGCTTCGCCACCTCCTGGATTCCAAGCTCTGTGGATTTCAGATGATCGCTAGACACACATTTGCAAACATAAACACACATCACACTCACACAGACTCTTACACATATGCAGATGCGAGCTTGAAACTTCATTTCCCACAAAGAGGGTATTGTTTGTTTTGATGTCTGTCATCATTTCATATGTGTGTGTCTTTATGTCTTAGGAAAATCTATGTCAATAATGGAGTGTCTTTACTTCTCTAATCTCTATTAATAAAGAGCATGTTATGATTTGTTGAGTCATCCAGTTATTAATAGCCTGTTGTTGCCTGCTGCTGAGATTTGGATAATGCTTCTCAGGTCATATTGAGCCAGACTGGAGCATTAGAGGAGTAAGTGGCCTGGGGCCAGCGGGGTGCTAATCTGCTGCTTTCAACCGCTGCCTCAAAGTCACACGGGGCCAGCAAGGCAGATTGCATAACTAGACCTTTGTTTAGGAAACATAGGCCGTTTGTGCTTGCTAGCTCTAGCTCAGCTCTCTGCTTCTCCATAGTGTGACTGTGATGTAGCAGAGAGTGGCAGGGTGTCAGCACTGGGAGCTGGCTCGTCAGCTGTGATTGGATGTATAGTATTTATATGCTGGGTTTAGTCGGGCATGGTTTGCAACATTTCTGCTACAGGCGATGGCTCCGTTATCTGTTTAATGGACTGGACGTAGACTTGTCAGGGCTGTCACTTCAGCTTATCCAAGACCATGTCTCTGTTTTCTCACTCTCATGGGCTTTTAGTGTATATGCAACTGACTGAATGTATATATGCACGTATAACCTCCATACAACCTTCATACTTCACAGGAGAAATTACACAGTGTGAGTGGGTACAAACATGCTGCCAACTGCTCTGACAATCCAAGAAGTTCTTCTTAAATTAATCCCAGTGTGTTGGACAGCACGCTTTTCTGAATTTGTTTTGCAGTGAGCCCATTTCTTATGAACAACAGGTATGAGACAGCATTACCTGCACCTTGTCACTAATTTATAGTAATTCAACTCAAGGGCAGCCATCGTGTTCAAATGGAGCAGGAGCTAGTAGAGGGTAACAAAAGGAGAGCCTTGCCTGGAGGAATTCTAACGCTCTCCTTTATACTCACAAGTGAAACAGGTCAAAGACAACAATTCCTCAGAGGAAACTATGTAAAGATGTCTCCACTAAGGTTTTTTTTTTTTACAAGCCCACTTGCGGTTTGTCCTTGCTGTTGAAGGACCATCATGGGATGAAAAGTTCTGTTATCTTTTAGTGTTTTTATCTTGTGTCATGCTTCAGTTTTTATGAATAACGTCTGACTGTGTTTCATACTATTTATATTTTATGTTATTTTATATTGATGTATTTATCTTCACATATACATATTCAATACTGCGCTGAGTCTTTTTTTTGTTTTCTTGTATATTTTTGCAAGATTTTGGTGTTTGATGTTTTTGTTTTTGACTTCAAACACCTCTTTTTCTCTGTTGGCAGTGTGGCTGTCACCCGTTCCCAGGACGTTCCCTCCTTTGGCCCACCAATCCCCAAGGGCGTGACCTTCCCCAAGTCCACTGTCTTCAGGGACTTCTTGTTGAGCAAAGTCATCAACGCTGAGAACGCAGCCCACAAGTCAGATAAGTTTGGTGCCATGGCAACACGCACACGGCAGGAGTATCTGCGGGACTTGGCGGAGCGTCACGTGACCAGTACCCCAGTAGAACCCACTGGGAAGTTCCCCTTCATCTCTCTGGCGCACAAACGAAGGGAGAAGGTGCGTCCATACAGCGGGGCGGAGCTTCGGAGCCTGGGGGCCGTGACCTGGCAGGTTCATGCTGAAGATCAGGTCGCCGGTGCTGAGCGCGAATGCCTGTTGGCCATTTCAAATGACTTCATCATCTTGTTGGATCAGGAGGCCAAAGCGGTCGTGTTTAACTGCGCCACGCGTGATGTGATTGGTTGGTCAACAGGGAGCCCCGCCTCCATGAAGATCTACTATGAGCGTGGCGAGAGTGTGTCACTGCGCTCCATCAATAACAACACAGAAGACTTTGGAGAGGTTGTCAAAAGACTGGAGGTCAGTGGGGCACCACAACTGTCTGTGACAGTACATCTCATTAGGACACACCATCTGCTGCAGCTATCAGAGGTTACACTGAGCCAAACACCCCACCTCTGACAAACAGCCTGTAATGAACACCACAGTCCTCGCACATGTGACTCTGAATGCATTATCTGGCAAACTTATCCAATAGAGATAACACTGACTAAAACAGTAGAGTAAACACACATTTCTAAATCAAAGGTCAAGGCCTTTTGGTAATATCCCTGCTGCCAGTGAACAAGTATGAAGCTAAAAGGTGCTTAGTGAAGTTTTTCAGTGCCAGTACCAGAGACGGCCAGGGCACAATATTCCATCTGTCCACTTCCCTGACAACAGAAGAAAGAAAGAAGTTCTAAGTATTGTTGATGTTATTATAGCAGCATAAGGATAAAGCCTCAAATTACACAGTCACCAAAAAGCCACAGCTGTTGTGTTGACTCTATCATTATAAGTCATGCTAAGCATAATACATAGTCATTTGTGACATGATATCATTACTGTGGATTTCAATGTGGAGCATATGAGGCAGTTAGGCAGTGCCTTTTGTTTGGGCATTTGGGTCATTCTTGTGACTCTGCAGTTCTCATTGGTGGTAAACAGTGAAGAAGTAAAGATTTGCTGTTGCCTGCTACCAGTTCTGGCACGTGGCCGTCTTTGTAAAGCAGGAATGTGTTTTTTTTTCCTTTTTTCTATGCTTTTGTTGTGGGCATCATGACATGTTTCAGTTCTGTGGCTAATTGGAGCTCTGCTTCTGCTGTGATTTGCTCCAGGCTGTGCTAACTGCTATTTACTTTTCAATTAACTTCCCACAGGTAGAGGAAGAGCTAGACACAGTGTCTGTTATCATGGAAGCTTACCGAAAAAGTGTTTAGTATTCATAGTATGTTGATTGAAATACGTGCCTTGGCCTGGGTGGGATCAGAGCTAGTGTCAGATCCATTTTAAAAGATGTATATTAGCTTACCTGAAAGTTTTTTTTCTTTAAGAAGATGTTTGTAAAAGTTTTGTTCCTCATGCGCATTTTGTTTCTCCTCCCTCTCTCTGATTCGTGCTTCTGCACTCTTTCACTGTACTGTAGCTGTTGACCAAGGGCAGTCAGACCACGGAGATGACCCTGCGCCGTAACGCCCTGGGCCAGCTGGGCTTTCATGTCAACTTTGAGGGCATTGTTGCTGAGGTGGAGCCCTATGGTTATGCCTGGCAGGCCGGGCTCAGACAGGGCAGCCGATTGGTGGAGATTTGCAAGGTGGCTGTGGCCTCTCTGTCTCACGAGCAGATGATCGACCTGCTCAGAACCTCTGTTACTGTCAAGGTGGTCATCATTCCCCCTCATGAAGACTCCACACCTCGCAGGTAGAGTGGATATAAATGATCAGTAGATGCAAGAGCAACTTTACTCTTTTTGCTTTTTATTGTTACTTTTTTATATTCTGACTGTGAACGCTTGATGTGCCAACAGAGGCTGCTCAGAAATCTACCACATGCCGCTGGTGGATTACAAGAACCACAAAGAGGGCATGCCCTATGAGCTAAAGTTCCCCTTCCGCCCCACCAACAACAATACCAAGTGGCCACGCACCTCATCCAGCCCTCAAACACGCGCTGCTGGCACAGGGGGAACACTGATCAAGGCCCCGCCTTCAGACTTCAGTGACCGCAACTCTGCTGCTATTCCCCGAAGTGTGTCCAGTGACGGGCGACCCCTCAACCCCAAAAGGTCACAAAATAAACATAACGCTCTAATGAGACTCGTAGACACGCTGAACATGTTGCTGTCTGGCTGCAGTATATGGTTTGTCTGAAATGACATACTATTGTTGCAGATATTCCCCAGGGAACGACAACTACGCCCTCGCCTGCTCCATTGTGATGGGCCGCACACTGCACAACACGAGCTCCCCTTCCAGCCTCTCCTACACAGACACCATGAGCTCCAGCCACTGGAGGCAGAAGTCTATGCCTGATGGGTAAGGTCTGCTCCTCGCTATGGGTTACATATGATAACTTTGCCTGCTGCACTACCTGGCAACATAGGTGACCCTCCTCATCTCCCCTCTAGGTTTAATAACAACAACTGCCAGTCCCCTGTGTCATCTGTGCGGCAGGTGGCAGGTGAGGGGGTAAATGGGATCAAAGCTGGTGTGGGATCGGGTGTCGGCTGGTCCCGAACTGGGGAGGGGGAATCCGCTAGCAGACTGGGGGACAAAACTAGTGCAGGTAAGAAGAACTCCAAACTCTGGTTTTGTGGTCAAAGCATTGAATAAAACATGAGAATTACTGTGCTACTGTGCTTCCGACAGACACCGTGGTTTCCAAGGCAGTGATTCCTCGACTCCAGCCGTCAGAGCAGAGCAGCCACATGTCTCCCAACAAAAGCACTAAGGTGAGTCGGGGTCAACAAGCACATTATTGTTTATTAGCACATTATTATTCATTTTCCTCTCTCTCGTTTGATGGCAAGTTGTGATCGTGCTTTTGTGAAGTATGTGCAGTGAAAATGTGGTGAAGGTGCTAATTTGATTACTCATCTCTGAATAGCCGGATGCTCCGTATTCATCCAGCCAGTCAAGCAGCAACACGCTCTCGAGCAACGCCTCCAGCTCCGCCCACAGCGATGAGAAGTGGTATGAAGTGGGATCAAGGTCAGGAGTAAGGAGTGATCTTGAGCTCAATGGCTATCTTCAGGGCACCTCCACCGACAGCGGCATCGATGCCACCTCCTTCACTGCCACACAAAGCAGCACAGCTTCGTCCACTGGTGCCTTCGGGGCCAAAGACAAAATACCATGGCAGGATGACCCAGCAGGCAGCCACAGGGCCACGGACACTCCACCTCCGCCACCAGACTCTCTGGCCATTGGAGGCAGTGAGATTCCAGCAAAGAGTCCATCTTTAGTTCCTGATAGTGGCTCCTACAGCCTGAGTGATGGCGCCTCCCACTCCAGGTGTGCTGCTGTTCTCTTACAGTCAGCTGTTGGCAACTGAAGAATTTATACCCCCGCATCAATGTTTCATTAAACAGACAGTGATTCATTGTAGTCCAGATATATCCTGTACCATCCCAGATGGAAAAGTCCAAAGCTCTGCAGTTTGGCATTAACAAAGGAGAGAGGAAGAATGAAATAACTGTGTGTGTGTGTGTGTGTGTGTGTGTGTGTGTGTGTGTGTGTGTGTGTGTGTGTGTGTGTGTGTGTGTGTGTGTGTGTGTGTGTGTGTGTGTGTGTGTGTGTGTGTGTTGGGGGGAGGGGGTAGAGGTTTGCATTTGTATGTATCTCCATCTCCGGGTGCCCATGATAGAAAGGAAGTGCTTGAAGTTGCTAGAAATGCAGACTGTGAGCTCAGCACTGTTTCCCCTCTTCTAAATCCCTCTTCCTTTGAATCAACCAAAGCTTTCCTCCCTCTCTTCTTCACTCAGCCAGAAATAACTCAGCTCCACCAGACCTGTACATTGGCAGCTTTGTTTTATAGTATGTGCACGCGCCTGTGTGCTTGCACACAGACACAAAACTTGCTGTTTGAAAATTCAAGCTTTTATGTCAAACTACGGAGGAATGTTATTTGAAGAAATGGAGTGCAAGGACACTCTGTCCTATTTTTTAATCTATAAATTCGTCAGTTGATCCCATCTGCAGAGATAGAGAGATATGTAGTGGTGGAACAGGTTAACTCACGTGTTTCCGCTCTCTTTATATATGCAAACAGTCTTAACGCAACTGCTAAAATATTTTGACAGTTTGAACAAGAGGGAAAGTGGCCATCTGGGGGAATTAATTTTACATCATTACACATAGTGATGCTTCATCAGTCATGCTAATTGAACAAAGAACAAAATTAAATTAAAACAACAAAATAGTACTGTACTTTACAGCCACTGAACCTGCTCTCGGTGCTTGTGTATTTCATAAATAACTGTATTTTAATCGTACATGTGTCTCACCTGTCTCCCCTTTTCTCCAGCACACTCAGTTCTGGCCACTCAGGGAGTCCGATGGGCCAGGGCTGCAGCTCCACGTCGCCACAGGACGAGGCTGCAGCCACCTCACCCACGTCCCAGAACTGCCAGTCCCCAGGGGGCAAGAGTTTCTACCCACGTCAAGGAGCGACCTCCAAGTACCTGATTGGCTGGAGGAAACCAGGGGGAACCGTCAACTCTGTGGACTTTGGCAGCACTCGCAAGTAAGATGGGAGTAGTTTTTATTAAACATCTGTGAATATTTAGGACCGTGTCTCCTGCAGCGCTGCATGTTGTGAAAGTGATCGTCTGGTATAGAAATGCGTCCTGCTGTCGGTGGTGTTGATCTTTGAGAGACTGGAGAAAGGAATGAATATTTTGTCAGATTTTGGCCTTCTGCCTGATCACCTAACGTCAGTGTTTATGCTAATTTGGCCAACACTGCCACCATGTGGTGCTGCCGAGTTTGAAACCTTTTATGTTTGCCAAAGAGTGTGACTGAACACACCAACCACAGTTGCCTTTTTTCATTTATTGAGGGCAGCATATGTTGCACTGTTTGTCCCATTTCTGGTTGATAACAACTGCTGTTTTCATACTGTTAAATTTTTCCTATTGAAGTAATTAAATGATGATGTGTCTGTTGCACGCCTTATCATTCACAGATACCCATGCAGCCTCAGAGTTTGAGCTGATGGCCTTGAATCACAGGCATGCTTTGTTACATTCTGGGCTGCTTCCTCCATAACCTTTGTTTCCTGATTTTCTATATAATGTGCGATTAAGTTGAACTTTGTTTTTACTCTAGACGGCACCAGAGTGACGGTCTGCTGGGTGGTCAGCCTCAGCTCAGGGCTAATCTCCGGGGCTCCCAGTCACCCCAGCGGCACACGGCCAAGTCCAGCCTGGAAGAAGACTTGAAGAAGCTCATCACACTAGACAGCCCTCCACCCACTACAAGTGAAGAGAAGGTACCGAGAAAGACTGTCACCTAACTGTCTTTACTGATGCTAGTGTACCCTAACAGGGACGTGATACCTGAGTAGGTGCTCCCCAGGCCGTAGGCTATGTGGAAGACTCAAATAACTAACCTGAAAATAGAAGATTTTATTAAAAAAATGAATACACGTATTTGAAACGTATGGAAAATAAACGGCCAAATGGGATTACAAATGGGTGCAATGCTGATCTTTATTATATTTACAATAAACTGAGTCAGTTGTAACGCATACGCTAAATAGTAGTTAGGAAGTGAGCAGAGAAATGCTTGAGTAGACGTAATGAATCAACAGTTTCAAGTCAGCTAAAATTAATGTACAAATACATGAAACTTAACTAAAAGTAATGAATAAAAAGCTGAAATAAAAAAAAAATATATAAGATTATACACTTTTATATAGCTGATAGTTTTAACAAACGTCCAGTTTATAATCCATTGATAAGAACAGATTTGGAAAATGACAGTATGGTCGATCATAATAACATTCTTGTTCAGTTTGTGTTTATTTCAAAATGATTCTTCCAGTTAAATACCCTTTGCCGTATTTCTCACTTTGTCTTTTGCATCCTGTCACTCGCCTGTTTCCCTCCGTGTCTCCAGCCATTGTTTCCTGGTCCGCCGCCCACTCGCCGCTCCCTCCAGAGAACTCTGTCAGATGAGAGTATTTATGGAGGTCAGAGGGAGCCTTCGTCCAGCGGACAGCGTGACACGCCTACTGACCTTCTGTTCAGCTGCTCCACCATGCCCCGCTCACCCACCACTCGCCACGGACCAAACCGGCGAGCGTCACATAAATCTCTAGGTGAATCTTCAGTATTTATGACTACTCGTAGCGGAGGTGGGAGTGTGATACATATTGTCATGTGGACCTTTTGTCTGTAGTCATAACAAAAGTAGTGAAGGAGGATCATTTGATTTGCAATACGGAACAAGTCTTTGTTATGATTTTAATATCATATCATATCATATCATATCATATCATATCATATCATATCATATCATATCATATATCATATATCATATCATATCATATCATATCATATCATATCATATACTGTATTCCTTGATTGTAAAATGTCTCTGTTTTTCTCTCATCAGAGAACAGATACACATGCTGTGCAGTGTTTTACTTTGCTGTTTCCCTTCCCAGGAGACCTGTCAGCCTCAGGGAGCTCAGAGCTGGAGCAGGACAGGAAGAGGCAGCAGCTGCAGGACCCTGTGCTCATGCCCCTGCCTGACACCGGGGCAGATGGCCCACTGGACTGGGCCCACCTGGTCGACGCTGCCAAGGCCTTTGAGGGTAGGCACACGTCATGTTTTAATTCCCTCCTTGAAATCATCGGAAGTGAAGGTTAATTACTTCTATACTTTTCAGTGGAAGGTGTGGCAGAAAAGCCCAACTGCCATCTTTGTTGTCACCAGAAGAGGGCACTGTTAGCCTGCATTTGTTCTCTCTCCAGGTCTAATACTATGTCTTTTTATTGGTTTTATTCAGAGCAGAGACTGGTCTTCCTAGCAGCCCAAGAGGAGAGCTCCATGGCTGAGAGCGCAGCAGCCACCAGCCCCCAGCAGGCTGAGCCTCAGGCAGCCCCGCTGAGACAGCCATCGCCTGGGTAAGAGGCCTCAGGTCATGGCCTAGGACCAGTGTTAGCTTTAATTCACCAGTGTCCAATCCTGCGGATTCCAGTTCAATTACACACTACTGCAGCTGATACCACTAATTAGTCCTCTACTCTGGTGGAGTAAAATCAGCCACTACAGTGTTTCACTGAAATAAAAAGACAATTTTAGACTGAGCTTTAGCCACTGCTTGACTGTGGGAGTTTCAGTGTTTGTTCCAGCTAATGTCCTGCTTATCCATTTTTACAGAGAGACCCCAGCCTGCCTGATGGGGAAGGTCAGCCAGCTGGAGTCCATGGTGAAGGTGCTGCAGGAAGACTTGAAGAAGGTGAGTTATGGTAGAGCTCCTCCAATGGATGCAGTGGCTTTACATGCTGCACACCTCAGTCAAAGGAGAAGCTATGACTTACTGAACGCAAAGTAAAATTTAATTAAATTGTAATATGAACAACAAACACATCACTTTAGATTGACAGGATGTGACATATTGCTCACAAAGACTTTGTCACCACCAGGAGAAGGATGCCAAGGCATCGCTGCAGGCTCAGATCCAGAGCCTGAGAGAGGACAACCAGCGCCTCCTGGAGGAGTCCTACAGCGCCTCAGCCAAGCTCAAGAAGTTCACAGAGTGGGTCTTTAACACCATCGACATGAACTGATGCACACAGCCACCGACTGCTCTGCTTTAGGAGTTTGACCACTACTCAGACTGATCTGAAACTTGGTTGTTCAGTATTGCACATACAACGGAATTAAAAACCCCCAACATGAACTGCTTCTCTTGGGCTTTTACAAACCAGTGCCAACATGGACTCAGATGTCATCCTTCCTCAGCCTCGTGAATCTGTGGTATAGTCACTATGAAAGACTCCATTATTTTTGGCAAAGAACAGGGGAATAGAAGAAAGAGAGCAGTGGTGCGACTGTCACTTTGATCAGCATGCTCTCCCTTCCTTTAAGTTTTACAAATATGCTTTGTTTCCAGTTTAATGGATTGATGGTATCCCTGCATGTCCGAGACAGCGAGATGTTGAAACTAACCTAAAGGGATTTTAAAGTTACTGTCCCCTTTTAGCTCCAGAGCTACCCTAATCACAAGTGAACAGACTTCCATTAAAAAGCTCCAATAGGATTTTAAAAAGTGTTTATCTCATGCAAGAGTTGAGGGAAAATTTCCTACGTTCCTCTGATAGAGGTCAATGCTTTCGAAGACTTCAGTGACAGTGTGTTTAATTAGTTGCTGTTTGCTTATTCTTCAATTTTCCCTATTCATTTAGCGATAACACTGATTATTTTTTCATTACTAACCAAAAGAAAAGAAGCTATATGAGACGATGGGAGATGTGGTCCCCTGTAAGATGTAATGCTTTTCCAGTAGCAGTAGACACAGACAGAGAGACTCTTTGCGTAGCACATAACTGTAAACACTGTAAGGTCAAGTGCCTGTCTGTACTGCCTATGTAATAAGATTGTACAAGTCACTCAGTGGGTTGAAAGCAAGTCAAACTTGTGTAGGACTACTGGTCACAAGCTGATGAAAAGAATATATATTGTAAAAAAAACACACAACAATATGGGTGCCATAAAGATAGAGATTGACAGTTCAGTGTCACTTATTCAGATTATTGTAAATATATGATGTTAACATTTATTTTCTCACCTCTGCCCTGAATATGATATGTATGCAAAGAGTATTTATGACAAAGATGATGGCCAAGAAAAGCAGCCATATGCAGTTAGAGATCTGCATGTACTTATTATGATCAGTCTCCTATATGAGAGAATATATTATATCCTTTAAATCAGGAGAATGCTCACTTTTGATCCAAAATACTGAATCTTATCACGTGTTTTTCAAAGACATCAGTGTCTCTCCAGCCTCGCCTGCTGCAGTGGATCGACTGACAGTGCCACCCTGTGTTGACAACATGTAAAATGCTACATGGAACAATCCCCCTCCTCCGGCCATAGCATGCTAAAAGGCCTCAATCAGATCCGTGATTCTCTCGGTAGATTAAATCGGTACTGTTCCACATATGATTACATAGTAAGATAATGTGTATATCCTGAAATTTCAGCTGCAGAGTTTTCTGCAGCCTGTAAATCTGCTTGTAAGCCCGACCTGAAATGAAAGTCCTTATTTAAGCCTCATAACTGTTTCCTTTTGTACTCAGATACTGTGCAACTGTATATATGGAGAATTTGATATTCATCAGAATTTGCACCTTCCTTCTTCTTTTCTAAGATTATTTTTTGATGTATTTCTGCTTTATTGGCTAGAATATAGTGGGGAGTGACAGGACCGATAAGAAAGATAAAGAGGGGATAAGGCAGGACAGACCATGAGCCGGAGTCAGATGAATGAATCCCAGGCCCCTAGCACAGCAGACCGCCCCTGCACCTTCATTCTTAACATGTGTGACAGCATGTGATTCTGTTTCCATTGAGCTGTGATGTGTAAAAATGTTTATATCTATTAAAGATATTTTGTTGAATTACACTTGGTCTTGGTGTTTGCTGTGATGTTCCGTGGCAGATATGAATGTTTTTTAACAAGACAAAAAAACGGGATAAGTAATGGAACTGCAGGGGCCCTCTGAGGTGGCGTTAAGAATAAATAGATCCGTGTCAGTGGCCTGGCAGGAGGTGGCTGCCTGCTGCTGTATTGTGATTAACAGAGAAGTGCTGTTTTTCCACATAGGCATGATTACACATGGCAGGCGCCCTGACAGACACGAGTCTAGACCAGACAGATTGATTGATGAGGATAACCCGAGAGACGCCAGGGTGAGGATGTGGACAATTATGGATCCGAGATGTGACTGGAGTGTGTTGTCTGAGCATTGTTATGGTTACACTACTGCAATGTGGTTTCTGGATATTTGGTCAAATTAAACTAAAGGAGAGGCTCATGTTTCCTTCTGTCCGTCTTCAAATAGTACTCACGTGGCAGCATGTACATTTATATAGGTATTGATGGATAGAATTGTTCCTCCTGAGCGCACTCGCCATGAATAGATCTTTCTCATGTGATTCCAATGGAGGAGATATGGAGGGAATGTACAGTCCAAGTTCTGAGTAAAAATGCATGTAAGGTGAAGCTAATGTGAGGTTCCAGCAGTCTGAGATAGATCAGTCGTGTGGGTGTCTTCCAAAATTGTCTTTTCAGTGCAAAATTCCTTCTCCTGTTTCCACTGTTTCCTTGATGCTGAGCTCCAACAAGTAACGTGGCTTAGTTGGGCAGATATAAATTTTGACTTTATAATGGCACATGAAAAGTCTGGGGATCACCAAAATGTCTAGGGGCCTGGGATATCTGGAGCAAATTTCATGACAATCCATCCAGTAATTGATGAGATATTTCAGCTGAACAACACACAGACCAACATCCCTGGAGTCATACTGCTAGCATGGATAGAAGGAGGGAATTTCATATTAAAGAGACAGTCTTTGGAAGATACCAATGTGATTTGTTAACTGACTGCTGAAACCTCATTTAGCTTTAGCTGAACAGAACGCGGACGGTTAACTATCCCCCATCTCTCACAATGAAAATGCATCATAATGGGATCTCTGCACAGCCAGTATTGAGAGAAGGAACAATCAGTGATTTATATTGTGAACCTAACCTTTTCTTTAGCTAATACATAGACACCACACTCGCCTTCACTTCATATGCATGCAGGGTCTCTGTGGTGCCACGCATGTGGCCAGTAGTGTTGCTCTCTGGCAGTGGTGTGGCTGTGAACAGCCTGTTCAATAATTTAGCATTAATGCAGATTATAGCAGGGCTGGCCCCCTTAAAGCAGATTAGAGAAGTCCCTGTCTATCTGTCTGCGTGCCTGCCTGTCTGTCACCTTGTTAATGATGGCACTCCTTAATGCCAGAGCAGCTCATGGGACAGGGAGATATGCTGATCATGTGTGTGGTTTGTTGTCCTCAGAGGGATGGGTGGTTATGTCGTGTTGCTATATGGTAGATGTGTAGTTGTGATAGCAGAGCTGTTATAATGTGGGATGGGAGGGGGGATATAATATACAGGCCTGCTCTTTTCCTGCTGAAAACTATTAGAGAAATGTGTGGGGTAAGCACCGTGGGCCGACGAATATCGCACTCTATTAGGTGTGCCACTCATGTGGGTGTGTGACCTTGGTTTCCCTTGGTTACCACATTTACCAAGAACAGCAGTTTTGAGTTAAATTTTCAGACTTCACCTGCTTTCGCCAGAAACAAAATCCAAAACGCACTAAGCTTTTAATAATGAGAATTGGGCTTTTCATCTATTTTCACTTAATGAAATGTTCATTCGAGGTCTCTCCTGTGTGTGAAGAATATCTGAAGCAAATCAAATATTTTCAAAAACAATGACATGGGGGGCTTCACAGAGCCGGGACCCTTGCTTCCATAACAGCTGAAAGAGGGAAGAACACACAGCAAAGAGATGCAAGATCGCTCTTTGATAACTGGTGAACTGGTTCTGTCAACACAAACATCTGTATGTGTGTGGCTGTGTGTCTGTGTGTGTGTTCGCTCTCCATGCACGCATTCACAAATTGGCCATGCCATGTATTTCTGGAGTATCTTCCTCGGGGGCTTTTGGGATCTCATTTATTGCAGGAAAGAAGGTTCATTCGTTCGAGTTGCCATTTAAGCTTGAATGATTCCAGTGTTTCCTTTAAGAGAGAGGGAACGAGGAGAACATGCAAGAGCGAGTAGCTGGAGACAGAAGCAGAGTGCATGTTTGCCATCCTGCAGCACCAAAATGGAACTTATAGTAATGTGGGAAGATAAAAGCTTCAGAAGAGCAAATATAAGTAGTGGAAATGCGTCTAAGTTGGGATCATAGCCTTCTTAAGGAAACAAGCAATGAGCAGCCTCTCACGCTTAAGCTTTGAATGGTAAATGAAAAGCTTCGCTCGCTCAAAGAGTCTGGAATATATATTTATAGCCCGGCGTCTGCGTGCACTCAGTAACAGTAACTTGTTTTTGTATTAGCATTTCAATATCTTCCTAATGAAATGTTTCTCATTTTCAGCATCAGTGGGCGCTGCTGCAGTGTGCATCTCTCATCCATCTCTCACACACACACACACACACACACACACACACACACACACACACACACACACACACACACACACACACACACACACACACACACACACACACACACACACAAACACACTCTGCTTCACACACACACACACACACACACCCTCTCTCTGTGTCTTCCTCCTCCCTCTACTTTCCTTTATATTCTCTCTAATTCCTTCATCCCTCCCCCTTTTCCAACTTGATCTGCCCCTCTCTATTGCACAGCATCTCCCTCCCTCCCTCCCTCTCTCTCTCTCTCTCTCTCCCTCCCTCTCTCTCTCTCTCTCTCTCTCTCTCACACACACACTCACTCTTTCGCTCTCGCTCTGACTCGAGCACATGCAGACAGAGGGAGAGGGGGAATGAACGAGGTGCACACATGTGAGGATCTCCTGAACTGCCGGGGCAAGGCAGGACTGGTGAAGAGAGAAGAAGAGGAGGAGGAGGAGGAGGAATAGAGGAATACTGCAGTGACCAGCCAGCTTCTCTCTCTCTCTCTTTCTCTCTCTCTCTCCTTCTCGCTGCTTCACTGCTTTCATCACCCAGTCTTCTTCATCCCCTTCTCTCCCCCTCTGCCAATTATACCATGAACCTGCCTGCTGCTTGTTGCTAAGGGGGAAGCCAACCGGGGGAGCAGAGTGGACCAGGCATTATTTTGTTTCTAAGGTAATGAATGCTTCAGTAATGGCAACTGTCAGGTGTCACAGATGTTGCATGGCACTCGGCCGCTCGCCTGCTGAGACTGAACAGGGCTCTGGGACTCACACAGTCACAATGTGGTTCAGGGTGTATCTGGGGCACGGCTCATTCTGTGCATGTTTGTGTGTGAACTCCAGTTTATTCAGTTTGTTTCAGTTGACTGGGCGTCTGTTGGCTTGTTTATTTGAACCACTGCAGGGGGCTCTGCCCTGTGAATATGTGTGTGTGTGCAATGTCCTTTTGTATTTGTCTCCTCAGAAATTGGTGTTTACTGTGTGCTCGGATTTGAGGCTGTGCATGTGAGGGGACACACTTGTACGGCACGAGGGCATGCTGGTGCTCTCTGGTTGTCTCTCAGTGTCCATCCTCCATCACTTTGACACAAGCCTTCAATTAACATCTTGGATGGGCCCTCTGTGAGTTTGATTTGCATGCTTGAGCAGCTCAATTGAGAGGAAGTTGTTCTCTAGAATTACAGCTTCCTGTCCGCAGGGGACCTATTGGTGCACTGTTGTTTTCTTTAAGCAGGTGCTATGCAATCCATACTGCCTTGTCTTTCCATACGGCCCTTGAGGCGGATGCAAAGATTAGCTGTCTAATGTGCTCAGACTCTAAAAAGAGCACAGACACGTTAGCCAATGGGGAGTGCTGCACTCCGCACTTCTGGTGGCAATAACAAACAATAAGGCGAGAGCGGATGATTACTTATTCACTCATGCGCATCACCGTGCTCCATGGTGTAATAGATTAAAGTGTTCAACTACAGTGACAAAGCCACCTTACATGTCTGCTCTGTGCAAGCCGGTGACACGCTGAATCTGAACTATTTCTATTTATCTCTCTCTCCACCACAGCCGTTATTTACAGTTGCTCAAACTTGTTACATTGCACAGTGAAAAATTATATAATTCATCTAGTACAAATCCCTTGCCAGCGGCTGCCCCTTGGCAAGATGCAGTGTTACTAATTCAGTTAATGTATGAAGGTTTCATATTGTGCCTGCTCATGTGACAGTCTGTATCCTCTGTGCTTTCTTCCCTCTAAAGCTCATCATAGTTCTTTTCAAACACAAATAGCTGCTACAGTGAAAAGTGAGGCCCGGTGAGCCATTTGATTATTTTCTTCCCTGGCAGCTTTATCCTCTCACACTTTGTGTTTTATAAGTACCAAAAATCACGAATGTGTTGAACTGTGTAATCCACCCCCTCACCCCTCTTTCCTCCACACGATTAAAGGACTAACAAATGGTTTAACCCATTTAATACACACGGGAGCCTTCAGTGGCAAAGGGTAGATGGGGCGACAGAGGCTCGCTGAAGCCCAGTCGTCAGCGCGGGTTATGGAAATCCTTAGTTAAGCAGAATTAATTCTCCTGACGGAGTGAAAGGGAGGGAGGGAGAGTGGAGACAGCCTACAGTAAGCCATGGGGACTGTGTAGAAGTTGTAAATAAATCCCTTGACAGCAGCTCTCAAAGAATGAAGCTTGGGGCGTGTTAATGTGGGGAGCGCAGGCAGATCAGAGGTAACCATCATATGATTGCTACCAATGGAGTCATTGCTAACTAACACTTAGCATAAAAACAACAAACATGGAGGCTGATACTGACCACAGTTAAACTCCCACACCTCAGTGAGGGTGCATTCATTATGCACATCAGTTTCTTATGAAGAAAGATGACTCATCAACCTCACAGCCAAGCTGGCTATAGACACACATGCTGTGTACTTGCTGCCATCCTGACCCACCTGAGCTGACGTGCTAGACTGAAGTGTTTTCTGTCAGAAGCAACGCTTAATCGACACCACCCGACATGTTCAGTGTGTTCACTTGAACTGATTTTTAATTGGATGTTAGCTAATGCTTTTGATTATGTAAAAAGTGTGTATTGTTGTAAGGGTTTTTTTTTTTTTTTTTTTTTGAACTGTTAATGTGCGGGATTGCGTTTGGACTACAGCAATATTGAGCGGCATAACTTTTTTTTTTTAATTCTTATTATTTTTATTCATCCATTAGGTATTTCAGTCATTTCGCCATTACATTTAGTGAAGTATTCAAGTGTATCATCGACTCCAACTATTTATCCAGCTAAGTTTAGCTATGTCAAGTAGGTACAGTATGCACTGTATTTATCCTTTACTTTTGCCCAACTATTTCAGCTGTTTGGCCTTTTCCAGTTATTTCAACATCCATTACTTTTAGCTAACGCTATCTGTTTGAACTGCTTATCCATTACATTTAGCTGACTATTTCACCTATCCACTGTTTAGCCCTCTCAGCTCATATTTGCTCATTTTCACACTCGGTTACAGGTGTTCAGGTGTTACAGCTAACTTCAAATGTGCATATATTTTTTTAAAATTAAAATTCTAATCAGTATTTTTTCAAATTAGTTGAGCTTCTCCACAATCTTTCATGTAATAGCTGCAGAAGTACCCCTCAAGTACACCTGGTTGTGAATCACTGCGGCACTGCATGCCCATGATTTGACTTTGTAGCTTTGTTAATATTCATCTTACATCAGCCTACCTGAGCTCTCATATCTGTCCCGACTGTGACAGGCGTCTCCCTTTCGAGACAGCAGCATGCATTTTGGCAGCTGAATGTCACGACGATAAAGGTTGGAGGAATGTTGGTTCCCGGGGGAAACAGAAATGCAGACTGATGTTTATCAAATCGTCATTTTGTGTTCTTCCACCGTCCAGCGATGTTTGGTGCTGCGTTCATGTGGTTTGTCTGTTTCTTATGACAGGTCTGAGTGAAAATGGCAGAGGGGTCCAGAGACCAGGGAGGCGTGGGCACCACCGATCCGGAGGAGGACTCCCCAAATATGATCGTCTACAGGAAGGTAAGGCTGAGTCTATGTGTGTGCTACAGAAAGTAGCCTATATGAAGGGAGAAACATTCGCTGAGAGCCAATGACCCATAGACAAGCTCCTGACAGCCCACTGGTCCGTATCAGTGTGTATCTACCACACGCTGGCTTCACTGTCAAACTCAGGTGTCAGGAAAGTGTCTCTTTCAGCCATCTTGAAACTATCTTCAAGACCTTCTTCCTACCATGGTACCGTCACTACTCTGGGAAACTTCAGCCCTCCAGTGTTTTAATAAGCTCTCAGTCCCATCAATGAGGGTTTGGCAATAAGAGGTCCTTTTCGTGTCAAGGGTAATTAAATCATCCCCATGGTGCCTCACTTTCAAAAGCTGCTGCTTGATTGGAGAGGGTGAGCAGTATTGGTGGCTAATTACGTGAATGTTCGGCTGGGAGGAAGTAGCTGATACTCCAGTGCCGGGATTGGAAACAGCCTATGAGGGGGTGGTTATTCCTTCTCAACCAACGAATTGCTTGTTATTTCTCTGCCGGTGCTGTGACAGCCCACTGAAAAAAAAAGCTTCTTTTGATCAGACTTAAACCACAGGATCCACTTCTACCACCGAGTCTGCTGTCTTGATCGGGGAAAAGTGAGCTATAAGCAGGATGGAGTTGACAGATCCCGTCCCACTGCCCCAAATCTGTTGTTTCATCTGCTCCTAATGACAGTCCATTTATAAATCGAGGTAAACAGATTAGTGGAAGGATGGGCAAGACAGGATGTGAAATAATTGTTGACAGCGGCTGCTTCAGTGGTAAAATTTCTCTTTTAGGCCCGTTGTTCACTGCTGTGTGTCACTGTGGAGTTTAGGGCTTGTGACAACTGGAAGAATTTCCTAAAAACCTCCATCTTTGTAATAAACACCTCTAGTCTGCAGCCCACCCGGAAAAACTGTCAGGGATCTCCTTTGTACTCAGAAGCCTGATTTCTCACGATACTTCTGATAATGATGCTACTAGGATTGTGTGCAATGAGCAGAGCGTCACACGTCAGCAGTTGGCAGCTTAAGGGGGTAGTGGAAGTGCATTGCCAGCAACAAATGACTTGTGTACTGTAAATACTCTGTTAGCGTAGCGGTGGGAATTTCCAGTTCAAGTCCCTGCCAGGAATCCAGGTATGGCGATCAATAATCAAATCAGAGCTATGAGACAAATGTCTGAGACAGGTGTCACGTAGCTATCAAAAATATTTGTGTACTACATGTGTCTGTTTTCTGCATGCTAATGCATTCATTGTTTATTCAGTATTGTCTTTATCCTCCGTGTATTCGAAGAAGCCGTCACGCTGCACATACTGTAGTTGCATGTAACACTGGGTATCTTCATGGATTTCACAGCAGAGCTTCATTATGTAATGCTACACATGCCTGGAGGCAACGCATTTAAGAGGCTAGTTTTTGCTTGTCAGGATGCTGCCTGAGGGAATATTCATCATTTCATGTTTTAGTCATACACAGTGACAACAGACAGATGATTCTGAGAGTGACAGGATTTTTCCGCCCTTCCTGCTTTGAAAATGTGATTTTGGATTTGAGGCTTTTGAGGACGAAAGCTGAGGAATATTAATAATTTGAAGACCGGAAATGTGTCTCACTGTGTATCTTTATTTAAACTGACATAGTTTCGTATTTTCTTATATTTCAGCTCACTGCCAGTCACTAACCAAAGATGTCAAAAAGGCCAAACGATAGAGAGGTGCTGGGTCTTTGAGGGCAGAGCGCCCATGGCCTCTGGACTCAGTGGGTGGGCAGCCTCGCGCAGTGTGAAGGCGCTGCTTGCAGAGAGGCAGATGGCCACCAATATGCTCAGTCGCCTGGGAAAACACTGGCAGCTTCATCCCAAAGGCCTGAGCCTCTGTCAACTGGAAGACATCAGTATCTTACTGCCAGGAGCAAAGGCTATAGTCCTAGGCGAGAGATAAAAATATTTCAAAATGTGGGCAGCACCTTTGTGAAATGTATAGGTGGTAAGGGTTAAGATACCTTTATATTGCCATATCTGCTGCACAACGATTAAGTAAACTGTGTAGGCAGTTAGACAAAGGTGAATGTGATGTATTTAGCCATTACAGAGAGGCTGAGTGCTCAGGAGGGGAGGAGGCTGTCTCTGGCCATGCAGTGTAGGTGCTGCAGTGCTATCCTGCTCTGTCTCTATCCTCCCACGGAAAAGAGGAAGTGAAGCAAAACAATCCAATATCTGCAGGACGCCTTATTGCCTCAAAAAACTTGTGGAGGAAATTTGTCCAAACAGAAGTAGACACATACCGTACGTGCTCATGCACACTGGAACTCATGAACGAGCCTCACGCTGCTTTGATGCACACCGCTCGTTCCGGCGGTTGTGTTTTTCCTCGCTATCTTTGCCATGCTTAGCAGATAGGGTGCGATAGCTAGATGAGTAGAACTGGCACAGGAGACACACAAAAAAGAAACTCAAACCATGATGAGAAGCACTACTGTGTTGGGAAACGCAATTAAGCTGAGCAGAGAAGCCACTTTACTGCTCTGATGGGGTAAAGCTCACAAACTATTAATAGCTTACATCTCTCATCCCTGTGTGTGCATGTGTGTGTGTGTGTGTGTGTGTGTGTGTGTGTGTGTGTGTGTGTGTGTGTGTGTGTGTGTGTGTTCCCCTTTTCCCCCTCTGTGACTTGGGGGCCAGGACTGTTGCTCTAACAGCTTCTTGGTTTTTGACACACAGTTAATTGTTGCCAAAGGACTTAAAGCAGTCCTGACCGACCCAGGGAGAGTTCAGTTCCTCTGCATCCCCCCTTCCTTTTATTCAGGTCATTAAATGTTTGATTGGATAATTCTTGGCAGTCAAATTGCACCTGAAGGCGGGTATTACAGCAATAGTATGTGTGGTACTATCACACACAACTTTGATCCAGATGAGTTTTAGGAGCCATTAGTGGGTAAATATTAGTAATGAGCCATGCCGGGAAGTTCAAAGGCACTGCTTGGTGCCAGTGGCCTTTGGGTGTGTGTAAGCTTTAATAGTCTATTCACAGAGAGTACAGATTGGTTGACAATTGCAACTGTGTTATTTTCTTGCTCAATACACTCCAAGACTTTCTCCACTGGTGAGTGGATGAGGAAAAGTGCAGTGCTCTGAAAGCGCCATCTGTAGGACAAATCAGTAGAGATCGCTTCTTAGCCACGCTAACGGCACAGATTTTGAGATGGAAACGTTGGTCCAACTCTTCAGTCCAGACTGAAATGTGAGTATTGGATGGATCAGGATGAAATTTTGTATAGATATTCACGGCCGTCGACATTGCCGGTCTGTCTGCGGCTGAGGATCATCTTGACATTTCAGCTGATATGTCCTGTTTGGGTTGCTCTAAGGCGGGCTTTGTTGGCGGTCTCCCACTGTTAGCATGTGTTAGAGAAAAATTAAGAAGCTTTCTGTTGGACATGCTTCTCTATCTTTCTCTCCCATTTGGTATTTTCTTATCAAATCTGCTCACTTGGGTTAGAATAAGAAGACAGATTTGGCCATCACATTGATGGCAGCAGCGGCAGGTTTTCTACAGGCTGCTGTAAGCGTTTTACACACTCATGGACAGTTTGGTATTTGGACAGGAGGAGCTGGGGATCAGTAACCCACCCTACCTCCTGAGCCACAGTCATGCCTCTGTGAAGTCAATTTTTAGCCAGCTGGACGGTTATACTGAGCTCCAAATGCAGAAGCAGACCTGGTGAAAAATTTTTGGATTATGACTAAGTATCTGTAAAACTAAAATTTATTTTTAGCGCTAATTAGCAAATGGCAGCATGCTAAACTAAGTTGGCTGTGTAAAATGTTACCTTCTCAACAATAATATTTTTAACACTGTCACAGGCTAAGTTGACTATCACATCACAAAGCTGCTTGCATTGCCGAAGTCTTGCGACTTTTTACAACCTTTCCCTTTCCTCTTTCTCCCCTGTCATTTCCTTTTCTCAGCATTCCTCCTGCTTCTTGCTAATTAATAATTGAAGCTCATTTCAAGCATTCCATCTTTGGAAAAATATCTGGTCCTCTGAGACGTCATATTTCCCCATTCATTTATTCATATCCAGCACATTTTTTTTATCATCATCACTTGGTATTTTTATCCATGCAGCCTATGTAGTTCTAAGTGTGATGGGGGAGAAAAACAAAGGAGGAAAAAATGTATTTTAATTCCTTAACAACATAATTCAGGTTCAAGTCAGGTGGACAGATCTTTGAATTTGCAATAACTGCAATTTGCTGGAGCAGGAGCTATATAGTGACTAATACAAGTTATCCCATATTTGTCAAGGTGTCAGACTGAGTAGATGTTTAAATTTATTCCTTTAAATAAATGTCTGTTAGGTCACTATGGCCCAGTGAGGTAACACAATGGTGATTGAGCCTATGGCCCACTATCAAAGTACTGAAATATTCATATATTTGTAGTATAACGAACTGGCTTTTGGTCTCACCATTTCCGGGAAAAATGCAGTATTAAGTTAATGCTAATGCAAACTGAACATTTCCTGTTGCTGCAGCTTCATATTAAAAGCATTTAACTGGCGAAACATGAGTTGACCTTTATATGAAGCAGTCAGAGGAAATGCGTGGAAAATGTGTTTGTCAGTGAGCCTTGTCCGCAGACTGAGCTCTGTGCAGCATCAAATCAGACCACGGTTGCCCACAGAATGATGGAGAAAAGCCAATTGCTGTCTGACTTTTTCGTTAATACGACAAGAGTTTGTTTTGTGACCTGTGTTTGCTGTTAAGACTAGTGACTACAGGTGCCCCCAAACCAACGATGATTGAAATCTTCAAAATTGTCCTTTTTCATGTAACATCCTGAGTGATGGGAGAGGTGATAATTCTCAAGTCAGTGCCAACCTTAATCTCCCACACCGTCCACATCAGTGAATGGGTTTAGGATGATTGAGAGACAGGACACAGAGGAAGTTCACTCCACTCCTGCAGTGCGGATGACATGGAGATGCTGGAGATTTGTGTAACATTACGGCAATAGCACAAAAGGAGAGATGTTGAATCTCCTTCAAGGAGTAGATGAAATTACTGTAAATAGCAGCTTCCCACATCGTCCATTCACCTACCACAGCAGGGAGTGACAGCTGGTTGGGCTGAGAGCACTGAATCTCTCTAGTAATGCTGGTCAGAAGGAAGCTTGCCTGCACGTCTTTCTGCTGCCACCCATGAGTCACACTCTCTTCTCTCTCTGAAGTGCTTCTGGGGCCCATGGAGGCTATATCTCTCCTCTTTTAAGACAAACCTCCATCCGAGGTGTCTATGGGCCACTACTCGCTGTTCCTGTGTGCACTTAAGATATCACAGTTCAGCCGAAAGCTCTGAATATCACCTCTGCAGCTGCAGGGGTGAGTTCTTATCATGTATGACCATTTTATCACCATCTCCACTTGTCTGGGAGCTTTTATCTGACATGTCAGTTTGGGCTCAACTATGAGGGTCGCGCCGAAGCCTGCGTGCCTGTATGCTAAGTGCCAGTGTGGGTTGCTTTCCAAGTTGGGTCAATAAGATAAAACAACAGGAACAGTGTAAAGCTCCATCTCTTATATAACCAGCTCCTGTGTGCTGGCCTGCCTCGTCTTTCCAGTTAAGCAGAAGGACGGACACATGAAAATCCTGGAAGTCCGCTGAAAAACAAATCATAATTGGATCATGATTCACAGTGTTTTGGCAGCGTGCGCACAGTGTTGACAGGATTGTTCACCTCATCCATAGAGAATCACTGTGACTGAAAAAAAAGGCTTTTCTCCAGTGAGGAAAGTCCATCCTGTGCCAGTGCCTCTCCTGGTCTCTCTCCCTGACAGTGGGCTCTTAAAGGAACACATCCAATAATGCAGCCAGTGTTTGTGTGCTTCATGTTGGTGCTGAAGCATAATGCTTGCATACGCATGCATAGAGTGATGTTAATAGGGAGCTTGGTGGGGAGTAGTCTGGCATCACCGTGTCCCACTTCTAAATGCCCTCCAAACCCCCCCTGAGCCTCCCACTTATTGCAGGCCGCTTGGAAACGCACTAGAGATGTAGTACGCCTTAAATACCTCCTACTGTACTCTGAATAACCTCGGCATCTCTGGAGAACACTGAGGGAGCTCACTGCACTCCTACAGAGTGGATCGTATGAAAATACTAGAAATATGCGTGAAATTACAATAAATGACTTGGAGAGGATTTCCACATTGGATAAAATTACCTTTAACTGTCTTGGGGTTGATGTGTAATAGCATCAGGAAGAAACTGATGCTCAGTTAAACTGTTGCTGCTAAAGAATGATTTCTTGTGTCATCATGTACGGTAAATGCTAATGCCTTATTGGAACTGGCTCTGACATTAGTGTGTTAAAAGCTGCTGGTCCACAGTGCCTTGGGGTGACATTTTGACAAGTTTGACAGCAGTGACTCGCCGGGCAAACCGGAGCCCTGCAGTAGTGCTGACAAACTGAATTAGAAAAAAATGGGATGTGAAAAGAGAACAAGCTGTTACAGTCTCACATGGTTTTGTCACATATTTTAAAAAACAAATGCATTCACAGTAACAATGACAATACTTACCAACACTGCATTAAATATAAAAGAAGAGTTAAGAAATTCAAAGAGATTAAAGCAATGATAGCAGGAAATATTAAGCAAAAGTCCAAAGAAGAGAGTAATGAGTTAAAAGTCGCCACAAAGGTACGAAGAACTGAGGGGAACAGCAATGTCAGGTAATAATTTATCCCTATGAGTGACCCATGTAAATAAAAAACATTGATTATAGCTGCTTCAGGACCGCAGGACCATTAATAACTGCTATTAGTGCTCAAAATCAGAGCCCTGTATGTCAAAGGTGTATGCCATTTGTGCATCTTCAGCCCCTTCCTAATACATGCCTTTCATAATGCGAAATAACACTTACAGAAGGTTTAGTTTGTAATTGTATGAAGCTTTTCTGTCCTCTGTTTTTATGACCGGTGTTGCGTCATTAAGCCAGAGAGATGGATTAACTTTGTGAACTCATCTACTTTTCAAGGGTGCAGTAACATCGAAGGCTGATGAGCATAGGTCATTAAAGTGGCTAACCAAATCATTTGTGTGCTCAGTCCATGAGCAGAATGAGAGGTACGCCTGCTTTTACTCAATTTGACTGATGAAAATGTAATAGTTGACTGAGCATTAAGGATGCAGGACAGATGGTCCATTTGTCCTGCAAAATAACAACTTCAAAGAAACATTAAAAGGCAATACTCATATGATCAGAGGCCGTCAGTGTGGAGTTTCCACTCTCATAAAAGTTCCTGACCTTGGTGGATAAATCAAATGCAATCTGTAAACTCGGCATTTAATGTTGAGCGGTAGAAACACTTTCTTTCAGATGCTCTGACTTCGCCTCTGGAATCTCACTGCTGCTTGGCTCTTTTACAACTTTATTTTCCTCACACTTCAATTTCAGCTGCAACTTTAAATGCGACTTATTCAGACCTCTGGGGATCTCGTCTAGAAATGCTCCTTGCCTCCCCTTGTCCCATTTTCACTCTGACTACACTGCTAATCAAAGAAAAGGAGTATTTTGTCACTGCTGACAATGTTTTCTTTTTTTTGTTTGACAGTGATACATTTTATCTTTGAATCGGCTGACCGGTCGTTGATGAGAATGTCCTCAATGTGCTGAAGAGAGCTGATGAAGAAAAATCACAAAATATTTCAGATCTTAATCTTCGCACGCCTCATTACGCGACTCCATCTCTGCTCACAAACTAAAAGACATTCTCAGAGAATGAAAGACATCAAAAGAATCTAGCTTCACTCGAGCATACATGACAATGACATTAATTACCTATGGCAAAGACAAAGAGCATAAACCAGCAGAGTACAGCTTGTCACACAGTGAGACTGTAAGTGAAATATGCTGATCCACCACACTTTGAACAACCTTACAAATGCACGGTAATTGGAGCACCATCTGCCAACACCCCCATTTGCATTGTTTACAGACACATCTGATAGGTTGATGGATAGAAATGATTTCCCCTGAAAATAGAAGGTCTGACTCAGATGAGACGCACAGAGTGTCATCTGTGCACTGTTGAGCCACAGGTAATGATGGAGTGTCTGTTGCTGGAGTGCTGTGACTCGCTGTAATTGTCTCTGGGTTGAGGCTGAAGCGGGGATGAGTCATTCAGGCCCCAAATGTTAATCACCATGGCCAGCTCGTCTGACTAAACAGCCCTCGGAGATGAGACCAGACCGTTTGGTCTCACTCCAGAGCATGGACCAAACCACATCCCCAACAGTGCAGTTCAGACGACCCTGGCTCTGTAACTTTGCCCCCTTGGGATTTCTCAGTGAAGTTGTACACTGTCACTACAACTCCCCAGCATTTAAAAATTAATTGGACAAATGACTGAAATGTCCTTGTGTGTTTTCCTGGTTCAGTCACAGCCGCAGTCATAAAGGTCCAAACAGCCCATTTGTCAAAAGTGACAGCGTTATCCTCTGGAACGCAGGGAGACTTCTAACTGAATTTGTGACGTTAGCCAGGCTATACTGACTGACATTATGTGAGTGCGTTAGATAATCAGTGGCAGATTTTCTTCTTTTTTTCCCCTCCTCAGCTTGAACATAATAGAAATGTCCTTGTGGGAGACCTTGCCGTGTGCTGACTCCTATTTCCACTCCAATTGTTCCGTCAATAACTCATATGGCAGAGGCCAAATCCATAACAAAGCCGTGATTTCTTCCATCAGACTGAATGGAAGAAAAATGCAGAATGTTTGAGTTTGGCTTGGTTGGAGGTTGAACCTGCTCATTTTGGTCTCAGGGCTTTCTATTAGCGCCATCAGTCATTTCCATTGGGTTTTGTTTTGTTTCAATACAGTAGGTTCAGATTTCACGTACACATAAGCAAATTCTCTCAACCGAGTATCGTATATCGTCTACCGGAGTGAGAAACCTTTATTAATCCCAGCTTCCTTCTCAGCTACTTACACGTGTCAGGCAACATGAGCCTAATTTACTTAGACACTTCAATACATCCAGCTTTGAATTTGACACCACTGCAATTGCTTTAAATGGGAATTGGTCTTCATTAACAGAAAAGACAGTAGGAAGGGAGTGCCGAAGCTTTTAAGCTTAATAATCATTGATTGATCGGGCTCAGGCCAGATAGAGAGGCAGTGACGATGCTGCAATAGGGTGGTAACACGAGAAGAGGCTAATGTGATTATTCCCACGCTTTGGAGGCACAGCTGGCAGCAAGGAGCAAATGCACATTCATGAACATATGACTTTTTTTCACAGTAAGGGTTCTGGGTTTGAGTAATGCGTCTATCCCTGAATCAGGAGTTTCATACTCATTTTTCAATACGCCTTATCAACCAATGTGATACAGTATGTATGTTCCAGCCTATGTTAGTCTTGGGTTTTACATAAAGTAAAGCTCTGTAACCATGTCACAGTTCCAAAAAATAAAATGAGTTGGTAAAATCCTGGTGCACCACAGAGTTTCTCTCCTGCCGGGTTGCTGACAGCTCTGTCAGCCGAGGGGTCAGTCACAGCAGACAGCAGTAGAGGAGGTTGCGCAGCGTTGGGTTCAAAAGTAGTTCAGCCAACTTCACTGACACTCAACCCCAGAGATGAGTGTCAGACCAGCCAATTCCTGCCCTGCCTTGCACTATCTGCTGTCACACTGCCCTCCGTTTCCATTACCATTGTCTACTTCCATCACAGTTAGTTTTGCAGTTCTGTCACATTAGCCTTGTTTCAACTGCATGGTATGGTTCAGCTTGACTCAGCTCAATTCACTAACTGCAAGATATCAAAAGGAAGAGAGGCAGAGATACATTACTTGTTAGATGACTTTTCATTACTCAGCCTAGATTCGCCAAAGGCGCCTTCCTTAGAGCACTTTTCGTGTATACACCAGAGTGCAACACCGTGAATGCCTTCAGGGAGAGACAGTCCAAAAATATGCAACATTATCCACATTTGTGTGAAGTGCCTCAAGACTGCAAAGACATGCAGAAGACAGAGATCAGGGAGGCAGTGGGATCCAGCTTTTGTCTCTGCCTTCATGTCAGGCCATCCAGTAGATTTTTGCCTTTAGACATGATTGAACAACACGTCATACAAACTTCTTTGTTCAAAGTATACTTTGAGGCCTTTAGTGGCTAACCTGCAAGCTGAGAAGATGTCACATGAAAATGAGACAACTTACGAGTTACTGGTAGGTTTCTTCTCTTTTGGCCCCCAACCTGCAGCCCGTGTGCCAAGCTAGCATGTTCTGGACCATCCCTTCACTGAGATGAAACTGATATCAACCCTCCATTTTAACTTAAAGTCCGACAGCAAATAAGTGGAAACAAAACATTACTGGTATCATCAGTAATGTTTAAAACATAGTACTGCAAATTGATCACTGTAACTTGCTACTCAGTAATGTGTAACTGCGGACCTTTCTCACTCCCAGCTCATCAAAAATCGATATTTATGCCCCTCGAAAGACACTTTTTAGTGTCTGTATGAACCGCACCGGGCTTGCAACTAATTCTAACGTTAACCCATTAGTGTTTAGATGCTCAGAACAAGGTGACGTAGTATAAAGAGCAAAAAAAGTCTATGTGTGGAGGAGGTTGGGTTGGGTGGATGGGTAAAACACAGGGCTTTGACCCAGGACACTGTACGTAATGTAACATATGTAATGTACTTAATGGTGATCTTTTCCTAAACCTAACAAAGTATTTCGCAGCATTAATCATGTGTTGGAAAGGCTTCCCGGCAGGTGTCTCACACACCAAAGGGAGATACAGTACATTCTCACAGATGGCCATCCTATTAAACTGTCTGTCTGTGCCAACGTCACACTGACAGATTTTGGGGTCACCCTGCAATAAGCTTAATCCTCGCTGTTAGCCAAACTATGATCTTCTTGAGCTAAAGTATGACATTCAGCCTCAAAAAATGCATTTGCTGCATGTCTGGTAGAAGTCACTTTGTTAACGATATTTATTGATAAAAATCAACTTTTTGCATGTCAGGATCCATTAATTATGAATGCGCTTGCATTATAAGAAAGAGGGTGCATTAGCAGAATCAATGTCCAAGGATGTGCAGAGTTTCAGTGTCCTGCCTTTCAAAAACTTGCAACTTTCACTGCTGTAGTGAGACAGTGATTTTTCAGAATCCAATACTTTCTTTCAGTTCTTCTTTCAGTGTAATATCTTATTCATAGGTGATGATAGGAATATCAAAAGCCCTGGTCAGAGAAGTGCCTTTATGGAGGAAATAACTAGACAATTCTGATGTGCAAAGTCCTGGAGGTGTGGCTAAGTAAATCACCTTCACAAACCCTTGTTAAATTACAGCCAGCTGTCACACAGAGATAGCATACAGCCGGGGATGAAAACAGAAAAGGACACTTCACTTCACTTTGAAATATGTTGAGAGGATATTAGATCACAAAGCATGGCTAGTCCTTTTCTAGGAAGCTTATTCAATAACTCAAGGGGGTGTGATGGTTAGGTTGCATATTCTAGCTTTGCAGACGTAATAGATGGTTCATTTTTGGCTCCCCGGCGGTGAAAGAATGAAAGACTTACGAGCAAATTTGGTTGCTGTCTTGCAATGCATTAGCAAGCACTGAAGGTTGTCTGTTGACATTATGGATAATCAATCAGCAGTGAGTAAGGATTTGATGTCATAAAACGCTTACTGTAGTGCTCATGTTTCCTTTCTATTGATTCTATCATTCAGTCAGTCAATCAGCCTTTAAGGTAACACAGCTCTGTAACGCACCCTATAATGAAACACATTTTTTCCCCCTGTGAAGCAGTTAAAGGAGATCACCCGACCACCTCGGGTGATCATTCGGATTTATTAAAAGACCTTTAGAGGATGATAATTGGTCGAGTGGCATGTGAGGGAAAGGATGACAGTGTGACAAAGGCCAGTGCAGCTGACACGTCCTCTGCAGGCCCCTGTCAGGAAGAGGAGTCATCCCCACAGGGCCTGAAGGCAGCAAGGCACATTACAGGTGTGCGGCGCTGCCAGCTGCCCCGTGGCACTGCGAGATGAGATTTCCGCTCCACATGTCAGGCCAGCTGCCTGAATTTCATTACCTGTACCTGTGAGTTGGAAGTAACAAGGCTTTATTGTGAGCGCTGGAAATCTGTCACCCAGCAAGAGAACAGAGTTGTTGTCATAGCACCTCACCAGACTTGAAATGATGTTGCGAAAAAATATCCTAACGCTGTTCGCTAGTACAGAGAACTGCTGGTGACTGTGGCGCTCGCTGTCTGACAGCGGGTTCTGCTTGTGTGAGGTTCTAAAGATCTGTGAGGGTCCAGAAGTGCATTTCCCCCCGTGCTCCACTGTGCCTCCTCTCTCTTTCGTAACAGCCCTTTTCACTTAGTCAAAGTCACTCCTTGCCCCAAAAAGTCTGTCAGCAGTCTCATACTCATGGTGGAGAACCAACACAGATAATAGGGATGTCAGGTCTGCAGTAACAGCAGTGTGTGAG
This sequence comes from Chaetodon trifascialis, assembly GCF_039877785.1. Classification (NCBI taxonomy): domain Eukaryota; kingdom Metazoa; phylum Chordata; class Actinopteri; order Chaetodontiformes; family Chaetodontidae; genus Chaetodon; species Chaetodon trifascialis. The sequence goes on from NC_092069.1 coordinate 12,889,963, forward strand.
TGGCTGTTGTATCACCTAGGAAAGTGGGGGAGGGGATGGAGCAGTGGAGCAATAAAACTCATCTTATACCAGTAGCCATGACAAGAAATCCATGCATCTTGAAAGGTCAAGGGCCTCTCTTACACTCTGATTCTTTGTGAGTATAGAGTGCACGAGGAACAGAGCTGAGCAACAGTATAATTTTGAGCTGATGTAGAAAATGTGCATGAGGATTGAAAAATACTGTCTCCCAGGAGAGAAGGAATCACGAGCAGATGGCATTATAGAATGATGAAACTTAAAAAAGAAATGCCATTCCTTTAAATCAGGACTTGGCTAAGATGGTGAGATGTGATGCATCGTTTGGCAGCAAAATCCCTCAACATGCGAACACATCACACCAAATCCATTCAACAGTTTACTAAGGACAGGCTAAAGCTGTGTGCGTTGTAATGCGTGGAGCAGAGCACAGATGGGAGAGGCTGTACCTCGCCACCACTTGTATTTTATTGTTACTAGAGGACCCATCTTGTCATCTCAAATAATCGCCTTGTGCCTACATGTCTTTAGTGGTCAGCCTATCAAATACTGTGCACAAATGCTTCAATAGAAGAACACATTGATTTGAGTGCAAGGGGAATAACTAGTTTTGACTAAGTATTGCAAGCTATTACAATATGAAATAGAATCTGGTGTAAATATTGAAAGAGACGAGTTAAGTTGTCGACTTCTGAAGCCCAAATCCATCATTGTGGCACTCCTGGCCTTCTTCAGAGATGAGTAAATGCTGCGATGGGAGAGTTTGTCTCCTGTGTGTCAGACATCAAGAACAGGCTTGTGGGCCCAGTGAGGGACGAGGCAGACCTGGGCTTGATGCCGCCTCCTCTCCTCTCTCTGTAACCCAATTACCACCAGGCCTTAAGGAATGGGACCGGCAGGAGTAGCGTGTCAGGGGATGATGCCAACATCAAAGACAGACAGATGGTCCTGAGGTTTTACCACCTCAAACCAATCTCCTGCAGATATTATTACATGATTAGCTGGTGCAGTGCCCCAGATAGGAAGCCGGAATGAAGACGTATCGATCGAGAAAGTGAAAAAGATTCTAACTGAACTTAAATTCACTATCACCTCTTTCAAACAGACAGCAACAGCTTCCATGAGGCACTGAGCTCCAAACTTGGCAGCAGCAGAGTGAATTGTGCCCAGTCTGAGGCCCCCCTCAGGGGCTCTAAACGGTGAGCATCCTCACCCGCATCCTCAAAATAGCGCAGCGTTATCCGCTGCCTCTCACCCGTCACTGTCACACCATTGTTGATTTCCTCTTTCACATTCTAGCAGCTTACCTCTGTCTTGCATAACAGTGAACACATTGTGACTTAGAGGCGAGACTCTCCTGTGACTGAGAGAAAGGCTGATAAATGATAGAAAACCCTCTCTGCGAAGAACTTTGAAACTGGCAATCAGGCAGTTTGCAGCAGATGCTTTTTGCCTGCCGCAATCTGTTCAGCGTTCTCCACACCGAGCTGTCGCATCCCACCTCTCCCCCTCTGTTGTTTTTTCATTACACCACATGCAAATAGTCTTCCTTTGCTTTTCTGCCCTAATCACAGACTACTGGCTGTAAGGACACTGAACTTTATTGGAAGCAGAACCTTTAGGTTCCAGTCCCACAGGCACTCAAAATGCAGGAGGTGTGAGAGGTGTTTGCAGTGAAAGTAACCTCCCTGCATGTAAATTGCTGTTAGTAAATGATCTCTAAGGTAAATCTAGCAGAGGAGTGAACTGCAGGTAATGTGATTCTCTCCCTCCAGAGCAAATGACCTTTTGTGGCTTGCTGTAGCTGCGGTTCATTTTTTATATATAATACAACCAGTGTGGTTATGATAAAACTGGCAGCAGAGTGAGACCAGCCTGTAAAAGCAGACAGGTGAACATGTGGCTGCTGATGCCCTTCATTTCAGACAGTGACTCTTTCAAAAGTAGCCCCTGTATCTGCACAGGGCACTTTGTTTTAGAGTGGACTATCTATTCAGAGGGGCAGCAGACTCATGTTTTCCCTGCACTCAAGCCCGTAGCAACCCGTGAAGTATCTAACAACAGACATTTACGAGAGGGGAGATGATCTTTTTCTGTCCTCCTTGAGTCTCATCAACAGAAAGGTGACCTGATGAGTCACTGCGGTTTGTGGGTAGGCTTGTACTCTCCAGAGTATAGCCTGTCTTCGCCTAGCAGCGTTTCCATCTGCACTTAACACACAAGAATTTTTCCAACTCAAAGGCTTTGATTTAAAATGTCTCCTTTTGATTTGGAGGCTCTTATTATTCCTCTTTAAAAAAACACACACACAGTCAGAAAGCACTGACAAGATTATCCCATCCATCCAAAGAGCTCAATCTGTAATTGTAATTTAGTCAAGCTGGCTTCCTGCCCGTGCTGGAGCCCAACTTGACAAACTTTTAATTGCTTAGCTCCTCTTGCCGCCATGTTGCCATGGAGACAGAGAATCTGAGCTGACACGCACACCCCTTCTGCCTCCAAAATCTCCACATCGCACTCACGTCAGTTACCATACGGGATCCTCGACTGGCCCAAACAAGTGACAAACGTCCTCATCAACACTCTCTGTCCCAGCATATGAGTCAAAGTGAGGAGTGGCTGCATGGTCGGACACTTCTGGATCTGAGCATGTTTCCCTGAGGAGCATCCAGCTTGGGTGGGCAATCAAGCAGCAGCTAATTAGACTCTTCTTAGAGTCTTGTACCTCTGGGCCTCTTTGTCAGGACAGGGTGTTTATTGTGGTGTGGCCACTTGAGCTAAAGAGACTGTTAATAGCTGGTATGTGATTAAATTACGAATGAATCCACAGGGCAACACCTGAACTGAGGGAAGAATGTGCCTGAAGATTGTGCCTGCTGGTTCACAGGAATAGATGCTGAAAGGTCTTCAGTGCTACATTGGATTGTTAAAGTGTAGCCTTGTGTAATTAAAACATAGTCATTCATAGGTCTTGTAACTTGTGCTTCTGTCCCGGAGCACAGAGTGGCGGCAGAACACCAATGGTGTTGGACGATTGGAGGAATATATCAGCTATCGGTGATTGGCCGAGTCCACCAGTTGTTTTTTTTGCTAGTTTAATGGTCTGTGTCCAAAGAACAAGTGAGAGTTGCTGCTCAGCCATAGACTCTTGTTCAGCAAGCTATCCCAGTAGCACAAAGAGGCCAGTGACAGGAGAGAGGCAGCGGGGGACACTGTGAGTGGAGCCAGAATATTTCCACATCTAGCACAGTGAATTAATGTTTTTACAGTGAAATAATGTGTATCCATGATCCTGTAGTTAAAACAATCTAGTTAATTAATTCAGTAGCAGTTAATAAAGCCTTCCAAACCCCACATAACCAACTTGATTATTACTTGGCAAAACTCAATATATACACACTGAAGCTGGCACGTAACCACACAAAAGTGGTTGGGGGAACATATCAGCAATTGCTGGATGTTGGGGTGATGGTGGCTGGTTAGACGTTAGGCAGCTCTACACACTACACCAATTACAATGGCTTCCTCTCAAGACTAAGCCCTCTGTCTGCACACCTGTCAACATCCAGCAAATGCAGATGTATCAGTGTGCAACATGTCATCTGTAGGTTTCCATTCATTTTAAATTATCACTTGATATGTTGTGCTAACTGTTGCATTTTACAAGATATTTACTTCAAACAGCCCATAATACCCAGAAATACCACATGTCCACCTCATGGTAAAACCAGAAGCTTCACACACCCAGGTAGCTCACCTTGTACAGCGCAGTATCCAGGCTGAGTCTGTACTGCAGTTTGATTCCAGCCCACGTCCTTTGCTGTGAGTCAACCTCTCCCTGTCGCCCTTCAGCTGTCACTATCAAATCCCCCATCCAAAAGATGGCTTCCCCCTTCCAAGTGTCTGTTTTAAACCATTCCCTGATATCCTTTGCGCTCACAGGGAGGTTCCCAAATTTAGACGACGCTATCTGACGGTGTTAATAATTACTGTCACATCTTCACACCTGCGTAACTCAGAACGCAGGTTGTTTGAACAAACCTGAAGAAGCCATTTAGCAGAACAGTCCGGAGATGTGCTCCAACGTACATTTAACCTTCAGCGGGATTTTCTCGAAATGATGTAATCCAGACCGCCCAGATGTGAGTGATTCATTTTTCTCCATGTTCAAACAATTAACTTTAGTGCATTCACAATCCGTTGCCGCTAATGATGACAGGGATTATGTATGAAAGGTATTGGCAAAAGGGAAAATGGCTTCACTGGAGTGTAAAAGGCATTTTTTTCAGCTGCAGGACCTGATGGGAAAACATTTGTTTATTGCAGCAAAAAAAAGCCTTTCCCTGCAGGGCATTCCTGTGTAGATAGCAATTTGGAAGAGAAATGGATCACTGAATATGTCTCTTTCAGAACCATTAGGATATAGTTGATGCCTCACTGCCATGCAATATTTGACGTAGCGGGATTTATTTATTTATTTATTTATTTTTTGTTTGGTCATGATGAGGATCGCCAAGAATTTTCAAGTAACTGTTTATGATTTTGGGCACATACTGCACACATGACAGTGCGTGGATATGTGTCAGAGTGTGATCTAGTGTGTGCAAATGTGATTCATTCACACGTCTCCAAAGCAGTATAAGTTCCCGACCATCGCACTTGGTTGGCTGGGCTTTTCCAGTCTGCTGTGTTGCTCCTTGTGCGGCTGTCAGTGTCTCTCCCCGGTGTGTCAGATTCAGCAGAGAAGCTCTCACAGCTCCCTCATCATGACTTGGCATGCTAAGAGAGTTGGACGGTGGTGGCAGTGGAAGGGGGAGACAGGGGAGAGAAGGCGGGGTTGGGAGGAGGTGGTAGTGGTGGTGGTGGTGGTGTGTGTGGGGGGGTTTCTCTCTCCAGCAGGCTTTATTCTCACCTCGTTCCCCAGGGCACCACACACCAGCTGGAACTCACTTAATTATGCACCCAGTATGCCGCAGAGGTCAAAATGGCACTCAAAAAAGTAGTGTGTGACAGGTTGTGTACTTTGGAGAAGTTAGTTCATAATACATCATCTAACAAGTTACAGGCTAGGATAGAATGTGTGTAATATACACAACAAAATACACCACAAAATATTAAAATATCAGAACTCAGAGTAAACAACAGGAAACAGTACACAGGAAACAGAAAGGAGGACTACAGGCCAACTGCCAAGAGTTGCTAGTGGTGTCCTACTAGCCCACAATTGTCTGGAAACATAAGCACTGCAAAAGACAACACTTCTGACAACACACACATGGGGAAGGCTACTGTTCTGTGAGCCAGCGGGGGCTCAGTGCAGCCGCAGTCGCTCACTGTGAAGGAACAGAGTTAAAATTTAAAGCCAGACAATGTTCCAACACCCTGCAGCAGTCAGCGATGCAAACAATGTACTAACAGAGAGTGTCCAGTGCTGTCGTGCTTTGAGGCAACGGGGGAATTAACAGTCTATAACACAGTTCATTTGATGGAGGGCAAAGCAAAACAGTTCATCTAGGCCTAAGATATTTAAGACAGCGACTGACTTTTTGCTTCTCCAAACAAAAAAAACATTAATGCATTAAATTCCAGATGTGGAGCATCGAGCGCTGCATCCAGCCAGACTTACTATCAGCAGCTTGAGGAGGTGGAGACTTTTTCACAAGCCTCTCTGAATGAACTACTTTGACTTTGAAGCTAATTCAAGACATTCAAATTTTTGCATCCTTTGTGTTTTGTCCCTGTGTGACTAATGTGGTCTTGGCCTGAGATGACGGAGCGAAGGAACTGCAGTTTAGAGACTTACAGTAAAGGATTCTGTGTGACACATGCACTCCTGGTTCAGGACTGCAATAACAATGGCCTCCATCATGTCTCATGTACACAAAGCAAATCTCATTATATTTAAAAAAAAAAAAAAAAAAAATCACACTTTTCTCTCCTTTTGTAGTTCGAAAACCTTGTCAATTTCCAGCTGCCCTGACCAGGCTCCAAACCTCAACGATCATGAATGGATCAAGTCATTCAACTGTGCTGAGGTCAGATGATGAATAATCACTTACTACTTTATTTCCATTTATTGTTGAAGGTTGCTGAGTTAAGATTTATTCATATTTTATCAGGCTGAAGAGGATTACAGCACAGGAACTGTTGAGAGTCCTTGTAAACAGCATTGATTATTCTAATAAATGGGAAATATTTTAAATATCACGATGGTATTTGAGAGGTATTTAAAATGAACTCTTAATAATCTGCGCTATTTTTTCCACTCCAGATTAAAATAAACAGAAGAAGAAGGGATCACAGGCTTTCTTTTGTCATATTAGGAATTTATGCCATGCTGCTGCCGCGTTAAGCAGTAAAATCCAGCCAGCTGCTTTCATTCCTAAAATCATTATGCATAATGTGATACAATCTAATGAATCCTAATACATGTTAAATATGGTTGTGTTTTTGTTGTTATATCCTTTTATTATTCAGTAGGTTCTTTGCACTGAAATCATTAGAGACTAGAAGCGAGCGTGTTGAGCACAGACCTCACGCAGGCCTCTCCAGGCTCATGATATGCAGATCTGCAAGTGCAGCCAGTAAGTAAGGGAACAACGTTAGTGTTAAATAAATGTTCATTTAAGTTCAGCAAATTGCATCTCATTTGTTAGTATTATTTTTATCAGATGTGAGGAAAATCCAACGAGATAGTGACATTTTGTATCGGTCATCTGCCGCCCTGCTGTCTAAATATCTGCGTCAGCCATTGAAAAACCCACAGCAGTTGACCGCCACTACCATCAGTTGGATTTTAAGATGCATGACATGTTATTCACCAGGGTCAAACGCTCCACCAAGTTTCAAGAGAATCATTTCAGTAATTTTCCCATAATCCTGTTGACAAACAAATAAAGAGGTAAAAAACAGTAAACACAGGTTTTTCTGCTGGAATGACAAGCTAATAAACGGCATATGAGTGCATTAAACCACAGATGAACCCTGGGATGCTCAAAACAGGACAAGTATTCCCACACCAGAAAAGGGGTCCTTGAGAAAATGACTCGGCAGAAAAAACTTTTCAAAGCCTCATGACTAGTTCATCTTCATCCAGCTCCCATGGACACGTCATAATTATCTGCAGGCCAGAAATTTATCTTTTTGCCCGTCACCTGGACATCCATCGCTTCTCCTCACAGACCCGAATGTCTTTCAACAGTGACAAGTGTGCCCGAGCCCGCTGATGACTGCTGAATCATTAATGGCGCTATTACCGCCTGATACATCTTTTAGCAGCAGCTGTCTCATTTCTGAAGACTGGGCCAGTTTTTAATAGCTTCATCTCTGGCCATTTCTGGAAAAAGGGCACGGTGTTTCAATTAGTAGGAGAAGTGAATGTTTCCATACTTAACAGTCTGCCTACCAGAGTTCAACATGTCACATTTACGCGATGGTTATTTATGTCACTCATGCTCTCATTTATTTCACTTCATTAAATCCAAATTACAAAACCATGTTACAGAAAGTCGTGACATCTTGTTTTAGACACTAGAGCGCACATTAATGTGGACTAAATGCTCTTTATTATCTGGTGAATTTAGCTGTTGCTATTGTTATACTTCACCTCCAGCTGCTCCCTCACATTCTCCCTACACCTTTACCCTCCTACATGTGCCACACGGTACGAGTGCCGCCCTCAGAGACATAAAAGATAAGGTGGACAAATGACAACACAAACACACCTCCACACAAACACACACAGCCATGCATCGGCACAAGTCTGCACACATGAGTGCAGCGAATGCAAACATACAGTGGCAAGACACACAAGTGTTCTCCTGATAATCATTTATAGAGCTCGGTGGTGAGGGGCAAAGTGCTGTTATCACATGCTAGCAGCAATTTTCATCTCTCAAAGACCCTCCACACCAAGCTGCAAACACCATTAGCTTGTACATCCAGGAGATATGATGTGCACTTTCTGCAGCTGTGCCAAGCACTTCTTGTCTGCTGTCATCCTATGGGGAGATAATGAGTTCTTCTTTCTATACTGCTGTACCCAGTCCAGGGTCCATTATTATATGAGAACAAAAGGACTTAATCCTTCCCATGTTGTTGTGTCTCCGGGGGTTTGCAGAGTTCTTCAGAGCTGGATCGAACAGAGCTCATTTCAAAGCTTTTTCCCCGTTGTTTTGAGTGGAAGGTTTGTCTTCAAAGGAAAGATGGCGGTGTTGGTAATCTGTTGTGCCCCTGATTGTGCTCATGTAAAACTGTTTATGCTCACATGTAAGATGGCCTAAAATACCAAGGTTCTCTTCAAAACACAAAGGGCAGATGCAGCACTCCACCCCCCCTCCCCCCACTCGCTGTGAGAGATTTATCAACAACAGTTGAGGCAGTAATTCTCCATAGTGGATGTTCAATAATTCATGTCAAGACACTCTCTCAAGCTTATGGTGAGAGGTTGGTAATTGTCTTGCCAGGCGGTGCTCTCTCCCTCCTCTCTGCTCTGTATTATGTGCGTTATTAAATCCATATACATCTTGGTGTTTTGTTGTAGATTTATGGGGCCCGTTTGTGAATCATCCATTTAATGCTTTGCGAGGGAGGGTGATTACCTTTGATTGTAATGGCGGTTGAGTAAATATGCTGTAGTACACGGAGCCCTCCGCTTGTTGTTCTCTGTTTACCCTACTATCCTATTTTCCAAATCATATTGCAGACTTTTGGTTGACCATTACTTTAAAGCTTAATCAAAATGTACAGTGTATCTATGGATGTTAAATTGACAAAGAGGATTTTTGTATAATGCTACAGTCATCCAAGTGGACATATTTTACAGGTAAAACACAGCTGAAACACATTTTATGGCAATAATTAGCAATTTACACATTTAAACTTGAGAATTGTGTAAATGTAAATGGTTATATTTGTATGTAAAAGTACATGTACGTTGCTAAGTATTAGATCTGCAGCCTTGCTAGAAGCTCTCAGTACTTACACACAGCAATTCTTTGAGCTAAATGCAAACGTCGGCATGATAACATGCTCACAATGACAATGCTAACATGTTTATGTTTAGCATATATAATGTTTCCATGTTCCATGCTAATATTTGCTAATTAGCATGAAACACAACAGACAATTGAAGCTGATGGGAACCCAAACCCGACTGCACAAATTCAAATTTTGACCTGATGGTGGTGCTATATTTAAAGTTAAGGGATCAGAAAAGTTTTTGACAATCCAATCCAATCCCTGTTGAGATATTTCAGTCTAGACCAAAGCGTTGGCCTGACTCACAGACCGGCAATGCCTTCCTACAGCTTAGCATGGCTGACAACAGAAAACATACACATAAACAGGTACAGTGTCATATACAGTTCATACTTTGATTCAATGTTTATGAGCCTGTCTGCCCTCCATAGTGTTTGGAGTTCACTCACTGTATTAAATGATGAATAAACAGTGGAGGAAGGAGGAAGGAGGAAAGAGAGAAGAGGTGGTCCAGAAGTATGCTGGAATGGCCTAAGATAGAGCAGAGCGTGCGATCGTGACTTAAACGTGCTGTAGCCTACTTTCGATGAGCGAACAGAAAAGGCTTCTTTAAATACACAGCGTGTCGAAGCCACGAGCTGAACCTTCAAAATTCACCTAATCAGCTTTTTCATTATGTAGCAGTGTGTGTGTGCTTGTTCTGCATATGCGTGTGTGTGTGTGTGTGTGTGTGTGTGTGTGTGTGTGTGTGTGTGTGTGTGTGTGTGTGTGTGTGTGTGTGTGTGTGTGTGTGTGTGTGAGCCTCTGAGCGTGCTTACTTACCAGACAGATGCTTAGGGAGCTATAAAGAATTTAATAGACAGCATAACGACCTCAGCAGCTACTGTATTGCATATGGTTGGGTGCTGATAATTCAGCTAAGTGTGCAAAATCAGGATCTTTTTGATGTTGATTGATTTCAAGTGAGACTCCATCAGGCACAGAGCACAGACTGCTGACATCAATACAGGACCTGACCCGACTGTTTACGCACATAAACAACCTGCTCAAGGGCTTGACCAAGCACCCATTTCTAAAAATGAATTCATTGTTTCTGTATGTTTGTGTGTTTCGTATGTGTGTGTCCATGTCCTTGAGTGACTGGATGTTCACTTGTTTGCTGCATGTGCTCTCCCCTGTGTCGTGAGTGTACTGAGTGGCGAGCTGTGCCGCCCTGGGCCTAATTTTAGGCTGCTGATGTGTGATGTGTTTGGGGCTCTGGCTGTGTTGGAGGTGTGATGTTTATCTCTGCCTCTGGGGAATAGCTGTGAAAGCCTTTTCAATTGGTCAAAGCTTCTGACCAAAGCCCGTCTTACTGCTAAATAAATCAATCCAACGTGAAGCTACATTACCATACAAAATGTATGTCTTTCAGAAAACAATTCACTGTATTGATGCTTTGACACAGGCCCATTCAAGCTTCATAGAGTGCATACCACAGGCCGTCACTTTCTATCACTATCAAAACCACAGATGTTTAAATTCAACTGTTTGAGCTTCAACCCTGATTTGGACTGGCCTCTGGTCACTTTCCAGCATCACTACACTGGTGTCCACTGAGTATTACATTTATTTCCAAACCCTTAAAGCGGCTATATGTAGCATTTCCCCCCAGTGGTAAAAAGAAAAGATGCAGATGAGATAAATAGGCAAAAAAGCAATGAATAGAATTTTCTCTTGCGTCTTGTTTTTCTATTTAAAGCTGCACTGACCAATATCTTTATGTTAACAATGGACAATCCTGAATCTAGTGTTTAACTTTAAATAGCTCCCGTAATTACTAAAAATTGGTCAAAAATGTCCTTACATTGGATGTAATTTTCTCTTCTGATGAATTTTAAGGAAAAACAATAATGAATAATCATTGTGTGTTGTTAGGATCATCTGCTGTAGCAGAAAATATAATGTGACTTTTTTTCATTATTGAACCTTTAACACACTCTCCCTCCGGCCTCCCCACAGATTGAAGACATTGTTACACGAATACAAGATGAGAAAGCAGGAGGCGTTGCCATCCGGACTGTCAAAAGCTTCCTATCCAAGATCCCCAGTGTGGTCTCAGGTTGGTGTTTGTGAACGCTTGCCTGGTTACTGTACACCGTGTGATTGCTCATTTACTCTCTCTCTATATATACTGCATGCATATGCATGTGTGTTTCTTCCTTAATAAGGGCTTGCCTTACTTGGTGTGGTGATTACTGTGTTTGTGTGTGTGTGTTTTGTTGTCTCACCCAGCCACCCGAGTGGACTAATAGCAAGCGTATGCGTCAGAATCAGAAAAGCAAATATGACCTTTTGGGCTCATTTAAATGAGTGCTACTACAGTTGGAGGCAGATTATGTCTTTGCCAATATGACCTCAGTCACTGAGGAAACTGCCTGTGGAGTGACACTGCCCTTGTCACACCACGGAGAAGCCACTGATTCCCTCCTTTGTTTTGTCTGTAGCCCTCTGTGCGCATGCACTGTACTCCTTCATGTGTTTGTGTACGAAATGAGTCACCAGTGTTGGACGAGGGGGTCGTTCCCGCTCTCCCAGAGGTTGCATTCGGAGCCACTCTTTCACGTGGCTCCCCTAGGCCAATGGCTTCAAGATCTCTCTCAGCAGTGTCTGCCAAGCACATAAACCAGGCCAAATATTGTGCTGTCCAGGAGCAGACAGAGAGAAACGACTGCAAACCTGTTACCATCATGTTATATTTAGACGCTCACTCAGCTTTGACAGCTCTGACCCACAGCTTTGAACAGAGACGACTCACAAAGACTTCCTGGGAGCTCATTTGTGTTTGTGGATTGCAGCTTTTGTTGAAACTATTGCAGATGTGGAACTGTAATGCCACTTCTAACCGATGTCCTTCTCTGAATACCAGGGGCGGACATTGTGCAGTGGCTGATGAAAAACCTCTCCATTGAGGATCCAGGTATGCCCGCTGAGCAATCTGTCATTACATGTTAGCACAATAGAGCTCAATTGAAGAGGAAGGCAATTTCAAATCACGCCTTCCTCCCGTCTGTGTGCCTTCTCTCATGTCAACAGCTGAAGCCATCCACCTTGGGAGTCTGGTCGCTGCCCACGGCTACATCTTCCCCATCTCTGACCATGTCCTGACACTTAAGGATGATGGAACCCTTTATCGCTTCCAGGTACAGAAATTTAAACCACAGCAGAGTCGCTGACATGTGTTGTGTCACCTTTGAATATAGAATAATAAGATGATGGTAGTTTATCAGAGGGATATGTTTATTGTGTGATACTAATGAGAGCAATCCTTACTAAGCCTATTACTCATCCCACCAAGGTCGATAGTGTATATCCCTGCTGGACGCTGCGTCAGAGCAGGAGGTGGGCCGCAGAACAGGGCCCACGGGCCAGCCGTGCAGCTTGTCAGAGGGGTGTTTTTTTCTTCGCTCCATCTGATCCAGCATGAACTTTGACAGGTCCTTCTGATGGCTATGGGCTCCACAATGACTCATTACTGTGACTGGGCCATTAGCATCTTAGTCCAGCCAGCCAGGCAGGCACTCCTTTGGGAAGCACTGAGCTGGCTGCACGCTGGCTCTGCACTTTTCGCTGCCACCAGCTTGCCCCTGCTCCTCCCCCTCAATCTACCTCTGAATGCATTTATTTTCACCTCTATTGCTCAAGATTAAAAGCCATTATTGTGCCTGCGTAGGGAGGGCAGCATGTGTCACACTTGCTCATTCAGCGGGGGCTAAAAATACTCCCTCTGATGTTGTCGTGATGCAACAGGCCCACGTCATCAGAACATCTATGAAGAGTCCACGGTGCATTTGAAATGTGTTGGCCAGTCTCCATAGCTGTGCTGTAAGGATTAGTGACAGGGAAATGTTTGTTTGCTGGTCTATAAATAGATACTATTCTGGTAGAAGACCCAGATTTAACGTCTTCTGTTTGCAGATGTTAGCACGCAGTGGTGACGTCTTATAGACTCAACTTGATTGTTGAAATGAGAGGATGTTAACCTTTTTGTTCATTTCACTCAAACAAGTGCGTTCATCAGCGTCAGTCTTTTGTTCTCAGGCTAATCACCATTCTGAGTAATAGCGGAGATGAAATATGTGGTTGAGTACCACCAACTTCTAATTCTGCCCCTCTTATTAAGAATGCATGATAGATGTGAGTGATCCATTATTAATGGACTTGGGAATGAACTTTGAATGGTTAATATCATTTGCAATAGACAATTAAATATGGATCGAGAGAATATAGTTACCACTGCTCCTCAGATAGTTATGTGCAGCACACAGATGTCAAGGATCATCATAAAACTGTCATCTTTTGACTTTTTGTGGAAGTGCAGTGGGAGCTTGAGCGGTGGAAGAAATGAGATTCCAGCCTTCATACTGGAGACTATTATTGTTTATCTAGAAAAAGAATGTAGCGCTGATTACATGAGTAAATAAACAATATCTGTTTGTTTCATCCTCTTCTGATCAGTCTCCATATTTCTGGCCTTCAAACTGTTGGGAGCCGGAGAACACAGACTATGGTGAGTCACACGCTGTTGCTCAATGTTTGCCTCCTTCTCCAAACCAGTAAGATCTCGCTAACGCCTTCGGCTGTCTCTCTTCCTCCAGAGCAGAAGCACAACTCATACTGTAGATCTGTTGTTGACACTCACTGACTATTGATCCACGGGGCCGTTCCCTGTCATGTATCTGCCCTCGAGGAACCCCACTACAGACAATCCTGTGGGACAAGATTAGCCTAACAAAATGAAGGGACAGTCGCTGACATGAACATGTCTCCGGCTCTCTGCATGGCATTTACTCCAGGCTTGTTATTTCAGAGGACAACACATCGCCTGCTGCTCCATTCATTAGTGCTGGTTCACACAGCTGAGACCTTAGTCAGAAAAAAAAGAGCATGATCCATTAGAGATATTCCTTTTTTATTTTCTGGTTACAAAACCAGACAACCCATGTGACTGACTCAATTGCCCTCTTCAAGTCTCACTCTGTCTCTCTTTCCCCCTCCAGCCATTTACCTGTGCAAGCGCACCATGCAGAATAAGGCCAGGCTTGAGTTAGCTGACTATGAGGCTGTAAGTACACTGTCATTTAGATTTTTAGCAATCGCTGGGAAGCTCTCAGTTCAATGCAGTCATTGTGCATGGACCATAATATGATGACAGTCTGAATTTCCTGTTTTCTTTCACTTTGCTGAAAATCGAAAGAGCTGAAACAGTGTCCTCTGGGGCCTTGAAATGCCAAAATCCATTCTTCCCAGCAAAAAGCCATTATCAAGTTACAGACTTTTATGCAAATCTGTCAGAGGTCACTCTTCCTTTTCAGAAGCACCATTTGGCAGAATACAATGCACTCATTTACTGGCCACAAAATGCATACAAATGTATCTGATACAGTAGGTCTACTTGGCATCAGCAGATCAATACAGTCTCAAGAGGGGCATTACTGCAGTGCTGATCTCTTGCTGTTATACAATAGCAATGCACTGCACTTTAATATTCTAAATTACTCTGCAACTATTGTCCAGTAGACTTCCTTTCTCTCCTATTCAGGTCACTTTATGCCTCCAGGCCTCATTTCTCTCACTGTTATCGTCCCTGCTAGCTGGTGCGCAGAATTATTTCTCTCATTGTAATGAGATGATGTACTATATCGTTGACAGATGCTCGTAATGATGGTGCCATTACAGACGTACTGTTCAGCATGCACCCTTGATATGTGTAGATTATGGAGCTTTTAAGAGCTTGTAAAGCTGTTTATTTTGTTATAGCAGAGCAAAATTCATCACGTGACGCTGAGTTGCACTCAATGTACTCATGAGTGTGTGGTCGTGACCATTGTTGGTAATCATAAACATGAGAGTGGTATCAATCTTCTCATCTAACTTTCTGCCAGAAGGTAAACAAATACAAATACATCCCGAATTGTCCTAATTCTTGTAATTATTTGATGGTTGCCAGGTCGCCAATTTAGACTCTTGAATGTATGAAATAATTGGGCTTACAATGAGTACATTGACTCAATGTACTCATGAGTGTGTGGTCGTGACCATTGTTGGTAATCATTCCCTGCTGGTCTCACACCAGAGATGATATCTAAAAATGCAACTGATGCATATTTGGAATTGTAAGCCCAATTATTTCATACATTCAAGAGTCTAAATTGGCGACCTGGCAACCATCAAATAATTACAAGAATTAGGACAATTCGGGATGTATTTGTATTTGTTTACCTTCTGGCAGAAAGTTAGATGAGAAGATTGATACCACTCTCATGTTTGCACAGTAAACATGAAGCCACTGCCTGCAGCCACTTAGCTCATCTTAGCATGAAGAGACTTTTGGACTTGTCCAACAGTGACTAAATATGATCTAGCTTTACCTCTAAAAGACGTTATATTTTGTTTGTTTAATGTAAAAGTGTCAAGACTTCAGGAAGTTACTGTTGCTGGCCAACAAATCATCAGTAAATAGCCTGTAAGAGTCGAAACAGCTTTATGCTAAGCTAAGCTAACCAGCTGTCTGCAGTGGCATTATGAGAGCGGTGTGAATCCTCTCACTTAACTCTCATCAAGAAAGCGACATTTCCCAAAATGATGAGCAACTTTTGAATACAGATATCAGTTACAGTTAATGCACTGATGTGTTCAATAATAGAGTAGATGCATCAAAGTCCACAGCAGTTCACAAACTTGTTCAGGGACATGTTGGTGAGAGGTCGTCTCGTCTCAGCAACGGTAATCCAAAGTTATGGCACGCCATCACAGTGAATGGATAATGTAATCATCTAAAGGCCTTGAATTCAAATGACCTTCTCCCCTAACGCTGCGCCTGATTGGTTCCCCCAGGAGAACCTCGCCCGGCTGCAGAGGGCTTTTGCCAGGAAGTGGGAATTTATCTTCATGCAAGCTGAGGCTCAAGTCAAGTGAGTGCATGACAGCGTGTACATGTGACTCAGAACATGCCACCTCTTGAAATCAGTGTCAGTCTAATGTGACACACTTAGAGCAGGAGAGCTGTGGGGATACGGAGATGATGTTGAAAACAGGTTTATACATTTGGCTACATGCATGATTTAGCGTTATTTCCCCAAGGAAGACAAAACGCTTCAGTGTGCAGTGTCACTTGGGCCAGTGCTCTGCTCGTTGACAATGCTCTGTTTTCATGCCCTGCTTTGACTGGAGGGTTTCGTGCATTAAATACAGCAAGTATTCCCCTATGGAACACACACAACTCTCACCAACTTCCCTCTCTTTGTAAGACTTCCATCTGGTGGCTTGCTTGTGTAAGTACAGCACTAATATCTCGACACTGAGTGAGGAATCAACGTTCCTCTCTTGTCTATTAAAATCTTTGGTCATTGTTTGCTGTTTTGTTCAAGTTGGGGTGACGTGGAAAGCAATAAGTCTTCCTTCATCTGGGGAGTAAATAATACCTTTGCAAGGGTTGATCGGTAAATGTCAGTTATGTAAGAGCTTGTCCCCACCAGCGGCAAACCCAGGCATCGCTTGGCAAGCAGACAGGTTAGGACCCACACTCTTCAGGCCTGTATTACCATTTCTGTGGTTGTGTGTTTGTGAGAGTGTGTGATTTAATTGCGGGGCCTGATTTATTGGGTTTGACCTGATATTTCAGAGGTGCGTGCTCTCTATATGAGTGGCTGTTTCTTGTGTTTTCGAAGGATTGACAGGAAGAAGGACAAGGCAGAGAGGAAGATCCTGGACAGCCAGGAGAGGGCATTCTGGGACGTCCATCGGCCAGTGGTGAGTTTGGACCAAAGTCATGAAAAAAGAAAAGGGGCGGAAGAAGGGGCTGATGGTGTAAAAATGGAAATGGACAAAAAAGAAACAAAGAAATGAAGGATTGCTAATGAGATTTTGTCACTTTGCATTAGAGACGTGGGGGGGGGGGGTTACTGAATCGAGAAACAGCATTGTATTGTGTGAGGAGGACAAGCGCAGACTATACATGCTGGAGAAACACTGTTATCTGACCCAGAAACACTCTCTGTCTCCTGCCGCCTCCCACAGCCGGGCTGTGTCAACACCACAGAGATGGACATCCGCAAGTGCCGAAGAGAGAGGAACCCACACAGGGTAAAAAAGGTGAGGAGAGGAGACATCGTTGGTGTGATACATGACAGTTTAGCTTCCAGAGCCTTAATATTTTTATCTCAACACTGGTTTTTAGACCTATCATCCCACGTCCTTCCCACACAGGGCTGTGACCGGGATTTTAGTAATACTGAGGTCATAAATCCAAACCCTGCCCTCCCTCATTGCTTCAAAGTCTTGTCCACAGTGCCAGGATGTAATTCTGGAGGGGAGAAATGCTAAATCCTTTTTACATTTTAATGAAATGCTTGTTTCTTCTTACAAAAATTTCTCAAATCACAAAAATAGGGTTAGGGGTTAGGGTTAGGGTGCCAAACAGACAATATGTCATTTCTATAAAACACTTTGTGGACACTTTTTGGACAAAAATCTGTGTAGATTTTCTTGCTTGGTCATAAAAACATTTCTCTAAAATCTTTAATTTTTTGTAAAATATTTAATTAAGATGAAATGTAAAATCAAAGAATCTGTACATGTATTTTTGTTTAGTTCTAAAACATTTGTGTAAAATATGCATTTTTTGTTAAATATTTTAAATAACTCTTCATTGACATTTTTTATTACAAAATGACAAAAAGATAATTATATATTTTTTTAGTTAGTCAGAAAATATTTTTCTCAAATATCTAACTTCTCAAAAATATCTGAAATGAACTCATACTGTACTGTAGTGTATTGTGCACTAGTTCTTATTACAAGATGACAAAAATCTGTTTTGCTTTGTCATTAATAGATTTCATTATGATATAAATATATTTCTATAAAGTATAAAAATGTCAATGTCTGTATATGGTATATTTTTATTTGGTTAAGAGTATTTATTATATATACAAAAAATATTGATAAATATTTAAAAATAAATATTTAATAAATATTTTTACAAAACATATACGAATACTAATTTGTACAATTCCAAATATAAGTGTGTAAAAAAAATCAACCAAAATGAGATCAATCGAAGACATTTAGTCTAAAAAAACCTGTTTAATTTGTGTGAAAATTCTCTTCAAGTTAGTAAAACCCCAAATTCCCAGACACAATACCGAGGCTGTGACCTTGGTATCTTCAGTGGTCCCACAACTATTACCTGACATTTATCAATGTGCAATACTGGTCTGTCAAGGTTCCTCAAAACCCAGTGGCATCCAAACACAATAAGGTTTCACACGTCTCTCCATGTGCCTCCTCCAGTCGGTCTACGGGGTACCAGACGATGGCCAGAGCCAGCCGAGTCCCAGCCACATCAGCTCCCAGCCGACCAGGAAGCCCACCAAAGAGGACGTTCAGAAGGAGGTAACTCACGGTGTGACAGTCTTCTCCATAGGTCATTACCGCCGCTCTGCCTCACCCATCCATCATAACGACAGTCGGGGACGCAGACTGATGAGCTGTTACCTTATTTAGCTTCCTCATTACTCTCTCTCCCTCTCCATCAGATTACCTTCTTGAACACCCAGCTGGACAGACACTGCATGAAGGTTTCCAAAGTGGCCGACAGTCTGATGAGCTACACCGAGCAATTCATGGAATATGACCCCTTTGTGTCGGCCATAGAGCCCTCCAACCCCTGGATCAGTGATGACACTTCCTTCTGGGACTTGGAGGCAAGGTGAGGCTGGAGGGGCCGTGTGGGGATGCAGGCTGAGAGTTCACCAGAGGCTGATAATGCTATAAACAGACGCTGAGGTTGGGTTCAGCATGAAGGTCTCGGTGCTGATGAACTTTTGTTGTCCTGAATTAGGAGGGGCCTGTCTGTTCGTATCTCATCTCAAATGAGAACTACCGCCGGCAAAGGTTTACTGTGCTCTGATGTCCTGGCCTCTGCTCTCTGTGGACTCCTTTCTATTCCATCCCATTTTATTCTATTCTTCTCTAATCTGTTTCATTCTGAGCAGTCGTGACCCCAGCCAGCAGCGTGTGAAGAAGTGGGGCTTCTCTTTGGAGGAGGCACTGAAAGATCCAGCAGGACGAGACCAGTTCCTGAAGTTTCTAGAGTCAGAGTTCAGTTCAGAGAACCTGCGGTGAGACTGTCATTGTCCCTCATGTCCCTTTCTGAAAGAATCAATATTTTTTATATTAACAATGGATCACACAATTGCTTGTATGTGAAATGGGTCACCCAAACATTTAATCTTCAGATACTTGAGTATTTCCATTTTATGCTCCTTTATACTTTTGCTCCACTACATTTCATTGAGAAATAATATACTTTTACTCCACAGTTATGCAACAGCAATGGTTACTTTGCTGTTTAAGATTTAAAATAAAAACCCTTGATCATCTTGTGTTGAACTCTACTATATTATGCATGTTTGCATGATGCAGCACCAATAATCCAGTAACATATCATAAGTAATAATGGCATTGTCAGCATATATAATAATACAAAACAAAGCAAAATGGCTGCAACTTAACTGCCAATTTTTGCACGTTGCATCTTATGTTCTAGAGGAGTTGTCACTGATTAAATATGATGCTGCTGTAGGTTCTGGTTAGCAGTGCAGGATCTAAAGCGGCGGCCGCTCCAGGAAGTGGCCTCCAGGGCGCAGGAGATCTGGCAGGAGTTTTTGGCCGAGGGAGCGCCGAGCTCCATCAACCTGGACTCTCACAGCTACGAGCGCACCAGCCAGAACCTCAAAGACCCCGGACGATACAGCTATGAGGACGCTCAGGTGGCCCGTGTCATTTCTTCCTCTTGGATGAACTCACATGGCTGTACATGTTCACGCACACATGAACACGCCTTCACACAAGTCTGAATAAACACCAGATACATACAGAGGCAACACACCTGTGCCTGTACACGCAGATACAACCAACATTTCTCTAGTACTACACAGAAAGTGATTTAGTCGTACAGAAAATGCCAAATTATATAATTGAAAGTACTCTCTGTAGTATTTAAGCTCTGTTTTTCAGTAAAAAGGTCCAGTCACTGAGTTCAGATGGGTTAACCCATTACATCCCTGTTTACAATACACACACACACCAAAACACTGAACCCTTCTATCCCACTCATGTTACACACATAACAGAAAATAGAGAAGAAGAGGAATGATGGAGTGTGTTTATGCCAGGGCCTAATGAGGCAAATAATGCCATGAATAGGTTGTTCGACCGGTTCACCATGGTTTCCTCTGGTTGAAAGTGGGTTGGTGTGTGACGTGGAACGCCTCTCACTGGCAGGACATTACTCAGCTCTGTCTCACAGGACTCTGCCGTTCACGTCAGCGCGCTCGGTTTGCATCACCCCCTCTGAATCGCACGTGCATGCATCGCATCACCACGACCAGACATCCTTTATTTCTCTTCACTTCTCTTCATTCCTGCTTTTGGTTCCCTTTGGCCAGCACTCACTCATCAGCCTTTCTTTCTATTGCAGGAGCACATATTCAAGCTAATGAAAAGTGACAGCTATGCACGCTTTTTGCGATCCAACATCTACCAAGACCTCCTGTTAGCCAGGAAGAAGGTGAGCTGCACTCACTGACCCCGATGTCACCTCTTCTTTTTTACTCACTCTTACTGCATTTTTCATATTGGTTAGATTCTTTTTCATGATTTGAGAGACATTCAAGGTCGGTTTCTATTTGACATATTCAGTAATTCAGTAAAAGGAGATATTTTAATGGTGAAAGCGCAATGTCAAGTACCAGGTGGTAGGTCTTGGTTATTTTTTTTATGCCAATTCAAACACATCCAGTGGCTTGGGTGTGTTTTCTATTTAATTAATTTATTTACACTTCAAACATTCTTCTGTTACCAAGCTGTCAGAGTGTTGTTTGCGCTGGTCATTGCCAGCCAAGAAAAAAGTATAGTAGCCCATAGTGTCAATGTTACATCCTGCAAAGGAGTTATTGACAGTGGTGTAACTAAATGCATAAATTAGTTACAATTAGCTCTAACTGTACCAGCTGTAACATTAGTGATGCTTACACATTAATGCATCAATAACTATAATCCAATAATATAATAAAATACGCTATAATGTACTACAATATAATATATACTATTCTGAAATGGGCCATTCTCCATAAGGAGTACTTTGACTTTTGATCCTAATACTTTGAAAATTTTAAATGCATGACTTTTACTTGTAATATTGCTGTGGTATTTTTGTGATGTACATGAAGAAAGCACAGTAATTCAAACATCTGAGTTTAGAACTTGAAGGTAATCTCATCACACGCACGTGCTACAAAGGTGGTTGTTTTAATGTCATTTGGCAGCTCGTAACCAGGTCTGTCAGTCTCCACTTCAGTACTGTTATGAGACAACTAACAGAGCCCCAAAAAGGCAAAACTACTGTGCCCAAGATACAGGTGCAAGGAAACTGCTAAATTATGTAAAATGTCAAGGGAACAGTCTCAAAACACATGACATCATATGCCAACCACAAAGAGGAACAACATGCTGTGAATAGAAATTACCAACATAGAGTGCATAAATATGCCAGAGAAGAAGAGAAACTCTGTAAGACAGATGACAGATGCAGCCTAATGTCTCCCAAGGTTGTAGCAGTGATGATTTTGTTAGTTTTGTGTTACTTTTTCTCCCTCTTGTAGACTGTAAGTGTCATTTTTAAGATGTGCACAGCTAAACAATCAATCATTTAGCTGTTACTGTGTAATATGGAGCTTTCCAGCAAATCACTGCTGCCTCTGTTCATGCTAGCCTTTCTGCCCTTTCCCATTTGGACACTACTCCTTCTGCTGGCCGGTCACTGACCCCACTCCATTTCCTATAAAATACGACTCCCACACTATCCTTTCGGCCCTCATTTTTGCAATGCTTGGCCCCTTTTTTCCTCACTAACTACATCAACCCCGAACCCCATCAACACCCGTACCTGACCCAAACACTCACCCTGCTTCCCCCTCCCAAAACAGCAGCCAGCAGACACTGAGCAGGGCCGCCGCACCTCCTTGGAGAAGTTCACCCGCAGTGTGGTAAGTCATTTGGAGCTGGGGCTGTTCATATCACAAACCACACTGGCTGGCGCACTATCAGTGGCTTTTGCAACTATAACCATATTACACTCTATTATGGCTCTTCATACCTGTAATAGGAAGCGTACGTAGATGCACATGCTAGTCACATGAATGGTTGCAACGAAGCATTTTAGATTAAAAAAAGCACCTTTGTTTTCTGTGATTTATTCAGTTCTTGCATTGTCAGCATCTCAGTCCGGTAATGTGTTTTCATTTTAATTGACCTTCCAGGGGAAGTCATTGACGGGAAAGCGCCTGACAGGCCTGATGCAGTCATCCTGACACAGCCTGTGCTGGAGGGGCACAGCCAGACCCTGCTGGGGGAGTGACCCCACACAGGGGCCGGGGCAGGGCCACAGACAGTGGAGCTGGGCTGGACAGGGCTGCTGTGGAGGCTCTCAGACACTGCTCCGAGGACTGCTGCTGCCATACTGGTAGTGCAGCGCCGGACCTGCCGGGGCGACCGCCCCAAACCGAACCACTGAGGAAAAGACGATGCTGACAGAGGGAACCTCAGCCAACACAACACATGGCATGCAGCATACAGTATAAGCACATTCAGACTAGGGCTGCCCTCTTTTCATCACTCAGTTGTAAACTGGTTGTTAGGCTCTCTGTCGACTAAGCTGATCAGTTTCGATTGATTTCATTTTGTTTTATATGAAGGTGTACTGAATATTAAAAGCACATCTCTGGTATTCAACAATATTCTTTGATGAAAAACTATACATGTACATTTGCTACAACGTTTGCAATGAATTGACTATCGGTTTAGTTGTCCTAAAGCAGCTGGGGCCAGTCCCAACTCAGACATACTTGCTTGAATACAAGGTCAAAGAGGCACATCGACACAAATCTACAATATTTTGCATATGTCTGTGTACTCACAAGGCAGCCAGCAATAAATAAAGCGTGAGACCACTTATTTCTTTTTTTTTTTAGAAATATATCAAACCTCTTTTTATATCCTTGAAGTTTATATCTGTTCCTTAAAAAGCACATGACATGTCAGTTAAAAAGTTTTTGGCAGTAATGAAGAATAGAAAAAGATGTTTTTTCCCATAAGTTATATTTAATGACGTCTACAAAACTGATTTTTGAAGGTATAGTTTTTCATGCTTCATTACATTCCAAAATCTGGCATAAGGGCTTAATGTAGCATTCACACTGCACCATCACGGGTCACCCTAATGTCTTTGTTCAGGATTAATGTTTTGTTTCCACAGCAGTGCTTTGTGATGAGACTTGTGGCAAAGACAAATTGAATCCAGTTGGCAAATTGGTTCACTGCTTTCACAACCTCCCAGGCTTCAAGTCCCAAAATGTTCAGGCTGCACAGTCAAATTCATCAGTTCCAAAAGCGTGTGTGTGAAGCTTCGGCACAAACAGTGGCCCATGTGGTTGTGTGAATTCATAGTGATTTGAGGCTTTACTTAAGTCACAGCTCTAGTGTGTTCAGTCACATGTGATAAAACGTCCTCATGCTTTTTGGGTTCCCACTGTTGTGTAGTTTTTAATGTTTCCAGTGCCATGGGTCCATCTAGTGGTGGTTGAACCACAGGACCAAGCAACAGAGTGTTACATGACTGTATCAAGCAGTGTTCACATCATATGGAAGGACATCATGATGTCAAAACTAGTTTCATTTCAAGGCCTGCAGCCCAATTTGGGATCATTTATGTTTTGCTGTTTTTTTACTGCATGAATATCTCATCTGTTGTTTTCTCAAAACAATGAAATCTGCCCACTTTTTTTTGGCAGAGTGTATGCCGTGAGTCTCCATCTGATAATTGTCATGTGTTTTAATGACTATGGGTAAAATGGTGCATGTTATTGGACCACAATGGAGTGTTAGCTGACTCTCTGAAGACAGCACACGGATCGGGGAAAAGCTCTGGACTGAAGCAACACTCCACAATGAACAGACATCAACGCCCTGAAATACAACAGGCAACAGCATTTGACCTGTCATGTGTGCCACACACTGAACATTAAGGCCTCTGTGCTCCACTGTGGCTTAAAACTTCTTCTACAGACAGAAAGTGCTCGGACTGAGGAGATTTTAGTCTCACGGCTCCCCCGTGAGGCCAGTGACTGCTACAGTTCCAAACCACTGTCCTGGATGAGGCAATCATTTATTATTTTCTATTAGAGTCGTTGCAATGCACTGTACAGGTCATATTAATAATCATCTTTATTATCATAAACCAGTAACCTCTTGATTATAAGTTAGAGAGAGATACGTAACTTGACTCAATGTACCAAATGTTATTCTCAGCACACAACAACACAATGACACTATATACAGGGTGCATTGTCCATGTAAATTGGCAACATTTCATTATCCAAAAGCACACTTTATTATGATATGGGCACATTACTATGCATGTAACATATTCAGGGCATTTTGTGCTTTTAGTTTCTCAATCAGCAAGATAACTACTGGCACTCCCAAACACTCAAGCACCTGCTATCTATTCATGGGTACCAAATAATAAAATCTCTGGACCTGTCTCTTTTGTTTTGTTTGCTGTCGGTGTTTGCTGGTCGCTGTCATGAAACAAAAATCAAACGCGTCCTTTCCTTCTGTGTCGGCTGAGGTCTGACAACAGAATTTCTGTCCTTGGTAGTATCTCATCAGGAGCAGTAACAGCCTCCTGAGCATGGCAGGTGATATTTAGCAGGTATAATGTTTATGGTGTTCACCACATTAGCATATTAGCATGCTAACACTAACCCCACTAATTGTTATGAATTATTTAACACATATATCACACTAATCTCTGTGATGGCTGGAACTGCTTCTCTTTGGTGAAACATCTGATGTCAGATGGTAGTGATGATGATGATGACAGTGATGATGACGTTACTCACAGCTGGTTTTCCAGGTCTGGTTCTTCGGTCTTGAGGTGAACTGAGTCTGAGTAACAGTAAGTTTGAAAAGAGCTGCTCTTAGTTGCTTTGCAGCTCAATGATTTCATACTGTAGGTTGTTCAGGTGCATCAGCTGGTTCCACATTAAACACAGCAAATATGTTCAGCTCCTTTTGTTTACGTTCATGTCCTGAGACCTCTCACCAAATGCCTGAGGGAGTTTCCACTCTCACCGGCACATTCAGATCATCGCAGGCTTTAGTTCTTGCAGTGTTTCCTCTCCTCAGCCACACTTGACAGCTTAAAAATTCATTCAAATGATTCCACATGTTAACGCAGAGAGCTGAGAAGCTGCTGGAGCTTGAGGATTAACTCTGAGAGGCACTTGGTAATGTCCACCATGAAGGCCAAATCACACACACACTATCATTGAGTGTCCACATCAGCTTTTCTTTCATCTCTAGGAATTATTTCAGACAAACTGACACTTGGGAATAATTTTACTTTGGTAAAATGGTTCTAGCAGCTCGTTCATAAATTCTTCTTCTGAATGACATTTCAGCTTCTTAACTATTAGCTTGCTCAGCACAGAACTAGCCTGCATAAAGCTGCCTGTCCGGTGTCCATTTATAAATTGCCACAGGGAAAGAATCAAACGATCTTGCGGGCTGCAGGTTCCCCAACCCAGGCCTAAAATATCTTTCTGCTAACATACTTTATGATTCAGTTCCACATGTTAGTAGATGTGACTCACAGCTAGTCTCCTTATGAAGGTGTTGCTTTGCCCCTTGTAGGTTTTTACATGACTTCAGTATAGTGATCTTCTTCTTCTTGTTTAAATGCCATCATTTCACACGTTTAATGAGATCCATGTGAAACCTGAACTCAAAATGCTATCAAACAATTCTTCTAACCCTAACCCTAACCCTAACCCTAACCCTAACCTTGATAATAATAATAGTTGTAATAGTAGTAGTAGCTACCTGGGCCGGAATCAGTCCCGGGATCTGACCCAGGACACACACACACACACACACACACACACACACTAATGATAATAACAGTTATTAGAAGTCAGTGCAGAGCAACTCAAACTAGACTAATGTGCTCTCTGCTCTTCAGTCTGGTTCAGCCGAGCCGCAGACCTGGAATTTGAATAAATAATCAGTGGTTTTTCTTGTGGAGGTCAGTACCCGGCGCCTACCGGGGCCGACCCGACGCACACATACTAATGATAATGATGATAATAGTAATATCAAAAACCCGGGTCGGATCAGTACCCGGGATCCGACCCGACACACACACACACACACACACACACACACACACACACACACACACACACACACACACACATAATAATGATAATAACAGCTGGGTCGAGTCAGCTGTCAAACCGCTCGTCTCGGTCACGTAAAAAACAAACGTCTTTGGAGAGCTTCTTCGGAAAGGGGAAAAGGCCAAATGATGAGACAGAAGATGAGGAACTTACAACTTAAGAGACAATATCAGCGGCTCTACCGAAAATGCGGGTTCATCGCTTCAGGTGATTCTCACGCACTAAGCCCGCTGTGCGTAATATGTGGCGACAGGCTCGCAAATGAGCCAATGAAGCCTTCTCGTTGAAGAGAAACAAGCGCAAGGCTCCCATCAATTACAACACATTCAGGGTATTGGTGAATCGTATTTTAATAATTTGTTTTTATTCGTTTCTAAATGATTGCTTTACGTGAAACGTTTCGGTCCGTAGCGCAAATAAGGTTGGGGACCGCTGCTCTGTAAGTTCCGCAGACTTACTTGTGATTTCTCAAGCAGCACCTACAGATCAATAAGAGCTCCGTGCTTCTTTTTGTTATCTTGTTCCTGTTTAGAGTCCATGGCTAGCACTGCTCTCACCAACTCCAGCGCTCTCCGTCTGAGTCTGAGGGTCACTCCAACCTATTGATCCAGTCTAAGATTCCTCTGCTTATCAGCTGCCTTTCCAAAAATGACCAGTGGTCATTCTCAATTAAAAGAAAACAGACACCCAGCATCGAGCATTACCGTTCATTCTTTATTTTTTTCCAGAACAATAAAAATAGTTTAACAAACAAAGACTTCTTCATTCTCTCCATTTCGACTCGTATTTACAGCTGAAGATGAAACAAACGCCCAGTCGTGTCCATTTCATCTCCTCTTGGCTCCGTTCCCACCCCGATCCTCCCTCTCCACCCCCGGCAGGCTTGACAAGAGAGTACCAGGGCCTATTGCTGTGTCTTTGACGAGGTATACAGGCTATTCAATGATTGGTGACACATAATTCGAAGCGGACATCACTGCCTTTTGCATTTAGGAGCTTCTCCTTTTGTTCAGAACTGTACCACGCTAGGCCTGTTTGTACAGGGCAGGTAACAATTAGCAGGTTTATGATTGATGACACATGCTTTCACTAACTGGCATGACTTTGGAAGATAAAAGACACAACTACCCATATTACAGTGGAAACACCACATAACTGATACAAGAAGACAACGTAATTGAGAAGTCTCAGATCCATTCTTTGTCCGGAGGAGATCAACTGCGGTGTGGAGGGTCCCTGAGGGAAGTGAAGAAATATGGTGTGAATGCACAAGCACATACGCAGGTCATACCAGACACATAGGATTAATGGTTAGCTTCAAAAACGGAGCGGCTGTTATTATTTCGCAGCGATACTGAATAATCACATGGAAGGACACAGACGTCTTACAGAGCATGTGCAACCTATGGACTCAAAGGCTTTTTTATACAGAACTTCAAGCACCTTCTAAATGTCATAAAGCAATTAGGCCCTCGAAAGCACTCAATGGAAATGTCACAGATGCAGTTTGCACTTCTGCGTATGTCAGTATGTGGATCTGGGCAGAGTTGTGTCTCTCTATAACAATATTGTTTTCCAATGCACATGAGATGACTCTCGCTGTTTCAAACAGAAAGTGGAGCGGTTCTGCGCGGCGAACATGACACCAGGCAAAATCAGCAGAGACGAGAAAAAGCTTGTTATTGCGATGTTTTCCTATAGCATGAGACTGCAGCATCCCAAAAATCCCTACTGGGAGTCGATTATAGCAGGTTTCTTGTGTGGCGTTATTGTCCCTCTGTGCCAACTGAATACAATCACATGAATCAGGGCTGCGTGGCTGAACAATCAACAGCAGAGGAAATGAAAGATGCCTGAGTAGTTGTGGCTATTGTGCACCTGATCAGGACAGAGGTATCAATACAGTCTGAACAAACCCGAGAAGTCATACTAATTAAACTTTAAAGAGTTCAAAACATAGAAATATTATACAACAGAGAAAAGATGCAAAAAAAAAAGTCTAAATTACTGTGAGGCATTCGAGACCCAGGAAATAGAGAGGAAAAACAGAGGGACAGAAGCAGAAAGATAAAACCTTTGCGTCCATGTCAGAGTATTAATACAGTAGTCCAGAGGTCTGCATGTAATAGTGGTGGATTTGAGCACCATCTCTATGGCTGGGGGTCAGGGGGTCACTGGTCCAATCAGGTTGGAGGGTCATGGCTGTCAGAGCTGGTTTCCAGTGCAGAGCGGCAGGCTGGCACAGTGATGAGGATAATGACGTCTTAGTGTCACATCGGATCACACAGCAGACACACAGTCACAGAGCAGGAGTGGGCAGGCTGGGCTGCGGGGGCCCCAGATGCACCCGTTCGGGCACAAACAGTCCGAAAGGCCTGGCCTTTAGTGTTCCCATAGTTCAGTGGAGCTCCAGCACAGTGCAGAAAGGATGAAATGAAGCTGGATTGACTCACATTTCAAATGTTCAGAAACGATCGATACATATCGTCAAGGGAGCAGTTGCTTCAATTAAACCACATGGCCTGTAGAAGCAGTGGATGTCTGTTCATCCATTTCAGTCTGTTATTTTAGGCCCAAAATCAGGAGGGACCTGAAGGCTCATTAGTTTTTGAGAGTTTAAATCCTCTTCTTCACTGGTCACCCCCTCTCCTGGGCCACATGCCAATGTGCTGAGTGCTCCTGCAGTATATGACACAGACAACATGGGTCAGACTCACACGTAACACGTCTGAACAGGAGTCCACAGCCGTGCTAGCAGCTCCGAGGCTGCGACAGAGGTAAGCTAAACGCTAATGTTTAGCAGCTATAATCATGTTCAACAACTTAATTTACTATGTTAGCATGCTAACATTTGCTTATTAGCAAGTACAGCTGATGGGAATGTCATTCATTTCACTCATTAAAAGGCAGAACTGCTTCATCTGCAGAATTTCTTATATTAAAACAAAACAGTTGCTTACCTTTCATTTAGTTAGTCCCCTATATCTGTAAAGACTATATTTATAGGTTTCTTCATCTCCATCACTTCCAGTGGCCTGTGGCAGTCCTTTCATTGGTTCCTTCATTTTCATACAAGTTTAATCCAGAGTTAGAGACCTTCATAGTCACAGCGACTACTGATTCAAAAACATCCAGTAGCTCAAGAGTGGGTCTGCAATGACATTCAATCATCTCCCAAACGTACTGTATCATTTATGCCTTTCAAATTTTCAAATGTTTCCAGTGTTTTTTTGTTTTTTTTTCTTGTTCATAACGTGTATGCTCCTTCTGCTCCAGTGGGGGGGGGGGGAACACCCCCAAAACATCTTCTGTTTTGCTTGGAGACCAAGTCACTCGTCAAGAAACACTGACAGTTGTTCATCGCCTTCAAAGTTGATATATATATTTATATATATAAAAAAGGTGTTCATAAATTATTCAACAATGTTCAGTAGATAAAATACCACTTGCATTTCTGTCCTGAAATTATCACTTTGTGCTTTCTGCAAACAAAAAACATTGAAAAAGAAGCAGCAGATTTTTGCCAGAGGTTAATCCATATAAAAAAATTGTCTCTTTAAATCTTTAAAGGTTCTCTCTATCTGTGTCGGTTGGATATTCCGTTGCTGTTTGTGGCGGGTTCCTCCAGCTCGTCGTCCTCGAAGCCATGAAAGGTGGAAGTGTCGCTCTCCGAGGTGGTGCCGAACAGCTCCTCCGCTCCAGTAAAAGTCCCGTCTTCCTTCTCTTCTCCACAGTCAGCTGGACAGGAGATGGACACAGTGAGAGCACAGTTACAATCTTCATCTACACGTCCACATACTAGAAAAGTTTGAGACTTTGGTGTCTCTGGACTCACTTGTGCATCGGCAGGCTGAGTAGGGAGTCCCCGATTTACCCGTTTTCTTGTTCGAGCCCTGGCATTTATTACAGTAGTTGTTGGGAATGCTGGCCCCACCTGGACCCTTTGGACCTACAACAAATATAAAAGTTTTAGGGTGAGGTGATTTTGTGTGTACGGTTTGGCAGGTCAGACTATTTCAAAACAATACTTGTATTCTGGTATTGATACAAAAGTCTTGCACCTATTGTACCTGACCTTGCTCAATATAAACTTTGTGCTTTCTGCAAACTAAACTTTCCCAGAACCTCCACTGGAGTCTTAATCCCATCAGCCATACATTATTGATGCATATGCACACAGTACACTGTCACTGTACAGCAATCTTTCTCTTTTTTCATGCCGCAGATTTTGCATTTTGCAGATTCTTTCTCTAATTTGAATGTCACGTATATTGTGTACGTGTATTCTTCTGTTTTGTGCTTGTTCTTGATTATGCCTTCGTTGGATTAGCCTCAATTTGATTGCTTTGATCTGGAACACGTGTCCATGTTTGTTGTATTTTACCTTGAAGATTTAAGCCAAAAGTTCCAAACATGATACGAGAGGTGCAGCAGTCTGATTCCTTACGTTTGTGTCTGTCAGTCTGTTGTACAGAGGGCGATCTGGACGCCACCGAGCTTCTCTCTCCGGCTCGGTCCTCCTCCGCCAGGTGGGAATGGGTGTAGTGGTAGCTTAGTCCTGTACGGTTCCTGTAGCGCTTCGCACAGACTGCAACAGAGGACAGATGTTCAGACCAATGACTGGTTGCATTTCACTATCAGTACACCCACCCAGTGTCTAGTGAGCTTGTGATGTCTGTAAGTTACAAAGCAACAGAACTGAAAAAAATGTTGACAAGTAGTTTTTGAATTATCAGAAAAAAACAAAGTGCAGACTGATATTGATCAATCATAGAAAACTAAACAGGACTCAGGGAGTTTAATGGAGGCGACTATTCTATTTCAAAAAGGGGAAAAAGGGAAGCACTTTAGGGTCTGATTACAGTAGTCAGTCAAATAAAACACAAACACAGACAACATAATAACCATGTCTCACAGCACCAAGGGCACTTTTCAGCTTGAGGAGAGTAAGATAATATAGGGGCTAAATCAATAATCACAGCACTTGTGACACAACCACTCAATCTATCAAAGCAAATGTCCTAAAAAAAAAAAACTACTGTTGAAAAGAGGCAATAAACCACCGTACCTGAGGTCGAAGATTTCGAGTTCTGCTTCTGTTTGTATCTGTCTGAAACAGAGAAGAGGCAAAGCAAAGAGACAACAGCATGAGTAAGTGTCTTTAAAGAGGAGTCAGCAGAGCAAAATCCAATACCCCCTGCCTGGATTTTCCACATGCAACTTGCATGTAGAGGAGTACTTGAGTGACACTAACTCACCTTGTTTCATCTTGTGGTTGTGGTTGTTTCGTCTTATGGTTATGGTGCTGGTGATTGAGTTACAGCGAGACAATTGTCTGACAACAGAGGCTCTGATGCTATTTTTGGAATAACTTCTCGATACATAAACAGCGTAGAAGAGGACGAAGAAGACGTCAGATTGTACTGTAAGAGCTCATCTATACCTGGCTGCTTTAATGCCAATCTTGTACTTCTTCCTGATTTTTTGAATATGGACAAGGAAACCTTGCACTGTCATACATAAAGGAAATTAAATATGCTGTATGTACAGTAATGTGGCGATCTATGTATCAGGTAAACGGATGTGCAGCTCACCTGATTGTTCTGATTAGAACAAGGTCATTTTTTCTGAGCTTTTGCACCGTGAATAAGGCATCAACCAATAAATCTTTGTGTGGAAACATGACTTGATGGTGTGTGTGTGTGTGACACCAGGTACTTATCACGTTGTGGGGAAAAAAATCTGTTTACAGTCACATTGTGGGGACTCACCTGCCTTATGGGGACAAAATGCAGGTCCTCTTAATGTAAATCGTTAAATTTTAGGGTGCAGACTGAGGATAGGGTTACGGGTTAGGTAAGGTTAGGTTAGGTACAGGGTTAGGGTTAGAGTTAGGCTCCAGAATGTATGGCATGGTGGCGCAGCAGGTAGTGCGCGTGCCTCACAGCAAGAAGGTTGCCAGTTCGATCCCCAGGTCAGGCGGGGCCTTTCTGTGTGAAGTTTGCATGTTCTTCCCGTGCATGCGTGGGTTCTCTCCGGGTACTCCGGCTTCCTCCCACAGACCAAAAACATGCTCATTAGGTTAATTTGTGACCCTAAAATTGCCCTTAGGTGTGAGTGTGAGCGTGAATGGTTGTCTGTCTTGTGTGTTGCCCTGCGATCGGCTGGCGACCGGTCCAGGGTGTACCCCGCCTCTCGCCCGTTGACAGCTGGGATAGGCTCCAGCCCCCCCCCCCCGCAACCCCAAAAGGGATAGGTGGTATAGAAAATGGATGGAAATGAATGTAAGTCTATGTAATGTCCCCACAAGTGATAAAAGCACACACGTGTGTATATGTGTGTGTGTGTGTGTGTGTTGTGGGCGTGGTGCTCCTCTCATGCTCACAGCGCAAATGGGATGTACCCAAAATCTCCTCTTCTTTTGTGGAGTGAGGAGGAAGAGGAGGAGGACAAGATCATCAAGATGTTGAATCCATTTTTTTTGTTTGTTTTTTGTTTTTTTTGAAGAGTGAGCTCGTGAGAATCTACTTTGAACTGTAGTGAAGTGCTGCAACTGTAACAAATTTGCATCACTGCCGGTACGCACAGCTTTGATGCAAAATATTCCAAGACAACTATTTACTGTTTTTGTGCTGTTTATTCGTCATATCCTCGGTGCGTAAAGGCCTTAATAACAGAAAAAAAAATCAAAAAATCAGCAGGTAACACACAAACTAGCATGCTGTAAACTCTGCATTGAACATTCACCAATTAAAACGCATATGACCCAAAAACAAAGCTCATGTTTCATCTCCACTTACTGTCACAGACGTATGGCTTGTCATCATCCACATCTGCCCTCCTGCGGCCTGAACCTCGACCCTGAGAGAAAGCATCTGAATGTTGAACTCTGCGGTTAAATCTGTGCCCAGAGCCTTCCAATGTCCACATTTAAGCAGCTACATGACGTTTGCACCACAGGTGTGTATTGTGTGCGAGAAAACTGGCCACTCTTACTCTTCCTTTGCCCCGATGTCTCCTCTTGGGAGTGTCCACCTCAAAGTCGTCATCATCATTGAAAGCGTCTTCCGCTGCGTCTGCCTCCAGAACCCTCTGAGACAGAAAGAGATCAAGAGGAAAAAGCATTTCAGTACTTAGCTCTGATTAAAATACCAGTTTGCTGAAAACACACTGTTTTTGACAGAAGTAGTGTGTGTTCTGTTTTTGCATAAATGTCTGTTTCATGCTGATACTGTCGGATCATCGAGCTACTTAAAAGGACCGGAGACAGTTTCCTTATTGCAATACCAAGAGCATGAATTTGTCCTGAGAAAAGGGATGAGGAATGATGCTCCAAGCCCTCTCTTCCTGTAAATAGTCACGTGTACACATGCATTTTGGTGGAATGTGTGATGTTGAGATATGACTGCTTTCCACAGCAGAGATCAGCAATGTTTTGCACAAACAGAGCGACTGAAGTCAAACTGAAGTTTCACATTTTTCCTATTTCCGCTGACATCATTATGTGACTATCACTTATTATCATGTATCGTCATCAGAAAATGTGAATTCAAAGTTAAAGCAGTCTGTTCGTCCAAAATGCCTCTCAGTGAGACAGCAGTCAGTTAACGAGCCCCGCGGGTCAGCTGGAAAAACTTGGCAAGATGCCCTAACGACCAGTTGGGGTGCAACACTTCACTGTCAGTGCCAGCGCCCTCAACTGTTGAGTGATATCGCTGAACATTTACATTTTAACTGATGCTCACAGAACACAGAAATGTTGAACCGGGTCACTTTTGTAGACAAAGACTTACATTCATTTCCTGCAGACTTACCCCAACCTCACCCTTAACCACTGACCCCAAAATCAGTTTGGTGACACACCTTTTATCCCCTAATTAACATGTTCCTGAACATAGTCAGAGAAAAACACCAACTCACCTGGATCTCCAGCAGACTCTCCTCGTCATTCTTGGAGTTGTTCCTCTTGTCTAGACCCTCTCCTCGTAGCAGAGCCTCCAGCGTGGTGCTCTGGGTGGGCAAGGTGTCCTTGGACATGAGGCCTCCTTCTGCACGAAGACAAAAACAGGCCACATGGGCTGCATCATCAAAATATCAATCTATTGTTCGCTTTACGTAAACATAATACTCCAGCGGGTGTATAATTGAGGCAATGGCACCTGTACACTGCTCATGATGAATGAGCTTACAGTCTCCTGCAACACCATCAAGTGCTGTAATTGTGACAAGAACCACCAGTGATACAATCTCTGACCTCTGTGAGCAGCTTTTATCAGCACATTTCCATTCTGTCGCTCCTCTTCCAATCACACTAGACCTAATAAAAGCATGTGGCAAACTGCTGGAGCAATTGTTTGTTTTAGAGGCTGTCATCTTTTTTTTTTTTTTGCTTGCACCAGAACATGTCATCGCAACTATTTTCACAGCACTATATTACTGACAAAACATACATTTTCATTCTGAAAGCAAACGCATTGTCATTGGCGAGCTCTCCATAACACTGGCCTGACTTTGTCCGCAGGAATCTCTGTAGATAAGTGGCTTATCACGTTAACCTGAACGCATCATGCAGATATCTCCTCCTGCAGTGAGCTGAAGATCTAAACAAACAGTGTAGGAGGCAAACAGGTTGAGCAGACAAAGCAGAGCAAACAAAAGCTTTGACAGTCGGTCAGATCGGGAGGTCTTATTTACACAATCTCTTCTGCACTGGCAGCTTCATGGTCATCCGGTGGCTTTGTGGATGTTTGAAAAGAGGACGCACTTCAAAGACCCCTGACTCCAGACTTCTATGAGCCCTCCATCTTACCACCTCGCCCACTAGAAAGACTTTTGCAGAATACTGAATGTGGAGTGCTGAAGCAACAGAGGTCTGCATAAGTAAGAGGCTGATATAGGAGGTAGGCTTGAGAAGCTCCTCTAAAATGGGCTCCTCCACCATGCGGCGGCAGCCTCTCACCATTGTGTCTGCACACGTTGACTTTCAACTCTCCGCGACGAGACAGACCCCCCCCCCCCCCCCCCCTCCTCCCCTCCCTCCCAACCCATGGGAGCTGGGGGGCTAAAAATAGAGCCGGCAGCAGCCTGCAGCAGGGAGCTGATTCTGCATGCAGCCCCAGTCTCTAGCACACCATCAGTTAGACAGCCAGCCGAGGCAGCGAGACAGAC
The DNA here is from genome assembly GCF_039877785.1 of Chaetodon trifascialis. Taxonomy (NCBI): domain Eukaryota; kingdom Metazoa; phylum Chordata; class Actinopteri; order Chaetodontiformes; family Chaetodontidae; genus Chaetodon; species Chaetodon trifascialis. The sequence continues at coordinate 12,925,473 of NC_092069.1, forward strand.
TCTGCTGGCCTGTGCCGGCCACCTCTGGCCAGCTGCACAACGTGCTCCGTGAAAGAGACGCCAGGTCAAATCAGGGTACGTTTCCCCTCTGCTGTGCACTCGCAGACAGCACAGACAATCCGTTGTTGCTGGAGAAGGGAAGGGACAGCGGGGTGGTGGCGGCGGGGTCTTAGCGAGCATGAGCTCAGTGGAAAACAATAGACGACAATGGGATGTGTTTGGGAAACAAAGGCTTGGTTCATATGGCATCACTCCATCTTGCTTTCTCTTTCCAGACTCTCTGCCTCTTTCTTACTGTCTCCACTTTCCAAACATTTGTCCCCAGGAATTAAATCTGAACTAAAGGCATCATGATCATGGAGATTTCTATGAATACACAATGGATTCCTCACAGCCTTTTAGAGACACTTCTAGACAGTGAAAGAGGTAACACAGTGTTTCTGTGTGAGATTCTGCCTTTTGTCATGTTCATTCCTGAGGGTAGTGTAACATCCCGTTGGGTATGCAAGCCTTGGGCACAGAATGGACCAGTTACTTGAGCTCAGGAAGACTGGCGACAAAACACACACAGACTACGGAGAGAGATGGAGAGATGACAGAGCAGCCAGAGACAAAGAGACAAAACCCATTCGCAAGGGAGGTGGTAAGGAGAAAACAAGATAGAGGAGAAGGTAAATGTGTTGAGTGAGCTGTTTCGAGTGGCAGTCAGAGAAGGCCAAACTCTATTCCATAACATTTATTAAATACTGTCTTCAGTGGCCGAACTCTGTCTCGCTGCTCCCAGCAGTGCTAAATCTAATTACATGTTCTGCTTCTCACAAAACAAGTTTACTAGCTTCGGCGAACACAGCCACATTTCATCCTCTGAAAAATGACTGGCAGCCTGTTCTGCTCAGTGCGCTGAGACAGAGCGATATGCTTTTAGCCAGATTATTCCAGATCATCACCAGTAATCACATGAGCTGAAGGAGGTGGTGGAGGTGGGTGGGAGACGGGTGGGGTGGACGTGGGGTAGGAGGGACGAGCAGGAGGAGAAAGTGAGAGGAGGAGAAAGCGACGGGCAGGTGGTTTGGAGAAGGGGCTGCGGGATCTTACCGAGATGGAGGCCGTAGATGCCCAGGCGAGGGTCCGTGGTGTTGTGCAGCCGTCTCTTCTTCCTCCAGCAGCGGGCGGGGTATGTGTACATCTGGCCAGCTGCGACGCCTGGACATTAACGGATGTAAACAAGGCGACATGACAGTTTCAGCCCAAACAAACTGATAATAAAAATACAATTAAAAAACTTCCAGTTATAAAATTCAAATAGATTATATGGACTTCTGGTTCTGTTCATTATAGATTCATGTATTGAGGTTTACACTATTTTGATTCTCAGGCATGACTGAAATTTCTACATTGATTAATACAATTCTCAGAGTCAAATCATTGTTTGAGCCCTTCATGGAGGAAAAAGACGAACAAGTCAACAGCCATGTGAGGCTGTATTAATTTACAAAGGCCCTTTGAGCAACATGCTAACATTAGCGTTCTAACACGCTCACAATGACATTGCTGAGACTGATGGGACCGTTGTGCAAATATCTGGTGGATATTCCCAAGTATTAGTGAAAACTTTGGCCTGCCGATGGCACAAGAGGAAAAGTCGAGGGGGTGGACCATGTACACAGTAGGATTTCCTCTCGGGGTCCATGAATGTTTCTAAAAAAATCTAAACCAAACCATCCATTACTTGAAGAGGCATCATCTTACTATTTCTCTTTCCTGGAGTCACATGGCTGAAATGCCAAATATTTTGCTTCTGGCTGCTTTTCTTTGTTCTCCATCATTTCAAAGTGAATATCTTTTGGCTTTAGAACGAAACAAGTCGTTTGAAGATGTTACCTTGGGCTGTGTAAAAATTATGAGGGTAATTTTTAACTTTTTATGGCATTTTATTACCTAAATGATTTATTAAGCAAAAAAAGTAATCAACAGATTAATCAATAATGAAAATACATTATTTATAACCCTAGCTAATAGTTTCAGCTATACAGACACCAGACATCATTTTTGCAAGCTTCATGGACCAAAAACACACATAAAACATTCTTTGTATGCATGTGTGTGTGTGTGTGTTTGCCCACCGGGGCTGCGGTGGTGTCGTTCCATCCAGATGTAGCAGTTGTTCTGGGCCACGCCGGTTTGGGAGTCCAGGAATGGCAGGCGGACGCTGCGTTCAGCACACAGGCGGGCATTGTAGCTGCGGCACTGCTCAATGGCCTCCTTATAGAACTGGTCGCCCAACCTGGGGGGGGGGGGGGGGGTAACGTCAGGTCAGTGATACTGGGTGATGTGGCTGACACAGCCGAGTCACACAATGTGATCATATTTACAGAACCTCTGACAGGACATGGAGTCTTTTTTTTCTTTAATCGGGTATGAATGTCTTGATAATGGCCTGTTGCTTTGCTGGCTGCAGATCATTAAATCAGTCAGCTGAAGCAGCTACAACATTTGTATGCAGGTCCCTTAGAAACTCTCCTCAACCCACATAATGCTGTTATCATCTGTTCAAACTTATCTGCGCTGTTCAACACAAGTCTCTAACTGACAGCTGAGCTTCTCTCTCCTCTTCCAGCTCGCCATCGGGAAGAATTTTGCAGAACGGAAAACAAAACAAAACAATGCAACCCAGTTACAGCTCTGCTGCTCCCGCTCCTGAAGTTAAACATATTATTACCTCTGTGGGCTCTTTGTCTGATCTGATTCTAGACGGGCCGTGTGAGCTACGGCGGCGCTGACCGAGTTTAGTTTATCAAAACACAACGCAGACTGTGGGGTCTGATGTGAAGTCAGTGCTCCAATCAGCGAGCAGCTGAGACTCTCACACTTTAGTTCCACTTTTCTTAGCACCGCTGAGATTTTGGCAGTCCCTCGGGGTTTCAATGTTAATATTCAGAGTGAAATGGGGGAGGATATTTCACATTCAAGCCCTCAATCGCTGCCACACGCCTGGTATGGTAATTAGCCTACTTAATTAATCTCAGCAGAGTGCCTAGCACAAGGGCAGGTTCTAATTTGACTATATCAAAGATGGGGGTAAAAGCTGCAACTCTGAAGTCATGGCGTGGTACTTTGTATGTGATTTCCACAGTCTGCTGTTGTATCACAGGTTCAACAGGGCAAATAATAGCTACTGCCTGTTCTAGTATGACCATCCAAGTAATGAAGTTCCTCCACGTGTTCTCAATTACAACATTAGGAAGACGGCCATTTTGAAGTGAAACTAATGAGCTGCGGGGCAGTGAGTCGAGCCTGGAATCTTAAAGTGGAGGTGGAGGAGTCCCATTTGTCAGCGTCTCCCAGATCCCACTGTGCCCTCCTTCTCTCTGGTCTTTACCCCCTCAGCCCCTCGATGAGACGACGTCCAGCGCATGAACAGCCGTGTTAGGAATGCTGTCCCGCACAAAGCCCACTGCTCTGCAGTTCAGACAAAGCCACAGTGAGTGAGTGTGTGTGTATGTGTGTGTGTGTGAGGCTTCTGGGAATGAGAGGCTTCGTGTCCGTGTGACTGAGAAGAGTAAACACAGGTACAGAGTGAGTGCAGGGGTGGAAAGGTGTGAGAGAGAGAGGGAGATAGAGAGAGAGAATAAAAAAACAACAGAGGAGTTCAAAAAGGCATGACGGCGAGAAAGAAGGTTAAAAGCTAACATGCAGATCATGTCTAATAACTCTGGGACTTTCCTTCCTGGTGTTACAATTATACCAAGACAGTGACTTTATTGAATTTAATAATCACACTCTGCCCTGTAAAGATGTCAAACAGTGCATCCAAAGCAAAGAAAAGACCAATTTCTCACATCTACCTGCACTTTCTCACCCTTTGAGATGCAGGAATTTTTACAAGAGGAATCACGCAGAGATATACTCAAAACAGATTGGCCATAAAGCAATAAGTTCACAAGTCTGACATCTTCACCAGTAGCCTGATCAAGAATTTCTTTGAAAGATAAATATTTGGCTCGTGAAAAAATAATGACACACAGCTGAATTGCATTTCTCAGAGCCGCACCATATGTGGGCCGAGCGCACAGGGAATCCAGCCGTCGAGCTAACCTGTTGGCTTCACTGCCATTCCTTGATATCAAGGCACAGCTCCGATTGGGACGCAGTGTGACATATCAGTTTACTAAAAGCACGGCAGCTGTAAACGCTCCCTGAAGTCAGCTACGAGTGCATGCTCAAAGGGTACACACTCCAGGGGGGGCCGGGGGTGCCAAGAAACCCCCCCAGATTACTTGAGGTGAACAAACCGAGGGCAGACGGACGCTGATCCGTCTCGAGCGAGCTGTGCAGGGGTTGGAGGGGAGCGACAGTGAGCAAACAAGTGGTGAGAGTCTTCTGGTGGGTGCTGGCTGTCCGAAACGACAAGCTCTCCATCAGGGCCCCCGCCGCCCCGAGCAGCAGGTGCACTGGCTGAGGTGAGAGATCTCTCTGACACTTGTAATGAGTGACAAGACCCACACCAACGATGCCGCCAGGGGAAGAGAATCACACTGACACATACACACCAACTATACACGAGCACTCACAGCATTGCCCTTGTTTTCTGTTTTGAGGCACATGTTTCTGTTTTTCCACTATCACTCTGTACTGAAATTTAGGAGCAGATGGGGCAAAACGACAAAAAGACAAGCCATCTTCTGATCATAGAGATTTGAAAACAAGAGAAAACAAACAGTTCAGTTCTTGTTCACACTGTCTGTGGATAATATCCGTCACAGTTTACAAACCAGCTTCCTGGTTCAACTTTGACCTACCGTACTTACCATAAATGTGCACACAGAGTTGCCTGTACGATATCAGATGATTACCAACATTTCAAGCACATTCATGTTCGGTTTAGCCTCCAAATGAAGCGGTTCAGATCAGCCTTTTTAGCTTGTGACCTTTTAAAGTGAAACAATGCCTGCTTGTGAAGAGTCGTGGTTGCATGAGTAATTTTTAGAGTCGACAAGAACTAAATCTACCAGGCAATTTAGAAGAAAAAATGAAAGTGTTCAACACCGCACAGCAGAAATATACATTTTTCTGATTTGCTAATCATCTCAAGGCCCTCAATTTTATCTTATCTATGTAGATAGTCTAAACTGTTGGCTTGTGTACAAGCTGATTGCTTGACTGCTCATTTGTACCACCATTGCACTTTTTTTAAGTAATTATCCAGTATTTCTAGGTCACAGCAATTACTTTTGCAAATCCAGTTCCACCAAAACTGTCAGAAGTGAAACGACAAAAATACGAGACAAGCCACGCTAAACCAGAATTATCCTTTGAAGTGGAGCTCTGCCGAAAAGGTGGCAGAGGCGTGTGGAATCAAACTGAACTAGAAACACTCCTATGCCTTGCAGGGCTTAAAACTGTGCCTCAGAGGTATGTGCTACACATCCTCAATGTCTTCCAGCTGAGTAGAGAAGGTGAGTGTGTGCATGAGTGCAAGGCACAAAAGTAAATCTTGTGGCCAGTGGGGCCTCCGCTATCAGCATGTGCCTGTCAACGGTTCACCGTGTCACATGGCCGCGTCCGTGATGTGAGCATTGTCATCACTCATTTTGCATATCAGAAGGCAAACTACAGTTTGCAGAAGAGCAGCCATACAGAGGTAAAGTGGCCTGCAGTCGTGACAAAACTCCAGCGTCTAATTCAAAATGGCCCAGCACTCGAGAGATATGACTCGCCTGAAGAATTAATGAAAAATCGGATCTAAAAACTTCAGTCTCTTCAGCTGTGTTTCTCAAATGTGCAGGTGCACTGCTCCTTCACAGGAAGCTACAGCTACCACATAACAGGAGAGGAGGAGGAGGAGGAGGAGGAGGAGGAGGAGGAGGAGGTGGGCCTACAGAGTGACTGCATCCTGACAACAACCTCTGATTACACCAATCAGAGCAACACAGTCTGGGTGAGGGCAGGAGCAAAACCAGACCGTACACCTCCACACTGCAGTGCCAATACACAGCAGGCCTGACTCACTCAAAGTCTACTCAACACCAGTGACAAGCTAGCGAACAAATGGGGAAGGATGGAAGACGTGTCCGACCAGCAGAAAGCTCCAGCTGTGGCTAAAATTTTAATGAGCAGCTTTATGAGCTTCTTTATTAATCAAATATTCCAGACTGCATTTTAATCAGCAGATTCTGGAGATTACTGTCCTCCCATGCTCATAGGAGGGACAGACCTCACAGACGGACGTGCACAGGCTTGCTCACTGCAGCTTCATCCTCCACATCTCTACAACAAAGTCAAACCCGCCTTTCATTTCCCTAAAGTGAATCATCTTAATACAAAAAAAAGGTCAAACTGGTCCACGGGAGCGACATCCAATTAGTGTCAAGTGTGACTAATTATAATCTGACAAACGTGTGAAATGAAGTCAGAAACCCAAGACAGAGGCTAATTATAGCACATTGAAACACTTCATTAAGCACAGTTTATAGCGAGGAGACATTCCACATCAGAATGCTAAAACATCTCCGAGATGAAACGGCAGCTTGACAGCAGACGCAAACAAAAGCTAGTTGGGACAAAAGAGAGGGAAACAGTCCAACAAAGGTAATAATGAAATGTGCTTTCCAATAATAATCCTGCTCTCATGAAAAAAGGCTGAGAGGATGCAAGGATGTAGAAGGCAGCTGATTATTCATTCAGCGTTTACATGGAGCACTTTAACATCAAGTGCTTCGCTGAGCTGTTCAGGTGGCTGTGATTGTACTGGGCAACTCCCTGTGGGACTCAGCGAAACTGTGAAGCAGGGCATTGCATGAAAAGTGCAAGCACGCTCAGTCGACTAATGAGTAAATACAGAAAATTTGCATTCAGCCACCAGCCCGAGCACCATGCAATGACGGTGCAGGTCTGGTCTGCTTGGACAGGATCCACCCTCTGAATTCAGTCACATTCAATCGCTTAAATATTCCAGCCAACTAGCCTCAGACACTATGTGGAATCATATGGGGAAAAAAATGTTTCAAGTGTGCAACCAGGTATCAAAACACGTCTCCTCTCCTGGCTGTAGAACAATGTCACAACAACAATGGCAACAGTGTGGGGGGTGATGTGCAAGGTGTTGTGTGGTCCACTCCCTGCGCTTTGCCGTCCACGGAGGTGCCAGGGTACCTCTATGGAGGAGCAGATGGTTCTCCTGCTTGTGCCCAACACTTCCTCTCTGTCGGAGCATCTCTCTGACAGATGGGCCCAGGATCCTGGACCAAGCTAATCTCCAGCACTCCTCCACTTAAAGGCACAGCGGAGCGAGTCTGCTCTACCTCCACAGTCCCAAACGAGCCATGATGGTGATAACGCACGTCCGTGCGGGCTTGAACGTCAAGAAACGCCTGATTATTATGTAGCTTAAAGGATAGAAATGACAAGAAGCAGGAAGCCAGTCGTGTCTGGGAGGAATTGGTGAGACAATACAGACGAACAAAGGAGAAAAGGGGGGAAAGGTGGAGCTTTTCTTTGAAGTTGAGCGATAAATTTGACTCCTGCGCGAGCGGTTTGAGCCCAGAGTGACAGCCTGTTTCTATCGGCCGACTCAAATTGCTGTCACTTTTGTCCATTTCGCCAGCAAGCATGCAAATACAAAATGCCTCCTCCCTTTGCTTTACCGGGTCCTGACCACGTCTGCGCTCGGAGGAGCCAAAGTTGACATGTCGACAATTCACACCAACTATAAACGACTTTCGGTATGTCAGATGATATTCCGCCGCTGTGCCCAAACGAGCACGAAGAAAATCGGCTTTTAATTATTCGGAGCGGCGCAAAGGCACGTTGTCGACAGTTTTCAAATTAATTTACAGCCCAGGAAAGACGACACTCTCTCGTGTTGAATGTGTAACCGTGTGGAGGAAAGGCTCTCCCGGTGCAGTCACAATGTCAGGCAGCCGTACGCGCATGTTTGAGACTAAATGTTAAAATCTTGTGGAATAAAAGAACTATGCGAGGCTACTTTGCCATGCAAGAAGTACACAAAATGAATTTGGACAGCTTAATCTGTCATATGCACACGGCTGGAAATCACATGCACGAACACACAGTTTTAACGTACAAGTTGGCAACAAAGTAATTCTTCACACATTTCCTAAATGTCTAAATTACTTACGCTTTTAGTGGATTCTGAATGACAGCCGCCATTTTGCTACAATGTAACGCAATATCGGCGTCTTGCAGTTCTGAGGGAAACCTACGGGAATGGACCAATCAGAGCGCGGAGTGAATCCGTGGACCAATACATCCGCAGCATACGCGGACGGGGCGTGGCTTTATGGGGTAAACTGTCAAAATTATTTTAAAGGGTTTTCCCTTGTATTTATATTGTACACTGGAACAGAATAACAGCACTTTTAAAGAGACCCTCACTGGAGCTTGGATACATATCAAGTGCAGTCCCCTCCTGGGTGCTGAGACCATGCAGTGCAAGTGGCACAGAATATCAACATGGAAGCTCGGGTTTAATTATTTATTAAAATAATTATAAATCATTTATCATCATCAATAAGCACCAAGCAAATAATTTTCCCTCACTTTATCTGAAGCTGCAGTGCTGGAGCAGAATGGAAGCAAGGCTGATAAAACACAGGCATGCACACGATCTAGTCCTCCCACATACAGTACAAGTAAGTGGTTTGACACAGGGAGATTTAAACACACAGACACACACTCACACACACACACTCACACACACACACACACACACACACACACACACACACACACACACACACACACACACACTGAAGACATGGAGGCAATTCCAGATTATGGTTTTGACAGACGGGGGCTGATGCAACTTTAATCTTATGCAAATCTTCCATCAGTTTAGCAAGTATCCACACATTATCGCTTCAAGTTAGTGTCCAACAGTTTTAGATGTGTCAATCACTCCTGCTTGATTTGTAGTGTGTAGGTGAGAAGTGTTGGATGATGGCATCCAACCTAATCAAAAAAAAAAAAAAAAAAATGGACACCACAAAGGATATCTGCAGCAACAGACAGCACAAATTTGCATGGGAATGAACTCCAGTACAAGTAATCCGACATGATGTGTTTAAAATTCTATACTGTGCAATATTAGCTTCTCACAGGAGGGTGTGTGTGTGATGCAATATTCAGACAGATAAATCTATTTCGAGACAAGGCAGACACAACATCATCTCATCAGACATCAGAACCAAAAAGTTCCACGTTAGGAGCAAAGGGAGAATTAACTTTATCTACAAAGCGTACAATCAACAAAGACCCCTTTATCTCATTTTCAACAACAAAATACAAGCATGTGTGTTAAAGGCATCACCTTGTGCTTTATATGACATCCAGATGTGACGGTCTTATTACTCAATAACTGAAAATTAGCAATGATGCAAGACAAGTTAAAGCTCTCAGTCACTAATATGGTTCAGTATCTCCTCGTTGCCACAGATCAATTTTTTTATGCGTAATGCTGAAAGACAAAAAACAAAAAAGACAAAAATGATATGAGGAGATAGGGTGGTTCACATACAGATGCTACAAAATATATAAATATGCATACAGTAACTCATGTCAAACAAAAAGCAGAAAAACAACATACACAAGGTGTTTCAATAACACATGAACGATAACGGAAAAAGAAGCTCAAAGGAACAAAAAAAAAAATGTGTTGACCTTTGTCTTATCCCGTCACACTGTGCCTAAAAGAGACCCAGAGGCGTGAATGTACTTTGTAGAACTGGTCTGAAGATAAATTTGGGTATTCTTCAATTCTGCTAAACAATATCCAAACAACAAAGCAGGCAGCGACTGCAGGTATTCAGAAAACAATTCAAAGCAGACGTCAGGAAAACAAATCTGAACATGAAACACGTGTGTTTTATAGCATGTGAACAGTAAAATGCCGCTTGGTAAAAGACAGTGAGGCTCATTCAGAGACCATCATCTGAACAAGTAAAAGGCCATGGATTCATCAGACTGTCATGCATGCCAGAGTGCGAATAAGTATTTTTTTTTTATCTTCATACATAAATAATTTTCAACAATTCAAAATGTACACTCCTCTTACATAGTTCTATGTCTTCATACAACCACAAATTACATGATAAAATAAACATTATACCAGCACAGACACAGTGACCTGAATGATTTTTGGCACACCAGATATCCGCAATCTTAGACCTACTGCTGTCGATTTCAGCCCGGTTTGGGACAGACTACTTGATCACTGGGATATCTGGATTTTGGCCATGGTAAGCAACAGCCTATAACAGCTGGAAAAGGCTTAGTGCAAAAACTAAAATCTTGCAATACAGCATGCAATGGATCCTGCACGGATATAACGCATCTCCTTGCCGTTACACGTATGACATCAGAGATACGATGCTTATTACGAAGAATTGCTGAGAAACTAATCACACCGACCCCGCGGGGTCCTCAATCAACTAATATTCTTTAAATGATACATTTTTTTTATATTTTCTGATAGTAGAAAAATAGCTCAACAGCCTTATTTAACGTAAAATTAGGGATTTGTGTCGATAAGAATCAAAATATTCACTCTGTGAATAATCAGAGTGGAAATGCAGGTTTCACACTCAGTCAAGTAACTTTAATGTTCTGGCTGTTCTACAAAGGCCACAGGAACTCCAAAATCCCAAATCTGGTAAATGTCCTATATATATACTGTATATATATAGAATAAGTATTCTATATATACGTCTAAAAACTTCCTTTCCACAGACACAAGACAGAACCATTGGAGTAACAGAGGTAAAGCAGTGACAGACTGCGAGCTGACTGAGCGAGTGGTTCTCTCCGGTGCTCCGAGGAAGGAAGGCCGTCCCTGTTAAAGTTCTCCAGGTTTCTGGTTGCAGCTGGTGCACACGCGCACGGGGTGGTCCCAGCCCCTCGACGGGACCGGGCGGCGCTCCGGGGAGCAGTCGTCACACACTCCTTGGCCACAGGCGCGGCAGTGGTGCTTGGACAGCTTGGCAGTGAACTCACGGTGGCAGTTGTGGCAGGACAGGATGTCCTGGTCAGGCACCCAGTAGGCAGGACGGGCTGCGTCTTTCACGAGGCCTTCAGGGGACACGCAAACGCACGTACACAAGCACGCATTGGTTATAATGGGTTTTCTTTCTGGCTGAGAAGACTGAAAACACTCTCATGTCTGTTAGCTTAGCATAAAAACTGGAAACACTGGAAAAACTGTGAGCCTGGCTCTGTCCAAAGGATGCTGTGGACCTCCACTTTATTTACTGACAAACCTGATGTCCTGCTGGAAACAGGAGCACATGCCTCCATCATATCACACAACCACCCCAGCTTCAAATGTGCGTTTCCCAAAATGTTGAGCTATTTCAGATATTTGGAGGCGCAAACACTTTATGAGCCACATTCATTATACCTCCCATTAAATACGGTTTCATGCTGCAGTGCCTAAATTTCTTTGCATTCACTTACTCTATTTAAAACACCAGACTGTTGGTTTCTATTCTCAGTTACCATCACTTTACTTTAGGTTTATCCTCATGCTTATTTTTCCTCTCTCCCGTTTGAAGTACACCGAAACTTCACGTAAAACAAAGCCCTCAGCTGTCTTGGTTTGGGTAGCCGTGGAAACATGGAAACAAGATTTGGGCTTGGAAGTAAGTAGGCTAATTCTGTTGTGATTGGAGCAGGCCCTGCTCTGAGGTATTTTTGGGTTGGTGATGGATATGGAGACATTTTCAGCAGGATATCAGGTTATGAAAAACATATGCATCTCTGCCCTTCACCAGTATATGTAGGTCTACAGTGGGCTTATGCAACAGCCTAATATACATTGATAATAATACTACTTACGCTTTGGATTAAACGCATTTTTGAGGTTTTTGAAATATGATTAAGACGTGTGAAACAACAGCCAGAAGGGAAATAAGTGCTATGATTTGTGGTGTGTATTTGATTGAGTGCGGCATTTATTCTTGCCAACACTTTGCAATCTCTTTCCAAGCAGCAGAGCCAGTTTTCTCAATCTAAAACACATTTTGAATTATCTTGACAGAAATGTGTCATATTGGCTGTAAAATGTCCTTCTCATGCACACTGGGTCAAAGTGCACTGCAGCCATGAGTGCAGAGTGACAGATCCAGAGCACTCAAGCAACCTCTAAACATTATTACCACTGACTCTTCAACAAATATACAGCAAAGGCGAGTTTACAGCAGGAAGTCTCATAAAATGAAATGAGTAAACAGGGTAACACCACTACATGGAAGCACTGGTATGTCCTGAAGACGTCGCCAAAGGCAGGTTCAGGTTCTGTAATCAGTGTTTGTGGGAGGATTTAAAAATGTTTTGTTGGGACAAATGAAAATTCAGCATTTGAAGATCTGCTAAATGAAACATATCATTTAAATCACACATCTGAGTCTCTCAATACATCATAGGAATCAACTGCTCCTGTTTGGATTTCCAATATTTTTTCCAACTTGTTAGTCATTTGATGGATCAGATAAACCTCCCAACATTTCTCTCTCACCATAAATAAGCACATTCCGCCTCCGCCAGCAGAGGGCATTGTATCCATACGTTCACATTTACTGGGTCATGTATTCCTGTTATGTAACAATCCTCTTTAGGTTTTGTTTTGGGCAACACTCACCAAGTGGGATGTCAATAGCAGTGACCACAACCCCTATGGTGTTGGTCACTGCTTCTCCAACCTTCCTGGCGAGGGTTCCACCTTCTTCCTCCTCAAGCTCTGCCTCAAGCAGCTCTGCACACAGAAAATAGCTTTGCTGAAGCCGAGCTCAGACAAATGTTAAACGGCTGCATAACATCCACAAAGGGGCATTTGACATTGTTGAGCGTGCATGTACCTGCGTATGAGGCTCTCTGCTCGAAGCAGACGTCACAGACTCTGACAGGGCCAAGACCCCAGCCTCTCTCAGGGACGGGCGCAGCTTTGGAAGAGCAGCCGTCGCAGAAGCCCTCCCCGCAGGCACGGCAGTGATGTTTGGTGTCGTTGTCCTGGAAGACTGTGTGACACTTATGGCACACCTTGTACAAGAGAAACAAACGACAACAACAGAAGCTGTTATTGACCGAGAACTGGAGGGAAGAAGACGCAATCTGAGTCGATCACAGTTTTATCTAGTGACCTGCAAACACAAGATTGTGTAATAGCCGCAGAACACCAGATAGTAAACATCCCTCTGGACATGAAAGTGTTGACTTGGCTGTTGGTGGCGGGTGGCAGAGGGTGGGGCTGTGTGTGTCACTCACCAAGATGAGGGAGTTGGGTTTCCAGTAGGCCGGGGCGATCTGATCTGTCAGCCAAGAGGTGACGGCCTTGGCAGGCTTGACACTGAGCTCTGACACAGACTGGGCCACGAGGTTTACCCCATCCAGAAGACGCTGCGCTGCATTGCTATTGTCCTTTAAAAAGCCATCCGACTGCAACAAGCAGACAGGTTTTTATTACACCAGTAGATAAATGGTTCCCTCTGGCCATAATTCTAGGTCTGTATGATGACAGATAATTACGGACATACTGTATAACCTGCATCAGATAAATGAATTACAGAGCTTCTATCTCTTACCCCTGGCCAAACATGCTCGATCTCAGTGCGAACAACCGTATCCACTGGGTCCTGGTTCCCGTACCAGTACTGACGGCTCCGATAGATCACCCCACAGTTGGGACATTCAATAACGTACCTGAACATATAGTAGACACAGAAATGTAAAACTCAGTCTCTGTGAAAATACAAATGCAAGTACATCTGATGTGACACTTGGAACATTATGTTCACGTGAATGTAAATAGAAACAAAGACAAAGTCTGGAACACCAGAGCTAAAATTAGAGTCTGTAAAGGCAACATAAGTCTAACTCGAGCCTAGTTACACACGACCCTGCAGGTCAATCAGCTACAACTCACCCAGACCAGGCATATTTGGCGAGACCCATCCATGGAGAGTCTGAGGAAGCCGAGGTCTTAGGGACAACTATCACCTCCTTTCCCCCTTCATAGCAAGCCTAAAGTGATGCACCACACAGTGACTTCACACTCATGGAACAAGAGCAGGTACAAAGAGGCATAAAGGCAAAGCTTAGGTGATACAGGTGAGCTACAGCAGGTGCTTACCTTGCAGGTGTAAATGCGATTATCATACTGGACAGAATAACGACAGCGATGCTTCGCCTCATGGCACATTCCTTCTCCTAAGTGGTTCATGCTGTTCTTGCAGCCGGATCTGGGATAAAGGTTAAGATGTCAGAATGTTTAACGACACGGATTGAAGGATTGATTATGCTGATGACAATTTTTGAAAAGGCAGGAGGCATCCTCACCCACAACTGAGGCAGAGGCTGGAGCAGGTGAAGTACTCGTCAGGAAAGAAGCAGCTGTGGGCTACAAGCTCACCTGCAATTTCCCCATTGAAGCGCTCACTCAAAGCCTGAAGGAAAATCAAGGACGAGTAGAAATAAGCTAGACCCAGACAAAATGAGTGTTGCACCACATGCCTTTTACACAATATATGAGCTTAAAACCTGGTTTCTAAATAAACTAATCTTCAACTTATTAGCAAATTGTGCATCATTTCACGTCAGTGCTGGCTTTACAGCAACAAGAAGGCAGATCTGAAGTCAGCCCACTTCATACAGCCCTACCTGCAGGGCTTTGAAAATGACCACAGGGGTGCGTGGGGAACGTGTGGCGTTGTTATCCAGGAGCTGCTCCAGTTTATTCTGCAGGCCACGGAAGTCGGTGGGGGGGTTGAGAGTCTGCGTGCCCCAGTACTGGACAGAGCTGAAGGCCTCTGGGAAGCGGGCAAGCTTCTTGAAGCGATCCGTCAGCAGCCGATCGACTGACTCCAGTGACTTATCTAATACAAGACATTATTATTACGTTAGCATTCGCCTATCATCAGAGACAACGCAATTCTTCAAATACTGTGCGATTTTCCATAGCACTGAAATGTTTTTTCAAGGCACCAAAGTGATTTTTCACAGGGCCTAAGTCATTTTTCACAACACCTAAATAATTTATTCACAGCGCCTAACTGTTTTTACACAGGGCCTAAGTGACTTTTCCACAGCGTTTAAGTGTTTTTTCGAGGCACCTAAGTGAATTTACACACGGTGTAAGTGTTTTTTCACAGCGCCTAAGCAGGATGAGCAGCAAAAAACTATGCTGAGACACGTTTTGCTGTCATTTCTGGTGATTCTGCATCTGTCCTCTTGTCTGCTCTCTGTGTTGGAGTTTACTGTGGGCCGGGGCTCAGGCATCTCCTCCACAAACACACACACACACACACACACACACAAACACACACACACACACACACACACACGATGAACCAGGTGAAGTGACGATAACGCCTTACTCGAAGCTAATAGGTGTTTTTACAATGACTGCATAATCCAGCCGGAAAGTCAGGAGGAGCAAACCCAAATGGACTTGGCTTTAAAAGACGCAGTCACAGAGCTCTGGTGTGGGAACACTTCAGGTTAAAGACGAGTGAGAATGCGAACGAATCGGATGCTTACTTGAGCGACAGCTCGTCTGAAATATGACCGTGACAGATATTTTCATTTTTTCCAAATTCCAATGTTGGACTGTTCTGAAGAATGAAAAGGTCATTGATCTCTGAAAGTAGTAATCAGCAGTAGTAGTCAGGCGTACATTCACTTGAAGGCTCCAATGTTCCTTTAAGTTTGAGCAATTTTACTACAAATCATTTGTTCTTTTCATTTCTCCCTCATAAGAGGTAATTCGCTTCCATACATTTCTATAAAGTGTGAAAAACAACTTGTAGAGACTTGAGTGATATAGTGGTATATTAGGTCTTTCATTTCCTTCACTTATTGTATTGCTGCATGGTAATGGAGCACAGATTTCATAAGGAAAACGGTTGACAGTAAGGTATGAGCTATGCAAAAACTATCATTGTCTTCCAGGTGCGCAACTACATCTATTAATATGTCATTCTTTACTTCACTACACAGTCTGTGCGTGTTTCCTTTTAATGCAGAAAATAGTGTTTACACATTTCAGAATGATGACTGCTACCTGCAGAAGAAGGAAAAAGAAACGCCAAAGGCTAATATTTGCCAAACCTGTAATTTTCAGCAGATGCTTAACCCTTTGTTTACTTTAAAGGCGCTGCCTCTTGTCCCTTCTGGTGATGCAGACCTCCATTTAGGCTGATACGGTCAGAACGCATGCTTCTAATGGAGGCTTTTAAGTAGAATATATTACACCTTATATTCAAAGGTTCAACTAATGAATGTGCGACAGGTTAAGTAATGACACTCCATAACAGAAGTATTGAGATATTTTACCTGAACCAAGCAACTTAGTGTGGACTGTCTCATGGAAGATGACCACTGCAGGGCCCAGGGTGGACAGCGGGACATCCAGGCCGCAGCGGGCCGTTGTGGCCTTCAGTTCCTTGGTGAAATGCTTCAAGTAAGCATCTGAGGCGTCCCCGAGGAACTTGAAGAGGTCATCATGGAGACGGTCAGCGTGGGTGCGGTAAATGATGAGGTCAGAGATGGCGAGCACCTTGAGCAAGAGACGGGTTCTCTGGCCCTGTTTGGAGCTGTTCCCGAGCAGCCCCTCCGTGTCGATGACCACTACTTTACGGGTGGGATCAAACGCTGCCCACACACCCACCGTACAGGACTCTTGTGTGGGAGAAGTCTTGAACACTTCTCTGCCCATGAAGAATGTGTGGTTCAGGGTGTGAGATTTGCCCTCCCCTGTGTTGCCAAAGATGGACACCACCTTCAGCAGCTGGTCAGGGTCGCAGCTCAGGCGCTTTACAAAAGAGGTTTCATCTTTTACCTTCAGGGAAACAAGAGTTCAGATATGAAAATTAGTTATTTGAACATCAACATGAACGTACTTTCATGTACATTTCGATTCTGTTCAATGACGAGCGTCACTTTCGCACAACTCACCTGCATTTCCTCATTCTCATCCACCAACAGAAAACTGGAAACCTTTTCCAGAAGTTTCGCTCTCTGAGATTTGGTCTCATCGGCTATTTGCACAGAGGGTGGGACAGATGTCTGGACAGAGCTGACCACTGCAGGTTTGGGTGGGGGAGGGTAAGATGTGAGCTGGTGTTTCTTCTTGTTGCCTCCACTGTGGGTGCGTTTCTGACAGTCTTGGCACAGGTTAACTTTGCAGTTCTGGCAGCGGACCACGGATCTATGGCGTTTCCCACTGTCTCCATTACCTCCTTTACAGTTGTCACAGTAAGGGACATGCCCGGGACCTATCTGAACCCGCTCATGGTTCTTCAGACGCTCCTGATTGTGGAGCTCAAGCTCGCAGCGGACACACTGCAAACTCTTGCACTCATCGCACTCGAACGCAGCCTCTTCAGAGCCACCACAGGCATAACTTTCCTGACATATTAGACTTGTATTGACTCCCTTTTCTGAAGACAAGCCATGCCCACTCATCGTTTCTTACAAAGTAAATACAAATCGGTGCTGATTGGAACACCTTTGACAACAGCACCAACAATTTCTAATAGCAGTTAATGAAAAATGTCCAACAAGCTGTAATACTGACAACAAACGCAGTGACTACATCAACTTAAAACAGCTGCATGGTAACAAGGCTACTGATCCACTGACGTCTCAACAATACTAGTTTGTTAAATTAATTTTCCCAGCACGAATTTCAAACACTTAAAAGGGTTTATTAATATGATTTAGTGCAACAAACAGTGAGGCAATGAAGCAGAGACAGCCGTCTCCTTGAGTAACACCTGATATCTTTTTACCACCAAGTTAGCTTGTTCGTGTATTTAAGTTAGCACTTAGCTGCAGCGTTACATAACATATGGGTAAGGTGAGCGAATAAAACGGAAATAATGCAGAAACATTTGCAGGTAGCTTGTACCAACCGAGACAATGAACTCTCCCTGAAAAGATGAATGTGCAAATGTTGATGCTAACAACAGGCTAGCTTAGCAAACTGACCCTCAATAGCTCGCAGGCAAAGTCGGTGGATAATTTGGCAAGAAAGCAGCGATACGTAGTTCACAGCTACTTGGTTTCGACGGACAGTTTCAACTTTTTCCAAAGAAAAACTGCAATTAGCGAGCCAGCGAGCTCTAACAGTACACAGCCGTCCTAACGAGCAGCTAGCCCCCAGTCTGTCAACTGAGCTGTACCAACATATCAACAAAAACAACAGCCAGTCGATGTCAAAAGCTCGGATATCCGCGGACTCTTTCACTTTGAAACGGGAGGGAAATCCGCGCAATTCCGTGTAAAAAGTCTTTAAAAAGTGTTACTGTGTTTGAATCCTTCCGAGCAGTGTCATTGTTTTGTTCTTCAGCCCCCTCCCTAGCAGCTTTCTCTAGCTACGTTATTTTGTTGCCAGGTCAGATCAGCTGATCAGATTATTTTCAGTCACAGGGTCAGAGGACGGCAAAGCGTCGTTGCATGCTGGGAAACGTAGTTCTACGAGGCGGACAAACGCTGCTTCCTAGACGTTGTCAGGTGCTCACAAAAAACAGCTTTGTAAATGACGACTGCTGTAAAACTTAAACTTGTTGGCCGCAGAGCTGCTGGGTTTAGAGAGTTCAGCTTGTAGATAATTGTTGAGGGAGGGGAAGTGGTTCATTCTTCACAGTCTCTACAACAATCAGGTTAGGAACTCAAACCATCTTGACTTCTTGGATTTCTGCACAGTAAAACACCACCAGTTGTTAAAAAGATGACAACAAGATGCACAGCCATATATTTAAAATTCCTTTGCAGATAGTGCGTGGTATTTGTAGGAGCTTGGTGATTTTCCTGTTTTGTGTTTTTCTGCTCTTCTCAAGCATACAAATGAGAAAGACACAAAAAAAGCAAAATAGGGGGATCTTGGTCTGAGTTGGTATGGCAAATACATTTGAATGAATATTATTTTATGCAATAGTTTCTTTCAGCATCAAACATTTTTGGCAAATTAATTACTGTAACTAAAAAAAATCCATGTGGGTGGCTGTTCAAAGTAACTGTTGGAAACATGCCTCAGCATAGGCTTTCAATCGGGATGGATTTAAATGGCTTTTGTCTTGTAAAGTAGCACTTCAAAGTGTCAGCAGGTGACCATTTGTCCCAAATGGCACTTTGTGTTTTCCCTCCATTTCTTCACTGACAGGCCCTTCCACTGTACTCTACGGACTGTATGTGTCTCCAGAAGTCAAGCAAATCGTTTAAAAAAAACACAGCCACTCAGAATTAAATATGTTACACTGTAGTGCATTTATTACAGAAACACACACACGCACACACACAAATATGAAAAACAGCAACAAACAAAACATGGAGGGAAGGGGAGGATAAAAAGAGCAGAACATTTAGCCTTCTTCGTGAGTGAATTTTGGATAAATGTCACATTTCTTAGAGGATGGAGTTCAATGCGGAGTTTCAGTGATCTTAAACCATGCTGCTTCACTGCACCATCGCCACTGCACAATAAAAATGCATAATTTGTCTTAAAAGTCCCCCGACATACCGTGTCCATCAGGCTGAGTACAATCAACGTGCTCTTTGATTCCACATCAGATGAACCTGAAGATTTTCCTCCATTCACAATCACAAAAAGCCTTCAAACGTTTAAGCAGGCTGAGCTTTTTCGAGTTTTTTAGGCCCGTGTGCTTGTGCCTCATGGCAGCAAACACAGCAGAGTCAAACACATCTTTGAGGTTGTGCTGCGTCAGAGCTGAACACTCCAAATAGTCATGAGCTCTGATCGTGCGTGCCAGCCTTCTGGCCCGGTTGAAGTGCACTGGTTTGGTGCTCCGCTGGTCCAGGTGAATGAGGATGTCCACATTGTGGCGAAGGTCTGACTGAGTCCCAACCAGAATGATGGGAGAGGTCGGGTTGCCAGCACGGATTTGTGGGATCCATTTGGAGGTGATGTTGTCAAAGGAGACAGGGTTGACCAGGCTGAAACAGAGGATGAAGACGTCCACGTGGCCATAGCACAGAGAGCGAAGATGGCCAAACTCCTCCTGTCAGACCAGAAATACAGAGATGTGAGGAGGAAAAGGAGCAAGAAACTAAAGAAATCCTGATGAGGTGGGGAATATCTACCTGTCCTGCAGTATCTATCAGCTTGACACGAGTTGGATTTCCATTCACATGAACCACACCTGTAATTAAAGTGCAAATAAGTTTAATTGCTTCAAGCATCCTTTACCACTGAAAGAAGAACCTCCACTCACCAGTGAAAACATCAAAAGCTGTTTGTCTGTACTCGCTGTTGTATCCATTGAAGATGTAGCTGATCACCATGCTGGTCTTCCCCACAGCTCCATCACCGACCAGCATGCAGCTCAGCTCTTCTCTCAGTCTGCTTGATTTGTCAGGTCTCTGACAGTCCATGTTTCCTCAGATCATGACTCCATTATCCAAGCAGCATGAAGGTCCACGCAAGAGTGCAGCATTACTGTAAAACATGTCTTCTCCCCCAGCGACCCGTTGGTGCCAATAAAGGGGAGAGGACACCTCGATTTGAAAGGACAAAGGCGGCCAATCAGATGCAACAACACTGTCTGTTTCCGTTTGATGCAGATGAACATAGTCACTCCCACCAAGACGGGCCTGACCACGAGATCAGCTGATTGATGATGATGATGAAGATCGTACAGTAATTGTTAATATGTGTTTATGGCGATAAATTTGAATGTAAACTTTATATAAGTTATAAATTGCTTAAGCTCCAGCAGACAACTCCCGCTGTTTTAGATTAAAAAGTAAAATAGTCTTTAAAAGCGGATCTTGTGCAATATATTTAAATAATGTGATGCCTTTGTCGTTGGCGGGGTTCAGTTTGTCGCTCCGAAAATCAATTCGTCCAATAATGGGGTGTAATACCACACTCGGTCCATAGAGGGAGGTGTCGCTCCACTTTGCACCTTCGTCCGGATGTTGCCCTTCAATTTATTCTTGAACGTTTCGTCCTTCAAGCTACTGTTACAGAACGTGCTACAACTTTTAATCACGGTCAATCAGACTCATATTTAACTTTTATGATAATATACTGTGGTCTCTATTTGTGGTTTTCAAGCGCCATCACTTTCATTCATTGTCAGCAAAGCTCTCTAAACATCAGTATCTTTGGTATCACAGGAATTTTAATTATCAGAGCCTTGTCATATTCTCCAATCTATAAATTCATTTTTCCGAAAGCACTCAGAGGCAGCTTTATTCTCCCATGTAGAAGGGGCAAAGGGCACAGCTGAGCGGGCATTGTTAGACTGTCATCAGCTGCAGTTTATAGCAGAAACTCCATCTTCATCCTGTCTTTTTCAGGGTGGCTGGGTTCATAAATACACGCACACACACATGCACACGTGCGCGCACACACACACACACACACACACACACACACACACACACACACACACACACACACACACACACACACACACAAATAATAATAATGTGATTGTGATGTGAATGTGATTAGATAACTGAATCCTCACAATTCCACTATTATAAACACTCACTGGCAGATTATGCTGCAAAAATAACTACTATACCACAAATAAAAGATAATGATAATTTGGAACGTGCACTGTGCAGTGACTAGTGCAGCATGCTGTGCACAAAAGGGCTTGTTAGACCGGACTGTAAGCGTGGATCAATTGTTCTTTCTCACACAGTCACACTTCAGTGCAGTCTAAGAAAAAGGTTGTGAATGTCATATACAGCCATTAACCCTGTTAGTCTTGCTAACATTATGCTGAACTTGTGTTTCTGATATGGGTCATGAAGTAAGTCTGTTCAAAGTGTTTATTTTCACTGTTTGACATTATCATGTCATTTGCTCTTAATTTCCGTCATGCATTTGGTTTGTGTGTGCAGGTGGAATCACCATCAACATAATGATGTTGGGCTAAAGAATTACCTGATACTTGGACACCTGTTCTCTACAAAACATCAAAAGACACCAACATAACACATTGACCTTGTAGTGTTTCTTTTGCACTGAACAGCTTTCGTGTGCAGCTGCAGGATTTATGATTTGTTTTATGATGATGGGGATTCTTATGATCGAGCCTTCACACCATCACACTAACTCTTGAGTCCGGCCTCTGACCTTACGAGGCAGGCCTACATTGTCATAGAGGTAATAATAGTAATGTTTATAACAATAATTAGACGTTGCCTTACTGCATTCTGCTTTTATCAAACTCACTACTGCAGTTATACAGTCTAGAGAGATCAGGGTTTAACCTTTTTTTCAAATTCAAGAACTCAAAATATGCATTAGGCCCCACATTATCACAGCTATAGTGCAGAAGAATTGTACAAGCATTGCAAGATGTGGTTTCAGAGATCGGGAAACGTTTGGGGGTGAAAATATGGCTTTAAACAAAGTGTTGTTCCTTATCTGTCTGAGCCTGCAGGAAACTCTGCAAGCATTGTGTTGTAAGGTCTCTGCTTCCTGTTTGCCGTTGTTTCTCACTCACTCGTTCTCTTCTCCCTTTCTCTCCCCCTTTTTCCCACCACCTGCGGTGTGAGAGATAGAATTTATTCCCCATGGTAGGACGACAACATCTGGTCCACCCCCACCCCTGACACACACACACACACACACACACACACACACACACACACACACACACACACACACACACACACACACACACACACACACACACACACACACACACTCATCATGTTGCCAGCTCGGCTCCCATGCTACACCTCTGGCAGCTGTGAGTCACAATGCTGTTCCTTAATCCAAGGTAAATGTCAAACACAGGAAACGGTCTTTAAATATCTCCACATCCAAAGATTCTTTTTCCTGTAACAGTCACTTTTATCATCACAGATCAACCAGTAAGCCGCTCTTCAGTGCTACAAACGCGAATACAGGCGCTGTGGTGCGACTGCATGCAAACGTGTTTGCAAGGTTTGTATGTTCCTTAACCTGTGCAGCAGATGTCAGCAGTGCACTGATGACTTAAGCAGTAGCTCAGCTCCAAACATGATCAATTGAGAAGCAACTGTAAACATGTTTGTATCTACATTCTCACGCTCTCGCTCTCTCTTTTGCATGACTGGACATGCAGAAAAGTATCCTGACATAGATTTATAGAGGTAATCTGCTTAGTAAGGGTGTCTCAATGTGTGCAGCTTAGGGAGGGCCCCCAGTATACACACAGCACACTTCAAAATCCATTTCACTTCATGTCTGACTCCCGTGAATTTATGCGAATGTATGCTATAAGAAGACCTCACATACCCTTCATGTCTCCCTGAAGTATTGCTCTGGTTGCGAAAAAGTAAACACAGTAACCGATTCGAGTTCCTGTCATATATCAAATTTGACAACAATAGAGATATCTACCAGATAGGTGTTAAAAGATTATGCTCCTCCCTAAGCCAGAGATCAGCGTGGCACGCTGTAGACAGGCCACAAAAGAAGTGGCTGACACGCAGATGAAGTGATAAACATCCATTTGCATAACATTTCCTGCATAATGTCTCTTTAAGTAGATATTGCCAAGGCTCTTAAGTGGTGAGGATTAGAGCAGGATGGGTGCTCCCGTAACAGGGAGACCTCACATAATGGAGACCCTTGCCTCTCCTTCTTCAGTTCCTAGGTGTGACTTTAGGGTCATGACTAGGACATATTGTCACTTGCTGTATGTAAATCCAGAATAATCCCTGTGATACTGTGTGCAGCCTGAAGGTCCTGACCTGCTTGCTTGAATTTGATACCAAACATAGATCAGAGTGGATTAAGTTGTTTTGAGTTCACTGATTACTTGCAATTATTGCTCTTGGGGAGCAGAGTTTTTAAACCTTTTACTGATGCATCACAGAATGTATTTTTGCATGTTCCGCAACTAAATATTATCTCCACATTAAACGGGCGACTTAAAATTAATGTTTCACATTTGACACACCTGTAGTGCAACAGCATGCTTTCAGAGCATAAACAACACTATGTGCAGTCATACTAGTGGCTCTGTAAATCAAGTAGTGGTGGTAGATGCTAAAGTTAGCATGCTAATGCATCTCTGTGACAGAGCTAGCATTCTAATATTTAGCAGTTATACCATTTACCGTGTTGGCTATCTTAGCTTAGCTTGTTAGCATGCTAAACTGCAGCTTAAGCTGATGGGAATGGTTTTGTAGGTTCTTAGTCAAAAACAATGAATGTATTGTGACAAATATAAAGTTTAACCTGATGATGGTGCTAAAGCAGTTGTTACAATTCCCCCTAACGGGACCTTCAATGTGTGTAACACATTTCATTGCAATCTATCCAACCACTGCTGGTTATCAGCTGGATCATCACCGTTCAGGGCATTCAATAAAAGGAGCACGCCTCAAGAGTTATTGTGAACTTGGTATAATTCTAGAGAAAGTAGGATTATTGTCCTCTCTCACATTTTGAATACCTCATGTTGCGCACCAATTGTAATGAGCTAAAAAGAAACCACTTTCATTTTCACTTCTATTTTGACTCCTTCAAATTTTTTAATCGCCTCAGTTTCCCTGCATTTTAAAGAAGGCGATGTAAGAAATGATTTAGGGTGTGGGGTTTCTCCTCCAAGAGAGTCATACCATGTATCGCTCCACCTTATTTGCACCAGGATGCAGCTCCCTTGTCAGGTAAACTTGAATTCTAGCACCTTTTGGTGGCTGCACCAAATGATTCATGGGAATTTGGACCTCTGTGCATCTCCCCCACCTGATTCTACCTCCTAGCTGACCCCTGTTGTTCACACTCTTGACTTCTAGCGAGTTATTTCAGGAAAGCATAAACTACTTCTGTGAATACACTGCGTGAATCAGGATATGCATGCCTTGTCTTTTTTGTTGGATCAGTGCATTTGCAGTTAATCTGAATTAATATTATAACCAGCATTGTATCATTTGGTTCTGAATCAGCTTAGGGTAAATCAGCATGTCCCAATTTTAAGTAAAGCCTAAGTGTTTTTGGGCTTTTGTTGGCCAGCAAGCATCCCTGTCAATTCAGTTACTCCTGCTCCATTAAACTCTGGCAGGGGTCCAGGGGCAGCGGACTAATCCCACTTTACCCTCCAGAGAGCATTGCAGGGGGTCTGTTCCCTGCGCCTTGTAGGATATACAGTTGCCCAGCACGGGATCAGTCACACAAGTATCATTTGATCTGCTTGGTGATTGTGATCATTAATAAACTGATTGATTTACCACATATTTAAAGGCAATGAAAATGTATGTTCTCAATCAGTTTCTCATTAAAAGCAAAGAGATCCTATAAGACACAATTTATTTTTACCAAAGTGGAAAAATGTGGGGGAAAAAAGTGTTATTTGCTTACGTTGTTCGGCCACTGTCAATCAAATCTGATCAAAACACAGCAAAACAGGCCCGATGAAGCAGATTAACTGAGTTTTTGGGTGTCACTTTGAAGAAAAACACTGTAGTGGCTTTAAAAGGCTTATAGTCCCATGTAGAAGTGGATTTGCAGGTCCACTGGATTTCAGTGTTAATGTTATTTCTTTTTTAGCCACAATGCTAAGCTAACAGGCTGCTCGCTGTACTTCACATTTACCTTACAGATACGAGAGTGGTGTCAGTCTGTTCATTAAACTCTAAGCAAGACAATGCATTTCTCTAAATGAATGAATGAATGAATAAAGCTTTACTTTAACAGTAATGAAACAATTTTTACACTATAGTTAACCAGTTAGTTAGCAGAAGTAAAATGCATTTAAATGTAGAATTTGTTTTGCCATTTGATTCATCGGCCATTCTGTAACGAGTCACAGTTTAAATGAAAGGCTATAGGCACATGACAAATAGAAGAACGAAAGGTGTTTCCTTTCAAGGCTATTCCAGTTGTGATGATTCCACATACAAATACAAATTCACATCAGATCTGATGCGTTACAGGGAACTGATAACAATATCACCAGGGGTCTAACCCTTTGGCCTTTGAAGCATCTGTGTTTGCTTCTTCGTTTAGTTTCAATTGGCTCCACATCAATCCACACAGCAGCATGTGTTCTTGCAGAGGCCTGATTAGAATCTATCTAAACAGGAAACTCTGCCGCAATTGGCTGATTAACATGAGAACACGATCTTTTCAAAGGGATTAAACTTTGCAAACAAACACAATGCATCATTACCCGCCATTAGACATTTTGGAAACATTTTCCACACGGTGAAAATGAGACACTGAAAAAAGGTTTGGGAACATGTTTATTCTGGTGAGCGTGTAGAGCAGGAACATCTTCACAGTCTTGCTTGCTCGTGCTTTTCATTGTGGATGCTTGACCAAAATATTCCAGAGAAAAATGGAGTGGGCCGAAGACTAAAGATATTTGCGGTTTCCCACTCTGAACATATTCAGATGTGGGAACAAATTAAATAAGATTTTCAAGATTGATCACAGAACTTGCATGAACAACTGACCAGTACTAGAAGACTTTTACAAGCGGTTAGAGGCTATAATCATAATGTTGCCTCAATAAAACACAAACAAGCGTCATTCGTTCAGCGTGATATAGCAGCACAAAGCCTCTGAGACTCTCACAATGACTCTGCAGCTGCTTGATTGTGTGCTGTGGCAGTCGCACTGTGAAATGGCATTGATATTGAACCTCTGTGAGTGTGTGGGAAAGAGAGCGGCCCTTCCTGTTCTTTGAGAGAAAACACTCCAGAGAAAAATGGCAGGAAATCTCCAGGGCCTTTTGATTCAGGCTAAGAAAGTGAGTCAGAGTACCTGAGAGTGGAGAGTCCTCGCGGCCGTCTTCTAAAGCAAATGTCAAAGTCAAGCAGTAAGTAAGAAAGCCCAACAAGTACTCCAAATTCACAGGATCTTGCTGTTACTATTAAAACATCATGATCATCTGATCATCTCATCTGTTGATGACTATGTGATCATGTGAAAGTCAGTACTGACTCTTTTGGTTTTAGACATAGATGACTTATTGTCCTCAGTTTTCAGCCACAGTTTGTTTCTAGGTTTTGGTTTAAAAGATTTACACCACACCCTTCTTGACGTTCTGGAAAACACAAACCAGTTTTGGTGTGTCCCTTTTGGAAAAATGTTGAGCAATCACTTAATTAAAGCACTTGGCACTGGAGATACGCCTGAAGAAATGAATGTACTTCACGTGATTGCTCTGCCTTCACAAGATACTAAAATACACATCCCTTTTCTTTCCTTCCTCTTTTTTTTTTTTTTTTTTTTACAAAGCTCATGTTCATCTTTGAGTGAAATTAACTGTCTTAGATTATTTATGTACGGCAAGTTTTGAGGCACGTATGACATTTACGCCTTTAAATGAATCTTCAATTAAATGACCAAAGTCAAAGCATGACAGCCATCACCACGCCTTTGATATTTCTAAAAGGTCTCTTGACGCCCTGGTTGTCACTGTCCACATTTTGCTGCTGCCAATGCCTCAAGCCAGGTCCGGTGTGTCCCTTTGGACAGGCATATTGCGCAATCATTTTATTTTTAGCGTGTTGACATCCATAGAGAAAGGCAGCATCAGTCAAGTAAGCGGCACTCATGTGAAAGGCATCTTTGTTGAGTTGCCCAGTCATGCAATGGCACAGACTGCTATGCAAACACTCTGTTGTTTTTACCAAAACAGACTCCTGTCCCTGTCTGCACACAGCGATCGTCTCTCACCATAATTCCTCCTCCTCTAAATGTGGTTGTTTAGCTGACTGACTGGTTTGGCTGATTTATGTATGTAAAAGAAAAAAAAAAAGTAAACTGATTAACGAGATGAATAATTAACAAACAGGACTTCAGAGTGTTACTGGAGGGAAAGGACACGTCCTCAGCTGTGTGTGGTGGCTCGCCAAATGTCCTTTTGGCACCACACTTGGCACTGGATGCCACTGAAAAGGAGCCCCACCTGCTTCACCTGACTGTCTTGCCTTCACAAGGTAAACACCACAGGAGGTTTATTTGGCTTCACAAAGTGTGATTAGTACAGCAGTTGCTGATATGAATCCTGCCAAAGTGAAGCAGATCTTCACCGAGCAACACACTCAGACCTTTTCATATGCAGAAGTGAAAGAGGTTTGCGTCGCTTGAGTTGGGCTCAGATGTTTCCTGGCATTCCTGCAAAGCAGACGAGGAAGCGCACACCCTGCTATCTCTCTGCTCAAACCATTGTCAACTCAAATACATTTTTAATAAAAGGTTTAACCTGGTTACTCAGGGAATTTCTTTTATGAATTTCATTGATGGATGTTTAACTCTGGTTCTGATTCTGCCATTAATTTGTTCCCCACATCATCCCCGAAAGGCAATATAAAAAATAGTTTGACATTTTGGGAAAAACACTTTGCTGAATTGCTGAGATTTAGGTGAGAAGCATTTTGCTCAGGTAGTAGCAGTCACTAGCTTGGCAGCAGCATCTTGTCATACAGTGAGAACACAGATAAAAAAGAAAAAAAAATAGACGTCCAGCATTTTAAGAAGACATATTGCTTTAACAGCTCTGAGGGAACCATGCGGAATAACATTCAGATTACATGCAACTGTGAATTCCCTCTTTATTGGTGTTAGCAATGGTATGCTATATGGTACTTAGCTATTAGCATAACATCATCAGTACAACAAGGACTCAGTTCATGTTTATGCATCATGCATGTACAATTTCCAAATAGCGTACTTGTGGATCTTTAAGTTAAAACAGATAAAAAGTTTGGTCACAGATGATCCAACAGTGCCGTTCCCCCTCAAGGCCTGACACCCCTCGGCCAGGCGCTGGCAGCTGTGCTGTGTTTTAATGTAAAAGAGATTAGGGAAATGAAATTAAAGAGAGCAGCAAAAGTGCCATTCCTCAGGGAGACAGCAGGCTAATGAAGCAGGAGGCAGCTCTCTGGCTGGAGCTTTAATTTTGTCAAGCCTGGTTCAGTCCCCAGTCCTGGTCCAGACAGATTCAATTAAAAGGTCCAGTGGGTGTGAGTCATGTTCTGTTTGGATGAGAAGAAACAAGTTTTACTGCAACTGCTGGCAATGATGAAATGATTGTTATAGCACAATGATGAATGGCTCTTAACTGTTCTTTCTCTCCTGTCTCATGAAACAAGACGGGCAGCAGCTCACACCCAGGCCACAGGCCAGATTCAGCCTTTTGATCTCTCCTTCAGAAAGCTGCTCTTTTTTACTGAAATATACAACATATGGAACATTAGTTTCAGCTTCTATTTTGTTGATTGATAGAAGACATGTGGTTTACTGCCAAATCATTAGCCATTGTTTGTGCCTTTTTAATGGACAGTCTTCCTCTTGTGGTGAAGTGGTCTCCATGACCACACAGCACTCATGTCCACTGGCAGGAGCCCAGCGAGGGATGAGGTGACCCTCAGTGCACAGAGGTGACCTCCCAATACGAGAGAGCTGGGGCTCTAAAGCGGATGGACTCCATTAGTGGCCCAATCACTTTCTCTTTAACGCATTTCCAGGGTGACCTTCAGCCTTGCACTGACCAAGCCAAGGTCAAGGGTCAGGGTTCAGACTAGGTGCACATTAGCATGCAGGTGGAGGCTTCAAAATGCAGCAGTAGGAATGATGTTTTGGGGGATGTGGGACCACTACTCTGGGTAGCAATAAGCCGAGTCCTTAGGACATGACCTCCGGCTCAACTTGGTGTGTGTTGCTCATAATCAGTGTTTGCTCTATTCAGAAGATAATGACTGACATCTTTTCCTGGAGAGCACGTGACCTCAGGAAGGGCACTAACATCGATTAGGGTCCAAAGTGCATGGGGAGCACCGTGCATCCATGTATATATAGGATAGATTTGAATTTTATGTCAATAGTATAAACTTTTTACATGAACCTTTATGTGGTTTCATTGTATATTGACTGTGGATGCACAATGAAGAGTCAAAATCAGACATATGGACATGTTTTGCACCTATCTTTCTGAGTAAATATCCTCCAACATGGTGGTTTCATATTCCTTTTGCATGTCTCCAAGGAGCCAGTGTGGTAAGAGGCATTTATTGATTTACTTATCTTTATTGTTCTCTGGATAATGAGAGGTGCGTGAGTGAGTTGTAAATCATAATGCTCTTAAGCAGCATGATTGCAAATAGACTAATAAATGCTCATTTCAGCCTTCATAAGCTCATTATATAATACTGCTTTCTATGTGGTTTTCTTGTGGGTGTGGAGGATGTTCTTTGCTATTGTCGCTATCTGTGTTGGGACTAATTACATGTAATGTGTTCAGTAAGTAAATTACAAAATGAATGTGTCATGTTAGAGTTATTAAAAAAATTATGTAATCAAATTACAGTTACTAATCAAAATGTACAAACAGGTAAAGTCAGAATATATTCTTTCAGGAAAAAGTTTGGAACATTCATCCTGTTGTTTGGCATCTTTTTGCCATGCCAGAATACCTATTTTTTGCTGTATTTCTGGACAACATGGGTCAGTAAATTTGTTGAGAAATTGAAGTACAACGAGAGTAGAAGGCTGACAGCTCAGTGTTGAGTACTGTTGTGACGTAAATTGATGCTTTTAGGACTTTTCAGCCTTATTTCCCAATTTAAAATATTTGTTAGAAAAGCAGTCAAAGCGTGATCGAATGTCATTAGTTGCATTACTTTGAAGAAGTCATTTTTAACGAAGTAACTGGTAAAGTGTAACTTCATGCAGTACAAACAATCCAACACTGGTTTGATGAGATTAGCTTCTCGTGTTTCTACAAGAAAGAA
Source organism: Chaetodon trifascialis (assembly GCF_039877785.1). Taxonomy (NCBI): domain Eukaryota; kingdom Metazoa; phylum Chordata; class Actinopteri; order Chaetodontiformes; family Chaetodontidae; genus Chaetodon; species Chaetodon trifascialis. Next base: position 12,956,196 of record NC_092069.1, read on the forward strand.
CAACAGCAACATTGAACATGACGTGTCGGCTGCCAGATCACTGACTCATCATCACACAGCTTTGTTGTTTGTTTGCGTGGTCAACACTTGAACATGCTGTACTATTTGAAACCACAAGAAACATTTCTGTTGCTGATTCATTGCTGTCTGTCTGGATCTCATTAGTCTCCCTGAAAACAAAACACTTTGTCTCACCGTGATCATTGAGCAACAGCTGAAGCCACAGACAGTTCATTCATATTCAGTATCAGAGGGCTACCAGTGAACACACATCCAATGAGAGCCATCTGCATATGAATACAGAATCTGCAGACAGGAGCAAAATTTTGGTATTGGAAGTATTCTAGTCTCCATTTGTAGTCCTGAGTCCTGTTGTCCTCTGTATGTGTGAGCCCATTGCTATCATCTAACAATGATTTTGCTTTATATTAGCCTTTTCTTAATTCCCCCACAGGCATATGCAGAAATCTGTTCATATAGATTCGCCAGAAATGTTGAGTGGTTGTTGAGCTTTGAAGTGAAGTTGTTCATCGGACTGTAAACAATGACCAGCACGTGGAAGAGGAAGTCTTGGCCCTGATGTGTGTTATCTGAATATCTGCTGGCTGCACCAGAGGCCCCAAAACACTGATCGTTGTCCAGGCTAAATCTTCATCAGATGATGGGTTCCAAGATTGTGTACTGACAGGTTAGCATGATCCGTACATATCAGGAGACTTTCTTCTTCTTTTTAATAACTCAATTTATTTAGTATCAAAATGTTCCTTGACAGCAAAACTCATCCAACATTTTCAATCACCAATCAAAGTTCTTAAGAATCCAGAGGCTCTCTGCTCGAGGCTTTCTACATTATGTGTTCTGTTCACGTGAGAACTCGGTGTACTGTATGTTCTGCCTCACAGCTCAAACCTTTGACCTAGTTTTTGGCTGATTTCTAGGAATGTGGAGCAGCGCTCCCCAGAAATGTGCAGCTAAGAATGTGGACTTGTTCCATGGGTGAAACTTTATGTCTGACACGTGCACATGTTAGGATAACGTGAGCATGCCCCTATACGCTCTGACTATGCTTGAAGAGTTGGCAGTCTTCCATGATGTGCTCCTCTAGAGCTGACTATGCGCACTGTGATACACAGATTTCTAGAAGTAGTACATGATTTATGTCTGAGTTTTCCTTTAATTGGTCTCTGAGGAGTGAAATATTTTAATATATGGCTTCATCATATTGTCAAATGATGATGTTTATGTATCATTTTATATGCATTTCCATGTAATTCACCCTGGCATATTCGTTTTCTTTGGGAACTTTAGTATCTAAAACAGATTTTAAGCAAAGTTTCATGTGTTTTAGGAATGCTTGGTTGCACAACAGGAATTTTAAAAGATGGACCCACCACTACGTCTGGCAGAGTTTGGCAACCCAGCATCATGAAAGTAAGTGTTTTCATAGTCTGCTGGTTGTGACATGTATCATATCCATTAAATCTGCCTCAAGAACTGCACAGAACAGCTCTGAAAACATCCACACTAAATACATACTCAGAGTAAACACATGTATGCAATCCAATGTAAACGAACAAAAGATGGCTTAAAGCCTGCCTGTGCAGTTAACAGACCACTGCAAACGTAAATGTACAGGAGGTCTCATTCAAAATCACGGCATATAAGAAACATTGAAAAACATCAAACTGTGAACACTGTTTGTTTCCTAGAGATTTTTTGTGTTTTTATTACAATGTACAGAGTATACAATCGCTTCTGAGACCCTTTTATAACAAAGGTGTAAGACATCATAAATTCAAAAAGTAAAGTCATCTCTTAGTGTGAATCTTTAAAGCATCACACAAGGCGCCGCGGTAGCTCACCTGGATGCATTAAGGCTGATGCCTAATCCACCTCTACACAGGTATTTCTTAAAATGGCAAACATGGCCAAAATAGTGCTGATGCTAACCTTGGTAACAGCACTTTTTACATGTTACGCTGTAGAGCTACTCTTCCACTATACTGAGGAACAGAAGCATCACAATGCACTACTGAGCTCACTGCTACATAATCCAACACTCTGATGACACAGAGCCCCCTGCCAATGTCACCAGCTTTGGATATACCTGTGTAGGGTGTGGACTAGGAATTAGGGGGGAAAGCATCACATGCTTTAGGAATTTATTTAAAGTATAGAGTGAAGAATGTATAACCTACATATTTTCTTTACAGTCCATAAATATCACATGAGAAGGTCAGAAGTAGAGTGCTGGGGAACACAACATAACTCTGTGAGGTTATGTTACGACCTGAAAATAGCTAGCCACCCAAAATGTCACTACTGTTATATTTTCCTTTAAATGAAATCGGGTATGCCTCTTTCAAGCACCCAATACCTGAAAAGATGTGCTGCAGGATATTGTTTCACTCAGCATGAAACAGTATCTTTGTCGTTACGTGGAGTGCCTCATGTGGTCTTTTATGTAGCTCCCAGCAGTCGGGGTTTTGGGTCTATGTGATTGATCCCTCCGCAGTCACGGAAAATGTTCAGAACAGCCGCCTCGATGGAGAAGAGGTGCTCATCCTCTACCTCAGGGCAGGAGTGCCTCATGAACTCCGCCAGGCGGACCAGGTATTCAATATTGTGGCCCCCGTTGCCACTGCAGGCGGAAATCTGGGCAGCCATCTCCCTGTCCGAGGCAGGGCCGAGGTACATGGGGTTGTCAGAAGTGGCGATGTAAACAAGGGCCAACAGAGGAGCCTGACCTTTCTCCTTAGGGATGAATTCCACTGTGACCATAATGTAACCCCCCAACACAACCTCTCTCATGTTCAGGTACTGGAGGGACTCATCAATGTCAGAGTAGCTGACCTCATAGGCAACTCCCCAAGTGCAAGCCTGCAGAGAAAACAAGTGGAGGTGAGATACAGAAGTTAGTTTGACTGAATTTTAATGGTAGAACAATTACAGTAGGTAATGACTATACATGTGGAATAAGAGACCTATTAGTAATAGTAGTTATCTGCATGTTGTATCAAGCTGTTGTTACACCCAGCATCACTGGATGCAAGAGTTCATATGCTGTATAAACATAAATAAAAACAGAATGCAATCATCTGTCAGATGGTTGCTCATGTTCACTAATAGTGACTGGGTCAAAATACTGTTTTCTACTTCGTAATAGCAGGGATAGAGAAAGCCAATCCGTGACTGTGTGCTGCACGCAGTATCAAATGGACTGGCAGCTTCCAAAACAAGAACACTTACCTCCTGATCCTCCACGAGTGTGACCACTCTGCCTGGCTGTGGAGAGCAAGGACACACAGTGAGGACATGAGGACTCCTCACAACACACAGCAGCAACAACAACAACAACAACAACTTCAGAAAAAATACATAATTAACAGAAAGAAAAAAAAGATGAATAATGCGCTGAAATGTTTGAATCAACTAGAGTAAATCACCTTTTCTTTGCTCCCTCGATAAAAATCATCTCCATGCCAGAAGCGTCTTTTGTATCCCATAATGTGGCCGACTTTTCTCCTCTTGTAAGGAAAATTGGGTTTCCACACTAAGGAGCCATATCCAAATATCCACAGGCTGCTCTTTTCTTTGACAGTGTCCTGAGGTTTCATTGTAATGGCCTGGCTGTCGTTTATGTCAACAAGTAGCTGCTCACCTATATGTCCTCTCCTCTGTCCCCCGTCCTATGCATTCCAACACATCTACTGTGGCTATAAAGAGCTGGAGGCGGGGAAAATCACCCAAACGTGGGTCCAGTCAGGTAAAAAGAAGCGTCGACCGATGTGAATCAAAAATATCGTTTGGGTGTGTGGATATTGTGCGTTTCTCGTATGAATCCTAATGTACAAAACACGTGGAATTGTTGTTCAGACACGTCAGAGCGAGGCGGTGTCGACCAATTAAGTCACAGAAGAGGCGGGGTTAGCTTTATGGATGAACCAATCAGAGTCACTTCAGTGGTAAGGGTTTCATACCAGCGTTGGGAAACCAAAACAACTATCGGATTTGTTCGTTTAACAAGAAAAGATCGCGAAGAAAAACGTGTATGGGCTGATAAATTCATTCACAGAATGTGGTTTTAAAAACTGAAGGTCTGGTAACAAAAATATTCTTTCTTTCTCTCTCTCTTTCTTCCACAAAACTCTCCTTTCATACATAAATGTGGCATTTGAATTTTCTTTCCACAACATTTTAGCTTTTTCCCATCATAGTGAAACGCTCATGAACCCGTTTTGTTAGTACCATTGTATTCCTTAAAAAAAAAAAGTTGCAGCACATCTCATACCCTTGAGAGTCAAACAGGCAGTATTAGCCCAGCAGGTAATCACATTGCCTATAAATAACTGGGACTGTTATATCTGTGCTCTCTTAAGCTCATTAAGTGTCTGTGTTCTGCTGAGGTCTGTGTAGCACTGATCTCCTCTGACTGACTGCTTGAGATCATTCGTCCTCTGCCCGTCTCTTTCCCCGCATGGTATTTGATGAGCCAACGTGTGAAAGTGGAAGAAACTCTTTTCCTCCAACTTTACACAAAGCTTACTGCCCCCAAGTGGTAGCACAGCGCACTGCTCCACTCTTGACACGTGAAAGTCCAGTGATGTTTTAATGTGGGCTGCAGGAGCTCAGGTGAAGGAAGTGATGGCAGTGGTGGACTCAGGGTGGGACAGGAGTGATAGAGATAAAGAGGGGCACCACAACACAGAAAGTTCCAGAAGTTCCAAACCCTGGTTAAGATTAAAATCGTTTTATTCTGGACTTCTACACCACTGTAATAAAAAAAACACAGTTCAGAGGTCAACTCATTTTCCTCAACATAATGCAGCCTATAATGGTACTTCATGACACTTTTCCTGCTTTTCTTAACATGGTGTCTGGGATGGGGGTGGATTGCTGATAATCGTGCAACAGCATAACTCGTTGGTGTCTGCTGGGCCCCTGTTCGCTGTGCTCACGCTCCAGTTAGTGAAATACAGATTTTCTCATTGACACATGTGCAAGCATATGCCAAGTTTTTTCTCATCTCACTCCATAGGAGATGACTTATCGTGGGAAATCACGGGATTCGTTCCTCAGAGCCTCAGTGATATGATTTCTGCAGACACAGTAGCTCAGAGACGCACAGTACTGTAGAGAGACCACAAGGATTCTTTATTTTCACATACAGATGTTTTTAAATATATTTCTTTTTGTTTAATTTCTTACACTGCTGCCAATTACAATACTGTCCACTGAATGATTGCTAGCACATTGATTTCACATCACACCGACACAGATGTCATGGACATAGATATGGAACCATCAGAAATGCTACCAGGCCAAATGTATGACTGTATCTATAGACAATGAAGCCACTTCCACACCAGCTGACACACATAAAAGTTCCTAGATGATTCCAACATTTAAATTAGGATCTCTATTTGACCACATGTACACTCGACCATTGAAGAGCAACAAACAAACAGTGTACCAGATATGTATTCATTGTTTCTGTTTATGACAAAAAAATATTAAAATAAAACACCGACGACACTTTAAAAATAAATTCACCTTTTCTGGGCGTCAACTTAAAAACGGATGCTCATACATCTAATCTCAACATATAAATATACAGTATATACAAAATAATCTTATAAAACATAGAAAGAGAAAGATCAGTGCTTCATATTCTTAAATTACTAATGAAATACTAATCTTACAAAATAACATTATTGGTTCAGTAATTTCCTTTGAAGGCGTCCTTGGTACGATAGTCACTTCATGTATTTCTTTGTCTTTATTTAAGGGTGATCTTGCATAAAGTAAAACAAGGCCTTATCATGAGTTTCCCTGCGTGGAGCCACAGCGTATTGCATCTTTTGATCTTTTATATTCTCTCCATTTTGCTGTGCAAGGGAATCAAGATAAGGTGGGGCACAATGTATAAGGCTTTGTGATCTAGGCTGCATACATTCTTTATTTAAAAAAAAAAGGATTTACAAAACTGATAACCCCAAATATCCTTCAAAAATGAACCGTTTTCAGTAGTTTTTGTCCCTTTTTGATTGAGCACAATGCTGATTTTTGTTTGCATAGCGCATTGCAGGCCACAAAAATGGAAAAGGCTCGCTCCTTCCACAGGCTTGTTGGCAGTAAGTTGATTTGATGATTGCTGATTACTGCAATAAGGTGGAGAGGAGTACACCATGATAGTCCTCTTCTTCTAATCAACATGCAGGCATAAACATCTCTGCCTGAAGCCCTTGGATGAACTTGGACAAAGCAGACAAGGGTTTGAGTCGAAGACATCGAAGGCGCATCCGCAAGTCAGATTCGCTCATTATTTGCCGCCGTCTTTATAGTCTTTACATTCTCACAAAGATTAGTAGCTTTAGGTCTATTGAGTTCAAAGAGCACACCGGCTCCATCCAGTTATCAAGTTTTCAAGAGCAGCAACTTGCATTTAAATAAATCCCAGTCTCTCCACACTTGTAAACAGTCCACAAGAAATCCAAGGACAGGATTGACAGTGAATAATATCTTCTATTTATTATACCTGAAAAGGGAAAAGATGAAAAGAAATCTCAGTGGCCACTTCAGGAGTAAATGTGACATCTAACATAACAGAAAAGAGAATGTTAATTAATAATAAAGGTCATGCAGAAAATAGACTGATGATGAAGAACAGCTTACCTCAGTTGCAATGATGCATTCATTTTTCTCCTCTGCTATTACAAAGACAGACTGGTACATTGAATCTCTGGAAGAACATATCGTTGATATTCTACACTCTGGCCTTTCACTGTGGGGTGAAGATACAGAGAATCAGTTATTGAGCACAAGAACAATCAATTAGCTGATGTTCTAATCAAATGATGACTTTGTCAGCAGCTCAGCACAGTGGCAGAAACATGAACATAACACACCTCACATGTGCACTTACCTGTACATTCGAGTCAAATGCTTTTTTTCTTCTATTGTCTTTTCACAGTTTTCATCTTTGTCCAAAAGGGACAGTTCATCCTTGTACCCCGTGGAGGTTTTATAGTCCAGGTGGTAGTGGTTGATGTGTTTGTGATTGGACTTTTCCCTGGGACAGTCCACCTCCAAATCGATCTTTTTATTGTTGTTCTTGAGTTCTAGAGTGGAGATGAGGTTCTCCTTCTGAAAGTCACCCTTGGAGAGGTTGTTCATGGTCTCTGAGTCCTGCTCCGTGTTTCTCTGCTTCTTGACGTGACGTATTACTACCGCTACCATGCAGAAAAGCACCAGAACAGCCACCAGGCCGACTCCCAAGCTGATGGCTGCCAAGCTCAACTTGTCATTGGACTCCAAGCCTGTGTTGGGAAAGGGGGTGTTGGGCGAAGGCACATCGTTGGACTGGCACCAGGGGCCGCTGTAATGGGCAGGGCAGATGCAGCTGGGCTGGCCTTTCGATCCAATGGTGCAGGTCCCGCCGTTCAGGCAGGGCTGAGAGGCACAGCGGTCTGTTGGCTTGTCACAGTGGCGGCCTGTGTACCCTGGGGGGCAGGTGCAGGTGTAGTCGTTGATGCGGTCGATGCAGGTGGAGCCGTTTGCGCAGGGGTTCCTGGCACACTCGTTGATGTTGATCTCACAGCGCAAACCCGTGAAGCCTGAGCGGCAGCTGCACAGCCGGAGGTTACCGTGGACCACACAATGTCCACCTATGCAAAAGAAAAAAAACAGCATTGCAGGCGTTTATTTCCAGCACAAATATACAGAAAGGGAAGCTTTGTGATGCACAGAGGATGATGTATTACCATTGGTGCATTGCAGTGAGGTACATTTATCCACCTTCTTCTCACAGTTAAGTCCAGTGTAGCCTGCTGGACACTCGCATGTGTAACTGTGCCCATTGTCCCTCTCTTTGCACTTGCCACCATGAAAGCAGGGTGTATCTGCGCAGGTCAGCATCCTGTGTTCACAGTGTGTCCCTTCAAACCCCCGTGGGCACACACACCTATAGCCATTCTCAGAGTCCTGCAGGGGGAAAAGATATAAAGTTTATCAAAAAGCTCCCTGTCAGATGTTTTGTTTTATCATATCCTGTTCACGACTGCCCCGACGAACCCCATTATCCTCAGTTTGAATTCTATTTACAGTCCACGCTCTGTGAACTGGGTCATCTAGTGACTTGACAATCGATAGCATCCTCCTGGACTAGCAGATAGACTGAGGCAAAAACAAAAACAGGAAGGCCTGTGTTGTGGGAAAGGAGAGAGAGAGACTTCCGGACTCACCAGGCAGTGGCCTCCGTTGCGACAGGGCTGGCTGTCACACTCCCTGACCTCCATGTCACAGTTGACCCCGGTGAAGCCTGGCAGGCAGGTGCAGGTGTAGCTGCCCTGGCCTGTGTTCATACACGTGGCCCCGTTGGCACAGGGTTTGTGGTGGGTGCAGTAGTTCAGATCTGTAAACAAACGGGCGGAAACATTATTTTATCTGCAGCGCCAACATTTCACTCAGCGTCGTTGCAGTTTGGAGAAAGAGGCAGTTACACACCTTGGTCACAGAAGATGCCTCCCCAGCCTTCCTTGCAGGTGCACTGCCACGGCTCTTTACAGGTACCATGTTTACAGGATGGATGGAGTTTACACACATCACAAAAGAGCCCCTGCCAGCCCTCTCTGCATCTGCTCACACACAAAACAATGAAACGTGACTGTAGGCTCACACTGTTTTCTTTTAATCCATCATAGCTTTAGTGCTCTGACAGATTATTTAAGGTAGAAGAAATATAAAGAAATACATCCTAAATTCAACCTTTTTGTATATGATTGGGTACTTAAAATAGTCTTATGGTTTATCTGCTCTTAATGAAGGTGTTACTTCTGTGGTCATGGTAAATCAACATGTTTTGGCAGTTTGTGGATGCCCTGAGGCAGAGATGAACATTTAATTAGATAATTATGAATATGCAACAAACATACAAGTAAGTGAATACTCACTTGCATTCTCCAGGTAATGTGCAGTTTCCATTCCTTTCATTGCAACCTTCAAGACAGATTGCTGTAAAAAAAAAAAAAGGAGAGAGAGAGAGAGAGAGAGAGAGAGAGAGAGTGAGAGAGAAAAGGATATTTAAAGCTCAAGGTTGTGAATTGTGCATTTATAACAAGCTGTTAATAAAGCTTTTATCACCTTGCTTTTCTTCCCACAATAAAACGTGTTACCTGACCATTTCAATAGGAAACATAATTTGCAGCGCGTGCTCTGTGCTGTATGTGACATTGATTTTTCATGGTTTTATCGTGTTAAACGGCTGGCTCGTGCGGAGCAGATGCTTGTTCTCAAAAAAAAAAAAAAAAAAAAGCAGGACAGCTGCCCCATTGTTATCGGTGGGCAGTTCGAGGCCCGTTTGCAGCTGCCGCCTTACACCGCTTCAACAATAGAGGCCGCAATTTAGTGGCGCGTGGCGGCCGATAATGCCGCGATTAACCCCGGCGCGCGCTGCTGGGCGACCACCGCCCTGGATTAAAGCCGCACGCGCCCACAGAGATCGTGCACCAGTAAGTGGGCTCTGCCCTCAAATGTCACCCGAACAGCTCCTCTTTCCGTCACATCCGAACACACACACACACACACACACACACACACACACACACACACACACACACACACACACACACACACACACACACACACACCTGTGATCAGGTAACAGCTCATTTAGACATTAAAGCGCCAAACAAAACTCACGCGCCACTTTGAGGCTTATTTATCTCAGTGTTTAAGAATCATATCGCGAAAGAATAAAACAAAAGATACCCGCAAAATGTACATAAAAAACTTTTTCTTCATGTAAGTGTGCTTAAGATACACAATGTCGTGTTTATGTTATGCTCTGTGCATTAGGGCCTACAGACTTTTATCTTAATGTTAGGCCAGCTGCTTTTTGGAGAAATGTGTACCCTCGCCTAAAATCTGCCTTGCGACCTTTAACCACAAACAAAGGAAAGTGTCCATATGGTGTCTTTACTCTTGCTTACGTTCTTGGCAGTATTCTCCCTTCCATCCCGGTAGACAGGCTATTTGCCCGTCAGGCTTGCAGGTGTAGTGGCCAAAATGGTCGTCTCTCGGAGCGCATATTTTGGAACAAGTGTCCCCGTAGTAATTGTCATTGCAGATGAACCGGTATGAGTACCTGAGCTCCGTCTGCGTCCCGCTCTGCACATCCTGGGACCACTCATGCCCTATTCCCAACTGTCTTTGGATGGCAAAAGAACTAATCAAGAATTCAGGGTTGGTGGTGTCTGGGAACAGAACATCAGACATATTATGGATTAGTTTAAGCAGAAATATTAAAGTCCACAACAATTTAGAGTGTATAGTTGATAAATCTAACAATTATTCCTTCAGTGATTTGTGTGACAAAGCACAATCTATATACTGAAATTTCCTCTTCCTTTCACATTATTCCCCTGTTATGAAGGACCTAACAAAAAAGGTGTAAAATCCAGGAAAGGGCTGTCATGGGATTTTTGGCAAGGCTTCGTGTTCTCACTTGAGCCTGTACACTTTCCCATGCATGCCAAAAATAAAACAAGGGAAGTGCGATTGTGTTGGAGAGATTTGATTGTAAGGAATTGTCGTGTGACTCATAAGGCATCCTAACAAACACGGATCCATGACGCTGAAAGTGCCAGATGCATTTGCCAGCACGCTGAGTGAGGGTTATTGATGAAACGTGTGACAGGTAATAAGTCATCTATACTACTCATGGGATGTCTCCCTCTAGTGGTGGACAGGCAGAGCGCGTCTCCTCACCTCCAGGTGGGTCCTCTGCAGGAGAATACCAGGCTTCGATAACTAATGAGAAAGCACCCTGTGGAGACAAAGGAGCAAAAAAAAACCGTCACAAAACACCTGAAAATATATTAAAAGCATATCTATTTAGTTACTTAGTGGCAATTCAGCGCTATTTTACTTAAGTACTGATGTAAACCAAGTGGTCCTGGAAAGGAATCCAGCATTCTTTACGCAGTGTGGACAACGCAGAGGTGCAGTGAAGCTCTTATCATCTGATCTACAATGTTTGTCAAGCCTATTGCGTAAAAACACATTCTGTGGCATTTAAATACACAGTAACGATAACCAACAGTGCAGTAAGTCGTGATTGTGCTGATTTGATGAGAGCATAAAATGATAAATGTTTTTCCTCAAAAATATTTTTAAAAGCAATTTTTGTCCCTCATTTTTCCTCATCTATTGAATTCCTTCCTAAATCACGTGATGTGTAGCCTACATACGCGTTTGATGTGAAGACCTGAGTGCGCACGGGAGGACAGGTGCTCTTACCGGCCAGGTGAAGTTGAGCGGCAGACGCAGCCTGGCGTCCTGCTGGATGCTGAACGAGTCGGTGCCCAGAACAGGTGTGGTGACTTTGCCAAATATACAGTCTCCAGGAGACACCACCGTCTGGAAGTTCTTCAAACAAACCCTGAAATAAGTCCTGCAGCCAGTCATGCTGCAACTAAGTCCATTTGCCAGCAAACCTTTAGTATTCTGAAAGTGATGGAGATCTATCTCGAATACACCTGATCCCAGAACCTAAAAGAATACAAAGAGTGAGCACAACAAAATAATGCAACTTTTTAAATACAACCATTCTTTCCTAATTTACAAAGATAAAAAAAACAAAAACAAAAAAACATTCTACCTGAGTAAATATTGTCATAACTATTGCGAGGACAGAGGTGAACCAAACGGCCATCCTTTAGAGTTTAATGTGCGTATCCTTAAAAGATCAGTTTGTCCTCCAACAAAACGTTCCTATTCCAAGTGCTGATGGCGCAAACGGAGTGTCGACCAATAAAGTGATCGGAATAAATATAATCCTTCTTCCAAAGATCGAGATCCAGCTCCACAATCCGTATCCAGAGGAAGAAGTTGGAAAAGACCGAGTTATCCAATGCTAGAGGTTAGACAAATATCAGTAACGTCAATATCCACAAGTGAGTCTGTCTGCGGTCTTTATGTCCATCCATCGTGCCGGTCAGATGTTGTTTGAGTTTGCTGTGCTGATGCGAGGCTTGCGTGGCCAACAGTGATGCGGGCGTGTGGCAGAGCATCAGCGCATAGTGACTCCCAGTGAAGGATGTTTGACGTCCCTCCCAGTTTATATACCGCAGTGTAGTGCCATTACAGACGCTGTCGGTCAGTCCTAGACACCGCCCACTCCCCTCTCCACCTTCTTTTTGCTCGGAATATCATCATCAGTCATTATAATTGTGGTGGAGGTTGTCTTTGCCTCACCTGCTCCAGAAAAAAAGCGCTTTTCTGCGGACTGCGTGCAGATGGTTCGTCCCTTTAGCCAAAATAGAGAATGATGCAAAACTAAATGAAGGGAAAATAATTAATTATCAAAAGGGTCACTGAATTCAGCGATTGCAACCAGAGGCTCAGGCTCAGTAGAAGTAAGAGATTTGAGACTCAGTCACTTTTCTCCAGAGATCGCTGACTGTTTGTGCGTCTTTACGCGCCTGCACGCCCCGAGCGCCTTTTATGCCTGTGACCTCGCAGCCTCCTCCCTTGTTTCTTCTGTTTATTTTAGATAGGGATGGAGCGGGAGATAACCCCACAGCTGTATGATAATGGATTCTTATTGCAAAACACATAAATCAACCGAGGAACCCGCGTTTTTACAAAAACCTGGCGCGTAAATGAGTGAAGAGGAGCCGTGCAAGGCTCACTGTACAGGATAAAGTAAACATGAATGTGTTTAATGGGAAATAGTTCCACACGCCCTAAACAAACGTAATTGTTTTATTTATTTTTAACATATACAACTGGGTAGTTATTATTTGGAAAGCTTCTTTGAGGACAGACACACAGCGCATTTGTTTATGCATGTGGTGTTGCAAAGAGACAGAGGGGAAGAAGACCATATATTTTATTTTAAGTTACTGTTTATTGTGCTTAATAAAGAGAGCATAACAAGCGCAGGCACCCAGCTGTTCAGGCACTTTATTTAGCATCATAACTCATTCTACCCTCAATTGAAAACAAATTACTTGTATAAATTGAAGTCAAGATTGTATCCTACATGTAGCGAATGTTTGTTGAACTAACATCCACCACAGCCAGTTGGGGAAAAAAAAAAAATCCTCTTTCAAGTGTATGTATAATTGTTCCAAGAGGGAAAAGAAAAATGAACTCAAAACTGTATATAGAGGTTGCTAAGCAAATAAATTCAAATGCCATATACATTTTATCACATGTAAACTCATGCTGGGCACAGGCATTGTTGCCTTTATCGCCCCTGCAGCAGCAGGCCAGCTTGACGGGGAGGATTTACAGTGAGGGAACAGGATTTAGGAACTGTTCCCTGGCCGTGAAGGTGTCTGCCTGAGCAGCTCTCCTGCCGAGATGACTTCATCTCTAAGCCCCCACCTTTTACTTATAGGTTTGAGGTCCCACTTCAGGGCAGAGACAATGGACTATTGAGTCTGGCACAGTGTGACTAAGAGGCCCGGACATCTCGCAGCTCTGCTGTATTGAAGCATTTGGCGTTCCCACCATTGACTAAATCACACAGATCCTGTGGAGGATCAATGCAGCCCTGCACAGAGGTTTAATCCTGTATCGCTGTTCTGTTTGGTGTGTGAAATGACTTGAATTCACGCATCAATGAGGCATCTCACTGGTTTATAGAGCAGCCATGGACTCTAGAGCCCAATCAATCTCCTTTGCACAGAGAAGTGCGCAGCGTAACGATGCTCCTGCCCTCCCTTCATACACGTCAAAACATCCATCCACTTTAATATTTTATGGACCATGGTTAGGGTTTCCCAACTGTGTCTCAGGTTACAATTCCTTGTAAAGCTTTGGACTGTGCTAAACAAGCAGTGAGGCTCGGACTGGAACTTCTTGCTGCCGCATGGAGAAAAACTTGGATCAGATACAGAGAGGTGCCGTTCTGGTGATGCACTCACATGGCTTTCTTAATATTTACCTAATAATCTCCTCATTTTATCATCTCTTATTTTTTCTGTGTATATAAATAGCCAAAAAGCCTGGCCTGAAATAATAGGACATTTCAGCCGTATGGGTTATTTACTCTTGGCCAATGCAAACAATAATCTAACAGGCACTTTTCTGCTGTGTTGCTCTAGAATAAACACAGCCTTGGAGACACACACCGGCCCACCACAGTCCCATCTCAGCCTTGCATAGGACATCATTATTCTTTGTGACAGTGTTTGGTAAAGCTGACGTCTGATTGTTCTATGGCTTTTCAGCTGGCATCCGAACCCTAAAAATAACATTTTGATTGGGAAATGAAGAGGTATGAAAGTGCCTCTGGACTCAGACATATTAGGCAAGTTGCTATGTGAGAAAAATGATGCAATTGTTTGGTCCTTTGTTGGACGAATGTTTGTTCCCAGGAAAGCTTCTCTACATTGTTTACAGGTTATTGATTTTAACAAGATGTTTGAAAGTGACTCAAACACATTTACTCCAAATGTTGGCCAACATTCACACCAACATACTGTTGATACTTATTTATTTCCAAAACACGTGGCGATTATTGTGCCCCCCATCAGCAGAGCAGGGATCAAAGACCTTCTTAAATTAAATTGTCCTCTGCTAAATGCCAATATGTGTTTACTGTTAATTTGCACTGTACAGTAGGTGACTGAACCTGACGTCACGAGAGAAAGGTCACCTGGTTTACTGTCACATGTGAAAACATTATGCGGTGTCATTATGTGTTTGTCTTATTTTTCAGCTGTCTTTTCCATATATAGTGCGTCTCCTTAGATGCACTCAGACCTCCTTCTCCTCTTTATTCTTCCCCTTGTTTTACTGGCCTGCATGGCTCTGGCCACTGTTCCAAGAGCAGCAACAATCTGGGCGAGTGCAATAGGAAATTAGCTACAGTGCTAACAGATGGCTCCTTTTAGTCTCGAAATCTGCCCTGTTTAATGCACAGCAGTTTAACACTTCTTTACAGCGCATTTGATCTCTACGCCCCAATCTGTCCGGCCAATCAATGGGGCTTTTGATGTGCGCTGCCAATGGATCTGAGGCGTCTAAGCATGTCGCCCTCGGAGGAGAAATCACCTGCTGCTGCAATTAGAAAGGCGAGGGGTGGTTTCCTTCTCTCACAGCACCACGCTGCCCTGTTTCACTTCACACTGCCATCAAACACTGTCTCTGCATAGTTTTTGGGAGATATTTGTTCCAGCCTAACTTGTGGAAATATGTATGAGGGTTCAGGGTATGCAGAAAATTTCCAGACAAACTTTACTGTAAACTCAATTCAAGGATTAAATGTTGAATTTCCTGCCGTTAAGGACTGCATGTCTGTTGTGGGCTGCAGTAAATTGCTTTGACAAAACCAGTCCATTAAAAGCACGCAGAGGCATATAATATTAAATCAATATTATTAAATGTGTCACTTTTGGACCTAAAACTGATTTCTCAAACATGCATGTGTCATAAATTACCCAGTGTGAAAACTGTTACGGACGTCTGTTTCCACTCAGTTTAAACCTTCATACCTTCAGCTGACATTAGGCTCAATTTAGACACCCTGACATTATGGTTGGCTGCCTGCTAAGAGCCATGGTCCACTCTGGAACTTTCCAGCCACCCTCTTACTTTGCTGTTGACAAAACACAGCCATGTCAGCACTCCTCTACCCTTACAACGCAACCAACAACACCCTTTGGTCACTGACACCATGTCATGATGCATGTAGGTATCACTATGTCTGGTGGATCATGACATCATTCATGCCTATGGCATAATCTATGGCTCAACAATGTACCTTTTTTTAAAAAAAAAAACAGGTGTGTAAATCAGGTCGGGGTGATATGAGGCCATGTGTGTAACATCTGTCTGTGTGCCAGTGTGTCAAGTGTCAGCAGCATGTACTTCACTGGGCAGGACCCAGTCCTTCAATACTTGATATTGATCCAAACAGAGCAGCTCCACCTTTGACACATGGAGCTTCAGCAGGGGCGGGCATTATACCACATCTGTCACTCCAGCCCAACCATGTCACATCCTGCTACAGTCAAGCAGATGCATTTCCGTTTTTATAGCGTCTTTCTGTCATTGTCTCCCCGCTGTTTGTGTCGCACTTGAACAGAAAACAAACACGCGAAGGACACTCCCACGAAAGCCAAACATGTTTTTGTGTCCGAGCAGTTCTTGAGTGATCGCCGCCTAATTGTGTGTGAGTGGAAGAAGCTACTGTAGTCTTAAGGAAATCCTCCCCCGCCAGAGTCAAAGCATCATTGCTCTATGCAAGACAAAACCTCACAGCAGGAAAAGGAAAGAGATAAATGGAGGAGAGGGAAGAGCGTGCTGGTGTGAAGAGGGCTGTTAAAAACGCACCCGCTAACCGGTCAGGAAGACCAGCCTGAGACTCAGAGCCCTCAGGCCTCGTGGACCCGCAATTCACACACCAATCTACCTGTTAGCACGAGGTGTGAACAGGTGCATTCCCTTTATGAGCTGCACTGTGGGCTCTCAAGTGGTTTGGGCAGCGCAGACGCGCCCCAGGCGGCGTTTTAAAGAGCTACTATTAATTGTCTTTGCTTGGCTTCGTGAATCTGGGGAAATTTCCATCAAAGGAAGAGCGAATATTAATCTTCAAAGTCGCAAGGATTTTGGCCTCAATGTCACCATCGGGGGAAGTTCAACACAATCACCGAACACCATCAGCGTGATTAGCGTCCAGTAATTTCACATTGGCATGCCAGGCTGTTAGATGCTGTGATTTGGTGTGATAAGAGCCTGTGATTTCTGGTTTAATTATCCAGGACTTAATGATCCCTAATCTGCTTTTCATCCTCCACTTCCTGACCAGGGGCACATGACCTCCACAGTAAAGTACACCATATTATTGTTTATTTATAAAGACGGATCCAGAGGTATTTTTGGAGGGTCCATTGTTTTTTCCTTTGATGATTTGAAATTCCTATTTGTCCTTTTCCCATTTGGTCTACGCACATGGAGTGTCCCACCTTTGCTTCCGATTTCAAGAACAGAGATTCTTGGGAATTTGCTCCGCTGCTGTTGTCCGTGGGAGTGTTGTGTTTTAGGGTGAGGCATGAGGACGAGGGTCTTTGAAGGTGAGAGGCACAGAGGTAGTGTGGGCGCTCCAGAATCCTACTTTTCTTTGTCCTACCAAGAGTCATCAGGAGCTTTCTGCAGCCATGAGAGTGAAATGTGACCTTTTGTTTGGATTCCATTTAGCGAGCTGAACTGCTGTTGACCTCATAACTGCTCACTGTGTACATACACACAAACCCATCTCCACTCTGCAGGACAAACAACTGATGCAAATCCTTTTGTGTAGAGTGATTGTTATCCTAGTCAACTTAAGGCCCGGCCGTGATATTAACAGCAGTGTGCCGCACAGATGGAAGACGTATATGTTTCCGCGGCTGGTTTGTGTTCCTGTGGCCGACGAGAAAGTGGGCCTCACGCCATGTTTGACATCATTAAGGCCTCTGTCCATGCTTACCCAGCCTCGTACTGAGACAACAGGGGCTGACTGGATGCTGCTGGTTGATTAATTCTCTCAGTGGGAGCCGAGTTGTGAGGAGTCTGAGTGCAGGCTGTTTGTTTAGTAAAGGCTCATTGAGGTTGGATCTTCACTGATGAGACTGTAGACGGGTTTCATGTTTACAGTGACGAATATGTTCCGCTGCGGTGGTGCATTCGGCCTGCAGCCCAGCGGGAGCTCCCTCGCTGCCAGGCCGAATGGCCTTGGAGTGTTGTTCCAACTTGACCCCGTGAGTCCCAAGCTGCCCCAGTTCTTACCCCTCTGACTTGGCTCTCATAGGCAATTTTCATGTCTCTGTCCAATATCTGACATCTCTCAAGAACTCTGTGCTCTCCAGACCATACTCACCAGATAGATGTCATGCTTTTAATATTTCCTCATTTCAAAAATGCCTCATGCTGCGCAACGTTCACATTTTAAACAACCGATTTCTTCCATATGAGGAAAAAGCAAATGTGTCAGAGGGGTGATTCCTCATCACTGCAGTGGCGTAGGGACATAACCATGCCCGTTATGCTGCTCCTAGATTCATACATATGGATTTTTTGGATGTTTTCTTTCAAAGCTGGAGCACTTCTAATGGATTTAGATGAATAGTTAAATGCACTGCGCTAATTAATCTTTCTGTTCAGAGTCTGTGTTCTCATACACTCCATGATGATTTATTAGCCAGGGTGATAAATGACACTGATATCACAAGTGCCGACCCTGCACATTTTAGCGGGGGTAATTTGTTTATCTTGCAGCTCAACGCTGTAGGACCACAGCAAAAATCAGTGCAGTGCAATACTGTGATACCCTGTGTGTTTTTAAGTTTATACATATAAAGGTCAATACCCTAAATTCAAGCTAATGTTTTGCAATAAAGTAAATGGTCCATATTGTCCATGTTTCTATCTGCAGGGGAAGACTGATTAATAACTGGGTGATAAATGGTCACTAGACAATATTACATCCTTTTGCATCTCCCTCATAACATTCTATCAGTATATAAGATTATTTTTTGTGCTATAAAATGCTCACAAACTGTGCATGTTAGAGCTGAGGTGTGAGTGTTGACTGAGTAATATGCAGTATGAGTGGACCTCTAAATGTAGAGCATTTGAGTATTGGGTGTGAGTGCACAAACACTAACTTGATATGCACGTAAAGCAACATGTTTCATTATCCTTCCAAAATCATAAGCTGCAGGGTACATAATCATACGACACATAGTAATCAAGAAGTGTTTTGCTTTACTTGCTGTGATAATTGTGCTACGTGTGTATTATTTTTCCAGTAAATAACCTGACTCTTTAGTAAGCTGCATCATGAAAGAAGCAGGAATAAGAGAGCACCGGGACATGACAGAAGTATTTAAATCAATGTGCAAAACAATTATTAACACTGCTGTCAGATGGAGTTGATTATATGGGTTTATAGTAGTGATTGGTCTCATCAGTGAGCGCATACAGCTACAGCAAACATTTATGAGTGTGAGAGCTTGTGTCTTGTTGGACTTTCTGAGCGTATGGCTCTTTCCTGGAGACGGTACGTGCCAGAGCAGACCTGGTGCGTGTCCAGCTCGCAAAGGCAGACAAGAATCTCTCGTTCATTTTTGTCCAGCACTTCTAACAAACACTGTGAGGAGCATTCAGACGACCTGTCACACGACACTCACTGAGCCTGTCATCTGCGTGGTCAGATGCTGACTCAACGCTACACGGTCCGGTCTGCCTGACACAAGTGGTGTCATCCACGGAGGAAAACGCTTGCGATATCATGGAAGTGATCGTGATTTTATGTTGTAGGGTTGCACTGAGGAGCTAAAACTAGAATTCGATGCTGCGGTGTCTCAAGACTTGCACTGAAAGTAAAAAGCTTTAGACAGTTTTGTTTTTTTGTATACGTGTGGCATTTTACTTTTCTTGGTTGTGATAGTGACAAGTGTCCACTGGTCACTTCATGTCACCCGCTCCGCTAACAGCCGTTACCCTCCGCCCTCCACCTCCCGCCCTCTCACCCTCACCCCATCCTCGGCCTTACCCCGAGCCTGGGAGCGGAATTCTGGGAACATTTTTCCATGTGAAATGCCGAGGTCCAGTCGAGGGGTGTGACGCCAGTGCATTGTTCCAGCGGCAAAAAAAGGAACCGCTTGTGATGAGGCCAATTCCTGTTGGTCTCAAAAAAACAGGCACTTTCTCACACCGACTTCCTTCCTCATTGGACAGCACAGAACAATCCCAGACCAACCAGCAAAGCGAAAAAGAAAGAGAGAGAAGGAGAAAGAGCTGCTGGAGAGGTGAGATGGATTTGAAGAGGTGTTCTCAGTCTGTGAAGGTGGTGTGCGTGTAGCTGAAACACACACACGATTGTCCCCAGTATTCACCTGAGTGTCCCTTTCAAAGGTAAACGTCCTTTATCTGCACACACAGACCTCTGCAAAACATGCTAACCATGATGCACCGTCTGCTATCCTACTGACAAACAGTAAGCTGCTCTTATCTTTACTGCCTATATGATCGTCATTATTTCAGTCAATCTTGGTGCACTCGGTGCTTTTTACTGTCCCTGAATGTTTGCTTTTGGCTCCAGCGAGGAGAAAGCAGGCAGTGATTGTGGGCTGATCTGAAACGTGGCCATCATGCACGATACTTTTAGGAAAAGCTTTTGTGGCAGATTGAGAAAACAGAAGAAGAATGAGGAAAAGCGAGTGAGGAGGGCAGCGAGACTCGACTGATTGAGAGAGCAGGACTCAGGAAGCACCTGCCTGTGCGAAGGGCTGAGCATTTATCTGACCCCGCTCACATCAGGTGGTTTCCTTGTTTACGTTATCTCCCTGCAGCTCCCTGCGGCCCAGCCACTATTGGCTGCCCTGGGCCACTCCTTTTTCCACCACATTCATTGATCTTAAGAGGGCTTGCCACTTCCCTGTTTCTCTTTTCCCACCAGAATGAGTGCACCGATGAGAAACGTACCCTTCACCACCCTGGAGCTCTGGCTCGCAAGCAGGCGTTTCGGTTTAATAAGCTAAAAAACTCGAAGCTCTGCTCGACCTCTCACCTCTGTCTTCACAACACAAACAAGGCAGCCTTGGCGACTGCTTTCCTTTTCCTCCTCATGCCTGTACTAGGGCTCAGTGAAAACAAGTAGGCTCATCAATTAGCCTGACTGATAACCTTGATCCTGCTGTCCTCCATGTCACCTGTATTGCTCAACCCTCACCCAGCTGGCTAGATTTAAACACTAATCTGCCTGGAGGGGTGGGAGAGGGATGGGGGGGTTTAAATGTTTTCAAGCAGCAGTTTCTGGTAGTTCATTATTCCTGGAATCCTATTGAGACAATGAATTTCCCCTCACGATGAAAACACAGCAGCATTTTAATAGTAAAGTTATTGAGTTGTGCTGCTGCTGAATGTTTCCTTTTCCCCCTGTTGATATAATTATGCTTAAATTGCTGCTTGGCATCCGTGGTAATGACTGCAGGTGGGCCAAGCACAGGTGCTGTCTCTAATTACAGTGCACATGAGATCCAGAAATGATTATCTAGGCTAAATACATATAATCAACCTCTGCAGATGCACATCTAAACTGTTTTATCAAATGTTTATTCTCACCAGGAGGCAGGGCTGAGCATTGTGTGTGTGTGCGTGTGTGTCTGTGTGTGTGTGGGGGAGATGGAGACGGTGACAGTGGTCTGTTTACATGGCAGTGGTTCCCTGTTTGGTTGCAGGAGCCGTACCCCAGCTGCCCCATCATGTTGGTGGGGATCTATTTTTCCTGGCAAAGGCTCAGCTGGTCTGACGTCACAGACTCCGATGGTCAGCCAAGTGACCGATTGAGGCAAGGATAGCGTCCGTGATTTCACATCGCAATCAGCTGAGTTATGACTCAGTAAAACAATTTGTTCTACCACAGACTGGAGGCTGTAACATCCTTTTTACAGAGCAACATACATGGAGAACACACTGTTGACGTGTGCATTTGCATGTGATGCTCAGTTTTAGTGGTCAGCCCAAAGCGAGCTCCTCTCGATGAACGTTTTCCTCTATAGCCCTCCTCTGCGCGGTCCTCTGCTTGGCCTTTCAGTGGCCCTGCTTTCCTTACTATCTTGTTATCTCAGTAAGTGTTTCCTGCGAGCACCTCGCTCTTCTCTGGAACATGTGGTAGAGCCTGCACCATGTTACGTCCACGGGGTATTGTTCTCCCAGAGTTTGACCATCGTAAATTAGCTGGAAACGATTTGTCAGACATGAGAAGGGGGTGCACCAGGAAAGGGAAAAAAACAACAACAAAATCCGGGCTGTGATGTGGCCCCAGCACTGAACCATACACTGAAAAATATCTCTGTAATTACTGCAATTCAGGCTCTTAAAGAATATATTATCCAGAATGTTTAACTGTCAGCTAACTGGAAGAAATTTTTCAATTTAACGCTTTATTCAGAATGCTTGATGCCATTTCATTTCCATTGCATTTTCATATTTATCACTTTATGTGACAGGCTGGTCTACAGCGAGAGGTTATTATATATATGGATGGCCTACATGGTTACACATTTAGTTCAAGCAAAATGGACAAATTGATACTTTGACCTTTAACATGAAGGGAACGGCACAGATCTTTGGCCCACTACAAAGGAAATGGCACATTTAAGAAATGTACATATTTGTGACAACCGCTTCCACGTTGACTAAATGAAAAGTGTGTTTATTTGAAATTGCTGGAGGCACCACCCCTGTTTATTCCGCAGCCTGATTCCTATTGACCATCAACATGACCCTCTTTAATGAGGAAATTCCTGAACATCAGAGGATGTCTCACACACATCCTGGCCCTTAATCAGCCCTCCTGCTCTCACCTATATCATCAAGGTCCCACAGCAGTGACCTATTCTGGGGAGAGGTGACACATCCTTCGACTCCCTCGGTCTCCTGGATGGAGCACAGAGAGTGCCTGTAACTGCAAACTGCCTCCATCCAACAAAACTATGCTTTTCTGAACTTTGACGTGATTTTCTGTCAAGATCTGCTCTCTACCATCTCCGCCGGGAATCCTACTGTCACAACCAATGTTCCCAGGGATGGGAATGACCCCCGGGGATGCAGAGATTGACAGTGAGCAGAGTGGGACCAGGAATTAAAGGCCTCTGTAGAGTCAAGAGGGTTGTCAAAGGAGTTAAAATAAAAACACGCTGTAAAGCATGCCTACAACATCAGCATGGTCTTAGCTGTAACATGGGAACCCCCCCACCCCAAACTATGCCTGTAGTCATTCCCCCCTGGACAGTGGGGGCAGGTCACACATGAGGCCCTGTTTGCAGCTGGATTTGCTCCCTAGCTGCTACCTCATGCCAGGCTGAGCTATGCTGGGAACCAGCTAAGTTAAGCACACAACCTTGAGATTAGCCCTTGATACACACAGAACCTCACACAGCTTTTGATATAAAGCCAAATAAGTAACCGTTTTACAAAATTGCTTTGATAAGGAACTGTTGCAAGGCGAGGGAAAAGAGACCCTGGCAGTCATCAGGAGCGTGAAAAATGACTGTGATTCAGTACGAAAACAACTTCCCCCACTGTAAAATAACAATATTCCTGCAAGTGCGGGGGAAATCAGAAGGAAGTTCCTCCCTTATAGGAGAGTGGATTGTTCTCTGGCTTTGATTGTTTATGCAAAGCTAAGCATGTTTGCTTTAAATTATGTCACAATGTATCACAGGAGTGCTTCCAGTTTAGCACAGGAACAAATACAGCATGTCTCATCTGGAATGACTGTGCATTTGTTTAGCTCTGCATCTCTTGATTTCCTTATCAGCAAAAATCAACCATTAGGGACATGAAAAACACTACAAATTGAAGCTCATCACCAGAACAATTGACATTACTGCATTTTGGCTCCAGTACTTTTTGGCTCTTTTCTAATCTGTCTCAGCTTTCGCTGTCATTTTTCTTGGCAGTATTTTATTCATAGCCGCTCTTAATTTTGATAAAATCTTGGAGAGAGTTGTCCAGTTTGGCTAGCGGTCAACAACACAAAAACAATTTAACCTCAGTGTCCTCAGATCAAGTCTCTCTCCCATGATCCTTGTCACTCAGTTTTATCAAGTAAAAGCAAAAAATGCCACGAAAACAACCTAGAAATGGTGATCTTGGTCTGGAAGCTAAGTCTCCACATTCATTCTTCATAGTGTGTGCAGATCAGACAAACCTGATGTCCCATGTTGGACTTGAAGGCAGTAGACGGTCATCCTCTGCTCCCTCCTGCAGGGCCGACTGGTTCCTTAAAAACTGTAACCATGGCAGCCAGTATTCTGCAGGAGAAGATGGCAGGGTGACAACATTAAAGCTGGAGATGTTTTGTGTGATGCTACAGGTGTATCTGTTGGACAAACAGATTCAAATCGAACAGGGCTCAGAGCTCTTTGGACATCCCAGATGTGTGAGGTGGATGTTTTAGAAGGCTCAGATTGGCTCAGATGCAAAATCTAGACAGAGAACTTAATGCAAGATGTTAATGAGTTTGTGCTAAGCGAGCCATTTCTGGCCTGTAGCTTCACATTTAGCATGTAGACTATTTTTCTTTTTCCCTTCCTGTTGTAAGCCTACAGGCTCTGAGTCAAACGGCCTGACTCAAGGACTATCAAAATAGCATTAGTGGCTTTTGATTTCCAAAGCACAGACAGTAGTCACATAAGAAACAGATAAGCATCTGGGCCACATTCAGACTGTTTCCTGTTTGTCGTATGGGAGAGAGTGACTCCTTATTCCATGCTGCTGCTGGTAAACCTATCAGGGCACAAAGGAGAATGGGACCCTCTGCAGACAACGTGGCTCCTCCTCAAACAATAAGACTCTCCTTTGGACAGGGGACAGGGGAACCCTTACCTTACCTGCTGAGTGTGCTGAATTGAAGTTTATATATAAGTGTTAAACATCAGCCTTTAAGAAGCGTTTCATTCACTTCTGATCATTATCTAAACTGTGGGACATCTTTGACACACATTTATCTTTTTTGTTTAGTATGAAAACATAAAAAAGGAAAGAAAACAGCATCTTTGGAAATGGAAAATGTCATGATGTCATGTTGCTATTTGATCCTGCTGACATGAAGCTTACTGAAACTCAGGACCCCCGCTGTCATTTTGTCTGTTAAATTAAATTTGGAAATTGTGTCATTTCCTTTCCTAATCTACACCCACTTCCCCCCACATGGGTGTCATCCCCCGGTGTAACTCATAGAATTGCAGGGGTTTGTCACTGTCAGACATTACAATGCTCATTGTTCTAATGGCTGCTTCTGGTTGGCAACCTGAGAATAATGCATGAAAGACTGATAGTCTTAGCAGTGAAAAATGTTCAGTTAGTCCAAAACACAGTAAATGCACGCATGTGTGTATAGGTATGTCTGTGCAGGACAAGGCAGAGAAGAGCTTTTTTCTGCATCATGTCATGTCACTGTGACCCACGACTGTGTGCTGGTTTCCCACAGGCCGCAGTCTCTTCGCAGTTGATGGAGCTACCTGCGACCGAGCCCCCATCTCCTCTCACCCCTCCCTCTTCAGATTAAAACCTGGAAACCATTTTGCTTCTCCTTTTCCTCTGGAGCCCTCATAATGACGGGAAAGCGCTCTGGCCCTGCTGCCACGGGGAGCAAAGGCACAGGCTTGATGGGAAACTGTAAAGCCTCTGCAAAAATGTCTCCTTTTAGGGCTCTGTGAGCTCTGTTACACCCACACTCCACCATAAATTTCAAAAGATGAAATAACATGTGGCTCTTATCTTTATTTACACGATATAAAGTTTTTTTTCTACGTAAGGGAGAATGAAAAAAGTGACCTCTACGCTCTAGAAAGTCCTAACTTCTCACGGAGAGTCAGCTTGAACTAGTTCTATAATTCCATTAAAAAAAAGTTTCACTGTTTCGCTAAATGATGTCCCATGTGTCATAGTAAAATAAATGTATAAAGAGTTCATACAAAGACAATGTCTCTACAAGCTTAATTTAATGGTCCCTTTTGTTTACAAATGAGCAGTTTACGTGTTGCACACACTCTCCACGGGCAATCACTGCCATCCATTTGGATTCGGCCTGGGCATTGCTACAGCAATCACTGCAGGCTTGTTGCTGATGAGGAGATTGTCCAGGCCGACTGCTTATCCAAGGATAGAACCCACTCTGTAATCAACCATTAGTCAATCACGTCCTGGAAGCAAAATCCAGCTTATTATCAGAGATCATTACAGAGCAGTTACAGCAGAATGATGTAATGCATCACAACTGAAAACCAGCGACTGGCAGAGATCAGCTCTGTGGCACAATAAAATGGTGGTTGACTGGAAAACACGACTGCTAACAGAGCGCACGCATTCATTTTCTGATGCCCTTGACACACTCGTCAGATAGAGACCCAGGTGGGGGCGAGTGAAGGACACGAGGCAGAATGGGAAAGGAACACCGACACACCATTTCTGAATTACCATGACAACCACCAGACAAAGTAGGGATGTAAATGGTGTAAAAAAAAAAGAAAAAAGAAAAAAGGTGATAGAGATGGGCACTCGTGGGCTTTGGGGTGCCCCCCAGGAAGGATATCTCCCGTTCCCCCCATTTTAAAAACTCATGGAATCTACACAGATCACACAAATCACCTATTTTGGATTCAAAAAGGTGATTTTCTTCCAATGACGAGTTTACATGCCCACACAAACACTGCTGCCAACAAGATCCTCACCGGTCGGAGTCAAAGTTTTTACAACCTGTGGGTTTTACAGCTTGTGTTACCGGCACTGTCAGCCAGATGCTCAGGGTCAGCAAGAGGCCAGACAGACAGCTGATAAGGGCAGAGCAAATAAACGACACACCCAGTCACCTGATGATTTTCCGATCCTGGGATGGATTCACATACAGTAGACTGCTCACTGTAGAGATAAGAGGCTCCTTTCTGTTTCGGTTTGCTTCTTCAGACTGTTAAGTTTTTCGTCCGTCTATTGACACAAGTCCGACGTGTACGTTTGTACTCTTGCCACACATCATTGGAAAGAAAAGATTCTTGTGACGCAAACCAACCAAGATACGCCCACAACAAACAAACAAACAACTGATTATTAAACAGAGACAACTCACCAACTCACGATGGCCGCTGCACTCAGACTTTCCGATTGACACCTCACTTGACTGATAAGGATCTTTCATGTCATGTCCACGGCCACCGATAGCCAATGAGAGTCCTTGTAGAGCAGAAGTGCCTCATTCTTCTCTTTTTATATATATAAAAACATTTGCAACAAACTGTGTAGATGACTGGTGCTCCGTAAACCCACTGAAATTCCAAACACATCAGAAAATGCTGCTTTAATGGGTCATTTACAGCCAAATGAAGGAATTCAATGCAAGTAGGGATTTTACACACAAATGATAGATTTACTAAATGGCCAGAATATAAAGATATTCGAACGAAATATAAGTATAGACACCAAAAATATTAATGTGGACAGCCTAAATATAGATTGCCTGCACATAAATGAAAATATTAAGTAGATAAATATAGTAAATAGGCTTTTTTAGAGAAAGCCACACTGCTCAGAAAACATATGTAAAATTCATTTTCTGTGATATTCAAAGACACATTTGAACATTATTTGGATGCACAACTTTGGTCAATTAGAAAATACTGGACGATAACATCAGTTGTTTTGTGTTATGGTGGTAAGTAAAATACGGGCTCATCTGGCTCTGATAACTTCAGATGGTTGCAATAATTAGCTGCCCCACTTCATCCTCATTATACCAGCAGCACCAACACACTTTGCTCTCATTAGGGCTGAGCCATTGTCCGTCAGCAGTTAGCAACCATTTTGCCTTCCCCATTACAAAACAAAGAAAGGGGAGGTAAAACAGTTTACCCACAAATCTCCCCGTGTGTGCCCACTGGTTCACTCCACTTATTCAGGCAGGGAAGTAAAGACCATCTGCTCATTTTATACAACTCCACTCTCAAAACACTCACTAATGCACATTCACAGATTCTATTGCCATCCGCCAGCAGATTATTTGACCAAACACCCACCAAAACTCCCTCCAAAACACGTCTTAAAGAAGGCCAAGGTTGATCAAACCATGGCCGTGGAAGGTGGCCATTGCTTTGAATGTGAATGTGCGAGGCTTTGCTCCTTGTCTCCTACTGGCATGAGATGAATGGCGCTGACCAAAGGAGAAGCTGGACTGAGTATGAGCGTTACAGCCACAGGAGTAGCCACTATTAAAAAAAAGATGGGCAGCTGCTCTCCAGTCCTCCCACAGCCAGACATGAAAGGGCCAATATACAAACATGGCTAATGTGCCAGCATGCCACAGCAGCTAAAATCTATTTTTGAATTGTATAGGTAATGAACAACTCATTGTTAAGTTCAACCCTGATGCACGTTTCTCAGGCTCTCATGCCAAACTGCTCCCCTCTGTCCTGTCCCACTCTCTCAGGCAGCGGTTAGATTCAGGCATTGTGGGAGTTTTCCATTCACGCTGCGGTTCAACACCTATGACTTACTTTGGCCTGTTCGACGGCACACCATGTGGGGCCAAACAAGCACACATTAATCTGCACTTTGTATGAATATTCAGATACAGCTGTCTGTGACACGGAGATAGCAGCTGGTGTGCTTGGGCCTCACAGATATCCCAGTGCCATGCCTGGACAGAAGCCGCTGCATCTGGGCCAAGACAGGCCCCAGTCGGCCCTGGCAGGCCCATCCAGGCCCAGAACCTCCCCAAATCCCACCAGTGACACCCTCCACACAAGGGTGGTCAAAGCCTCAATGAGCACCTTTTGCAGCCTGCAGCAGATCCACGATGACATTTTCAGTATGTCACCACAGTGGTGATGAAGTATTAGCATTAGACGTAT
This sequence comes from Chaetodon trifascialis, assembly GCF_039877785.1. Lineage (NCBI taxonomy): Eukaryota > Metazoa > Chordata > Actinopteri > Chaetodontiformes > Chaetodontidae > Chaetodon > Chaetodon trifascialis. The sequence continues at coordinate 12,984,602 of NC_092069.1, forward strand.
GGCACTAAAAATGACTGAAATGGCAATCAGTTTAATCATATTTTCTCTTATGAAGATCCATTCTTATGGATGCCCAGTATTCATGTTAAATGATGTTTAACATGAATACTGTCAAGACTTCTGTCAAGACTTCTGTAAATTTGTGAAATCCTTTTTGTTGACAAGGTGGTTTTTATGTGACTGCAGTAACAAGTAGGCGATAAAACAGATGGCGCTCCTTTGTGTATCACATTTAATTGACCATTTAGGGCTTTTATTAAGCATTCTTGACAAAGCGATTTTAATTAAACTCAATTTCACTCGAGTGAATCATCCAGAAATCGTCTTCACTTCAGCCAATCATGGGACGAGGCACAGCACTGTGACTGTGATACCTGACTGGTTTGGAACCAAACGCTGCTTCAGAAAAAGAAAACAAAAAACATAATGGTCACATTTTTCATTATGGCTAAATGTCATAACTGGCTCAGGATGGCATTCACATTCTCCCTGATGACATGAATGTAATTTGCCCTTTTTAATTACCCAACTTAATCTCAAACTAATCCACTGATATTGCCATAACAAGTAACGCAAGTACGGCAGCCTGGTTGGAAGACAAAGCCTTCTATGGTGAAAGAGTTTGTTTGGTGGGCCTGGCGTTACCGCCGCCCTAACAGTCTGCTGGTTGGCTCTGACAACACAGCGCCACAGTGCCAGGCTGTCAGCGTGCCAGGCCCAGAGAGCAGCTGCCAGGCCAAACCAGCGGGCACTAATTCAGCCAGCCGTGGGGAGCCCCCTCCATCCCTTCTTCTTCCAGGCCTTCCCTGTGGCTACAACTACCCCCTCATCTGTGCGTGCACACACACACACCTTACACAATGCAGGCTTTAATTATGACAAACTTGCCAAAAGCTAATCTCCCATCCTTTTAATCAAAGACATTTGTATCTGAGGGGGTTGCCAATATTCTAATAACTAATTACCAGAATTTCTAGTGAATAAACACCTTTTCCTTTGACCAATCGTGGCCTTTCTCAATCAAGCAAAGCCTGAAAAATCTCTCAAAGCCAACAATGCAAAAAAATCTGGAGGACAGGTTGTGCCTGATGCTGTAGAAGATTAATCACAGCGACACAGGACAATTTTAAGATGTGTCCAAAGATATCACATTTAAATCGATTTGATTAACATCCTCATTTTAACAATGAAAAGAAATTGAACATCACAAGCTTGGTGGCGGTCTCGCGTCATTAATTTACATGCTTTCCATTGACGCGTCCGTGTTCACTGCACAAATCGTTAACATCCCGCTCGTTTTGTCATTATCTTCCGTGAATAAGAGCGCAGTCACTGAGCCCCGGGGACTGTGGCCAGGCCAGTGATGCTGCGGTTGGTTAAGTGACGGCCAAAACGCTCAGAAGTGCTCAGCTGCTCTTCTGATGTGAAGAAGACTTTTTGTCCCTCTCCCCCTGAGCTAAGCTTATGGTTGAAAGGACAAACTTTTCCTCTACAAACAGTGGGTCGATCAAAGAACTTTGGTGGCTGAAGAACTAACTGCAACATGAACGACTCTGAGTTACGTTTTGGACCTTTATTGGAAGAATATGAGGAAAAGGACCATCACAGTACAAACATTCTGAGAGTTCAGAACAGGTTTGTAGAGCATCTCTTGCTTTCACCGTCTCTGTACTTATAGAAGTAAAAGCACTACATTTCATCTCTTCTTTTCCACCCTCTCCGGCAGACTTATTAACAAGACTAAGAGTCTAAAGCCACACTAGCAGCTCTGAGGCTGTACTTAGGCACAGTGGTGCTTTAAACTTAACGCTAACAGCAGGCTAACATGCTCACACTGACAATGCTAACATACTGACGTTTATCAGGTTGTAGTCAGGGATTTCTGCACGAAATTTCAGGGAAATCCAATGAATAGTTCAGTCTGGAACAAAGCAGTCAACCAACCAACCAACCAGCATCACCATCAGTGAAGCCAAGCTGCTAGCGTGGCTAAAAAGTGTTCATTCTTGTGCTTATGCATCCACAGTGAGACCAGCTGAGGACCGACATTCCTCAGGCCTGCTCTCTCCGCATCAAACACATTCTCCTCTGCACCCTCATCTGCCACTCATCCTCTATCTGAGCTCCTCTGTCCCAGCTGAAGGTCACAATATGGCTGGTTCCTTTGGAGAGGCCCTTAAGGTCCCGATGCACCATGCTGCCTGAGTAAACATGGCGCAGCAGTTCATAAAGATGCATATTGTGTGCCTGCATCTGTGCATGCCGGTGTTTTAATCAATGCGTGCATATTGAGGGGTCTTCCTGAGTTGGGTTTCCTGACTGCAGGGACAAATACATACCTTTAGTGAGGCTGGCTGCAATGTTGATACTGAGTTTTGTTCTCATTTTTGCTGTACTTGAGAGGCCATCTGGATAGGTCAGCCTTTCTCACGTTAAATATTCATCCTCCTGTTGAATATGACCAGTGGAGAGCAAAAGAGGGTCATTTTGTAATGTGAGAGAAAGAAAGAGGTGGTGCTGGCAGGGGGGGGGGCTGGGAGGGATTCAACAATAGGTTTTTCCTAACAGATGGAAGATTGGCTGCAGGGATACAGTTCAGTGTCACAGTAGAACCTGATATCTGATTATAGAGCCCACAGTCCATGAATACAAAGGGATTACATGTGGTTACATGAATAATGAAATTGAGATTATTTTGCTGACGTCTAATTTGTTGTGCCACAGTGGTGAACTGATGAATGCAGCCCATCAATCTGCCTCCTTGTACCACATTACTCAGGTAAGACCAACAGATCGACTTCTCTCAACAAGCCAATCAAATAAGTCGCTTCTCGCCAAGTCTGCCACCTCAGGCTAAAGCAACTCCCGGGTGAAATACAGGCTGTAATTAGCTGAGAAATGTCAATGCGGCAGGACTCAATCATGAGCACAAATTTAAAAAGCTCACAAACAATCAGATTATTGACAATCCAGTGGTCCGAACTGTGCTCAGCTTTCCCTTGCCTTCGTTAACAGAGATCTGAATGTGCCCTTAGTCAGCAAACCTGCCGATGAATTTTAATGACGTGCTTCAGAGTGCAAACCAGCAAACAACATGACAACTCTAACACGTCCCATTCAAAGGGAGTGGTTTTGGTAAATTATCCGTCCATTCTCAATAATTAACAAAAGCTTATTAATTATGAACAAATCTGTAGCCAAACACTCATCAGGAGGAGAGATGGTTGCCTAGGAGCACTGGCCTGTTCTGAATACCTTGTCACTTTGGTATTGTTGGTAACCGGAGCCCCTGCAGTATGACAGTAATATGGCGGAAAGTAAATAAGGTGGTGGGGTTGGGGAGGGGACACAATACCTTTGTTTTGGGTGCTGTCAGGAGGGCGTCACAAGCCCAGATGATCAATAATGCAGTCTAGCACGTGTCCGGGTGGCTCTGTTGTCTATTGATATTGTGTGGTTGAATAATGGAGCAAAAACATCACCTTTGATTACGAAAAATATCTGTAGTTTTTGTCTGGTTCTAAATGGTTCATAGGAAAATGTGTGCAATATTTATAAGTGATAATCATTGTTTATGGGCGACCTATTCTAATTACACCTTGGGCAAACAGCAGGCCTCCTGAGTCCCACTGCTCAGTCAAAACAATAATTGGCCTTACACAGTTGAACCTCCATTTTAGGATGCTAAATCAACACAGCTGGACATCCTAAAGTTTGTGTTTATGTCTGTCCGCTACCTTTCCGACTTCTTGTCTAAAAATAGCTCGGCAGCATCCTGCTGTGATGCTGAAGGTGCAGTCATCTTTCCCCTCTGAAGGACACAGCACTGTCTGAAGTTAGGGAGCAGGGGGAGCGGGGGGAGGTGGGGGAGGAAGCGGTGACTACCGTGTGACAAGCGCCCTGTTCCTTCCTCCCAGGCCTGAGAAACAGGAAGTGCTGCACATAAGGCATTATTGTGACGGAGAGGAAATGCAAGGTCCTCTAAAATAAGAGCCCCAATCTGGTTGTCAATGACAAGAGCCTGTCCTCCACAGCCCCACAGAGACCTGTATCCCACACACACACATACACACACGCCTCCACAACTACACTGCTGAGTGACGCAGATATAGAAAAAAAGTCTGTCGCCATATTGGACACTATGTGTAAATAAATTCAAACAAAGAAACTCAACACAGTCGAGTCCCAGTCGAGTAAAAGAGCTGTGGCACAGGAAATTCACTTCTGGAAGATTTGAGTGCAGCAGCTCAAAGATAACACCAAGTGAATCAGCTTTGAGGTGATGTGTTAAACCTTTTGTTCCCTGCTGAACCCACCCACATGCACACTGAGCAACAACCACATTTCAAAGGGTTAAAGGAGGCATATGGGTAGGATCCACCCTGCTTGTGTTTAGAAGAAGCTGAGGAGGAGCTGGTTGCTAAGAGCGATGCAAGGCTTTGTGCCGGGCTGCCTCCCAGTTAATTAAAATCCTACTTTATCCATTTCATGCTTTCAATTAGAAAGCTCTGGAAAGGGCCCAAGCCTCTGCATGTAGATAACCACAGCAATAAGATGTGATTAATACGGGGGGCCCATTTGCGCTGCAGGCTGAAGCAATGCCCTGCTGTTGTGTGCATGCCTCGTTTCGATCCCAGGCATCGACCTCTGACGAGCCAGCCTTACATGGCTCTACAGTGCCTCTCTGCAAAGTCTGCATGGCAGCTCAAGCAGCAAATTAGATGCATAGATATGCCTCTGTAAAACATGGCAGGTGTCGGCCATGTGTGATCATGTATATGTGAACTGAAGCTGCAAAGGGTCCTTATCGCTGTAGTCTAATGCTCTTTTTGGGTCATCGGTGATCAAAAAAAGTGTCAGCCAGTGATGTTTTTGTTAAATTAACAGCATATCCATCAATTCCCGTCTCTACTTTTCACAATCAATTAACTGCACCTGAGAAGCCCAGCTCAAGCTGCACCGGCAATCAATCAAAGTAAGCCCAGCACATCGTGTTTAACAGGCATGTGGAGGGGTTTTTGATCATAGCTCGTGCTCTAGCAGCCAAAGCTAACATTTCTTGGCCCTTTCAGGAATTGTAACATAATCAGAACACATTCTGCGTGATAGAAATAATCAAACAACACAATTACAATAGCAATTGATACACTTTTTTAATCACTCAATCAAATCAAAACTGAGATGAATTGCCTGAAGGTGCAAATGAAGCACCGTACAAATAAAGCAGCAGACAGGCACGTGTGTAGTCACAAACAACAGAAATATATTTTACTAAAGTGGCATGAACCATCTGACCAACAAAATCTGTTCCTCTTTTTTTTCTTCCAAACATAAAAGGCCTGATATCAAACAACCCTTTGCACAAAACAGAATATTTACTGCCATCTACTGGTCACAACTGGAAATCACAAACAATGGAGAAGCAAACATGAAGACATGCTGTGTACAATGGACTCTTCTCGAGCCTGAAGAAGATTTTGACAGGTCACCTGCACTATAGCCAGGCTGGGGCATTACTTATGGGGTATCTACAGTTGCAGGCTCAAGGGAATCTGCCTGTTCTGCAGGTGAGGTCTGGAGTGGAGACTGAACTCGGGGGTTGAAGCGAGCCAGCAGACCTTGCTCTGTAATGGGGTAGTGGTTGGCAGCCCACTCGTGCCTCTCACGACGCATTTGCTCCAGCTGTCTGAGCTCTTGGGGCAAATCCAACGCACTCTCCTGAAGATGCAAACGGGTAGACTGTTTACCTGTATGCTTCTATGTATGACTGACTGACTGTGCTTTAGGGTTCACATCACCTGTGTGTGTGGATTGGTTGGACACAAATCGCTCACACTCACAAATCATGATGTCAAACCATCATCCCTGCCTCACTCAGAGTCATTGTCACACCCATAATATTAAATCACATGAAGAACTTTATCGCTGTGGTAACTCTTGACTAAACACCTGATTCTGTGGAAATTCCCCACTCCACAGACCCATTACTCTTGGATTAGAGAGCTCTTGTACTTTGTTAATGTGGTTAAGCGATCTCCTGTTTTGTCATTACTTCAATGATTTTCTGTCGGGATACCTAATAAAAAACATTTGGAAGAAAAAGAAAAAAAATATTTGGAAGGGATCTCGTGATGACCCGTATGGACATAATGTTGTATGATAGTAATATTAAATCAAAGAACGGATGTAGGCAAGAAATAAAATCCACCAACATATCAACATATGCACCAATGAACCAACACCACACTTCAGGGCCATGGTTTCCAAAACAACAACAATAACAACAAGCTCCTTTTCTACAGACAGTTAAAATGTAAGCAGCCAGTTCACACAACTGATTAGCAATGGACACCACAGCACGTGCAATTAAGCATTATTAGGCTACAGAAAGTAAAGCACTTGCTACTTTAACAACAGAATGAAACGAGGCAGACAGCACAGACATATAAACAACGTAAACTCCTCTACAGCTGCAGCGAAAAACACATGTGAAAGCAAAGAAGAATGCGCCACCACGTCTGCAATGCGAGGCATGATGAAATACTCTTCTAACTGTTTTGTAATAATATCAGGAGTACCAGGCTGAATTAGTGGGACATTTGTTTCTTTTACTTTCTATCTCTCCCTAAGTATTTCTCTTATTCTCTGTTGCAGATGTTTAGGTATGTATAGACCTATAAATTCTCATTGTTTTTGAGTCTGAGAACTGTCAGACCCCAAAGAAGAGGCCTTATTTTACTTTTCAGACAGGCTGGGTTGCCCCCCAGCAGAGCCCACAGAACAAAACCTCTTCATGCCTTTGTTATCTCTCCATGTGTTGGTCAATTTATGTTTTTCTTTTTTTATCCATAAAGTTCAGCTGTAGCTCTTCTTGGTGCTTTCCCTAGTGTGTCTTTTTCCAACCCAGTTTACATGAAACCACGGCCACTTCTGTATGACAAAAGCCTTGACGGCCTGCGTTCCCATGGAAACGGTGCTCATGCAGGGTCACTCCTCCTCCGGAGTCGCAATGGGAAACATGACGGACTGAATTGGATGAATTTGAATTGTTTATCAGAGTAGGACGCATGTTTTTTCTTTTTATGACTGTGTGGAAATCTGTTTTCATATCACAGATGATGAAGGAAGGCAAATCTTCATACTGAACAGCCAAATCGAAGCCGACAAAATTTGGTCGCTTACAGCCATAGACTTTTATGACCTAGTTTATATATTCACCAAAGACAAACTGCGCCACATTTGGCAAGGCTGATGACTATACACCCTGGAAATGTGTGCATTTGTGTCGTTGTGACAGATTTTTCCTCTGAGCACAACTTGTAAAAGGAATCCAAAAACACGGCTCATTTGTGAATTACTCACCATGCTGACATGTGCCAATTCATCAGGTGCGTAGTGGCTGCTGTTGAGATATGAATCCACCATGGCCATGTAGTCTGTCATAAGAGTATCCAGCAGCACCAGTCTGAGAGGCAGAAGGTGGATCACTGACAGAGCCATCACCCTAAGCAGGGGTACAGGACAGGGCCTCTTCTGCCAGATCTCACTTTCCTCCTGTAAAAACACACACCTGTGATTACAGCGCATACACATACCATTATCCAGGAAATAAAACCATCTGGGATGAGACCACGCGCTGTACCTTGCTGAGCTGTGACTTCATTTTAAGGGATAAGACGTGGGAGCCGGACACCTTCAGATGGAGACTCATCACCTCCTGCAGAGTACTGACTCTGTCTGGAAGGAATCCTCCTGCCTCTGAGTGGAAGCACATGACATCTGCAACCTTAACACGTGCAGAGAGAAAAGCAGGAAATAAGTAAGAGCAACTAAACTTACAGGAGAGAAAAGCTGAGGCACACCATCATACATACTGTACATATACCTGTGTGTCAAAAACGTTGGTCAGCTGTACTCCAAACTGAGCAATCAGACATCCAGCGATGGCTCTGCAATCATGAATGACCTGTACCAAATGCACAGTCAACACAGATCTAATAATCATCAGTATGACTGAACAGCAATTCCTGGCTGTTTACACGGCTCACCTTCAGTATGTGCTTATTTTCCAGGATCATGGACAGTCCATTCTTAAAGGCCCGGGCTCCCAGTAGCAGGATATCGAATAGGTACACTTTGGTCTTAGTGGCAATCTAGATGAATGAAGAGCAGTTTATTTTCTAATTTTTCAATGTTATGATGAAGGAAAAAACAAAAGGCGTGGATGCCATATGAAGGGACTCAATTAAGCAACTGAGACAATTCAGAGCTTCTCACCTGCAGCCAACACAGCCTCCCATGCTTAAACACCTCAACTCCATCAGCTCCCACACCAATCATATCCTGCTTCTTGATGTGCATCACCTGAAGATGAGTTTTTAAGCACAGCGTTTAGAAGACGAGCATTTAAATGATTTCTGCAACAGAAAAGGAACTGAAAATCAACTTACAGCAGGTCCAAACTTCTCGTGAAACTCATCAATGACCACAAAGTTGATATTTTCCTCTTCATCTTCACCTGCAAGAAAGGATCCACACAGTAGAGATTAATGATTTCCATTTGGAGGACATTCATTTGAAGCTGCAAGTATGCCGAATTTTCAGTATGAATAAAGCTCTACTTTTGAGAAAAGACTAGAAAAAAAAAACAAAAAAACTTACCCAATGTGACTGTGTTCCTGTACGGCTGAAACTTTTCCACATTTGAGCTCTCTTCAAGTGTGCAGCCATTTCTGTGCAGCACATGAGAGGTTAAAGTTAATGGCCTATTCAGAGTCACCAACAGCGAAGCATTGCTTATGACTTACCCTCTGTCTGTGTCTGCTTCCTTGCTATATTCCACTGTTAATTAAATAATACAAAGACGTAATGTAAGACATTAAAACATCTAATTTAAAAAAAGTACCCTAAATATTCAGCACAGAACTCACCATTGAGAATCTCGTGCCCAAAGAACAATTTTAAGCCTGGTATCTTACAGCCATCACTGCCACTAACTGAAACGACATGGTTAATTTAGGTAAAAACAGTCACGTTTTCTGACCTACAGACAGCAAATTGCTTTTTCACCAATTATTATTGAGCTACTGTTGTTAACAACACAAAATAAACGGTGAACATTTCTCTAACCGTGGGCCAAAACCAACGTTTTGTTGGCATTGATACGTTCGAGGACGCCATGGTAGGAAGACGTCTTGAGGGTTAGTTTGATGCGTTTTCCCTTCAGGACATTCAGGAACTCGACGTCTTCCAAAACCATTCTGAAGTCATGTACGAGCTGTTTCAAGCGAATAAAAATGATGAATCTGCTAGCTTGCAAATAACCAGCTGTGAACTTGTTTCATTCTGCCACAACGACTACCTATGACAACCACCTGTCACGTAGCGGGCTGTTTGTCAGCGCGGGAGCGTTACACCACCAATCAACTAACGCTGCATTCAAAAGCTCCTCGTTAATTTCGTACTTGGCGAACACTATCAAAATTAGCCAAATAGAACTATAGCAATAGCAACAATAGCTGACATTATAACAAAAATGTACATATATTATTAAATAATTCTGACTCCATGAACTGCACATTAGCATATTTGTTTTGCGTAAAACTATTAAGTTAATAATTTGAAAATGTCCAGCTTTGGTGCCGCCCAGTGGAAGAAAAACATAAAACGTGGCAGTCGGCAAAACATGCAGCAAAATGACAGTTGATGGTAATCTACAACTGACCTTGGTTTGTCAAATAGAAAAACAAAGTTTATAGAGTGATTCTGACAGATTTATTTTACAGTTACTGCTCATGCTTTTCCTAATTAGTGTGGAGTCTGGTGGTGGACTAACTACAGGGTCAGGCAGAGCTCATTCAGTAAGTAGTCTTAATGCAACATTTGAGTGATCCATTTCTTCTTATATGTGATAAAGTAGAAAATTTTCAGTAACTACAAAAAAGCCAATATGCCCCCTGGTGGTCAGGAGTTAACTCAATATATCCACCAGGGGGTGGTCACAGCCCAAGCAAACCTAATTATTGTTGGTCCCAGGTCTTTCACTCTTTTGACTTGAGTTTTCTTAGAAATGTGAGTTTCAACCTGACAGTGACACTTTATCTAAAATCAGCTGCACATTTTCATCCACATTCCAGTTTGTGTCTATGTGACCATTTTTCATTTGTCTGTGTACAGTGTGTCAGTGCCTTGTGTTGGCCTACAGGACATCCTTAAAGAGGCCCACTGTGACCAGAAAACTGAAATATTGTTTAAATACATCTAGATAATTTATCAAGAAATCATTCAAAGCATTTTTTTACTTGCACCCTAAAGACATAAATCATCATGCTGCCAGCTGCAGCAGTGACTGGCTGACTTCTAATTGGCCATGCTGCATATTTTGCATCTGATCACAGGGCTAATGCCTGAACTGTTACATTGTCATCTTTACGTGATCTGGGTCTATTTTCTCAAATCTTTGCAATGAAAATAAATAAAGATCAGCCGTGACATACAGTGTATGCCATGAAATGCAAAACTCATCTCATTTTCAACTGCTTACCCGGGGTCAGGTCGCTGGGGCAACAGCTTCAGCAGGGGACCCCAAACTTCCCTTTCCCGGGCCACATTAACCAGCTCTGACTGGGGGATCTCGAGGTGTTCCCAGGCCAGTGTGGAGATATAACCTCTCAGTGCAGTCCCCATGCTCTCCTCCCAGCTGGGCGTGCCTGGAACACCTCCTTGGGGAGGCGCCCAGGGGGCATCCTTACCAGATGCCTGAACCACCTCAAGTGTCTCCTTTCAACGCAAAGGAGCAGTGGCTCTCCTCCGATTCCCTCACGAATGAAACGCAAACGCAAAACTATTCTTTCTTTTACACTTTTGACATTTGTTTATCATTGGTCGCTTATTCTGAGATTTTAATTTCCTAAGGAAACTAACTTTGCCTGAGGTCATTCAGAGTGCATAATTGTAAACACATGTAGAAATGTGATCCACCCAAATCTATCATATAATGTAAGAGGCAGCACTGCAGTGAGATGAGTGTAACAGGGGAGAACTAAGATGAGTCAAGGCACTCCTGCAGTACAAGTGCATGTGTAATACCCGTCTATCTTTCTTATCAGTGTCTGTTATTGGTCTAAGGTTGGGTGGAGACTCAGAAAGTGCCAGTGGTCACACAAACAACACAAACTCCAAATGGTAATGTATGCTGCTTCACTCATTCCTTGAAAAATCATACAAAGTGTGATCATTTTTATTTATTTCTATCTGAGCAGTGCATTTCTGTCAGCAGTGTTGGGCTGGATGTCATGAATGAAATGAGATCAGATTTAGATGTGCCTTTAGCCACATGGGGGCAGGCTTCAGGCATCACTGACTGCTGCTGCTGCTGATAATGGCAGCGACACAGAATAGGGTGCAGACAAGCTATCTTATCAGAAGAAGCCAGCTGCTAATACACAGGTTCTCATGACTTCACTTCGCCTGTGGAAACACATGAACTCAAGCTACTGTTCATCTGTGGACAGCACACAGGGAGGCATCCAATCAAAGGGAGGACGCTCTGGGGTGCAGGAGCTGTCTCAGATGTAATTGCAGATTGTATGCACCTTATATTATTTGTCCTATGGTGTGTATTGCTGCTCTTGATCTTATACTCAGTTAAAGTCAAATGAAAAGTGGCAAATGTGGAGCCCCAGAGATAATTTAGCAACATTCCTTTTTTGATAAAAGTTTTTTGGTCAAAGAAAAGCTGTGAGCAATTGCACTTTAGTTATATCATACTGTATGTAACACTGTGTGTGAGAGTCATTCCTGCTGTGAAGAAAGATGTCTAAACACACCACATGTAGTTCTGAAGTCACAATAACATTATTAAGTACTGAATAATCCCTAATCACATTAAACATCCTTAAGTAAATCTTTTTATGGTCCTTGTGTGTCACTTTAGCGAGCTCAGCATTTACTGCGCTCTTATTCAGTGGCATAATGGAATGACTGCCTTATCACAAAGCTCTGTTCTCCACCCGGATACGTGTGATAAGACTCAGTTAACTTCTCAAAGCAGTTGAAAGACTTCAAGAAACATCCTCTGGGGACCACCTAGCATGCCACAATAACTTCATCTCCCATATAAGCCATAATGGAACCTACATCCACTGTTATCTTCAGAGGAAGGTCCACCCTTTTCCTGTTCTGCAGACTGAACAAACAAAAAGTTTGAGTAAACTACAAGAGGGATGACATCCCACAGATTTTCCTAAAGGTATTCGTGTCCAGGACCCCCAGGAGACAGGGACCCTGGTTTTGTGTGAATCTAATGAGATTTTCTTTCTGAAAATGAGTTGATATGGAACAGCAGACAGGTGCCCGTGTGGAGGCTGAAATCTATGATGAAATGAGTTATCCTTGAGTGAGATGACAGTGAAATGTAGGCATCAACTGCTTCTCGTTGCGTTGCCTTTTCCCCTCAAAAGAAAATCCAGGAACCAAGCTCAATCCCAGACTCAAGTTGTAAAAGATAAACCTGAAGGATCTCGGCTTTTGACGCACGTAGAAGACTGATGAAGCGCTGAGCCCACTCTGTGTGAGTGACAAGCCCGGCACCACGGCCGCCCACTCACAGACAAGCCGGGTGACTCTTAATTGTGTAATGTTCATTGACGAGTCAGCACAATGCTGCTGAGACCGCGGAGGCGCACTTAGCCGAGCAGAGCGATGAAATGCTCCCATCGAGGAGAACACAGATGGACAGCCTCGTTCAGCCGCTCGTCGCCCAGTACCTCGCCATGGGATGTCAATCAAAAGAAAACAACCAAAACGAAAGCTTACCGTCGGACGAAAAGGGAAAAGACGATGCGTGAGTCTGATCATTATTTGTTTACGGTTTAAAAAAAAAAAAGCATCAGGTGTGGTTTGGGCTAAAATGTGCGTACTTGTCACAGTTGATGATTTCAGTTAAAGTACCGGGCTGTTGTTAGGGGAAGTGAAGAGCTGTATTAAAAATTGTGCCGTAAAGGTGCGTAAAAGTGAAGTGATGCCACCCGACTGCTTTGCGCACGAATGCGCTATAGGTAAACACGATCTTTAACGTGAATTTGTTGTTACTTTCTGACCTGCCGGTCTCAAACTACACGTTTCGGATTAATTCCTTCTTGTTTACCGGTCACTCAATAGTTTCAAGTGGATGTCCGCAATCAACCGGTATTTCCCCAAGTTAAAGGAAGGAAATGAGAACAATGAATAGCTAAATCCTGAGGGGGGGTTCTTTAAGTTCAAACAATGGCTCCAATTTTTGTGACAGTTACACAGGCTGTCTCATGCGTAATAATCTGCGGTGGTTTCATAGTTTCAATGGTGTGAAACACATGTACATACACATACTCTACATCCTCATATGGAAATAGAGAAACGCACATTTACATTACGACAAGCCCTCCTCCCCCTCACTCTTCTTGTGTCTCTGTTTGTCAAGGAGGGTGACTCCAGGATGCAGCTCCAGGTCTAGAGTTTCTCCTCCAGGCCGCCCTCACAGGTTCCACAAACCCAGCCCGGCCCAGACCGCCCCGGGTAAGTCCATGATGTCCCTGGGACACCTCACCAAGGGGGCAAGCTGGGAGGAGCTCATCCAGACCTGTTTGCAGTCCTTCGGTAAGTCCATGCAGACCTGGCTGCCACAGCTCCAGTGTTGAGTTTGACAAGGTGAATACTGCAGTTAAGTGTGCAGCAGGTGTTTCAGCTTCATGCCTGTGCAACACCGAAACCTCTTATTTTTATTTTGACTCTTTCCTGCAGCTGGCCTGTCTCTGTTATTGAGAAACAATGAGATAATAAGCCCTAAAGGCAGGAAAAACTCAGCCTTACATGATGAGATGACACACTCATGTGGTTTCCCAGAAGTCTTTGTTTTCCCATCACTTCTCTTGGCATTTTGCAGCTAATCGCCAACATGTTTTGGCACGCCTTGAAGCAGAAGTGGGGAGAAGCTTTGCATTTTAAAAGTGAAATAGATTTTCTTAACACAGCTGCATTTATTATTTTTGCATAATATGATTTTGTGATTTGAAGATGAAATCACACCTATTGATATCTGCCAGTTATTTTTTTCAAGCTTTGTGCAATTTGAAAATGTTGAAAACAGTAACATTGCTTGTCTTATGTTTTCAAAATCATGTGCCGCACTGTATTTGTCGATTCATGTTAATATTTCACTGACTGCGAGATCTGTAGAGGGGTTTCTAAATGAAAAACGAACAGCAGTGATTGAGTAGGCTGTAGTTGGATCAATCAAGCAATGATCACTGGCTTCATCAAGTTGTCTGGAGTGCTCTCAGAGTTATGGTGATTGCGTCTCTGAAGAGACAAGCTTTCAAATTGCTGTTGCCTGGTTACACAAATGGAGCAAGAGCAATGGAGAGGTGTTACAATGGGCTGCACATAAAATGACAACCCATAACTACATTTATCTGTGGAGAGGTAGAAGCGGCCAGTAATGACAGCCTGCGGCTCATTTCAGATTTATGAAGGAAACAGAATTAATCAGAAGAAGAGTTGAGGAACCCTGCAATACAGTATCATACAGTGCTCTGAACACTTCCTTAAAAAAGTCATTTCAGTGTCACTATGCAAAAATGTGAACTGCGCACGCACATGCTCAAGATGTTATCTCACGGAGTACAGTGTGTTATGACCGGGGTTTTCCTTGAACAGTTTCTCTGATAAAATGGAGTACAGTGCTGCTCCTCCTGGCCCACATCACAGGCGAACCCCTAAGGTCCACGAGTCCTGCCACCTTTTCAAATGTGAGAGTGCACGTAAGAGCTATTTGAAGGATTACCTGATGGCAGCTTCAAGCCTGGTTGAGCTGAAAGGTCAGCTCCCTTAACAGTGGTCCTCAGATGCTGGCCAGCCTTTGAAATGCAGAGCACTGTGAGGTGTGGATCAATAGCTGTTGACATCATCACTGTCTGCCACACTGAGCTGGCTTGCACCGCCCGCTCTGAACATGCCCAGTGTCGACCTAATTCTTATATATTTAGTTTTAATACAGTATATATTTTTTTGTATTTATACAGTTTTTTTTGTTTTTTTTTTTACATTTTTTTTAGATATAATTTATATAATACATCACATATCAAACAATATGATCCTTACATTGAGAACTGAAGTTTTCCGTTGGCCTCATAGAAAGCCTTTGACCTCAAAGCAGTTATTTTAGGGTGAGATTAGATATTTTTTAACCATTAATTATCTAAAAGTGAATATAATGGTGGATTTTCTCTATTTTTTTCACTATACAAACTGTCAATGATTGCTATCGCAATATTTTCACTTGGAGTGGCATTTCAGCCATTTGCCCATTTCCTTTAACCTATTTCAACCACTGATTTATTATGTTAAGCTAATGACTTTAGCTGTTCCTTTTAGCTGTTTCACCCATGTTATCCATTACTTTAAGCTATTTCAACTGTTCCCTTTGCTGTTTCAATCAGATTATCCAGAACTTTAAGCTAACTATTTCAACTGGTTCTTTTTTCTTTTTTTTTTTTTTGCTATTTTAGTCATATTATCCTTTACTTAAAGCGAACTATTTCAACTGTTGTTCATTACTTTTAGCCATTTTATCAGTTACTTTTAGCTAACTAACATATTATTAAGTTTAGCTAGGCTAGGCTAACAAGGTTAACAAGCTATTTCAACCATTTATCCATTTCATTTAGCTATTTCAACCATATCCATTACATTAGGCTTATTTCAAATGTCGTCCATTGCTTTTAGCTTAATATTTCAACTTGCTTTTAGCTTTTTTAACCACTTATCAATTAGCCTTCTCTTGACTGTTTCAACTGTTTATCATATACATTTAGCTAACTGTCACTCTTAGTCATGTGAAGTCCAAGTTGACTGAACATGCGGATATATTTTTTTAGTCAAATCACGAGCTTCCATTTTGTAAAATTAGGCAAGCTATTCCACAATCTTTCACAATCACATTATTATTTATTACAGTCTAACCACCAACTGCGGAGGCAGGCTACTTCCTGGGGTACAAGCATGGGACTCCTGACTTGGAATGCTCAAAAGCATAGTCCAAAAAGTTGCAGTGTGTCCTGATTATTGTAGAGCAGGTTATTTGGAGCACACTGAGATACACTTCACCTTGTATTTAATTTTGATTCCTCTAAAACAAAGAACCCATTCAGCCTGATGTGCTCCGTCAAAACAAGGAAAAGTGACACACAGGTTTGGACGGCTGATGAATGTCTAAGATAACCTTAAAAGTGGGCCAGGCGCTGTGCCCTCGGCCGTGTTTATCACCATACAGTATCATACAGTTCCAGGGTAACGGGCCGCACCTTCCCTTCCCTTTTCCAGTCAGGAACAGACAGTCCAAAAAGGATTTCCTCTTGCAATTAACCCTGCGCAGGGAGGGTTAGTGGTTGGAAAGTTGTGAAAAGAAGGATGGAGCAATTGTTTACCTAATGGAGAGTCATGGCTTCCTGTTGTGCTTTTGCCATAGGGATGAAATCGTTTGATTCACACCTGATTGTTACCACGATTGTGAACTAAAACTGTAAATTGATCATTTTAGTAAAACACACTTGTAGCTGAGTTTACCACAATCAGTTCAGAAGTGAGTATTGTTATACATATGTGTGTGTGTGTGTGTGTGTGTGTGTGTGTATCTATATATATATAGATATAGATATACACACACATATCTATATCTATCACACTTGCAGCATCTATATATGTGTGTGTGTATATCTATAGATATAGATACACACACACACACACACACACACACACACACACACACACACACACACACACACACATTGCAACTGCATCAAAGTGTTGCTACATTACATGCCTTTTCATTTTGAACACAAGACATTGTTTCACTTGTCTCTTTTACTCTCATATTGACATGACTGGTGAGATCATTGACATTCGCTGGGTTTAGCTGGTTGTGGCTGTGTGTTACAAACAGAAACACACCCCATGCAGGATATGAGGGCTGGATTAGTCAGCTGCGGCTGGAGTGGTGAGTTGCTTACAGATAACAAAGATTAGAAAACATGTTGCCATGGCGTCCGAGGTATTTCCAAGGTGATACGGTTAGAAAGTGGGTCCACAGATGCCTGATGTCCTTGATGGTGTCAAGAATCTGGTGCAGCTTAAAGGGAAACAAAGCTCAGCTTGAGGATTCACAAATGTTGTGCTTCAAATTTTCAGCACAATTTGTTCGTTCTCTACAGATTGTGGGAGGAAGATGTAACCATCCTAAAATGTCCTGTGATATATAAATGATATTTATATAAGCAATTAAATGCTCTTCCTTTGTATGCTAACCACTAATTCACTGCATGTAGCAGTGGTTTTAAGTTTTGCAGAAGATAAGTGGTGTGTTGCCTCGCTTAAATGGGCAGATCTGGCTTTGTGACATTATGAAATATTTTGTACACACATACACACTCATTTAAAGTGGCTGACAAGAATATTTCTCAGTCAGACAAGCAAAATAAGGAAAGGTGGTCTGGTCACAAAGAGAGGAAGTGAGGTATACACAAGGAAAAAGGAAGCGAAAAAGTCAGTGAGACAAGCAAGCAGCATTGGTTCTCACAATCGGAGAGAAAAGCAAGTCTTGAGAAACGTGGGTCCTGTTTAATGTAAGATGATACGTTACAGTATAACCTGAACCAACCCTAATCTACCCCTCTGCCCTCCACTGACGCAAATACTGTGTCTGTGTTATGGTTTTCACAGGTAACACTTGATGGTTAATGAGTGTTGAGGAGCCAGTTAAGAGAAAAGTTATATCTTTCTTTACTTGTCCTCAATCCAGTGCAGAATTTAATAAAGCATTATCTAAATATAATCTATCCTGGCGGCAAATATTCCCAGTGTATCCAAAGCCTGATATCTATGTCTCCTCTGAGCCACAGGGTTCCACTGTTGTCCAAAAAACACATCAGTGAGCCACAGCACACTGGCTGACACGGTCCTTCACTGTGATGAACATGGGCACTGCTGCTTATTATGAAGTGAAAATTCCCACTTGAACATCAATTCTGAATTATTCCGCCACTGAAAATAATCCCCAACAAATAGACTATTTACAACTGTTTGAGTAAAATCTGTTTGAATGCTAAATCTGTTTTAGGAAATTACATACAAAACTATGTATTTGTTACCCAATTTGAAAGAATTACATATTGGTTCATATGTAATTATGAACCAAGGGGCTTGGGACCCTTGTTGTGTTGTGTTGGATTTGTTTTTCATGGGCATTGTTGAGAAAGCCCTACTCTTTAAGTTGTTGACTATTTAGTCTATTATGGTCCAAAATAAGCTTACCATAAGGTGGACAGGCCTTTAGTGCGTGCGGAGTAGATCTTGAATCCCATTTTGATCACCCAAACAAGGGAAACCTCGTCCCACTGATGCTTTTATTTCAAGGGGATGACAGGTTGTCTTGCAATAGACAATTTGCCTCCACTTTGCAGCAGCAAGGGTAAACTGAAGTGTGTGCATATTGTCTTACAGACTCGGACGGCTCTGTGTGTGGGAGCAGCCACCTGTTGAACATCAGCCTGACCATGCACCGTCTCCTCATCTCCTCCAGTGATCTGCTGGACAAACTCACCACTCTATATCCTTCAACTAATGCCATAACCGCTATCACAAAACAGACAGATGATCCAAACAGCGCACTGGCCAATTTTAAGCACCAAATGTAAGATGGGAACAGATCACTGGCTCTGGCGTGCGCTGCTTTCCTGTGGTTGTCAACAGCAACGGGAAATCAAGCTCGTATTTGGCTTACATGCAGCCCGTAGCTGTCAGTGCAAAATGTGATAGGCGAGTGGCAGTTCGTGTTTACTCCTGCTGTCAGTTGTAGACCTTTTACATCTCTGTCTGTATGAATTTCCGTCACTCTGAGCCCTGCGTCCCATGCATTCAATAACAGCGAGTCTATTACCAGTGTGTGTTTGGTCTCTTTCAAAATGTTTGATTCCCTCTCTTTCATTTACCACACTTCACACCTAGAGAAAAGCATGTTTTTTTTTTTTTTTTTCTGTCGTGTCTCATGACTTGAGTGGAGGGCCTGTAATCCAGGCTTCTATTCAGGAAGCAGCAGTGGCGTCACAAAGCCTCTCAGAGGAGCCTACTGGCCTGGCGAGCAGCCTTGGGGTTTCAGGTGTTAATTACCTCTGCCTCTTTCACATACAAGTCCTCTCCAGCTGTATATATAAACACAGACCCTCTCCTGCTTAAAGAGGTCCCTGCTCACACGAACCCACGTCAGAGCGCGAAACGCCGAATGCCCCTCTGCTATTTTTAACCCTCTCATTCTGAGCTGAAGACCCAAAAGGATACATCAAATAAATTCAGTGTGTGGGTTAGGATCAGGGAAGAGACACAGGGGCCATTAACAGCCTTCATCACAGTCTGGCCTTGGGATTGCGTGGGCGGTTCGTCTGCTCCCATGACGCAATTAGCCTTTTTATGTGCATCACTTCACGCTGATTTCTGCCAATTGAGAGCTATAGTGTCTGTCTGTTTATAGAAGCTACTTCCTATACTGAGGAAATACTTCTGTCTGCACGGTATATAGATTGATGAGGCAGTGTTTTTGTGGTCAACATGCGAAATGGAGGGCAGAACAACAGTAGTAATGAATAGTGACAAGACATTGATTAAAACATCCTTCCAGCAAACAATGTAGATTAATCAACCGTTCTTCCACAGTATATGAGGCATCGATTGTGTTTTTTCTCATTTTTTTCTTTGTACATTTTGTTATTCACTTATTTCTGTATGCCAGAATGATTCAGTGATGCTCATCAGAGTTTTGCTTCATGCAGCCGCCTCCTCCCACATTGCCAAATGCCACTTCTGTTCGTCTTTTTTGTTTAGCTGCTGCAGTTTTTATTAATGAGCTGTTTGCACTTAAGAAACTCAGCAGTCGAATCAACCATATGTTTGTTGTTTACTCAAAACATACGTACCTGTCCTGAACAATGTCGAAGATCAGTAGATTTACCGTCAAGCTGTTTTCACCTGTGTTGCCTCAAACGCTGCTGACTCCTGATGTGAATCCTGGATTTAAGTTTTAGACAGTACAACACTGTTCGCTGAACTCATGTTCATAATCACGATCAGTCAGCATCAGCTCCTTAACCAGAGCCATCACATTTAAAACAGCGATGGACAATGAGCAGCTAACAGAATGCCAGAGGATATGCTACTTCATCAGGTCAGTTTAACACACGGACGCAGAGGATGCACGGATTTCTACTTTAATTTTATGTTCTGTATCAATCACACTGTATCATGTCTGACCTCCAGGCACTGGATCCAGGAATTCTGGGTGATGTTCCGGTTGCACCACAGCTTGTCAGACAGCCTGGAACAGTTCCGGGAGCTGATCAGAGAGCAGGGACAGGAGCATCTTTGCTCTCTCCTAGAGACCAAATGGATGTAAGTGTTAATCTCTGACCAGCTGGCAACTGACATTAGGCCTACACAACTCTCAGTTGTTTGTTCAATCGTGGAAAACACTGAAATCAATCACGATCACGAATGCAGACTTTGAACTGTGAGAGTCATAACTTTTAGGCTGCTAGTGTAGTTTCAAAGTTAGATCAAAGAAGTAAGATTTCACACTGCTTGAATCACACATATTGTACTTTGTGCCGTCTCATTCCGGTGTATCATTTAACTTTCTATATGTCACACTTGATTACGTAGTATTAAATGGAATATTCAATTGATTAATCTGCCCAGTATTGTCTCAATTAATCAATTCGTCGTTTGGTCTATAAGATGCACATCACGACTTCCCCAGAAGCCAAGATGACACCTTCACAGCCCTGAACTCAAACATGTTCAATTTGCTATCATGGACAACTAAATAAAACCCAGCAAATGTTCACATTAAGGAAGTTGGAACCACTGAATTGCTGTAATGAAATTTTGCTTAAAATGATTTTTTTTTTTCATAGAATTTAAAAACTCAAAATAGTTGCAAATTAATTTTCTGTCAAGAGACAAATCTGTTATGTTTCAGGTAGGAATGGGACTCGATAGCAGACAGACAGACAGACAGGGAGTAAGTGAAAAATAAGAATTTATTGAAAGAGCAATGAAGAAACTCCTAGCTGGGAAGCCCTGAGAACAGCCAGTGAGACACGAGGTACTGAGGTGGTGAACCGCTCAGAGATATGCTGGAGTACGCAGCACTCAGGTGGTGTTGAGGGCACGTGGTCTTGAAGGCACAGGCGAAGCAAGGTGGTGGTGGTTGAGGGCTTGAGGCTTGAAGCAGGAGGAAACTTGTAGCTGGAAACAGCAGGTGAAGCACGAGGCTCTGAGGTGGAGGATTGAGGCAGGTGGTGGCAGAGATGCTGGAGCTGGAAATCGGTGCTGGTGACTTCACTGATCCAAAAACAAAGGAAATGAGACACTGTGGATAGACTCTGGAGAACGAACACTCGATAATAACTAACACTCGTAACACTGGTAAACAGCCAACAATACCACTAAGCAGCAAAAACAAGCTGGCAACGAGTCCTCTGCAGTCCACAGTCTTTATGCTGTGCTTGATTGTGATGAGTCCCAGCAGTGTTGGAGCCAGCTCCCAGTCACCTGGAGAACTACACCCAGCCTCTGCCAGAAAAGGACACACAGGAAACAAAGGCCCACACCTCTACACAGCACATAATAAACCCCAAGCATTCCAAACCACCACACAAATCATTTCGTCATGAATCAGTTCAATGTATGACTGTAATGTTCCACTTTATGTAAATCATGTTATTACTTAACCTTTACTGATGATAACTGTGGTTGTTTTATGTTCCATGATGTGTTGTAGAAATGAACGGGACTGGTCGTGGAAGGCCAGCCAGAAGATCAAAGCTAACAGCAGCAAAAAGAGGAAGGTCTCTCTTCTTTTTGATCACCTAGAGCCCATCGAGCTGGCTGAGCATCTCACCTACCTGGAATTCAAGTCCTTCTGCAGGATATCAGTGAGTATACACACTTTTCAGGTGTATACATCTTATCTTGTGCACATGAATCTCTGTGAACTAAAAACCATTCGGTGTTTCCTCCCCACGGGAAATGCCTCGCAGTTTCAGTGCAGCGGTTTATGTTCATCTCTCTGCCCTCTCTGCCAGTTTGTAGACTATCAGAATTACATTCACAACTGCTGCATGAAGGACATCCCCGTGATGGAGCGTTCCATAGCCCTGTGTAATGGTATCTCCCAGTGGGTTCAGCTAATGGTGCTGAGCAGGCCGACCGCTCAGCTGAGAGCTGAGGTTTTCACCAAGTTTATCCACGTGGCCCAGGTAGTGGTTTTATCAACCCCTCACTCTAGCGCTTACAGTTTCTGTTCTTGGCTTAGCATAAAAGAAAAACGGAACTCTGTTTTACACATGTTCTATTTGCTTGCATCTACGTGCTACTGTTCACACACCGCATCTAATGACGGTCTATTGTCACACTGAGCAAAGCTATAGATGCTACATAATTGGTAGTTGCATAATGCATATTCACAGAGAGCTGATAATGATTCTCAAGAGCTGTGCTGCAGGCTTTTGTCAAATTCAAAGTTTTAGCAATAGAAAAATATTAACTGAATGCAAGCTAATGCAGTCATCAAGTGGAAAACACTTAGACACTGAGGAGTTTGTGGAAGTGGAAAAGAGAGAAATGACTCGTGAGCATAGTCGCCGATCAAACCTTACTTGTTCAAAGCACTCCAATGTGAAGCTGCATGCGGCCTGCTGAGAAGTGAGGTGCTGGCTTCAGGGAACCGTTAGGCGGTCTTGTACTCTGGAGGACCTCTTGCACTGTAACACTAATGCACCAGTCTGCTGCTGCTCACTGCTGTCAACCTCAAAACCCACGGGTGTGGAAACGAATTTCACACCATAATGCTCCAGTGACAGCACGAATTAGAGAACTGAAAAGAGAGGGAAAAGCACTTCCAAAAAGAGTGAGATATCAGAGCAGAGTAAGAAAAAGCCAACAATATAAGTGGCTTATATAACTGCAGTGTTGTGGATTATATAACCAGGGCTACCTGGAACAAGTTTAATTGTGCATGTTTATATGTGTGTGCGTGGATGGACTGATATGTGTGCTTTATTGTCCAGTGTCTACACCTTATGCACAATTACAACACACTAATGGCGGTGGTGGGAGGACTGTGCCACAGCTCGATTTCCAGACTGAAGGACACCACCTCACATGTACCCAGTGAGGTCACCAAGGTAAATGACTCTGAATCATGTAAGATCCATCTGACAATTTAACCAAAACATCCTCACATTAAGAATTACAAAACTATTCACTCCCCAGGTACTGAACGAGATGACAGACCTGCTGTCCTCCTGCAGAAATTATGACAACTACAGACAAGCTTACAACAGGTGTACAGGTTTTAAAATCCCTATCCTGGGCGTCCACCTCAAAGACCTGATTTCGGTCAATGAGGCCATGTCAGACTATGTGGAGGACAACAAGGTGAATGTCCAGAAGCTCCAGGCACTCTACAGCCACATTAATGAGTTGATCCAGCTCCAGCAGATCCCCCCAAGACTGGAGGCTAACAAGGACCTGGTCCATCTGTTGACGGTAGAGCGCCCATCCATACAACTTTGCATCTAGACTCCTTGTAAATTGTTACGTATCTTCATGTGATTCACTGGATTGTACTGAACACAAGCACAGATGCAAATGGACACGTTACAGCATGTGGGCTGTCCGCGCTTGTGTGGGTGTGATGAGAGTCTATGATCTATGAGTGTGTGGGTGACAAACTGAGTGTGAATGAGAGTGAATTCAGATTGCTGTATTGTTGTGTTTTCTGTGTGCAGTGCTTCAGTTGTACTTGAACAACAGAATGCCCATGAAGAGATAATAGTTACCCTGTGACCTAATTTTGCCCTCATCAAAACATGTTTCAAGGAGAAACATCGAGCTGCAGAGAGCCCTTTCTGTTTACCTCCCATGTGCTGACATGTGTTCTGTCCTTCTCTACAGCTGTCCTTGGACCTTTACTACACTGAGGATGAGATCTATGAACTTTCATACACCAGGGAACCCAAGAACTGCAAAGCACCTGTGAGTGATAGAAGCAGAGACCCTTTATGAATTTAACAACACTTTACCAGCTGGCTTTAAAGAAGTACTTTGGAAATAGGCTCATTTACTGTCTTGCCAGATGAGTTGAGAAGATTGATACCAGTCCCATGTCTGTATGCTAACTATGAAGCTACAGCCAGCAGCAGCTTGTTAGCTTAGCGTAAAGACAGTAAACCAGAGGAAGCAGCCAGCATGTGAATTAGCTAGCAGTCAAATACAAGCTAAGTAACACTTGAAGGAATAATTGACATTATGGGAAATACTGCACGCTAATTATGTTTCTTGTCAAGCGTTAGATAAGAAGATTAAGACCACTCCCATACCTGTACGCTAAATATGAAGCTAACAGTGGAAGTGGAAACAAGGGAAAAACAGCTAATCTGGCACTGTCAAAATCCATCTACCAAAACCTATGAAGATAACGAATTAACATTTTATTTGTTTAATTCGTATAAATACCAAAGTGTAAAAACCTTGGGAGGCCAAGAACTGGTCCAACACATAACCAGTGTAAATGGCAATGGTTTTTTTTGTGCTTTTTTTGGACAAAACCAAGCTTGCTGTTTCCCCCTGTTTTCTAGTCTTCACATTAAGATAAGCTAATGGGCTGCTGGCTCCAGCTACATACTTACAGCTATGAGATTATCATGTGGGATCAGTATTCTCATTTAACTCTCTGCAAGAAAGAGAATAAGCCTCTTTCAGAAATTTGGGTGTCCATCTTCGAGTTGATCTGAATCCTAGCCATTTGACAATGTTGCTTAGTGTAACAGAATTTTTCAGATGATATTTTACATTTTTATCTGCCTACTCAGGCTTGTTTTTTGTATTTTTTTTTTTTAAACAATGTATTAATTTTCTATCAGCCAGCCACCCCCTCTAGACCTCCAGTGGTTGTGGACTGGGCATCAGGAGTGTCTCCTAAACCTGACCCACGAACCATCAGCAAACATGTGCAGAGAATGGTGGATGTAAGTGCTTCCCTTGTTCAAGTGCAGCCTCCACATAGCGACACAGTAATGCTGTTGTACAACAATAGGCATTTATTTAAATTATTCCTCTGGATGCTGCCATTTTGACAGCCTGCTCTTGCAGCTCACAAATAGTCGAGTAACAGTGTTGTCTTCCTCTTGTCTTCCACAGTCCGTGTTTAAGAACTATGATCACGACGAGAACGGCTTCATTTCTCAAGGGGAATTTGAGAAAATTGCTGCTAGCTTTCCGTTTTCCTTCTGTGTCATGGACAAAGAGAAGTGAGTGTTCGACAGGTCACGCACTCAGCTCATTTGTGACTTCAGAGGAGAGGAAGAAAAAGCTGTGTTTGTACTGACAAGTGTAGCAACAGGAAGCATAAAATAGCTGCAGAACTAACCATAACCCCCACCACTACATGTTCACAGTATTATATCTCATGCACGTCCAGTGGCATGCTCACAGCCACCAGAAACCCATATGAGTTCTAATTTAGACCTAAACATGAAAACCACCATAGTTGATGTTTTCACATTACACAAAGGTAGTGGTGCAGTGCAGATCGGTGGGTGCATGCCTGAATAAATCAGGTCAGACATCAAGTATGAAGCTGAGATCTGGAAAGGTCTGCCAAGGTGTTATTTCCTATATATACTGTATCATTTACAGCTCTGTTTCCTCTCTTAAATGATGCTGTATATGTGTTGTGGTTGTCCAGGGAGGGCCTCGTGAGCAGGGAGGAGATCACCGCCTATTTCATGCGGGCGAGTGTCATCTGCTCCAAACTGGGTCTCGGCTTTGTCCACAACTTCCAGGAGACCACTTACATGAAACCCACTTTCTGTGACAACTGCTCAGGATTTGTAAGTCACCACACAATCTCAAGGATGAAGGTGCATGATGAAATATAGAAACTTCTTAACTGCAATGTCATGGTCTACAAATTCTCCAACAGTATGTAATCTTATTTGTAGTTTTGCTTTGATATTCAGTCATGTTTTTATCCCCATATTCTTTGCCACAGTTGTGGGGTGTCATCAAGCAAGGCTACAGATGCAAAGGTAATTATGGCACTCTATCTTGTGCAACTTTGACATGTGTATCTTTGGCCAAATGTCAGTCAGTGCTTAAAATGAGAAGAGGTACACACAGTGTATTGTGGGGAGCAGGTGAAGTGAAGCAATCTTAGGGAGGTGTAGTGTGGTTTTCTGTGTTGCACACAGCTAGCTGAACCTTGCAGCACATGAAAAAAAGAAACAGCCTGCAGACAGAACCACAGTTTTTCCCCCTCCCCCGTCCCTCAAAAGATCTGAGAACTATTTGTTTGCTTGACAGTAAGCATGCAAAGCTCTGAGAATCTGCATTTGCAGAATAGATAGTCTTCAAAGAAAAGTCGGTAGAAGTCAGTTTGTTGACACCAGTTCCTGTTCTGACATGTTGTGCATTCTTCTGACTTGCTCAGACTGCGGGATGAACTGCCACAAGCTGTGCAAGGACCAGGTGGCGTTTGAGTGCAAGAAGAACACCAAAGTGACCAACAGCATCGACAGCCCAACACCGAGCTCCACGCCTGTCACCATGGGCACCTCAGAGGGTGGGTTTGATGATGAGTGACAGGGTTCATTCCCAACATAAAGAGTCCCATTGATAAACACACACACACAAACACACATACATACAGAGTATTATTCCTTGCACAGTCACAACAAATGTGTTTGTCTTACACAAGTTCCCGCAGAGGTACACTCTCACCTGAAGTATGAGGACAATAACATTCATGTAGCATCAGAAATCATGAAGTCCCCATGACATGTGCCATCTGGTGGCAGATTGTTTCTCATGCCTGTGTTCATCAAGTATGCAGTGTGATTTCCTGTAATCACCGCTTGCCACACTGTGCAGAAAACAATAAAAATTTGAATTTACATCATTTCACTTCAGTTTGCTGCAGCTTAAAGAAAACAGGCCTAGAGCACAGTATCTACTCTCAGGGTGATTTCCCACCAGCTGTAATTAGGAACTGTTTCACTTACAGTTATACTAATGCTACCCACCTGCTGTGAGAAAGAAACTATATTCAGAACAGAAGAACTTTCAATTTTACTTCATATGGATTGACACAAAAAACACGGGGGCTATTTTAACACAGCCCCTCTTCAAATGAGTCTTTATGACGTGCTGTTTTCTCAAATGGCTTATTTGGCTTGTGTTTCATTACTGAATTGAGTAATTTTGTTTCGTGGTTGTTGATTAGATGTCGTGAGTGTGTCCTTCAATTGGCTAAAAAGCCAATCAAGTTCAATGTGATTAACAATCTGCATCTTCTTTTCTCTCATTTGAAGTAATTCCTAATGATGCCACACTCTGCAGGTTCAGAAGATTGTCCTTTTCCCTACCCGCCAGATGACAGCAAAGACTGGAGCCCAGACTCCCCGGACACCTCTCATTTGAGGCCGCAGAGGGTCCACAGTGGTACCCAGACAGAGGGACCCTCGCCTTCCTCTGCAGCTCCTGAGGCCAGCCGCCTTCAGCCGTCTCTGCTGGTCCCAGCAGCACCCACCCTCACCTCGTGTCCCAGCCCTGTGCCCCAGAGAAAACAGCGACACTGTGCCAAGTGGGAAAACAGAGCATCTGTTGTGCCAAAGGAGGCAGAAGAGGAGAGCAAACCCACCTATGAATCTCTGGAATCAGTGAGTGTCGGGGCAACTTTTCCTCCTAACATATGCACAGTACTTAAATGCATCACAGTTACTGTATATCTTACAAATCTTATGTGTTTCTCCCAGGACAACCAGAGGCTGCAGAAAGCCAATGAGACACTACGTAGGAAGCTGAAGGAGACAGAGCGTGAGGTGGAAATACTAAAGACGCTGCTGAAGAGGCACGCTCTCCACCCTGTGGAGGAGGACTCCTCCTCCTAGACACATACATGCACTGGACCTCCTCCAGGGAGACTGGTGCTGCCCCCATATGGCAGCATGAGTAAATCTGGATCAGATATTTTACTTATTGGTCATGAGCGGTGCAAGCATTCTACCAGTATAATAAGAACCAGGCAATATGACAACACATGATAGTGTTTTAATGCTAATGGTACACACAAAAGCCAATTAGCATATCACCAAGAAAAGAAGTTTCTCTTCACTATATTGTACCATTTGCAGAAGAATTAAAATCATCGCAATCAGCATTACTCACTTTATGAGATGAACCGTTGAAAGAAGTTGGAGTTGGAACAGAGTTGCCAGTGTTAAAGGTGTAGAAACATGAAAAGATATTGAATGAAGGAGTGCAGTATTTTGAAGCAGAATGTTTTATTGTTATTATTATTATCATTATTATCTCATTCATGAGGAGGGTGCACAGATTTTAGGCCTCAGATGTACAGAGCTGTTGTTGCTCCGCCTTGTTGTCCCTGTTCCTATCAATGCACAACATGTTTTCAGTGCTTCTGTTCATATTTATTATGTCAAACACTACACAGTTCATATAGAGAGTAACTTAAATGAACATTTTGTACAGTATACTGGTACTCTCAGTGAATTATTTATGCTTGTGTGCGCTGACATCATATTGATACTTTTTATTTTTATTGTGCTGCCATGTCATGTTTTATTGTTGTGTGGTCCTTTGTAGCAGTGCTGTACTGTGAATGGGAGTCAAGACATGTGTTTGTAATGTGTGTAATGTACTGTAAATACAACGTATACACAGTGCCATCTTAATTAAGTCAAGGTTCATCCTTTATCTCTGTGTTGTTCCCTTATTGTTTAATAAATGCTGGAAATTCCACACAGAAACATTGCTCATGTTACTCAGTTCGACCACTAGGGGTCACTAAAGCCTCATCATATTTCTTCAGCTTCTCCCTAATGAATATTGACATTCAGTTTTCAGAATCTTGGGGACCTGTACTATAAATGTTGCACTCTAATTAGCTTTCTGTGTCTAACTCAGACTATTTCTGTCAAACTAGAGCGCAAAAACCCATCATAATAAGATACTTGTCTCTAATTGGTTGTGGTTAACTTAAATAAGATTTGAAAATATTTACAGAATATCTTGTAAGCAAAGCGTCTATAAAATGGTGGAGTGATGGATTTGTGAGACCTAAACCTTTAAAGACAGACTGTGTCACCCTGTTGTCTGGAGACTGTGCCAATCTGCCCTATCCCTTGGGATTTGCTGCTGGTAATGAGTCCTGCTCCACAGTTAATGTTGGCCTGTAGATAATGAGAGGGCAACTGTCTGCTGTTGGAGAAGCAGAGATTCAAACCAAGTCCCTGATCCTTCAGCTTTGCTTTGAGTGATTCTGCAAACAGCAGGTGATTTTACACAACGAATTCTCCGTGCTGTGATTCTGCATGTACATTCATTTAGTTGGAATTCAGCGTCAGGTAGCCGTTTGACCCTCATTATATTGAGCTTCTTCATTTCTTGCAGACTTGTTGCCTTGCACTGACTTGGCAGCGAGCACAGACCTAGAGAAAAAGGATAGTCTCTGAAGCATAACAGCAGCTCCAAAGCCCAGCCTTGGTGACAGCTAATTTACTTCTATTTGAATGTGACACCCATCTGTGAGGGAGTAACACCCCAAGTCTACCAGGCTCAACTCACACTAATGCTGAATAATTTCCAATATCATGGCTGGCTGAGAGAAAGTGACAGAGGGAACACGTGTTAAACTCGAGGGACAATGCTTTTTTTTCCCCCATCAAAGCTAAAACACAAGCCTGAATGGACGAATGCATGCATATATCAGTCTACATTGCATTTATAAACCCAACAGAGAATGTAAACTATATTAATTGTGGTGCATTTGAGTCGGAGGGAGATTGCAAGACATATGTAGGCTAACTGCATGACTCAGCTCTCCATACATTGAGAGGAAGACATGACACTTCAACAGCCTGTGTAATTACAACAGGCAGACAGATGATTTATCACCCAGACATCAGTGTACTTGGGGGAATTGGGCCATTGTGAGATACCCATAAGTTAACTAAATCTGCTAAGTTTAATGAACACAGTGCAAAACTAATTAAGGAAAGATGTGGAACATCCCATTATGTCCCCCAGATAGCACAGTGTGGGACACAGAGAACACAGTGAGAACACAACGCATTTACACACGGCCGGCACTCATTTCAAATGCGAGGAAGAGCCACCACCACAATGCCTGTAGGACACAGAGACGCCACTGCTGAACCCAACTCCACTAATTCCCTTGATTATTAAACTGAGTTCATTAAGTTCTAATGATGGCCAAAGGACCCTTGTGGAAGGGAGGCGAGAGAGGCTGTAGTGGAGGTGGAGGAAAAAGAGACACACAAACACACACACACACACACACACACACACACACACACACACACACACACACACACACACACACACACACACACACACACACACATTTGGTGGAAATTTTCTGGAGGTGGTTTGAAAATTGTGTGAAGCCATGTTGAAATTTTTAATTAACCTTGATGATAGCGGAGGAGTGTTACAAGAGAGGGGCTCTACAGGAGTTTGCCAAGAGAAACATCATAGCTCAGCTGTGTCCCTTTTTGGCCTTTAACAATCATGTAGTTTGAGCTTCATAATGCAGACTAAATCCACTTATCACTCCCTGGTAAATGTTGGATAAAGAGAGAGAGGAGGCGAAGCCTGAGGCTGATTCAAGGGTAATGAATTTGTGGGCAACACTGTCAACTGTGAAAGTACCCACAAAGAGACATGAGTTTACATTTCTGGCTCTGAGTAAGTCTATGTACACACATAAAGCAATCTATGGGTCCAGAATTGTATATCCAATGAAGTGGCTTCACAGTGTTTCTCTGCTGACATACCAGACAATGCAACTCATCACATAGTAATGGCTCCCCATTGCGTTTGGCACAGGAATATATTTTGGCTGAATACAAAGAGGCAACACTCACAGGATGATGCATTTAAAAAGTCAAAACCACATCCCTTATTTAGGTTGTTTTGTGCATTTCATAGTTAAGACCGCTGGTTCCTGTGACTTGTTAGTCACAGTGTAAATAATGCGCATCATGAGAAAAGAAACAGGATGCGGCTTGGACTTACACGTTGTTAAGGTAATGTGAGATTTATGTTAATACACAATCCACCAGTGCAGCTGTCAGAAGGATTTCTGACTGATTTTCAAACCCTGTTATTGCTCCTCAAGGTATACTTTGATGGAAACTGGTGGCAGAAAAAAAAAAAAAAAAACGAAAACCAGCTTTAAATGTTGCAGTTGCACTGAAATAAATGAATCGTGTTGCATCAGCTTTGGTTTGGATTGAATTGAAAAGCAGATTGTTTGAATATTTAAGTCTTTTTTCATGTTTTAATAATGGTGCCGGCCTCAGACTAGACCTGTGACCTAAAATTTATATCATGGTGTTTGTTTTTTGTGTTTGTTTTTTGCAGCGATGGTACAATATCATGATATTACGAAAAAAAAAAAACGAAAAAAAAAAAACAGGGATGCTCCTCTCAAAACATGATTGTACCTCTTTTCACTCTTGGTAATCTAAGGGAAAATATCATCAGAAAGAAAAAATGATAGAAAAAAAATAAAATAATAATAATAAATGACGGATGTGTTTATTGGCTCCAAACAGTAATGATTATGAGGTAGACTGTAGGCCTACCTGTGTTTTGGAAGGAGTAGCCTGCCCCTAAATGTAGGTTAGTGAGTAAATGTGATGTGAGTCATTCTCAGAGTTAGACGTGGGGTAGCATGAGGCATCTCAGCAGCTTTCATTTGGCAGAAAACTTTGGGTTTTCTGCCAAATACAAGTACAACAGTCAGTACTACAGGACACATCTATCAACTACACTCACATTCAGCAGCAAAAGACACACATACACAACATGAAACAAACCCGCATCCCACATCCAGCCTACTACTCCGGCTATTAAACTGCCTTCGAATGAGGCTTAACGCTCACACAGTTTCTGTTCACTGTCCGTCAGTATAAATGAAATACAGCAACATTGCTCCAGCATATGGGTCTACAATGGATGCTAATAGCCTCATCAGCTGCGGAACGTGCTAACGCCAAATTGAACAGGCTAACCAAGCACATAAACAGTAAACAAAATTAAAATTAGTTATGAGCACAAAAATGAAATCCTACTAGTCGGCACTAAAACATAAAGAGAACTGCTGTTTTATAATATGGGGAAATTAACTTCTTGGATTAAATCTGAGATTACAAATATTGGTGTTATCCTAGATTCAGATCTGAGATTCAAGACCCATATCAACAAGGTCACAACAACTTAAAACCTTTATTTCAAGACGACTTGATTACTGTAAGGCACTATTTACTTCAGTTCATTCAAAACTCAAACTGCAGCTCAGCTACAGTATTAACCAAGTGCAGAGAGCACATTAGTCCAATTTTAGCTGCTCTGCACTGGCTTCCTGTTTCATTCAGAGCTGGTTTTAAGGTCCTCCTCCTGGCATACAAAGGCTTTAATGGGCTAGGACCAAGCTACACTGCTAACTCCTTTGTTTATTATTTGCCTTCAAGAACTCTGTGATCATCTGCTGCTGGTTTGTTGGAGGTTTCAAACAACATTTCTCCAAGTCAGTGGGTTTTATTTCCCATCTTATGTTGCTCTATTCTCATCTGTATTTTTAGCTTATCTTTACTGTTATTAGAAAAGTGGGCGTCATTCTCCATTTTACATTCATTTCTATCCCTGTTTTATCTTCCTTCTATGTCTTTTTATGTGAAGCACTTGGTGAATGTGATGTGATTTTTGTTGTAAAGCACTTTAAGATGAATTTCTTGGATTAAAGGTGCTATACAGATAAACTTTATTATTATTTTTATGTTTCATGCTGTGTAAGCCAAGAAACTGTCCATTCTGAAGCTGCCAAATTGCATCATGGCATTTGATGTAAAGTACTCACTCATTGAAGGGTATGTGGTCTATAACAGAGCAAATAAAGCCAAGACAAACTGCATATGGGGAAGATTTATTGATGAAAAAGGGAAGCAGGTGTGTGAGAAACAGAGGCAAAAAAAAAAAAAAAAAGGTTAGACGAGAAGTGAAAGATAGCAGGTGCTGCACTGCAACCAGAACGCCTTCGACAATCAGCAGAAGCTTCTGAAACAACACATTGCCGAGATCAAGGAGAGGGAAGCAAAGCATTGCAGCAAAGGAGCAGATATAGAATGAGGAGGGGAGGAAGTAGCAGGAGGAGAGTGAATTTCCCCCAGTGAGAATCCCTTATGAAGGTGAGTAAGACTGAGCAAATCAAGAACTCGTCTGAGCCGGTCTGTATCTGAACCCTGTCAACTCAACATCTCTCGTTTCCACTGAGTAGTGGGACAAAGATGGACTCCCACATGCATCTACAATACAGATCTCTTCAATCAGAAACTGACATAAACTTACATTCATGTGGACTCATATTTCTGCCCCCTAATGAATCTACACCCAATACTCACCCCCTTTTAGCTCTGTTTGTTATGTTTCAGGTAGGATTAGGACTCAATAGCAGACACACAGACAGGGAGTAAGGATAAAAATAAGAATTTATTGAAAGAGCAATGAAGAAACTCCTAGCTGGGAAGCCCTGAGAACAGCCAGTGAGACACGAGGTACTGAGGTGGTGAACCGTTCAGAGATATGCTGGAGTACGCAGCACTCAGGTGGTGTTGAGGGCACGTGGTCTTGAAGGCACAGGTGAAGCAAGGTGGTGGTGGTTGAGGGCTTGAGGCTTGAAGCAGGTGGAGGCAAGAGGCTAGAGCTGGGGATCAGTGCAGGAGAACTCACTGATCATAAAGGGAAAAAGACACTGGAGAACAAATGATAACTAACACTTGTAACACTGGTAAACGGCCAACAATACCACTGAGCAGCAGAAACAATCTGGCTGCGAATCCTCTGCAGTCCACAGTCTTTATGCTGTGCTGATTGTGATGAGTCCCAGCTGTGTTGGAGCCAGCTCCCAGCCACCTGGAGAACCACGCCCAGCCTCTGCAAAAAAGGACACCCAGGAAACAAAGCCCCACACCTCTGCACAGCACACAGGAAAACCAAAGTTCTTCAAACCACCACTGTTTTTGGTACCTACTGAGTTTTGTGCTAGTTGGTCATGAACATGCAGGACAAATCAGATTTTTGACCTGATAGCAGCAGTGTCAAAAATCTGACAGAGGCTCAGAGGCTCATCATCTGGGGAGCATTAATATCTGCACGAGGTTTCATGGCAATCAATCCAATAGTTGAGATATTTTAATCAGGACTGACATGTGCCATCCCTATAGAGCCAGTGTGCATGACATTGTGTCTTTGGTAACTTTGCACAACAATAACATTATGTACAAGCTTGTGGATTCAGTTTCACTTATTTACAAGGCATACAATGTTTAATAAAAAATAGGACATTAACTTCAAATGAAGTTCTCTTCTCATATTTTTGTCCTGGCAGGACTTCATTGTTTTCCTTATGGAAAGACCTCTGCAGCTGCTGCACCTCGTTTGCATACACCAACCCGTAGCCTTGACAGTATATTTGCACAGTGCATCTCCAAACAATCATAGTTTGCTCCAGTATGTGTGTTCCAGCAGGAACAGATTCATAGTGGGTATCATAGAAGTAGACAGAAAATTCGAATTGTGAGGACAAATTTAATAACCGGAGCAATGTTTCTTAGATTAATATATCGTGCACAGTGTGACAGCACATAAAATGTATCATCTACAATAACTGCTGCATGTGAAAATACAAATTAGATGTAACATTATACTATTAGAGAAAGGATAAACAGTGGCAGTGAGCTGCGTATCATATTCAGTTATGCTTCCCTGATGGATTAACTCTCTAATTAGGCCCTAGTTTGGAGTTGGCCGATATTTCCGGGCTTTTCATTTAACATCTCAGCCTCAGCTGTACATCTCTGTATAATGATTGCAACTATAAGACATGGAGTGTGTGAGATTGTCTGTGTACTCACACCATCAGTCCCACACCTCTCCATCATGGCTGGCTGAGATAGCCACAGGACTTTAATGAAGGCCAGTGGGCTGTTTCAGAGTGTGTTACTTGCTCTTGGTCCACCACCCTCTGTTGATTTCTCCAATGACCCTAGACATAAGGACATGTCTACGGACGCAGCACAGTTTACCTTCAATGCCTGAAGGATACAGTGATATATGTACTTGGCACATCATAATGGCATGAAACCATTGATATCACTTACTGCTCAGTGGCCATACATCACTTAAAGGTCAGATGTAGACATGGTTCTGTCATTCCTTCCACACATCTACTCTATATTCTCTTCGAAGGTCAGATAACCAGGAGAAAACGTGTGAAGGAGAAGCTGTACAGTCACTGCATGATTAAAAAAAAAAAAAAGAGATTGTAATCTGGCACTGTTTCTGTTGAAAACCCAGCTGCTTTTACTTGACTCCGTGTAATTCTTTCACCATAGGCCCATGATATGAAGAACACTTTATGCAGTACCCAACAAAGCATTGAGCCCCTTTAAACTCGAGTAACTGGTAAAATGGTGAGTCTAGGGTGAACTATGACTCTCACTCTCTCTTCCACATCAAACACAGAAAACCCATTGTGGAATATATATATATAAACAGTTCCGTCTGTATTAACCCTGTGCACTTCTTGTTTTAATTTGCTCTTTAAGCAAGCTTGCATTAAGGGTCATTGGCGACCCTAATGCTGGAGCTCATGAAGAAAGAGAACAGCAGTACCTCCATGCGTAGAGTGGAAACAGCTCCTGACCTGCCCTGCTCCCCAGGCCGATCTCAGTCTGTTGCAGTCTGAACAGCGGGATCCACAGCCTCTGCAACGGCAGACCATCCTCAGGGCTGGGCAAAACAACTGCTGAAATTCACACACGTCTGGGCATGTTAACCAGCAAGCAGTTCATAGTCCAACAAATACAAATATGCCAGAAACACTATGTGTACACCACTCTGTGTCTACGTATCTCTCCAACTGACTGGATTCTCATGCATATTAAAGTAACTGAATATGAGTTATACAATACAATCCTATCAATAATTGGGAATGACCCACAAGATGGATGAAAAGTACGAATATCTGCTGAAAATCAGGTTATTACAGATGGCATTGGAACACTTGTCTAGGTATTTTGAAGGACTATGATGTGTCATGTATTTCACAGGTGCTCATTTGCACTGACACCGTATTCAGTCTCCCAGTGAGGCGCATGAGTGAAACATTCCTTTATTACTGTCAGAGTCACTGTGTGGAACTACTTAGTGTTCAGGAGATCACAGGGAACATCTATTTTGTATAAACCAGTTAAAAGAATAGTTTCAAGGTTTTGGGAAATGCACTTATTCATTAACTAGGATGGATGGCACTCTCGTATCAGTATGATGAATATGATGCTACAGCCAGGAGATGTAGTTCAGATTCTAACGCCTGACCGATTGGTAATCCTAACCCTATGACTAATCCTCAGTCACTCATACATGCAGTACTCAGATGGGCCAGTGACAAACTCGTTATCTCTTGTTTCAGCTTTACAAAAAGTGTCAAAGTGAAACTGTGGCTGTACAGGCGCTTTTGAGCCACTGCTCCTGCCAAGAAACACTCCTGCTCACAATCTCATGGAAAACAACAGCTTGTCATATTCACACTTCAGTAAGGTAGCCCAGATCTTCTAGCCTAGCTTTTACCTTTGGAAAGACTAGCTGGTTGCCCCCGCTTTCATTCTTTATGCTACGCTAAGATAACCTGACTGTAGTTCATAGAAACATGGACCTAAAAAAAATTTCCCACAATGTAAATCTATTTATTTAGGATGGATGCATCATTTAGATATTTAACAGGGCTAGCAAAAAAAAAATATACACTTATCTTTTAATAGACACTGGTCATCCACCTTCATGAGTGCTTTGAATCAACAGCACTGCATGACTGCTGTTGTAGACTTACCTCCGACCATTAATTTTCACTGTACTCATCACGGATCACCTTGCTGATCCCTGGAGTCAGTAGTGTGATGGGTGCAAGTTAATTTGGGTCAGCTTGAGAGAAGTTAAACACATCACACACAACTCTCCACCATCTGTGAGCAGCCAACCCACAGGGAGCAGCCAACTGTTCACATTAAAGTGATTTGATGCTTTCCTCCATGCAGGCGTCCCTGGAGAGTGACCATTAGCAATAGCCACTTCCTTTAGAACAGGATAATGGGAAGTGAAAGATGGTCCCTCTTTTGTTTTTTGATGTTTCAGATTAGAGTAGATTTGATCAGCAGACCTGAACCAAGACGTACCTGTACTGCTCGTCAGTCATTTTTGTGAAATTGCTGCGACAAGGTAACGACTCCACGGGTCAGGGAGCCGCTCACAAGGTCTAATCTTTCAATCGACCCACAAGGTCCAGAGATACAACTGACTCCTGACCTTCGCCAATCCTCGTCGACTGCATGAGAGGAGGATGCCTGCAGATAATGCGAGCAGACAGTTCAGACCTCTGCAGCCACAGGTTTTCATTTATACATCACATCGCCTGTGGGAACCTCTCTCCTGGCATGTCAGAAAACCTCAAACTGTCACGTCCCAGTGGAATCAGCGAATGGTGCAATATGCTGCATAAACTGAGGGACAGACCCCGTCTACTCCTGAAGTGGTGGGTATTTGATGAGAGAAGATATGTGATACAAACAGCTAAGAACACCCATCTCCCATGTTGTACATTCCCATCCACAGTACTTAATGTTGTTGCCTGGTGAAATTTTTCCCAGCATGTTACACAAACCTATATTTAGGATGTGTTACTTTGGACTTGAGCAGTGTTGCAATTACTTACAAGAGTTCCTTACTTACAAAATTGGAGCAGGAAGTGGACAGGGAGAGAAGAAACAACAGAAATAATGAGCAAAAACAAGGTCACGGTGCAGCCAGATTACCATTTGAAGAATCCTGGAGTCACTTTCAGACAACATGCAGGATATCATTAGATAGCCCTCATATGTAGATGATTTACTTTTTCCAACCAATTATGAACCCAAGTTATCACAGTATGACACTGTAAAAAATACCAGGATTTGCTTTAATTCTATGGTATTATTTTGTACAAGTATCACATTTTTGACTTATTTATCAATGAATGAATGGTTAGTGGTGCAAATACACACATGAACAGAGCTATTTGTGAACATCCAGCAAAACAATATATCTACTGTGGTGAGAGCATGTGCTTCTCTGCATGCAAATTCACTTCATATTTTTGCAGAAAAAGAAAATTTTTTCATCCTGTTTTACCAAAGCAAATGACAATTTATCCGAAAAAAAATCAAACACTCTTGAAGAAAATGTGTCTCTTCCCTTCACAGCTATCTCTGTGATTTCCTGTTTCTCACATATTTGCTTGCCAGTGTAACTTGGCGAGCAAGCCGGCAGTGATAGGAACCTTTACGTGGAACAGAGCCATTGAGTATCTTTAATCTAAATACTCTTGTAGCAATCTCTGCCTGATTTATTGCTTGAAGTCTGGACTTATACACACACACACATATAGAGCAAATATTCCACTTTCTGTGGCTATATATGAAAATTAGCTGTACTAACCCAGATAACCCATATGTTTGCTGCAGGTTCCCCTCCCCCATCCTCATACTTGGTAACCATGGTGGGCTAAGATATCATATTGTCAACCTTTTTGAAG
Source organism: Chaetodon trifascialis (assembly GCF_039877785.1). NCBI lineage: Eukaryota > Metazoa > Chordata > Actinopteri > Chaetodontiformes > Chaetodontidae > Chaetodon > Chaetodon trifascialis. The sequence continues at coordinate 13,023,420 of NC_092069.1, forward strand.
AAAATAACATTTCTTACTGTACCACACACACTCACACACCTTGTAGGAGGAAGCTGCTCCATTTGTCATGCTGATACTTTCAGTTATGTAATGTTTAATTCATGTTAATCTCTTTATAGCGCATGCAGTGTAAATACAGCACCAGGCAATGTTATGTTGGCTGTACGAGTCACTCATCAAGATAGAACATTTTCCTTGAGATGGAGTGGAGGTCTACACATAAACTTATTTTACCCACTTATTCATATGGTTTTAGCCACACTAACGGTGTGGTTCTGTGGATGGCAATGCCAGTCAGTCAGTCAGTCAGTCAGTCAGTCAGTCAGTCAGTCAGTCAGTCAGTCCACCACTTTAGTCCAGACTGAAATGTCTCAGCTACTGAATGGATTGACATCAGATTTGCAACAGATATTCATCCTACCCAATGTCTCCCTCTGTGTTTTCCTCTTGGGCTACTAGCAGGTCTGTGAGCAGACAGATGGTGAACCCAACTGCAGTGCGGCCAACGCACAGGACAGGACAGCTCTTATAACAGGAAACCGGGCCAACAGTGTACCGTGCTGAGTTAGTTTGAAATCCAGACGGATTAACTCTGTCAGTGCAGGCACTTGACCTGAAGCCACTGAAAGACTTGGATCGAAGTGAACCAAACACTGTGTAACAGATTAGCTCTTTTACCCATGGTGGGTGAATTGGTCTGCACGCCAACAGACCGGAGAGAGTCTGGATGCAGGAAACCAGAGAGCAGAACAGAGCAGGTCAGGAACAGGAGAGGCAAAGGCGAGCGCTGGAAAGTCTTGCATAACCACAGAGAACAACAACAAAATTGGTGATTCCTAACTTTTGAAAAATCTACCTGAGTTACAACGAAATACACAAGTGTCACTCCCATCAGGTCTACACTGTGTTTAGCGCTTGTTCCCTCGAAAATGATAACATGCTAACGCACTGAACTAAGATTGTGAACACTGTAAAAATGAAACAGCATCAGCATGTTAGCAAGGTGACGTTTGTTTTAAGCCTAATCTTGAATAATGTGTCATGTAGCTAACAGTAAGAAAAATGAAAACAGGATCAAACAGGCATCAAACAGCAGCAACATTTTTCTATGGCACTACATCACTGATATAGCAAAGCAAAGAAAAACATGGAGGACACCTTGCTGCTCTGAGCCCTGGCTGTTTCTATTCCATTTCAGTCCTTGAAATGAAAGGGGAGTCCTTGGATTATCCAGCTGTCAATAAAAAACATCAGTATCTGACATTAGTTTTCACTTCCTGCTTGCAAAGTGAAAATCTACAACCAACTGTCTTCCTGGCAGTTTTCAGTGCCACAGTAAAACAGCATGTCCACCTCTGACTCAATGTCAAGTGAGAAATAGGTCATTATGAAATGAAGGAGAGATTAAAAAGGACGTGATTAAATCTCCATGCGAGCCATCACTCAACATAATGAGCGCTTCAATAAAATATGGATATGCCAATAAAATATGTATACTTCCAGCAGTCCTCAGTGTTAAACAGACTAAACTTCAGTGTCCAGCATCTCTGGAGTCACAATTAGCTTGTCATGGACCTTATAAATCTGTTTAGTGCGAGCTCAGGCGCCTGTATCTATTCACATGCACAAATCTTCAGTTTATAATTCACACAAAGAGGAGGAAAAACAACAAAAGCGACACCTACTCTGCGCTGTAGTGTGCTCTGATTCCTCAAATTGTGGGTGTGATGCTCTTATTAGCTACATCCTGGAGATAGCCTCCGTTCTTCTCTTGATGTAGACAGTAAACAACTGACACAGTGACAGCCACCGTGACAACTCCAGCCTTGAAAAAAATCCACAAATGCTGCATTTCAGATGAATTATGCATAGTGAGGCATCTACTCTTCAGCCTAACAAGGGAAAGCAATGTCAATTATAGCACAGACATCTTGTCAAGCATCTCCTGCAGTCAGATCAGCTCGATGTGGAAGCTTTCATTATCAATCTCACATTTTGTCACATGGTGTCATTTTTGAACAGCTGTGTCAATGCTGTGTTCATCTTACTGCCTGTGTCATGGCTTTACATTAAGTGGATCACTATCCTCCTGAGTTAGAGAGAATACTCCTGTCATGAAATAACTGAACTTCATGACCATGGCCGGATGAAAAATATGAGCTCTCCTGCTACACTGCTTTTCGGAGGATCACTCTATTGCAGCAGACAGCTCTCTGAGGATAGATGACCAAACTAATATAGTAGAGCAGACTGGTCATTTAAAGAGTCTTGGACCAGAGTACTCAAAAGGCAGTCACAGAAATTCATCTTCTTCATCTTAGATCCTGATAATTACTTCTCTCCCAGGGGTTACACATGTGAGCATTGATTCTCTTAAAAGGGTGTCCAAGTCAACACATATCCTGTGGAGCAGCCGAGAGTCGCCATTGACAGAAAACGATCGTATGGCACAGCATCATAGCGTTCTGGCGGACTGTAATTATGTCCGGATTGGTCCGTCACCATGAAACACCCGCATCTCCTGTGGGCCCATTAGAGGCTTTTGAAAATGAGAGGCAGGATGGGACACACAAACAAGTAGTCTATCCTGACCTTTCGACACTCACAGGAATCCCAGGGTCTCTTGTATTGTTTATTAGTCACAACGCCAGCCGCAGTGACAGTGTGCACTGAAAATAGCTTTTTAAATAAGGCCACAAACGGCAGCCTGCCAACGCTCAGATAATAAACCCACCTGAAATTACAGCTCAGAGAAGAACATTAAAGAGGAACATTAGGGAGCGTGTGGCTATTGATTCAAATCAGAGAGGGAGGCAGAAGAGGGGTTTTACTGCGCACACACAATGAAAGCTACATGAAATGAAATAATTAGTTTTATGGCTTTTGTTTAGTCAGAATATGAAGATTGTGCATTTTACAATCTTTACATCAGCTTTTTAGTTTTAGTGTTCACACAGTCCCAAATGTGCATGACAAAGGCTGTAATACACAAATGAAGAATGTGTTGCTGACCATAACCTTGAATAACACCCGATAAATTCATGAAATTAGACTTCACTCAGGACAGTGTTTTGATGTGAGAATCGTTTGGACAGCATGAGACTGAAGGTGAAAGCATGTGTCATACACCGGAAGAGTTAGAGTTGGCAATCTTGTGAAGTGCACTGCAATAAGGCCGGGGAGCAAAGCTAGCTAAGTCTCAATTCATGACAAAGCAATCAAGCTTCAGCAGATAATGTTTCCACTGTGCTTGACTTTTCCAACAGTTTTGCTAAGATTCTAATCTTCTTAAACCTGCAATAACTATTATTGTCTTTTTGGCTCTTTGTAAGCTGTGATCACAACACTGACATATAAAGATGTTGTAGCCGAACAGCTGCAAATTTTCACTTGCAGCAGACAAAGAGCAACATTGGCATTTATTTTGAGGCAGGTTTCGGTCCACCTGATGAATGTTAGTGCAATATTCACTTTTTAGCCATCTTTTGTTCTCCTGGTGGAAATATGTGGCTCTCACAATACTCCACTATGTCCCCCAGCTAGTGGCTAACCTTGTCTGCTGTTTGGTGCTTGGCAGGTAGCATAAAGTGGGTTTATAGCTTCTTTGCTGAAAACAGCTGCCTGCTGTGGCACAAAATAACTCCAGAGAGTGAACCAAAACAGGTAAGCTGTGGGTTGCAAAACCAAAATAATTAGCTGAAAGATGCTAAAATGATCTGAGTGGAACTAAATAACTCTATGTGGGTTTGTCAATAAGGGCAACTCCTGTCTTCTTTCAGTGTGATTCACTGTAATTTGAAAAATATTCATGAAAACGAAATGTTGCCAAATGATTATGTAGTAGAGTTCAGTGATGCAGCCTTCAGCATACTCTTGTTTTTGTGTGCGAGTCAGTGGTTTGGAGGTGGTGGCAGGGGATGCAGTGACAGGTGCAGACACCAGGTAACTGACGTGATGCAACGAGACAGGGCGATGAGTCACCCTGACCCTCAGCGCGCTCCTCTGCTTAACCTGCAGCAACTCCTATACCATCACCTATTTATAGCCCTTCCACAGTCGTCCCACAAACCACTAACAGACTGGGAAATCTGGCTTCCTCTCAGCTCTGTTTTGCTCAGCAGCATATTGAAGACACGTCGCTAAATCCTCTGCTGTTTAATGGGTGGTTTGATAGGTTTAATGGAAAATCCTAAAGCTGAGAGCTCTGACATATGCAGGCTGGGCCTGTGATACACCGGGGCTCTCAGCTCTGGCAGGGCTGGAAACATTGTATTGTTAATTCTTATTAGACTGTTGAGATAGACTGTGAATAAAAGCGTTTCCCTGCAAGTCATACAGCAGACCGTCATGCCTGGCTGACTCATCACCTGGTACACCAAACACTCTCTGCAGGATTAACGTGCTGCTCATTAGGACTGCTAATGTTTCAAATGGTAATCCTCTGAGGTATTACCTCTGAACAAATGTGTCACATGTTCGTATCAAATCATGCCTATTTTCATTCTACAAATCAATAATGCAAACAACACGGCTATTATATATTTTTTTCTTTTTTTTTTACAACCACGACTTCTGGCACAGCATCACCACATTAGAGGGAATCCATCATATTAATGATCCCAAGGCCACTTCATTATTCACAGAGAAGGAGCTCGGCTGTCCAAATAAATTATCATTGGTGTTCCATTAATGGAAGTTTTCAAATCTTGCCACAGAAGATGCCATTAATCTGCAAGCAGCTTCTCTCCAGAGTGGAACGGTCGACTACTGTACCACTGCCAGCGATCTGTGAAGATGAGAAGCTCCCCACTGTCCTCCTTCACTTTCCTTATGTGGGAGGAAGTCCAATTATGATTGACGTTAACTACTGCGGCTCCACACCGGATCTCTCCCAAGCTGCACACTTTGCATTTTTTATGCACTGCTATACAGATATGTGCTTACAGGTGAAGGGTAGAGCTACAAAGTGGTGCTTCTGTCTGAAACTGTGGATGACAAACTCCGACCTCTCGCCTCCTGATGGAGCACTTTCAGCTAATTCGACACATATTGCATTTGTGTGTTGGAAAATTGCAAAGCCAAAAGCCTCCGCCGCTCCCCTGGGACTCCCCGCACATCCATTCCCCCCGCACACAGACATGGGCCAAGTCCCAGACACATACTGTTAATATTCTGATTGGACATTTGTAGAAGGACCTTGAAAAGTCACATACTGTGCAACTTTCTAACACTTTAATGAAATTGCTTCTCATAATGTTGGCATTCACCGACTATTATGTTTTTCATTATGACAGCCTACTGTAGGAGTCAAACTCATTTTCATTTTCTCTGGATGTAAGAGGGCAATAAATCTATTTCCTTTAACGCCCTGCAGACCGCCTGGCTTTACTGTCAGACAAATAACTAAAGTGAAGTTCTGTAATACAGCACTCTGAAATTAATTCTGCGGGAGCCTGATAGCAGCTTTTTATGGTAAACAAAGTGAGCTATATGAAAGAGCTTTTGTTGTGTTTGTCGGCTCTTAAGCTCAATTTGCTTGGAAGAAATAGCCACTGCCTGAAGGTGCTCAGCTGGATCAGTTATTTATTTCCCCACCTACCTGCTATTATTCATCACCAACTCTGATTTAAATGCTCTCTCTCTGCCCATAACAGGACATGATGCCGTCATTGCCTTCCTGGCCAGCTCATTGTACCCTTGAGTCAGGTGGTGAATATGAGGCAGTATTTAGCTGCGGCTTGCTGTTCTCATGCGAGTTTTCAGTTGGAGGCTTGCAGCATGCCTCCAGGTCTGGAAGGAGCTCCAGCCTCCATTCCTGCCAAAACCTTCCCGTATGCCGAGCCTCCTCCTGTTCTTGCACCTGAACCTGGCGCTGCAGGGATTGAAGTCCCACTGTTTTCTGCAAACTGACCTCCTTGGCCAAATGGATGAGGTCTTCACACAGCACCTGATGTCTGCAACAAAAATAACCACCAATCTAAGAAATGCTTGACTCTTTTTCATATGAACAGAGTGGCACAGATACAACGTTGGTTTGAACGTGTGCTGTAAATACACAAATATGTCTTAATTACGCGGCAAATATGAACAACAATGTATCCACACAGATTTAATTGTGTGTTCTTCCTCTTTTTCCTCAGTCCCATGGGCTGTTTCAGTGGTCAGAGGAGCTCTATTGGTATACAGTTTGTTAGTGTTTAATCAAACAGGAAATAATGCACAGAATGGCCATTTGGGAAAAGCTGCTTAAATCCTCTCTTTCTTCGCAAAAGCCGGCTAGGCCAGATCAAATTAAGTGTTTTGATACTTTCCTTGCCAATCGGATTAAGCTGATTAATTCCCAAAAGTGTTTAAATGATTAAAAGCTGGTTAATGGGCCTTAGGAAAGTTCACGGTGTCAAGAGGTGGCTGCGATCTCAAACAGGGGTGGAGGAACGTCAATAATCTATGTAAGAACACTCTCTGCTCTAGTGTTGCTATTTGTCAATCAAGAGCACATGAATACCTGCACATTCAGCCTTAATCATCTTTTTGTTTCTCCAAATTACAAGACTCTGAGGAGAAAATGCTTGACAAATAGTGCATCTGCTCTGTAGTGACACAGTGCCTAAATATAGAGTGGAAAATGGAGCAGAAGAAGGGGGCACAGTGAGGACCATAAATATTCACAGTCCATCCACAGGAAAAGAAGGAAAAAGCCTGGTCCAAGGAGAAATCTGCTCATACACTATGCTTAATGTAGCACCAGCTATACTGGTTACGCCTTCATGGTGTCTTCATCTTCATTTGGACATGTTACTCTGAATCCTGCTGCAAATTCTGATGGACGGAGAGAGAGAGAGAGAGAGAGAGAGAGAGAGAGAGAGAGAGAGAGAGAGAGAGAGGGAGGAGAGAGAAAGAAAAAGAAATAATGGACAAATGGTTGCAGGTTTTGGTCCCCCTCCTCACCACATCTAATATACTCATACTCCCGAGGGAGTGGTATCCATCATGGAGACGGCAGGGCTGTTATGTCACATCGCTTCGTGCATGTGAACACAAGGTGACTCTGGGAGGGACGCGGCTCATGTGTGCCCAGTCTTATAAATGCAGCCCCATGTTTCTCCTATAAAATGTCCATCAGCACCTTAATGCATACCCCAGTGAAAGTGACAGAGCCTGGGCTTGCACATTATTAACTCCAGACATTTTTATGAGGCTGTGGAACAGAGTGCTCCTTCTGAATAAGATATGTGTCCAGGGTTCTGTATATCAGTCTTTTAGTTCTTGGCATAGCATTGCAACCTCTGATGGACACTATTTTCCGTGTGTTTCTACATGTGCCTAAACCACAGACGGTGGCCGTGTAACTGCTGCAGTTATGTCATTATTATTATCCAAGGGGATCAAAATAAATTAGACTTAGTTGTGCTGTGTGGAATCTATTATGTCACCCATTTGCTTGTATGGGAAATACATTTCTATTAATGTTATGTAAACAGCATTTACAATGATAAATTGCAGCATGGAATCATAAGCAGCTTAGCAGAGCAGGGTTAAAGGCATATCCAAATTGGCAGGCTCATGATAAATGCATGGGATTTGTCTGAAATATTAATCAAATATAAATGTGCAATGAATTTAATAGTGGCAATTATTCCTGAGCTATATTTGGAACAAGTTCAGGGTACATATTGCAGAGACATGGGGTGAGGAAATTAAGGTAAGGCTGGCATTTTTTCTGAAAGAAAATAAAAGCTGAAATTATGTGAAAAGGGGGACTCCTAAAATGTAGCAGGAAAGCTTCATAAGAATGATTTGTGAAGATGTTGTGTGTTAGTGGGCGGTCTCAGGGGGCGAAATAACACTTAAGCAGTTGTGCAAGTAATGCAAGCTCAGATGTTTCAGGATACAAATCTGTCTGTGAAGTGGCTCATGTGATCTAAAACTGGTTACCTCAGGAGGGAGACTGTTTCCAAAGGACGCTCTGCTAGATAGCCCCTCTGGGGAAGCGTAAACCCTCAGCCAGCACATGAGACACTGGGATGGAGGAAGGCAAGACAAGTAGAGTTTGGAAATGTCAAATCCGTGGTCGCTATTAGAGTTTACAGCGCGCCTCATACAGCCAATCAGTGGGCTGGAGTCAGCTCAGCCTCAGCCGGAGTTGTTTGGGAGCCTGAGCTCAGTGTGATACTGTGCGTAAAATCTACCTGTCATACGCAGCCGCGGTGCCATGGCGGGCAGAGCTCAGCGAGCAAAGTCCATGCTTACAACCAGGGAATAACTTCCTTTTTAACGGATGCCATATGTTGTGCTACGATGGCAGTTTCTTTAAAATTGATAACGTGAAGTAGAAGTGTGGCTGCGTCCGTCTCCAACGACTCAGTTGCGCCGAGGAACGATGCTGAAGAAAGCTGCGGGAGGATTTTCCACCACAGGTAAGATGATTTTAGGAGATGCTTAGCTTCTAGTATGCAAAAATATTCTTAGCCTGTTATTCCTGGGCAGATATGAGATGTCCCTATCACAGAAAAGAGCAAACAGTGAAAGAATAGGAAGATTTCCCTCGTGCTCAGTAAATGTGTAAATGAAGTATTTGCAATTTTATAAGGTTAAAAAAAGGTGTGATGTCATCAAAATAATAAAAAAATGTTTTGCGAGTGTGTGTGTGAGAGAGAGAGAGTTTATGAATATATGTATATATGAACATACATATATGAATAATCTGTAGTAAATGGACAGAAGCTGAGACAGTAGAGAAAGAGAGAGAATGAGCTCCTGACCATTAATAATTGTGGAGTCTGAGCACACACTTGCATGTGCTAAGTGCACATCTTCTGGTGTCAGATGAATTATTTGTGGATGTGGGACGTGGTTTTTGTTGTCTAATGTAGTGTGTAATGGAATTCCCTGTTATCTGGAGAGTGGCTCAGCCTCAGAAGCATGTCAGAAAGGAGTCGGCAGGACAGGCATTGAAGATATTGAGACTTGGGTGTGTGGGCTCAGATTCAGCCACTGGCCCACATTATTCATGCTTCTCCACGTCCAACAGCTCTGACACCTGCTGTGACAGCCCCAGCTTTTGTTCTGCAGGGGTCACAGAGGCCAAAGGTCTGCTGTAGATCCACAGGCTAAGAAACCATTGCAGACAATATGGTACACACAAACACATGTTCTGGACTGAATATCAGCTGTGTGATGGTTTTTACTGTTGAGGTCTTAGAGCTGTAGTTTGTGACGTTGATGCACTATATGGCATTTTTTGGGGGGTGTTCATGTTATTTTGTCCAGCCCCTGGATGTTTGTGTCCGGGTCTGTTCATCTCAATCAACTCCCAAACCTCACAAATGAAGCCCCGCCATACCCATTTTTCCTAATGTGGGAAAATCTCTAATTCTTCTTGTGTGTTTCCACCCTGTGGCTCATTTCTCGCCACAGCACTTTCAACAAAAAAGCATGAAATTACTTGATTTGCTACCTCAGTCATTCTAAAATACGATGCAGCTGCGGCTCAGTGGCTATTATCTTATTTCATCATAAGACAAGGATGCAAGATGAATTTGGTGGATGAGGTCTGCGTTGGCCAGACGGGACTGACCATTTGTGGCAGATTTGCAAAACAAAATAATGTATTTGCTTCCTCACAAGCTCTGAACACACAGCTTCTCATTTGCAGACTTGTTGCCTTAGTGACGGCCTCTCCTGACAGGCGTAACTTGGTTGTTTTGTTTTGTTCTTTTTCTGCTTTATTTTTTACATGAAGTGCAGATTTTTAACTGATATCCACTCATTTATCCCACTCTTCAGTTACATTTGAAAACCTTCAGGAGGATTCGCAGAGGCCAGTTCACAGACAGTCGAAGTCATCAGTATTCAGTGCAAAGTACAGCAGCACCTGCCACACTTTCCCCGGTTTTCAATATAGGCAGTTGTGATGTGTGGAATATATATTTTTTCCCTACATGTTTATGTGGATCTGGGGGTGTGGGATGCAACAGTTGAACATGCAGCAGATGGTGATTTTATGGCTCAACGTGATGAGAGCTTACGAGAAGAATGCTAATTACCAAACAAGATGAAATATTTCCTGCAATGAATTCATGTCCTCGATTAGTCCTCGATTATCACATGACTAAGAGCCCAGTGTTGGGTCTGATTGGATAGCTATACTACACCTAGATTAACTGCATGTTGCCAAGAATGTGACATGATTTAATTGAACTGCCTGTTATTTATTAATGTTTTTATTGATCAAATTTAATTGTTACTGTGCTTAACATGTATTTCCAGCTACCAGACTGCCAAATCTTTTGGACTGACCCACTAGACGTTTGAAGCTGCCATCATGGAGAGCCTCAGCGAGCTCCAGAACCCCCTGCTAGACAAAACCAGCAGACACGTGGTGCACAATGATTACCAGGGTTACCAGTGTGACTACCCGAGCCAGCCTTACCAGGACAGCCTCATTGGCTACAACTACAATGAGACTAACGGCAAGCATAAGACTCAACAGTTCCTGGATGCCACGTCCCTGCATCTAGCTGTGGAGGCCTTCTACAGGCCCAACTTCATCCTATACAAGGACGACGTCAGTCTTCACAGCAAGGACTCCAAGAGCGAGAGCTTTGAGACCACGTTCACAGAGAGTAAGGACACTGTGTTGGATGGAGTTTCCACAGAAAATCCTCTGGACAGCGTACAAGGAGAGAAGGATATGAAGATCCAGACGGTGTCATACGAGGTGGAGGAGGAGCAGGGTCCTGAGTATGAGGTCAGACGACATGCCAAAGAAAAATATGAATAAGTCCTCTGCATATATGTTTGCTGTGCGTTAGCTGTATTTTATTTGAAGATGTGTAATAATCTGGGCCACTGCAAGCGATATATGTTTAAACTGTAGCATTTATATTCTAAGTGTGCGGATGTAGAAACAAGTATGCTTCAAGTTTCTTCCTCCTGCTACAAGCTATATGGGGATAATTGGTGTAACTGCACATATTGAAGAGCAAATTGATGCAAGTGAGAGCCATTTGGCAGTGTTTGACGGAGTAATTAGAATATTGAGTTGCTATATGAAATTAAAGGCGTTACAACACTTTACTCGTAACTGTCAGGGCCATCTTTCATCTGAAAGTGAGTCATGGCGTTTATAATGATGCTTATTATTTCATTATTTCATTCTAATAGACTGCCAGTGTGATTCACGCTCATTTCTCACTCTGTTCTCTAAATGGTCAATTTACTGGAGTCTTTCAAACCTAGAGCAGAGCAATTGTACTTCTTTTCTGTAATTACATTCCAAGAAAATGACACATCTGAGTTTATCTATCAAGGCTATTGTTCTTTAAGGGAATATAACTTCCCTCTCCAAAGGAAGCCATCGCAGCAAAAGAGCAAAAGTCTTTTTAGAAGTAGCAAAAATCTAATTTCATCCAGGGACGCTTGTGAAATACCCAGCGCTCTGAGCTGGCAGAGGAAGAAGTATTGCAACCTAACTGGGCTGATGATCGCGCCAGCTCTTGTCACTCGGAGGCCTGGCAGATAGATAGAGATGTGGCAGCGACTGCCATTAATGCCATAAGTAATGCCGTGCTGTGAGGGTATTAAGCAGGACTCCGCTGATGCATGGCTGTCGGAGCAGGTGAGCCCGGAGCTGAAGTTATTCCACGTCAATTCAAAAGAGCAAATGAATCTGATGAACGGTGCTCAGATGAAAGTTGGCTTTGCTGCTGGAATATGAAAGTCTTTGCACAGCACCTGCATTTCTTCACTTTCCCTGCCTGTGTGTGTGTGTGTCTGTATGTGTGCTTCATGTGTTTTGTGCATCACATAAAGACACACAAACAGTGCCAGATGTTTGTTGAAGGGCATGTGAAACATTTGCATGACTTTCACAACAATGAAGATTAAAAATAAGGAGAGAGTTGAGGTGGTAAAGGTTCCACACTCATTCCAGAATATAGTCGGTGGCGGTTTCAAACCATAATCCATGTTTTGTCAGCAGTGTGTTTCTTTACACACCTCACTGCAAGCCATATCATCACTGCCCACATCCATGGTGCCACATCCATTGTTAAAGAGCCAGCACAGAAAAAAAAACAACTTTACGAGTCCACAGCTAGTTTTTGTCAGCAGATGTTTGACATCTGCATGACAGAAAAAGAAAATTGCAGCTACCAGAGAAAGAAGATAATGTGGTCGGTGCCACTGTGACTGCCCCGAGTAACAGGGTGCAGGGGTCTGTGTGTGCCCTGCTGTAGAGCCCACTGTCCCCTCCAGACTCTAACGAGGCCTCGGGGAGAGAGAGCTGTGACAGGGTTGTTAAAGGCACTGTACCTTGATGGAGCCCCATCAGTTAAACTGGCATCAGACCAGACTGGGAGTGTGTCCCCCCCGGCCGGCCTCTGTGTCAGGCAGACTGTCAGTGGGACTGAATGCACCAGTCACTCAGAACTGTTATCAGGTCTAGCTACAAAGATAAAAGGAGATTACGGCTGTTTGTTCCCACCAGTTTATTCATGTGATGTCAGATTATGTGGTTATGACCAGCTGCTGTTATGATGGATCACACCCGGCTGTCCAGGTGGACAGTGCTCATAAAGCAGATAACAGAGAGCTTCATCATTTTTTCTTGGCCAAGGCTTGGAAACGGTTTGGATAGTATAGCGCTACACTCCTCCACCCTAACAGCTACGCAAATAAGGTTTCTACACATAAACCCCCTCAGATTAGCACAAGATAATTTCAGTTAGATCCTGTGGTTTGTTCAATGAAGATCACATTAGAAGCTAAAGGAGAAAAATGTGCACAACATCCTTAAAATATGGTGGATGTCAGTGCAAAAGTATGGTTCCTTTCTTCTTCCCTGTCTGTTCTTTAATTACCTCTAAAATGCTTGGTTCAGTTCCTGCCTTACATATTGATTTCTATTTTGTTCCTTCCTTTTCCAAGCTTTGATTGATCCCTGCAGGCAGCAAGACTAACAAATGAAACCTGCTCCTCATCGAGGCTATTCATTCAGACAAGCATCCACTCTATCTCTGGGACAGCTAAGAGAGGTATCAGGCAACGTCCTTTTAAAGGTCACCCATGCAGTCACATTGCCATCCTTGCTGCAGGCACAATGTGCCAATGTAGCCTGAGTGGCGTCTGAATCTATCATTCATTAGCCCACTCAGCTCTTGTGGCCCTGAGTTTGAGTATCGAGGCTCAGTATTGGGAGCTTGTTGAACACTTGCAGACCTGTAAGACGCAGGGCGAATTGAGGAGAAATGGTAGAGGTCTCTCGTGATGTAGAAGCAATTTAGCACCTAAATGACGCTGTCTTCTTGCTGTTTCCCCTGTCACATTGCAATGATGGAACAATCCGTTAATCCTGTGTTATCTGTCAGGCCGCTCATGGGTGTTGACAGAGGCACCAAATCCTCTCTGGCTGGCTGAGCACATCCTGTCCTGGGTGGTGGTGAAACAAGGGCAGATACACCGGCCTGGGGGTGGGGGGGGGTTGTCAAGCAACACCTCTGTGAAGATGTCCAAAGTACATCTGACTATCCACACACGTCAACCTTACTCAATTATTACTTAGGCGTCAATATCAAGATCACTGCACTCATCTTTTGTCTCATTTTGCGAATGTTTAGTCTGCCTCGCAGATTTTATATAGCAGAACAGGAAGTCAAGTAAAAAGTGCATCATCCTTTCTTTTTCTGACATTTAATTATTCTTCATCAACTCGCCGTGTTCCAGAGTGACAGCTCCAGTGACAGCGAAAGTGAGGACAACTTCATCGTGCTGCCCCCTCGGGACTACCTGGGCCTAGCCATCTTCTCCATGCTCTGCTGCTTCTGGCCCTTGGGCATCGTTGCCTTTTACTACTCTCACAAGGTAAAGGCCCAGAGACCTCAAGCCTGTCATTAACTCTGATTACACTGCATTCTATTTAAGGTCAGCGAGCACAAGCACTCAGACTCGCTGCTACCGCAGCCCATTTTCCACCCTGTGACCCTCCTTGCAGTTATTTCACTTGATTGACTACGTAAATTCAGCAGGTTTGGCCCTCTTGTCAGTCTTTCATATTCACTTTAGGAAACCATTAACGCTGAGGATTTGGTCCGCAGTGTGTTCTGTGTGAGCAGTGCGCTGCAACTGCATTATGTTAATCTGCTGCATCCATAGCTGAGAGTGTGTTTGTAATTATAGCAGCACCATAGGTTCCGCTAATGTCAGTATGTTTATGGTCCGAGAAGATAAGGCTCACGCCCTGCAACCTCAAACAAAGCACAGCATATCTTAGTGGTTTTGCAACATCTTCCACAGTAATTGCAGAGACAATTATACCGGAGCAGCAAATAATGTGTCAGAAGAATAAATAAAAGGCCAGGTTCATTTTTTGATAGGAAACCAAAACACCCAAACAACACATTTGTCACTGTCAGAGGGATAATGACCTAATTGCCATGGTAACTAATGGCTCCCCAAGAGCATTTCTTGTTTTCTCTCTTTTAACCGTGGCTTAACACCTACTCATACACTCGGTGCTGATGAGTAACACACCGGCTCATTTCACTCTCTGCTTTGTTTTGTCAGACTGGCAAGGCCATCGCTAAGGGAGACTTCTCCAGAGCAGGAATGAGCTCCAGAAGAGCCCTATTCCTGGCTGCCCTTTCCATCACCATTGGAACAGGGATGTATGTGGGGGTGGTTGTGGCCCTCATAGCCTACCTGTCCAAGCCTGGACACGTATAGCACTGGGACTGCTTTGCTTGGGGGAAGATGGAGAGAAAGAGGAAGCAAGAGGGGAGGAAGGGAAGAGACGAGGAAGGACAGATCACTTCTCCTGAAGGCGTGTGGCTGAGCTGCTGTGTGGCTGTCTGTGAAAAGAAGAAGCTATATGAAGAGAAAATACCAGAAAGAGAGAGAAAACAAGATACAACAACATGTGTGGATGGAGTAGCCTATTACTTGGACTGCATCCAGACTCAATCTTTACTTCTGGGATGAAACACTCCCAGCGAGGTATTCCACTACCACCACCACCACCACCACCACCACCACCACACCAAGAGGACAAACAGTGATGACTACTCTTCCACAAAGGCCGTGCTGTACTTATATGTTAGACAAAAAAACTGAGCTCATAGCAGTAAAGAACTACCTACCTTTTACCACATTAGTCATTTACAGCAGTTTTATTTTAGATTTATAGTAGATGTATTCTCTGTCAATACTATTGCAGGTTGTGTATCGTCCACTTCGTAATTTCTTGGAAAAACAGTCAGCCGGCGGGTTTTTATGTGATTGTTTATTCGAGGAATATACCAGAAAATGATCCAGTCAGTAAACAGAGAGAAATGGACCCTTAATTGAAAGAAAACAAAGGTGATTTTCACAGTGTAAACAAAGTTGCTGAGCAGCAGTCAAGAGGGTTATTTGTGTTTATTGTGAACCGTAAAATTAGTTAATAAATACATTTGGCATGAATAATGAATAATCCTCTGCCATGTCTCTCATCTTCTTCATTCTTTGTCTCTGAGAGGAGTTGTGTCTGCCTTTCAGGGGCACTTTTAACCCATGGGGTACACTCTGCAGTTGCCAGGAAGTATGTGGAAAGCTTTTTAATCCACATATTTGTATTAGAGGTTGAAAATGAAGAGACAAATATGATTACAAATTGTTGTGATGCTGATAAACTGCCCACCAAAAGGAGTCAGTTGTAAACCACATTAGGAAGTAAGCAGAGAAACAGCCATAAGTAATAGACAGTTGAAATGGTTTGCTAAAAGAAATAGATTAAATAAGTGGTTCAAAATAATTGCTAAACACTTGAAATAAAACTGAGGAATAAACAGTTGACACAGTTAGCTAAAAGTACTCTAGTTGAAACATGCAGGGTTCTGTCACTCCAAGCACAAACCTGAGCACAGGAACCTTTATGTAAATGTCCAGTTTCTAATCCATACAGTAAGAATATATTTGGAACATGATGGCGAGGGTCAATGAGGGGGTAAATGAGCTCAACTGATGGGGCTGTCAGCGTACGTCAGACAACAAAGACCAGGAACCACTGAACAAGTCATGGATTGTGTGGTTAGCGAGGCCTGTCAGAGCGCGTTGTCGATCATGCGGCCTTATATTGACTACGGCCTCTGCTATAACTGCCATGGCTCTTCTCCTTCTTTTGGCATCACTCACTGTCTAGCCTCGAGGTGACTTTAGCTGCCAGAGCGCTGTGAGTGTCAAGAACAATGCCTGTTTTCTAAAGTCAGGATGTCAGAACAAAATGAGAGCAGCACTTTATCCCCCTCCAGGACTTGGACGGACCATCATGCACATCCTGTTCTCTTGCCCCACCCGCCATCCAATCAGAGCACTCACCTCTGGAGCCATGGTATCCTAAACCACTTAGAGCCCTTCAGGTTCAACTTGCAGACAGAACTGATCACGTACTGAGCTCAAGAAAGAGGAGAAAAGAGTCACTACATCTTATCATTCACTGCAACAGGATAAATGGAGCAGATGGCAAGGTAAGCAAGTCTTACAGGAGAGCTTGCACAGCCTGTCCTCTCCGATATTTGTCCATTTTCTCTTTTGCAGCTTCTCTTAAAGCAAGCCTCTAATGCATGTGGCTCGACGGGGGAGACGGAGGCGAAAAGTGCTGCTCTCATCAATGGGAGCTGTATGGGGTGCTGAAGTGGGCTCACTCTGTGAGTGAGTGCGGTGCTGCATGTGTTTTCTCTCCCTCAATAGATAGGAAGCTTCACCCACGCCTGCTCGCTCACTCGCTCGCTCACAGCATCCATAGCTAGCTCAGACCACCAGAAGCAAACTGATTTTATTAGTCATCCGCCCCCACGAGAATGAAAACTTTCCAAGAGGCAGCAGCAGCTTAAATCTAAACTTCTTTGTTTATTTCATTACATGTGCACACTACAGGTATAATGTGGATATTGCTGCATGTGTAATATGCACTTTAAAAGGATTATTAGTCATTGCTGTGTTTCTAAATATAATCCCCGTGTCTAAAAATTAACCAAATGTCTGCTTTTGTCAAGTTTGACAAAGTCATACCCCGAACTGTCACATCTAGCAAGTGACAAAAGCAGAGAATGAATGGGCCTTTGTGCACAGAAACGAAAGTGAGAAACATTTGTAGAGGAAAAGCAATGATGAATGGGCTAAAACAAAACGGATAAGATGCTGAAAGGGAGTGGAAAGACAAAAAGACATTAGAGCTGAGTGCCGCATTAATAAGGAGCATGATGCTCTTGACTGTTCATGTGACCGAAAGGCCTTATCAGATTCTTGTTGTTGCTTTGATGAAATACCTGTCACTGCTCTGCTCCTGGAAGGCAGACGCATAAACAATATCTTCAGTTTGTGCCATGCCTCTGCAACAGAGAATTTACTTGAAGTGGTTGCAACAATTCCAAAAAAAAAATGTGTGAATGTACAGACTGATGATGGACTGCTGATGGTTTGAAAAAAAAAAAAAAAAAAATCCTGGAAAACTATCAAGGAATTTCCCTTGTGAAAAGGATCGAGAAATCAAGTGTAATACTAATACTGTAATGAGATTCAGCAGGCACATCTACAGCTCACCATCCGAAAGCACTGTGGGAGGATGTGAAGGAGGAGTGTGGAAACAGTGTCCTGAAATTTCCAACTACTGGGGGAAACAGTGGTTATCTGGTAAAAGTGGAAAACCTCTTGGCTCTGTGCTGTTTGACAGATCTTAAATCAGAATCACATAGTTAATTTGGCAGATGACAAGACACTTGCATGCTGTTTGAAGTTCGTCCAGAGATCATTTTCCATGCAGGCGGATGTATTTAATGTATATTTGATTATTCCAGGGACACTTTCTAGTTCAACAGCAGCACCAAAGACATCATAGTGGATGGAGCTAAACTCATGTCTGATGCCCTTTGAGATTCCAATAGTTTACATGCAGATATGAATTGCAATGAGCGTATAATGGTACAAACTCTGCATTTCAACACGCCAGGAGTTTCAGATATTGGTATTCTAACATATCTGGAGCCAAATTCAAAAGCTTGTTACTGCAGTTAGCCTCGATTTTACAGTATTGTAATTTAATGAACTAGTGACCCATTAAAGGTGCAGAGCAATATGACTTGTTTTAGGTTTCCATCAGTCTCCTGCCAGGACCCCTTTATGTTTCAAACACATTTAGGTAACTTAGTTTAAATCCAGTTGTTGAACAGAAGAAAAAAGACTCATCTACTGTAGATCTAATAAAAAGCAACATCCTTACCAGGGATCCCATAATGACCTGCTGTCTGAACAACAAAATAACTTATTTATCAAATAATAATGCCAGCTAGAATTCATTTGCATCCCTCTGATGGTGTTCTTGAGGGATTAAATCCAATAACTCTTAGCCGAAGTGATGGATGTACTCAAGTAAAGTATTTCAATTTTTTGCTACTTTATACTTTTACTTTAGTACATTTCAGCAGGAAATAGTGCACTTTTTACTTCATTACATTTATGTGAAACATTTTTAGCTTGTGTTAGCAGCAGTGTCACCAATAAACTCTCCAATAATTAACCAAAAGCTAGAACCCTAAAATGTGACTGGTGTGTGGATGCATTTATATGCACATCTAATAACATTAATTATAATAGTGTATCTGTCAGATGGGACATTTATCATGCAGGATGAGTACTTTTAAGTGCATTTAGCAGGTCATACCTGCGTACTTCCACAGAAGGATTTTAAGCAGGACCGATCTGGATTCCCGACAGGCGTTTCCACAGCACTTTTTCAGTGTGCATGAGGAAATGAAGACAGCCCTGCAGCACAACAGATGTCAGCGTCCATTTTTGTAAACCCATCTCTCCCTCTCCACCCCCCCCCCCCCCCCAGCCCCCGCCTCTCTCCCTCTTCTTTTCAAACCCCACTTTAATATCAGAGTTAAGCTCATCTTTGAAGCATTTCACACATACGTGCTTATCTGTCCTCACACCTTTGTTGCACGGCAACATGTCTCTCTCTGTGCCAGGACACACTCTGGACTGATAAGGGCCTCAGAGCCTCATCATTTGGCTTTACTTATCACTCTTCAGCAACAAGGCTACACCGTCTATCTGTTCATGTTTCTCTTCTCTTGATAAGTCTACATTGGACACCTTCCTCACCCTCCTCCTCCTTTTTTGCTTTAAGCTTCCTTTTTTTCCTCAAAGCAGCTGTCTTGTGCCAGCAGAAGCATCTAATAAAGTTTTTTAATTGCATCCCAGGTACAAGACACTTCACAGGAGAGATGATGTCCACCTTATATATGGAGCAGGAAGAACTAAAGGCTGGTGAGATAATACTGAAATAAAGGCAGACTAACACAGTTTATGTCTGCCCATATGACTGGAGCTGGCATGTGAAACTGGCCACAGATGGCCTGCTGAAAATACCAAGCAGTGAGGGCTGGAGGGTGGCTGCAGTGGACGGCTGGTGGTGTTGTGCCACACATCATAAATCTTTCTGGGACAAGCAGTAAAGTCCAACTTCAAAAGATAACCGATGTTCGTTACTAGACAAGGCAGTGACAGAGAGGAGTGTAGGTCTGTGAAGCAGAGCACAGACAGTAAAGGTTATCCAGGGACAAAACTCCCATCATGCTACTGTAATCGGTCTAACCCCATAATCTTGATGCATAATATTTAAAGGGCTTTAATATCCAATGCCTTTTTCTGGAAAAAGAATAGAAATTGCATATGTTTTTTAGCGACTGAACGCTTCAGATGCCTGATATCAACACAAATTCATGAATGTCGCTGTTTGATTTTACAGCTGCAATGCTGAAGGAAATGCCAACAGGCCATCAGGTGAAATAAAATGTTGTTTGCTTCCCATTATGTAACTTCCTTGTTTCTTCTCCTGCTGTAGTCAGACTTTAATCTATCCTAATGAAAGCACAGAGCAGTATTCAACAGGCCACCGACATCAACAGCAGACTTCAATCAGCTGCTTAATCAAAAGGCTTGTGGGGCCAAATTAGCATTATTATTTCACAAATAAAGCGCTAATGCCCCGCACAAGCTCTGAATGCTGATTATCTCAGCTAGTTGGAGGCAATGAGATGACGGCTCTTATCCAGTAAGGGGTAACAGAGAGCTGGTTGGCTGCGTGTTATCAACCAAGGAAAAAAAATGAACCTTGGAGATGAAATCAGCCCCCAGCCAGGACAGATCATTTAGCCACTGTATCAATACAGTCTCCATTAACCCACAGCAGACAGCCTCATCACTGAGAGCACCAGATGACTGACAAGAGATGACAAATATTGATCAAGATATCAGATCATGTCTGCTCGAAAGCTTTGCACATAAGCCTTTTTTCAGCCTGACAGATATGAATCAATGGAAAGACGTGTGTGAGGTTTCAGCACCACCATGTTCCTATACTGACCGTGTAACAGAAAAGACTATGAAGGTGTAATTTAATTCACAGGAACACACGCCAAAGGATCTGAATTTGATTGAAGCTCAATACTGCCACCATGTGGAGAACATGTTACACTACACTCAGTGTTTTAATACCATGTTCGTGTTTTTGGCAGATTCATTGCGTGATTAAAAGACATGAGGACAAACATCGAATGTTAACAGAATTAACATAATGAATTAAATGCATTGTTCATTAATGTAAGTGTATATGTCAGACACATATTTTAGACATATATAAACATATGTTTTATTTATACAATGTAGGTACTGGTTGCATGTATATATATCTACAGTATACACACACACACACAAACACACGCACACATACACATGTATAGTATATTCACGCACCATAGTTTACATAAGCGTAACTTCTCACACTCACACATAAATACTGTAAAGCACGCACACACTGCAAAAAACATGTACACACATAAAAAAAATCCACTGTGTGTGTGTGTGTGTGTGTGTGTGTGTGTGTGTGTGTGTGTGTGTGTGTGTGTGTGTGTGTGTGTGTGTGTGTGTGTGTGTCTGCTGCATGCTTAACCAACAGATTGCAATCGCACAAGTGTTACAATTTGGACTCAATGGCAGACACACAGACAGGGAGCAACGGTAAAATAGGAATTTATTTGAATGGATAATGAAAGAAGACTCCAGGTATGCAGGAAACGAGTAGCTGCCAAAGTCCTGGCAAAAGCAGGTGAGGCACGAGGTACTGAGGTGGAGAGCAGCTCAGAGGTACGCGGCGTCGCACAGGGCTCAGGTGGTGTGAGTACCTGGTCAGAGGGCACATGGTGGTAGAGGCACAAGTGAACCTAGGTGGTGATGGTTGAGGACTTGAGGCTCAAGGGAGGTGGTCGCAGGAACAAACAGGAGATCGGGCACTGGTTATCGACACAAGAGAAACAGAACTAAATATACACTTAAACTCTCAGATAGCACCAACAATACCACAAAGCAGCAGAAACAACCAGGTCTCGAGTCCTCTGCAGTCCACAGTCTTTATGCTGTGCTTGATTGTGATGAGTCCCAGCTGTGATGGAGTCGGCTCCCAGTCACCTGGGACACACAGGAAACACACAGGGGGCCACACCTCTACACCCCCCCCCCCCCCCCCCAACTCTCTGCATGTTGTGTTGATTGTGACTAATAAAGGGATGTCTTTCGTCTTTAAGTTCAGTTCATTCACTCATGGCTGAACTCTGATACCATAGTTATTCAGTAATTTCTAAAATTCTGACACATTGTCATCAGCCTTTCTTTCTTTCTTTCTTTCTTTCTTTCTTTCTTTCTTTCTTTCTTTCTTTCTTTCTTTCTTTCTTTCTTATATTAAATGCATATTTAGGATTCAGTGTAAAAAACAACAGCTCTATATTCCACTGAGGTATGACCAGGCTTTAGTTGATAACTCCATGCAGCAGAGGGCAGAACAACACCACATTTCAGTCCTCTTCAGTCTAACTACATTTAATGTTTCATCTGAACTCAAGCACACATCCAGAGCCAGGAGCCCTCCAAAAACGATCTGCATGGACTTAATCTCACCAGCCAAGTCACATTGCTCTAAACCCTATCAAAAAGAAAATTCAATGTTAATATTATATTAGTCGAAATCTTCCCATAAACCTCCCTCTGAGCTCACTTTGCATGGATTGAGATGATCTTATGATGGTCTTCAACAGGCAGACTGTCCATCATAAGGGATACTGTGAATTACCTCTTCATATCCAATGTAACCAGCTTGATCTTCAGCAAATCTGATCTATCATATCCTTCTAGTCCACTCTCAGGGGATTAAATAGCTTTGCACTTTACTGGAATAATCCTCACTCTGTATGTGTCTTGGCCTCAATAACTGAATTGGGTGGAGGGTCTGTGGAGGTGAGGACTCGCTCTATTGCACATCATTTCAGTCACGCAGCCTCAGATCGTTACCGGGCTCCATGAGGATTCCACTTTAAAAGAGGATGTGCAAAATCAGATTTCTTATGATGATCTTTGTTGCTTAAAATGTGAATCTAATTCCTCTGAAATTTAGGACTAAACCAAAATCTTCCAACTTGTACCAGTTTAAATATCTAAATGTTCTTTACAAGTGATCAATTTAAAATTTTAATAAGGTTTGGGGTGTAAGGTTTTGGGCCTCACGCAGATCTGACTCAGATCAACAGTAAACAAGACAAACAGTGCAGCATGCTAACACCATGCATGTTAGCATTCTCATGACAGCTAATTGCTAACATGCTTACAGTGGCAATGCTAACACACTGGTGTTTAGCCAGTATAATATTTGTCATTCTAACCATTTTAGTTAAGTGTTAGCATGCTAACATATGCTAATTTGCATAAAAACACAAGGTACACATGAGGCCGACGAGAATGTCATAAGTTTTGCAGGTATTTGGCCAGAAACTAATATACTGGAGAGCTGAAATTTTGTCATGAAATTTCACAGCAATCCATCGGATTGTTGTTGAGATATTTCAGTCTGAACCAAAGTGGCACACCAAGCAAGCAGACTTAGCAACAGACCAGCGCTGCTGTCCCTGAAGCCAGGCTAGACGCTGAGAATCCCTTCTGGGTATCTCTATCATTGGATGGTTTAGAAAATAGAGGGTGCATATGTAGTTCAGCTGCGGGATGGTGAAACAAGAAAGCGATGAGATTTGCCGTTAACCACTGGTGTCAGGTCCAAGAAAATGTGTGAACAAGCACTTTCTGTGCTGAAGTGTTGCTTAACAAGATGCTGAATCTCAGCTCAGGGAGACGGCTGCGTGTCTGATTTTATGTTCCTCAAAATAAAACCACAAAAGTGTATTTGTTAAAGGGTGATGATGCATCGTGTCTTTTAATGTAAGCTTTTAAAGTAAAACAAAACTTCCTTAACGCTGCCGCAGGAGCTGTCCGTCACAAATTCAGCCTGTAAATCTCAAGCGTGCCACACTTTACTTCTCACACTGTTTATATGGTCAAACATCATCCTGAAAACACACCAATCAGTGTTACTTGCAGGTTCATGCCTCAACACTTCTCATTACTCTGACACACTCCAGTCCATCTCCCAGCCACTATTAATTATTGCATGTATACTTATCTCTGTCAACAATGTAATTAGCAACCTTTTTCCCATCCGGTGACATTATGGTTCCAATCTGAGGGCCATTCAGCGCTGAGACATGCAGCAGCATACTGATAATAGTTGTCCCTTGCCCTTTGAAATTGCTCTGTGTTTAATTGGAGTAGAACTCAATTGTTCAACTCATTAGGAAGGCTCGGCCACTAACTGAGGAGGAAGTGTAAAATGTGTTATGGATTACAGCTAATGCGTACACATAGATGTGTTATAAAGCTGCGTTCAAGTGGCCTGATACAACGTTTTATGAACAGCCTGTGGAAAATCAAGACTGCCGACAAATAAAGCTGTTAGACTCTGGCTAAGTGTTTCGATAAGAGGATGAAACGGCTTGAGAGTCGGCTGGTAATAGCATCTATTAAAGTGATTTCAAAACGGGCTGAGGTCACCCTTCTTGGGGAAGTGCTTTCACTCTTTCTTCTGTCCCAAAAGCACTGGTCCCCTAGTTTAATCTGAAATTGAAGGCTCTCAACTGCGACGGATTATAGGGACTAACCCAAGCATGCAGCTGTGGACTCTGTCCTAATGAGCCCAGCCAGCAGAGCATCAAGTGACAACAAGTAGCCACTCCAGCAAGGAGGGCAGCTTCACACCGCTGAAGAGTTACAGCCATGCCTCGACAATGAACTCATTTGTACAGAGCGTTGTTTGAAAGGAAAGCAGAATAGACACCAAAAAGCCACGTTTAATAAAAGGCGATGTCTGTTTTATGCTTTGTATTTTGAGTTATACATATTTCAAAATGGAAACACAAACATTGTTTAAGACTACAAGAAAACATGTTTCAAATTGTGCCTTAGTGAGAGAGGTTAATATATCAATTATATACAAAGCGATATAGGACAACAACTACTTCCCTTCTCTTAAAAGAGCACTGCCGCTGGGATGGTTCTTATTTCAAATGTCACCATTTAGCACAAGCAACATTAAGAATGAATGCCAACAATGAAATGTAGACCTTCAGGCACTGACTGCTCACTGGTCATTTGTAGTCCTAATTAACGTGTTATATCTGTAATACCGGATAAAACTTTACTCATCTGGCTCTACACATAATTGTGGGATCTATATACACTAATATTAACACTTTTACTCCCACTCGGTCAAATCCTCTCTACAACAACTGTATGTTTGGAAGTAAATCAGAGAAAGTGCTTTTACATCTTCTGCGCAGAGCCAGTGAGGGCCAGGTGAGCTTTCTTCTCAGAGAAGTCCAGATGCAGGCCAGTTTAGTGAAGTCAGTGAGGGATGAAGACCTGCCGGACACTCAGCTACGTTGGGCCGGACGCATGCTGGAAGCAGCCAGGCCATTGCATTCGCTCTCGAGAATAAGAGTCCTCAGGATGGTGAGAGTCTCTATGGACTTTTCTCCTCCTCTGCTGGACTCAGGCGATCACTGGCGTTCTCCTCGACCGCCTGTCTCTGCTGTTTTCCGTCCAGCAGTCTGTCGTGAGAAACCGTCCCCAGCACTTTGGCACTGTGCTCCTGTGCCTTGGCCCTGAGTGCAGCAATGCTGTTCTCCCTCAGTTCTTCTTTAGAAATGGTGGACTTGCCTTCCGACCTCTTCTCCTCCGCCTCAGCCTCCTCTGCCCTCTGAGAGCTCGGCTGCTGCGGCGCATCGCACTTTCCTGTTGGTGGGGGTGCTGCTGCCTCCGCGGACTTTTTGTGCATCCCTGCAAAGAGTTGCGGGTATTCAGATTTAGAATAGCGTCTGTTGATTGGTAAGCCATCTTGGACTGAAAATAGCAAGCAAAAATAGTTCCGGTTTAGAATGTAATGCTTGAATACATGACCAGCACTGAGGATGAAACTATTTCATGTAATGCAAAATGTTCTCTAAATGGCAATGCTTAGCATACTGAAGCATCTACTAAAGTTGTGCAAAGAAGACATGAGTGCCTGCACTCAGTCCTTCACTGCTGCAGTGAAACACTGACAGTGTATGGATTAAGCATGCATACCTTGATGAACAACCACGTTGAAAATGCTGTCCTCTTACTCCTGAATCATGTGGTACATAATGAGACAATGATACTGAATGTTTGGACACAGTCAGACATCAAGCCTTACCGAGCAGCCAGGGGGCGCAGGACTCCATGATGCCATCCTTGGCAGACTTGAGGATGGACTCTGGCAGGGGGATTGAATGCCTCACCATGGCTCCATACAGCCCATACTCAGCCATCACGGTGCTGCGGCCCCAGCACTTCTCCCTCTTCCTCCACTTGGCTCTGCGGTTCTGAAACCATACCTGTGAGAGGAGGACACCCAGATGTTAGTCAAAGATACATGAGATAGAACTACATAACACTGGTGCATCTGCTAACCCACATGGCACAGACTAGACAATGTTCCTGCTCATTAAGGGGTGGCAGAGATGGAAGCACATGAGATTAGTGGTCCTTTTGACTTCAGAGGGGATTTGTCTCAGCAGAGTGAAGGTAATGAGTGGATTCATGGATTCATTTGTCTTTTAAGGGTTGCAAACAGTCCAGCTGCAGCTTGTAATTTGTATTTCCTTGTTTGCAAGATGCAACAACAACAACCACTTCCTAATAAGGCACCCCAAAGAGGCTTGGCTTCATTAGTGAAATAACTTATTAATTCTTCATACATCAATTATAAACTATCAGCAATACTAAAATTTGTGCTGGTAGATTGTGGAAAATCCATGTGGCAGCTGTTTATCCTTTCTTTTGGGGTCTGGTCCATAAGTGCTCATGTGATCCAATCGGTCCAAATGACATGTTGCAGACTATGGTAAAAACTCTTTATTGATGACTTAATATTATTTATAACTGCAGACATGAAGGCTTATTAAAAAGTGCTAACCCTCAGTATTTATTTCTACAAGCACATTATTAGAAAGGACAAACACCATCAAAACCTGGCAACCCAAAAGCGGTTATTAATGGATTTTAATTGACCTGTAGAGCCTCAGTAAATGATTTATTAACCATCACTGGGGCCATTAGTCACACCTTATAAACCCTTAATGAAGGATGGATTATTAGAGAGTGGCATGAAAACTCAATTTCAGCATTTCAGCAGTTGTTTTAAAGATGACCTCTTTGGGAATCTGCAGGGTGATTCAGAAGAACTTAAGATAACAACTGCTCCGTTTGGATTCAGTCCATTGATTTCCCATAACCTGCCGACCACAGGTGTGAAGGATCTCTGCCTCCTGTCAGAGCTGATCTCCAGCTACCTGCTGTGGCATTATAGATGGTTTGACACATCAAGACACTTCACTCGGCCACAGCCAACAACTGCTTGAGGCCCTGCAGGCTATCTGTCAGCTCAGAGAGAGAGGGGGGGAGAGAGAGGCCAAATTGATTGTATAGCACAACACAGGATTGTTAAACACTCCACTCAGGGCAGCTCTGATGGCTCTGGGAGGAGAGGAGGGGGCCGCACAGAGGACTCAAGCGAGGGGACAGATATTAAATTGAAAACGATCAAACCGTTTTCAGCCTTTTTTCTCCTCTCTCTTCTTCTGGTAATTCTGATGATAACCCTTATTTCATATAAGATACTTTTTTTCCCTTTGCTTCTCCCTCCCTCAAAAGAAGCCAGTGTGGAAGCTGCGACGAGCAGTGACCCTGGGGCACGCCGAGGCTGATTGAAAAATAAGTTAATTTCAGGCCCAATCGATGGCGGGCAGGCGGGCAAATATCACGGGAAATTAAACTACCGGGACTCGGGGGAGCAGCGCCATTGACCCGTGCTAATAAATTCAATGTAGTTATTTCATCTGAACTCCCTGCGTCTCTCCAGCAGCCAGCCTCCCGAGCTCGTCTGATTTAACTAATTACACTCGATGAGAAAATTGGGTGTTAATTTTATTTAGGACAGGAGCAGGCCCGGCCTTATTTATTTATTTCCTTTTTATTATTTATTCGCGGCTGCACTGTTGCGAGCCCGTAATGAGAAGGAGATTAAAAGGCGCCCCGGCAGATGGATGGTCCAGGTCACACCGCAATCTTCTTCCGCCTTGATAGCTTGATTAGGTCGTTAGCGGCTCCTTCTCCGAGAACAAATTGTTTCACATCCAACTGCAGCCCGGGGAGAGATGATCTATCCTGGCGAGGATGCTGGAGGAGAGCGGGCTTTGTTCAGACAGGAGGGGAGCACCGCTGATCGATTTGCGGGGGCTCACTTAGAGCCCACCGCCCTTTAAACAGAGAGCAGCTGAGGCGGTCTGCAGGAGCTTATGGGCGCTGATGGGGAAGATTACAGGCGCATATTCATAAGGAAAATAATAATATTTACCTTCTAATACCCACACAGCTCAACTAGGCTCATCATTTCAGAAATACGTTGTTTTTTTATTAAATAATATACTGATGAGATATGCTTTGCAAAGTCATTCTAAAGATAATTATTATATAGATTATTATTATTATTATTATTATTATTAGTGTTATTATTAGTGTTATTATCATTGGATTAAGTCGAATCGTTTAAATACAATGAAATTAGCAACATAAAACACTACATGCTTTGACATTATTGTGTGGGAGCCTTGTTTGGCATTAATTAGTCAGAAATAGAATATATACATATTGCATCTGACAGAATAGATTAATAGATTACGCTATGCTTCAAATAATAAGAATAATAATGCTAATAATAACAACAACAATAATAATAATAATAAGAAGAATGCTAATAATAATAACAACAATAGTAATAGTAACAATAATAATAATAATAATTTTACGGACCTATTTGAATATTCTTTTTTTCTTTCTTTTTTTTTTTTGTTCATAGCCAGAATCTAATTTAAGATAAAAAGTAGCACCTTGTAACACCTTGATCTATCTGCGAATGCAGACATTTAAAATAAAGCTTAATTCATGAGTTAAAGAGCGGATTAAAGGAGGCATCTAATTCATATAATATATACAATACAATATAATATATATAATATAATGCAACTAATGAGACGCATCCCTTGTAACAATAAAAACTATATGTGTGAGAAAAATATCCAGGACTCCAGCAAACAAGATGATCCATGCTTAAAAACCGACAAGCAAAATTTAAATATTACTATCATAACACACACACACACACACACACACACACACACACACACACACACACACACACACACACACACACACACACACACACACACACCTGTATCCTGTCTTCAGGTAGCTCTGTTTTCATGGCCAGCATCTCTCGGGCGTAAACATCCGGGTAGTGCGCTTCGTTGAAGGCCTTTTCCAGCTCCTCCAGCTGATACGAGGTGAATATGGTCCTGTGGAAACGGGTGTCATTTTAAATACTTGAACACATTGAACAGAAAATGTGGTGAGCTGCAGAAATCGTTGGTCCAAAGTAAAGGGCAAGCCAAGCCTGCTTTATTTCAAACGGAAATAAAAGCGCAAAAGGTAGAACAACACTGAATGAATGTGCATGAATAATAGACGATTTCAGTAAAGTAAACCTTTTATTGTTCGTGTGCATGGATGTAAAAAAAAAAAAAAAAAAGCAAACCAAATAAAGACAAGCCAAACATTTCATGTCAGTAATGAGTGAAAATACAGACAAACTAGGGCTAATTTGTAACTGCATATCAGTGATTGGACTCGTTCATTATGAAAACTATAATAAAAATATAAAAACAAAAAAACATCACCAATGAACACTGGCTGCCGAAACTCTTCCTGTAAATTATTATTTTTCACTTTATTTTACAGGTTGGAAATGTCTAAAAAAAAATGTCATGAAGCAGAAATCATTCACTCACCGGTGGCGCCTTTTTTTGCGTTTCTTGCTCTGACTTATTGATGACTTTGAGACTTTTCGTTCGTTGGAAGATAAATCCTCCGAGTCTGGATTGAAACAAGAAGAAAAATGTTAAAGCTGATAACATCCGTGAGAATAAACCCTGATGACAATGATACGACACTGCTGTTCATGTTAGACCATTACGTTTTAGATATTTAAAATCACACAACAGGCCTAATAATAATAATAATAATAATAATAATAATAATAATAATAATAATAATAATAATAATAATAATAATAATAGACCAACAGTGTAAAAACAAATGGCAGTGCATGCACAGTAGCCCGGGCTGGAGATATGACAGTCAGACACCCTGCAGTGAGATCAGTATTTATTATCTCTGATTAGAAAGTGGTTGCAGATCACCTGAGCTGGCGGACTGGCTGGTGTCCAGCGGTCCTCCGGACCTGCTGTGGGGCTGCAGGTGAACATCCTGTGCGTCCGACAGCACCGTCTCCAAAAACGCTGGCTGGCTGTAAAACGACGGAATTCCACCAGGGCCGATTAATCCCATCCCGACACCCACACCCACCCCGACGGGGCCCAGCAAGGACCTGGCGGTGATCAGGTGCGCCCCGGCCGGCAGCGAGCCCGGGCTCCTCTGGGCCGCGGGCGGCTCCTTATTCAGCCCCAGTATCTCCTGGATGCCAAAGCCGGTGCACCTGGGCGGCGGATGGGTCGCGCTGCTCTTCGGCTGGTGGCTGTTACTCCCTCCATTTGCACCCAGAGAGGTTTTCTCCGACAGATTTAAACTTTCCGACAGCACGGCGCCTTGTTTCCCCGTCATGATATCTTCGATCAAAGGCCCTTTTCTCTCTACAGCGTCTTACAGGAGGGTCCCCAGTGCATGATCCTCTGTATAACACACAAGAGTCCTTTAGAAAATGGTCCTTTTATCCAACAGGTCCATCCCAACAAGAGGCAGGACCCAGCAGCCAATCAGCTGCAAGGATTCAGGATTCCTCTGGATCATGGATGCATTATACGCCCTCTCGGATACATATCTGCATTTTTCCTCGGGACTATATGGATAAAGCGGAAGGGATTTGGGTTACAGAAAGAAAGGGAGGAACGAAACGACTTTCTTCGAGACTACAGGCTGCAGGAAGAAAGGCGAGAGGCTGAGAAGGGAAATTTAATTACCGCACACGAGAGAACCGAATCCTTCACTTCTTACGGAGACAATAAATATGAATATTAGACGTATAGCAACAAACAGCACACCTTCCTCAAGCTATCAGACACTCACTGCTGACATATCAATGCTTGTGTCAGTTTTCGTTAGGAAGCCAGGCCTAATTAAATCGCCTATTTCACACCTCTCACTTACCTTTTTGCTATGCTATGGTTTAGAAAATTACCTCAATCTGTAGGTATAATTCAGTATGTACTGCACACACACACACACACACACACACACACACACACACACACACACACACACACACACACACACACACACACACACACACACACACACACAGAGCCAAGTAAGATCTCTCAACCACTAGCTCACACGAATGGATAATTGATCTCCAGATGCTATGGGAAACTCATCACACGCAAATCAAAGGCTCTCCCTAAAAAAAAAAAAAAAAAAACGCCAGCTGGACGGTCTGGACCCGGTGTGCGCGGCACGGTCCGGCACGGCTCTAATCCCACAGCAGCAGCAGCAGCAGCACGGGCTACAGAGCAGATTAAATCACTGAGATGTTGATGTTTCCTCCGAGGAAATGCGAAATCATACAGAATATGGGACCCAAGTGTAAGCCTAATGAATAATTAACTGACATTTTTAGCTTATATATGATGACATTAATAATAGGCATGATCACTAGTTCCAACTCATCTGAACATTACACTGAAATAGGGCTAATTATGGCTTGTGTCTAAGTCATGTATGTGCCTAAAACATTAACTTCAGTGAAATGATGGCAGGAACTTGATGAAACATGCTGGTTTATTGATGTTTTTAATGCAATTAGTGGATTTGCATTTTTACTTGGCGTCTTTCTTTGCATTTAGTCCTAATTGGGCAATAATGTATACGAAATTTCCTGTTTTGTGGCATAATTGTAGAGGGGAAAAGGCAAACATGTGCCTATTTTGGGCGTCGTGATTATTTTAGTAAGTTCAGGTATTCTAAAACTATTAAAGATGCAGACCTGGTGTTTCAGTGTCAAACAGATCATGAGTGTTGGGGATTAAAAGAGAGAATAGTGTCACTATCATGAAGCTAATTTTGACATATTTGTGCCAAAATTTTAACTCGTGGACTTAAATGAATATCTGTTGTGTACTGTGCTTGTAGTTTAATTTTAGTTTTGATCTCACTGAGTTCGTTTGGAAATCATTTAAAACAAAATGTGGATTGTCCCAGTTTCTGCATACATGGTCCAAGTGTGGCTTCCAATAGATTTACTCTGCCTGCATCGCCTGCATGCATGCAAAGTGATAAGTGATAGTGCAAAAATAATGCAATAAGGCAACTCTAAAGCAGAATAATAATGAATTAAAGAGCAAAAGAAGAAGATGCGGGCCCGTGCAGCCGCGTGGATCTACAAAATACATAAAACCATCAATCATCAAGTTAACCCAAAACTATATGAACTGTGACTGAGACATAGAAAAGTCATATTTTAAATCAAACAATATGAAATAAGCTGCTGATTAAGAGGAGAAAAACATCGCTGCTGCAATTAACGCTTGGCCAGTTGAAACTAATTAGGGCCTATTTAGAGGAAATTCTATTAATGAAGAAATCAATGTTATCAGGATATGCTAATGACACATCAGCGCGTTGGGATCAAGTCATTTATTAACATGGATGGCTGTGAGTCAGGATGACCCGTCAATTACAGGCAACTTGCAGCTCCCTCTCACTCCATCATCACTTCTGCCGCAATCTATACAGGCGGCTTTCCCTCTGTTTGTTGACAGCGCAGCGCGTCTCCTCTCTGTATGGCTTTTAATAACCCATCTCCTGGAAAAAGGCTGCATGCTGATTTACATGCACGAGAGA
Organism: Chaetodon trifascialis; assembly: GCF_039877785.1. Lineage (NCBI taxonomy): Eukaryota > Metazoa > Chordata > Actinopteri > Chaetodontiformes > Chaetodontidae > Chaetodon > Chaetodon trifascialis. The sequence goes on from NC_092069.1 coordinate 13,055,826, forward strand.
GGGCGCCTAATAAGGCTCTAGATTAAGGGAAGATTTAGTTCAGTCACTCGTGTAGATTGGGTTGCCCATCAAAGACCTGCAGGATCTGACGCCCGCAGATTAAAAAGCAAACAGCTGTTGGGAAATTTTTGTTTATCAGCCCCCCTTCTCCTCCTCCGACCCCACATCCTGCCTCTGCTCCATTCACTCCCCCTGTTGGGGCATTTTTCAGGCCTTATGCAAAAATTAGGAACAGCGTGTCCTGAAACCTGATTTCGAAATCAGCAGTGATAAACGCATCCAGTATGTAACCTTCAAACTGCAGCAGGTCAAAAACTCATAAGCAGCTGTGAGCAGAAACCGCCCCCTGTAATGAACAGCATACCTGGCTGATGCGACTGGTAAGGCTTGAAACGCATTTGTGATAATGAAGAAGCAGAAAACTTTTTCTTTGCGCGAAGGTCACAGCAGGAATGTACCTGAACGCATTGACTGATCACATGGATTGTGCACATTAGGCTGGAGTTATTCCTCAGCTATCGTCCCATATATGAACTTGTGCTCATGCAACACTGGTGCGTTCAACATCTCTATTTTCATCAGGCGGATCAAAGCGGTGTGAGAGTCTTCATCCGCTGCTGCGGTTCGGTATGCTGAATCCAGCTGCATCCTCGGTGTTGGAGCAGGGTGCAGGCAACTTGATGACAGCACACATGTGGAGCCGAGTCAGGGGAAAAACTAAAGCCCAGCCAGAGCCTCTGCTTTCCCAAAGCAGGGCAGGGCGTGATGTGATGCGATGCCCCCCCGCCTCCCGCCCCCTCCTCTTCCTCCTCCTCCCAGTTACAGTAAGAGTTTGCAGGCCCCGCAGCTTTCTCATGGCTCCTCCACAATGGCATGTTTGGTAGCTGCCCGTCGGCATTGCTTAATTAGGCGAGGAGTTGATTAATTTGCACTAATTGACAGCTAATTTAAGGACTCGGGGCACATTGGATTGACGTTTGTCGGGGCACTGAGGCTATGTGAGGTCAAGGTAACGCACTGCGGATGGGTGGATGAATGGATGGATGCAGAAGCTCGGATTTCCTCTCCATATGGATGACCAGCTCTGCAGGGGACTGACCCGCTTCTTGACGAGGCTGTTCGGCTGGAGGCAGGCTGCGGGTGACAGGCAGCCACTAGTGCGTGCAACATATTGAGGATGTCAGGTCGCTTACCACGTCAACGCTCCGCAGACTGAATGCTCATCACCGGGCAGCAACAAGTGTCCACAGGCAACCAGTCCCAGTGACAGCGGGGTCACCTCCAGCATTCAGGGCTGCACAAACTGCAGAGTGAAACTTTTCACTCACAGACAGCGCTTCATACTTTTACACTTCAGAGTGTAATTGTGCTTTTTATTGCACTATATTTATTTGAGCTATAGTTCCTTTACAAATGAAGAATTTACATAGAAAACATAAGGTCTTATACAATATGATAACCTATGCTGTTAATAATACATGCAACGTAACCGCAGGTCTAATATTCAGTATAACACTACAACAAAATAAGGGTCGTTTTTCTGCAGAGCCAAGACTTTGATTTTTTGTAAATTTTGCTAATAATATTTTTACTTGAGTAGCATTTTCAATGCATGACTTTTACTTGTAATAGAGTACTTTTTACCTTTACTTTTTACTTGGTAATAAATTCTAATAGTTTGCAATGCATTAATAAACACTAAGGGGGTTTTCACTTTTTATGGCCATCAAGTGTGCAGATATGAATGTTTAAATACACACACACACACACACACACACACACACACACACACACATATATATATATATATATATTTTTTTTTTTTTTTTTTTTTTTTTACAAAAATCCATTAAGGCTGGAGTATGAGTTGGTATAAATGGATGTTGGTCTATCTGCTATACAACTCTTTTATTGTTGGCAAAGCAAGTGTCATGCTGGAGGAGGATGAATGCCAAATGCCAAAAGAAATTTTACTCAACTTGGCAACCCAAACGTTTTCTCATTGTTGGTTTATTATTGATCAGTACAAAGCATTAATGAACGCTTTGTTAACCATTAATAAAGACAGGAATTGCAGCTTATAAACACTGTATAAATGGTGCCATATTGGAAAGTGGTGCTTAGCATGGAATGGGGATTTACATAGGCTGTTTTAATGCATTGATACTTAATTATGTAACAATACACAGAAAAGATTTGGTTTTTCTAACGGTCCATACTGTATTTCACAGGACAGTTTGTCTGTTATAGGTTATAATATGATTTGGGGAGGTGGGAGGGGGGAGGGTATTTTGTTAGTATTTGGACTGCCTATTGTGCTTTCACAAAGCCTAAGTAAAAAAACAAACAAACAAAAGAACTCCAAACAACAGTTGGTTATTCAGACACATAAAATTTCTTTCTGGCCCCCAGTCTTCCTGCTTCCAGGCCATGCTGCGTTCAAGGATCCACAAACTGTGTGTGAAAACTGCAGAGCTGTTTAAATAATCCATATTTTTTGAAAGGGGTGAACCAGGGTCCGTGCAAGAGGCAGGGGGTGAAGCCACTGAGGCAATGGCGGCCTCTGTCCGTGTGAATCGGAAAGACGATTAGGGGCTTATTAGTGGCCTGGGGAGAAGTGTAACTTGTTGAGAGTGAGTGGCCAGAGCCCCAGCGACATCTCCAGCCGAGAACAGTCCGAGGCATTGTCTTACCTAATTATGGCGGATGGACTTCTTTTTGTTTCCCATTCGGCATGCCTGTCTGATTCTCTTTTTGCCCGGCCGCTAGCTCCGACAAAGCCGAAGTGTGCTAATTAGAAAAGAAATGGTCCTAGTAATTATGTCAACTCTCATTAAAGGCGATGACAATGAGCAATATTATTTTTACGCAATGTTTTGTGTAGGGGACCCTGCTTCCAATGCTCATTAAATGGAAAACATGCCCTGGTAGCCGGGAAAGCACTCTCATGTCGGAGCTCCTTACATGTCCACAGCCACAGAGGTGCTGCACTTTGTGGAATGAGAGGCATGAAGTTATTGCCCTGATTAAAAGTTGAACAGTCTCCGAAAACTGTTGCATCACCAGCTACCGCCTAAGCTAGCTGCTTCGGCTGGAAACCTAATTATTCAAGGGGGTTTTGAATAAAAGGCAATCATCTTTTTGTTTTAAAACTTTATTATACAACTTCACAATTTGCAAAAAATGTAAATCATGTTTAAAATAGAAATGAAAATAAATAGGGAACATTTAATCAGAGCAGGTCTACAAGCTACAGAAAAATTCAGTGAGGAAGTAATAAATCATTTGAAGTTTCCATAAATGTAAAGGCATCTATCTATAGGAGGACAACAGATGCACCGAGGACCTCGGTGTGTGTGTGTGTGTGTGTGTGTGTGTGTGTGTGTGTGTGTGTGTGTGTGAGCATTCTGCTTCAATTCACGGTTTGAGTGCAAAGTCTTTGAACGTTGTTGTGAAGGTCTGAACATGTTCAGATCATATTGGTAAAGGCATAGATCAGATTCACCTTGCAGTCCCACATGTCCTGTTTTGTGTGTGTGTGTGTGGAGGGGGGAGTCACTTCTTGGGCCTCTCCAAGATGTTCAGAAACTTGCCTCTGGTCATTTCTCTGGCTGGAAAACAAGAAGACACAACATCACATGTACAAGATAAACCAGTGTACAGGCTAAAGGACCAGGTTTTTCATTCCTACGCCTGACTCTAGTTTGCTTCACACCTTTGATAATTTGGTAAAATAAAAATCAAAAGAAGTCTTACACAACATTTGCCTGCAGCTCAAACCACCTCAGAGCTGTTGTTTAGTAATGCAAAGCATGTATTTAATATCTGTAGTGTCACACCGGGAGGTAATTTATACAAACATCTGTTCATTCAGGACATGGAAAGCAACATAAAATGGAGACGTAGCTACCAGAGCCTTGTGATTTGCTTGGTTGTCGTCTCTGAGGTACAAGTGCTTGGTACATGCAAGTGTGTGTTTGTGTGTCTGCAATCCACCAAGATGAGAGAGAACAAAGCAAAATGTCTCCATTAGCCTCAATTTGTGATTATGGAATAAGGGCACGTCTAAAAGAAGTTACAAATGACGAGCAAAATAAAAATAACCACTTCAAAGGCAAAGGAGCAATATTCATCTAAGTAGTAAATAAATCATAGCAATTAACCCTTTAGTCCAGTGGTTTAGCCACAAAAGGGGTCGCAAAAGAAAGCTGAGGGTCAGGAGATGTTTGATAAAGTAGAAGACAATGACAACCAACTGTGCTTCTTTAGCTTTTTTACTACAATCAAATGCTATAATATCCATAGACTTCCCCCCCATAGATCATATTACAAACCCCATGAATGGATGTACCAACAAATCTACTAGAACTGCAATCACATAACTGGCATTATGGTATTGAATGCACAGATTTCCCAGCTCTAATCACGCTCTCACACCCTGTAGAGTTTCAGTGGCATCTGCAATGCAAGTAAAGCACATTACTAAAATGGTTAAAGGCCCAAAACACCGACATGTCTGGGTGGGATCCAGTGAACTAGGTTCTGCAGCGTTAACTCTGTCTAGACGGTCCTACAATAGAACTGTTCCTGCTCAAGACCCTCTGTGGAACAGGTCTTCACTGGGAGAGCAATCACTGCAGAGGCTTTTCTGTCAGAGACAAACCCTTGTGTTACTATGGAGACTGAAGGGACTTGTCTGCAGCATCATCATAAACCCTGCACAGGTGCCATGCAGGTACAGCAATTACTCTTTGTTAAAGATAAGAAGACACTGCAGGTTTATGGGCTCGCCTCAGCGACTCTGTTCAGTCTCTAACTAACCTTGTATATCACACAAATACGAGAGCACAGAGCAGCAGACAGAGGACGGATTTCAAACAGGCGTTTAGCAGAAAGCCATCCACCTTCATGATGCCTGCACGTGATCGGGATCTGTGCGCTGGTGTGAGGGGCCCCGCCTCCCCCAGCCCACAGCGGCTAATGAAAAATCCGGGCCAGTTAGTAATTTAGATGAGTTGCCCAGTGTGGAACGATAATGGTGCATCTGGGCGTGGGGGCCACGTCACCTTGAGGTGTCCCTCATTAGGTTAAAGATGATGCTAATTGGAATGGGATGGATTCATTTTGCACTTTGCTGTCTCTTCAAATCACCCTAAACAAAGTCATCAAGGGACCCCTGGACATGCAGAGGGTGCTTTAGATTGAAATCAAGCCATCAAAATTAGGCGAGGGAAAGCAATTACATTGGGATGACCCTAAAGCCGCAAGTACCTTGATGTCACTTTCTTATTAGAAGCAGTTACAATGAGAACGGTAAAAGGTAGCAGTTAATATTTTGGATTTTTAATGTGTCATGCTTCTCCCTCTCGCTCTCTTGTTATCGCTTTCTCCATCTCTTGATGAGGCCAAACTGTAAAACAGATCAAGGATGGCTGTGCCACTCCTCCCGAGACCCCTCGCCCCACTGAACGTCTCATTAATTACGGCTCAGTTCAGCCTCCCCCAACTCAGATAGAAATATCATTGATACCATCACATTAAAGACCCCATTAAACATAAATCAGTTCTCAATTTATGATGCGTGGCTCTCTTTTTAAAAATAGGAATCATGGGGAAAAGTGTTGTGATTGGCAAGGTGAAGGTGAGCTCTGTGTTGGTGACGAGCCCGACCAAAACTCAAACCTCAGCAGGTTATTACAGTGTATTAAAGGTTGGGAAGAACGCAAGATGAACTCTAATTAATGGTGTAAGCAGCAGGAGCATTGAAAGCTCTGCATCTGTAAACTGTAAAGCTCCTCAAATTAATACATAAAACAAACACGAATGGTTTTGTTTGAGGTTTGACTGACGCTCTTCTTCTGCAGTGGTTTAATGGCACCCGACTTGAGAAATATTGCCACCAGCTGTTTATCTCGATTCACCCGATTCCTAATATTTGCATAACAGTCGTAGATGGAAACATGCATTGATTCTCTTCTGCTGATTATCTGGAAATTCGTTCATAATTTGTGCTACATTTGGATGGAAACTTGGCTAGTGTCAGCATGCAAAACCAGAACCTCGAAACTGAAGCTGCTAAAGGGAATTCAGCCATAGTTAACTTTATTATTGACACTTGGACCGGCGGCTGCTGCACCACTTTGTGACAGTGCTTTAAGTTATTTCATCAAATTTATAGTTATTTTTGTCACCAGTGATTGTACGTTTTTGTAAAACCTACATAAACAGAAGAGGTTAGAAAGTCTCAAACCACACACACACACACACACACACACACACACACACACCACACACACACACACACACACACACACACACACACACACACACACACACACACACACACACACACACACACACACACACACACACAAGCTTTGTCATACAACAGGGGAGATCAATACTGATTAGGGGGACTTAGAGATTTGTTTAGTTGATTAGAAAGGTCAATTACTAATTTTGCACTAAGTTAATCAGCATCTTGTTACGACTGCCATCCATACTAAATAACACCGTATGGATTCTGTGAGCCATCTCCTTGCCCTGTTGATTTGTTGCTATCTAATTATCATTTAGCCTGAACCGGTGTGAGATTCCATCACAGTCAAGGAGCAGTTCAGTGAACACGGCCACATCGTACTGGATATAATCATTTTTTCCATATTAGATATTCTACCGTGCTTGACTGCAATCCATTTTTATCTAAGCAATTTGAAGTCAGTTTCATCCATAAATAGACACAACATGTAAACAAACGGGGCTTAGCCAGGTTATGATCAGATTGGGGGCTGAGGACATGTTGGCAGTGTGGAGCAGAGGAGCCTGCTGAAGGCTCCACTAGTTCCCACATCAGCCCACTAATCCTCTGGCTGTAGATTCAGGCCTGATTACTGCTGTTAAGGTTGCAACAATGGGGATTGACCTATATCTGCAAGCAGCTAAATATGCCCTGAGGCTATTTAAAATGCTGCCCTTTTTCACAATTATGCAGCAACGACTAAAACTACACTGTAGGGAAATACGCGGCCCAACCCGAACATTTCTGCAATTTATCTTTTCTGCATGGGCAAATCATTTGGATTTGGAAAATCCCAGGTGGCTCAAATGTAAATGCGGAGGGAATGCGGCAGTGTAACATCTTACTTTCCCCTCGTTTACGGTGAGTGATCTGGGTGTCATTGTCACAGCCCACTCCCAGCCCCCACCACCACTCCCCTGTGTATAAAATGAGAGTAATCATCACTTGGCACCCCCGCAGCCCCCCCCGCCTCTCTCGATGGCACGCTCCCGGTGAGCCGCTGGACCCCTGTTAGCTCCAAAGACAGATGACCACCTGGGTTAACTGGAGTCCTGGACCCCGGCCCCGACTGCCCCAATTCACTTTCATTAAGAGTTAAGAGGACTTATCTGACCCTCACTGCCCATCTCAGAGCGCTGCTCAGCTATTACGGCCTGTAAGCTTTATTTAATGGATTTAACATCCTCTTTCACTGCCCTCCTCCCCGGGGACAAGGGAGACACAGAGGAGATGAAACACACAAACACACAAGCAAAGAAACACTTGGAGGCACACACATTCAGCATACACCCCCCCACCCCCCAGCACCTCCCCGTCTTGCAACACATACACATGACGCTCATGTTTGTGTTCAAAATTCAATTACCCACTTATTGATACTTCACAGGGATATTTAAGATGCAGACACGAGCTGTGATTTCCCAGGGGAGCCACTGGTTCCTCTTTATGTCCCAACCGAGAGGGCCCACCCCTCCTCTCCTCCTCCTTCTCCGATGCATTTTCGCCTGGCTGACACACACACACATTCACACACCAAAACAAACACATCTGCACCTCCCAACCCCTGCCCCTGCCTCTGCCTGTTCAAGAGGTGTCCTTATTAATAGGCAATCAGTCAAAAATCATTCATTAAAAAGCCTAAAAGGTTTTACACCCGCGCTATGATTAGCTGGGAAAGAAAATCCAATGAATTCCTAATGCCTTTATGGAAATGAGGTGTCATTTCCGATCTGCTCAGGGAGGCGGCAGGCAGGCAGAACTGAAGAGCGGTGTGTGAGTGTGAGTGTGTGCATTAAGCTCTGCCTGCCTCTGTTTTCACACAGCTCCGACAGTGATCCTACCTAAGATATGGACAGGCTCCATCAGATGCAGCTGCAACCTGCTACACCAAGGAAGGAGACACTCGTGTCATCCTGTTGCAGATAATGAGCGGAGCTGCATAAGATTTTCCAACAGTGCACCATCACTTTAGCAGCAACACTATTACAAAATAGCACGTCTGATAATTAAAAAGATGGGAGCCAATTTGAGAGATCTAACCCCTCAAGGCCCAAGGTTACTGAATATTCAGATTATAAAAACGGAGCCATCCTAGATCCTTCTTTCACTTTCCTTCCAGCCGAGGCGTCACCTTCAAAACGGCGCTTCACCACACTGACATTCATTGCGGCTATGAGGCCACGCAGAGAGAGGGGAGAGGTGGAAAGACGAGCACAGAGGAGTAGTAGAGGTGAGGAGGAGGAGGAAGGGTGGTGGCAGTGGGGAGGCATCCCCTGTTCCTCATTCAGCGGCTGTCAGCTCAGCCACTTCATAACCGCCCGCCCCACGGTCAGCCTGCCTGATGGATTGATGGAGGCACATTAGCACCAGTGGGGCCCAGTGAATGCAATCATATTCAGCAGCGGCGTGCTTCTAATAGGCCCGAGATTGATCCCAAGGGTGAGGAGGAGGTGGTGGTGGTGGTGGTGAATGCAGGGGCCCATTAGGAGCTGTCAGGACAGGGCAACCTTCAGTCTCACCTTCACGCAGGGAGACGCAACAGGGGTCAGCCTGGGTCTACGCCAGGCGGCATCATGGCGGAGGACAGGTGCTGCATCAGAGACAACAGGTGGTCCTTCACCCAGAATACACTGACTGACGCTGGTTTTAGCTAGGTCTCCACATTTTTGACCACGTAATATGACGTCACCTGCATGTTTCTGGCTTCAAAATTAAGTGGTACATTTTTTAATGTGTTCTGGCTGAAAAGACAAGATGTTGGTACCACTCAGGTTGGCAAAATCCAGCTAACATTTACCAAAAGCTACAATAGTTTAGTATGAGTAACACTTATGAGTGGCAGCTTTGTCTCCGTCATCAGCTCAGGAAGCTACTCAGCCATGATAAATGGAATATTTTTAAAGGCTTGATTTTAGGACTTTATTAATCTTTTACTACAAGGTGTTTGATTTAAATAGAAATGGTACATTCTTAGCTTTCATTCAAGCCCTGTCCAGTCGTGTCATGTTGGACACACAGTTCACTTAAACTCTTCAATTTCTGCCTAAATGGTAATCTTCAGACTACACGCAGGCCTACAATCACTGTAGTTAGCTTGTCAGTAGAAGTTTTGTAATCTTCTGTAATTGGTTTCAGTTTGTTTTCTGTAAAACAAAAATCTACATTAATGTGTAGCGAGGGGCCGCCCCCCAAAAGTCAATTATTCCAGTCATCTGTAGAGAAGACCAAAAGTCAACGGCCACTTTGTCAGTTAAGTCAATGCAATTTTGTTTTTGAGCTGCATCATTAAGAGCAACATCACAGCAGGCTGAAAAATGATCACAAAACTCACTGTGATAGAAGCAGAGAAGGGCAACAGAAAGAGAAGGGAGTGTGACGCCGGACAGCGTGAGGCAGGGGTGTGTGGCTCTGACGCTCTCTGCTTCGGTGATGAGCATCAGTGAAGTCGGCTACACTGCTTTGGGACCGGACGGTGGTCGACTGTGATTGACTCTTCGGCTGGGAGCGCTGTCAGCAGCCCAGCACAAGAGATGCTGGGATTTTATAACTGAACTATGAGCAGGACACATGCTTTCACTTTCTCTGACTGGGTGGAAATCTGATGCTTTCACATCACAGATGCTGAAGAAAGACATTAAAATATGAGTCTTAGAGGTAAAACATGAGACTTATGCTGGCTGATATTGATTGGCAGGTAGTCTATATGAGGAAAAAAAAAAGTAAGAGACGCATCTTCGAGTCTAGAGTTGAAACCTTTCCTAATTAACAGCATGCCCTAGACATATAAGTGTTAAATGGTATTCAGTAGCCTTGAGCCCACAAGTGTGATAGAGCACCATCACCAACTCCAGCAGTTTGGTGCTCATCCCAAAGGAACACTCAGCTTTCAATTACCTCCAATAACAGCACTTATCAGAGTCCTCAGCTTTCCCCAGAGACTCGGGGCTTGATGCCCGTGCTCAGTGGCCCACGACAGGGGTATTCATCATGGGGTGGAGTAACAGCTGGGGCCTGAGGAAGAGGCACGCGTCAAGCCCCTGTGGGACTAGGCTGGGCCAGCGTCACGCAGCCATCACTGGGGGTGTTGGTGGGAGGTGGGCTGGGGGGAATTACGGATGTGTTACATCCCCCCACTTCATGTTAGGACATATGTACAAACATGAGGATACAGCAGAATGTGCACGATGCACAATTTGCAAGAAAAAGCAGAAACCAACACCACTGCTGCTTAGGCATATGATAACGGTGCTCCTGTAATAACGTTTGGTCCAGGTCTCCTTTCTCACTGCAGCAGGGTGGGTGAGTTTTCACTGCTTGATTGTGCTCTGCCCATTAACCAGCTTCCTCTTTAATGGTCCACATGTTGAAGGGGGAGGGGCAGTAAATCCTGTCCCCTGCCCTCGCTCTGCCGTGCCTCTGCGGAGTCTCGTTTACGGGTACTGAAGAGTGCACAAACATGATGAAAAAGTAGCTGAGATTTACAAGGCCTCCCCTGACAGCCAGGAAAAGGAGAAAATTAAACCAGAGAGCATTAAACAGGCACCCATTACAGGCCTGCTCCGACACCAATAATAACCATCATTGTGTCCCGTCATCCCGAGGTACATGACATGATTGCAAAGCCTGCAGGCCTGCACCTGTGACAGTGAACAACTTTTTACCAGCCGGATTACACGCTTTTCCAGGTCTGGGGGAGTCAGGGAGATTAGACGCTTTTTCAGCAAAATGAATTTGCGACTTATGCTAATAAAACACATGCAACACAATCTGTGGTCGGTGAATACGTAGCTACTCTTATTGAGGCTTCTGTGATTCCTGCGGTCTGTTTATTTGGATATTTGTGCACATCATTTCAGTCACTCTGGAGTCAAGGCTTTCAGTAATTAAAAAGTTCCACCTTTTGCATCTCTCAAATTTCATCAAAGCCCTTCCAAATTATCAAGTACAGGTTGTCTTTATGGAGTTTTACAAAGCAGTGCACTCATTACAAGCAGGCCGCAGTGCAACATCTCAACTGCTTTCACCTCACTGTCTATATCCCCGCACTGTGTAAAAGCATGTTGGTTGAATTAAACTGACTTGGGTAAAAAAAAATCAGTGTGCATTTATTCATATATGCCACTGCAGTAAGAGGGGTTCTATACCACAATTCTTCACTGCTTATGTGCCTTTTCAGTGGAAAAATAAATACCCATTTTTCTCTTTGGAAAATATGAGCACTTAGCTACATCTCTCTAATCCACACTCCATAAGGATTATGACAATGGAGGCAGTGGGGAATGGATTAAAACTAGATTTTGCATCCATCAAATGCTTGAGCACTTGTTGTATGGGCTCTTGCGGGCATGCCCTTGTTTCTTTACCATTTTCCAAATTAACACCATTGACCTCCAACATTTGACTTAAATTGAGACCTCAGAGTCCATTTATCACTGATGTCTGATGGCTGTGTGACTCTGAATGTCTCAAGTTTCAATCTGAACATCATTCATTCTGTCTTTGGATAAAAACGCCTATGTGCAGTCAGCCTGTTTGGATTTTGAATGAGAGCACACAAGGATGCTGTGAAACCCAGCAGCTCTACACGGAAAGGCTGTGAGCGCCATCTAGTGGAAACATGTGACTATGTTGCCTGTGTGATTGCTTTCCTGTCAGTTAGCTTTTTAATCAGGTTTTATCAGAAGAGGCAACAAACATTTTGAAATCAATTATATCAACACCTCTGCACCTGTTTCACAAATACAGTCTGTGGTGCACACTGTGGTGTTTGTGTACTCACACTCCTCTAATCCCAGCTGGAAAGCGAGGTTCTGAAGTGCTTTGACCTTCTCCATCAGGTTGGCGGTGGTCAGACTCCCCAGCTCTACAGACGGTTAACAGCAACCATCATGAAAACTCTTAGCGACGTGTAACTTTGAACAGCTTCAGCAGAATGTTTGATTATATATTGTTTCTGTCCACAGGTGGGCAGAAAACGTGACAAACGAACACTTACCTTTCAACATTTCAATATCCTCACTCTCTAGTTCAGCCATCCACTTGGGGGGTGAATTCGTGATGGGCTGTGATGTAATACACAACAAAGGTCTCAGTACACAACTCGTGACAGATTTATAGATCAGGCATATATATTACAGTGTGTGGAAGCTACTCCAGTTTGTAAATCAAACTCACATTTTTACAAGATGCAGCAAACTCTGCAACTCCAGGCACTGTATGAGACATCACAGGAGAATCGAGATTATAACGACATAAAGCACATTTCAAGAGTGAGTAAGAAGACGAGAGCAGGGAGGATTGAACTTACACTGCTCCGGCCACAGGTCTGGTGATGCTCGGTCCAACTTCTCAAAGCTCAGCAAAGAGGACTCAAAATCATCACCTGTCATGACACAGAAAGCATTTTGGAAGTTTAACATTTCACTCATTTTCATTTAATTTAATTTATCCATTGTCTGAGTGGCGGCTGGCACATCCCCAGTTTGAAGAAGCAGACAGTACTGACACGGAAGTAAAGCAGTGATCAGTGTCAGCAGCAAAATGTATTTGTTTAGCTGTCTAAAAAATGCCCACCTAAAAAATAACAATCAGTTTAAGTGAACACAATATTTACTTGCTTTCCAGAGTCCACAGTCAACATCATTTCATTGCTGCTGTCATACACAACATGTATGGCCTTCACAAACCACACAGTGTGCACCACAGACTGCTCATTTTGCTCATTTCTATTTTGTTGTATTTGTTGTCTCTTCCGTAAAGCACTGAAAGTCTGACCCAAACAGCTGATCAGCTGATGACACACGGCTTGTGTAGGAAGGTGGAGGTTCTACGGTTGAGAAAATGTGGTGCCAAAGAAAAGGGCTGTGTGACAGCAAGGCAAAAGAGTTAAAATGTTCAAAATATAACACACACTTAAAACGATATTGAGCGTTTTAGGTGAGCCTATTTTAGGTGGTCATTCACAGCAGTCTGTTGCTGTGCTTCTGTGCAGAATCTGAACTATCCCTATGTTTTATCTAGTCATTTGAGTATTATCGCTGTATAATTTAATTTTTATGAAAATTTAAGTTTAATGTGTTAATTATTTCTCCTGACACTGAACTGCTGTAAGTCTATGAAAAAAGAGGATTCAGCAGTTTCAGTTTTATATCCAAAAATAAAAAAGTTATATGAAACGCCACTTGTCTATCAGACAGTCAAGAAACAAAGTGAATGTAGAGCAGTTTTTTATGAACAAATTATTCAGGAGTTACTGTAAAATGTACAGATTATACAATATATCAAGATAACAATGTCTGTGTGTTCGATCTGATGTCAAAATTGCAAATTTCATACAACACATGTTACATATATAGATATAAAATATACAGATATTCACTTAGATACTAAGTTTATAGATATTGCAATATGTCTTCATCAGAGCTGGAAGAAGTACTCAGATGTTTTACTTAAGTAAAAGCAGCAACACTACGGGGTTGAAATACTCTGTTACAAGTAAAAGTCCTGCATTCAAAAATTTTACTTAAGTAAAAGTACAAAAGTAGTCTTCTAAATATACTTATAGTACCAAAAGTAAAGCACTCATTATGCAGACTGGTGATAATGTAAATAATATTATTGAGTTATGATACTTACTGATGCATTAATGTGTACATCACTTTAAAGTTGGTAAAGGTGGGGTTTATTTTAAATACTTAATATAATTTATCTGGTGGGTAGCTTGTGAATTTCTCTGGTGATCAATAAAAATGTATCTTAATCCACAACATTACATCACAATTTATTTGTGGATTATATTCTGTATTATTCATCAGAACCGGCAAAGTAACCTGGAAAAAAAGTTATTAAATAAATACTTTGGAAGTATAAGGTAAGATAAAATTGGAACACTCAAGTTAAGTACTAGTACCTCAAAATTGTGGTCAAGTAACGTTACTTGAGTAAATATACTCAGTTACATTCTACCGCTGGCCCTCATTTATGTTTATTCTGCTTTTCTAATTTTATGCAAATCGGTTAGTAACCAGGATTAGACAACTGCATCTTAACAAGGGCACGAGGGCAACTCGGGTTACTGTCATATACAGTGCTTCACTGTGAAAACGTGAAATGAAAACCCAACACAAGTACACAATCTGTAATAAAAACAATGCGGTTATGTGCGAGGCAAAGCTTGACAGACCACCGCCACTAAAACCCATAATGAATCACCATGTTGTGAAACAAAACACTGTAACTGTTACTCATAATGTAAATAGAGGTGATTCAGCCTGGGTATACTACAGCAGTAAGCTTCCGCGGGTAGCTAAGCTTAAAGCTAGCAGCAGCCACAGTTTGAGCTGTGTGGGTCAAACCGGACGGAGGGTCCCAGCTTGCCGTGTGTCTCTGTACACTGGTTAGACTCAACACTGGGGCTAGTGAAGGCTTTAGCCAACGGTAAAAACATCTCCAAACAGTAAAAATACAGCGTTCACAAGTGTGCTCTGTCGTCTCTGGGTGTTCGTGTAAGACAGCAACGAGTTCGCTGACGATTTAACGTCCTTAACAATGTCAAATTTACAGTTTATACACAGGATAGTAGGGTAAGGAATTAGAATTTACCTCCATTTGGAGACGCCATCTTCAGAATAAACACATGATGAACGACAACCAATCACAACAGCCGTCCTTGGAGTTGACGTATGCGGATGTACTTCACAAAAACGCCACCAGGGGGCCCGCTGGTTTACTGGCCATACCACCAGCATCCAGGTGAGCGTCAAGGTGAAGCCAGAGGTGTAAAAATACATTATGTACATTGACATTCACAGCGTAACCGCCTCCTTTGGCTACATGAATGTTAATACAGCAGCAAGTCAAGCAATCGAATCTCCTTTCATGTTTTTTAGCCTTTGAATTATGTTTCTATTTTCTGTGGTGTATACTTACATTCCCTATTCATAAATAATGCAGTGGCATCTCAGATTGAATCAGACTGTGAACAGAAATTTACACTTCCTGCTGATTTTATTCACAGTCACTTAAAGTAGTGTGTGTCCATTTTTTGCGTCTGCCCTTCCAGCTGTAACTGACAATGAAAAATCTCATCACTCCCACACTGACAGACCAGTCCTAAATAATTAAAGAATCACAGCTAAGTCAGGCCAGTCAGAAGTGGTCTTATTGCTTATTGGTTTAGACAGCTCTTATGCTGTTTTAAGGTACATAAGAAGAGATAGGTTGGTTAAAGAATATAGTAATAACAATGCATATTTCATGCAACAGTACAGCAAATGTATATATAAGAAAAGGTTTCTTGAAGTAGCTTGTTTTAAGCTTAATTATTGATGGCATGAATATAAGAACAGACTACAAGAATATCATAGTTTATTAAACATACTGAGATGTACATATGACACTGAAAGTAGTGTTATACTGTAAAAACAGAAGCCAGTACTGGACAGCACTAATAGAAAAATACTGGGCACTAAGATCAGGACAATCACACAAAAACAACACAGTCTCTGCAAACTCTGACACGTACCTACATAACAAAAAGCATTTCCTTTAAAACTGACCAACAGAGAGATGCAGCATTAGAACTTTCCAGATGTATTTTCACTACCTCCTTTCAGGCACTTTAGCTTATCATTATGATGTGCAGTATCCACACATACAAATACAGTACGTGAGATGTGTTGTGAGTTAAGGCAGCTCGATTAAAGAGTAGTTTCCACATCTTTATTTTCAAAAACTCCACAACACTCTGGCATTCATATTGCACTGATTTAGGTCTGTCTTACAAAGCATTATTTACACATTACAGACGACAACACTTGGAAATGTAAAGACAAATACCTGGACAGGTAGAGATTCAGAGTAGTGTGTACAGTCAGTACCTTAAGAAAACTATGTTTGTGTAAACTCTCTACGATCATAAGAACAGTTTTTATACATCACATTATTATTTTCTTCTTCGTGCAAAGCTGATTAGAACTCCCAGGAGTCCATCCACCTCAGGGCAGCCATGGCGCTGCCCGGCTCGTGTGCCAGGGGACCCGTCATGCCATAGGAGAGAGGATGGAACAGGTAGAAACTGACAGACAGAGAATGGATTATTATAAAGAGTAAAAGAAGAGCTTTCAAACAACAGAGGAGTGTTAAGTGTAAGTGATGTGACAGTTGATGAAGGAATAGTTCAGGAAATGTGTATCCGCTTTCTTGCCAAGTAACATGAGAAGGTCGATGCCACTCTCATATCTGTACATTAAACATGGAGCTACAACAACATTTAGCTTAGCATAAAAAACAGAAGCAGGGGCTAACAGCTAGTTTGGCTCTGCTCAACAGTAAAATCAAGAGGCCTAATCAATTAGCTCACTGATTCGTTATCTCAATTGTTACAGAATAAATGGAAACATGATACACAGTAACATGTTAATTAGTGAGCTTTAAATAGTCGGTTTCGGTAGGCTGTTTTTGTTTTATTTTTACCCTTGGACAGCCAGCTGTTTCTCCACGCTTACAATCTTTGTGCTAAGCTAAGCTAACTGCCAGCTGGCTGTGTATAGTCAGTAGTCTCAAATTTAACAGATTAATCTTGTGCCAAACTATTACTTTAATATCACTTACACTCTTCATCTACACTCACAGCAGACTGAAGGGAGTGCAAATATGTTTTTTGGGAGCTTCTGAAAGGGTTCAGGTGTATCAGGGGATGTACAGTCACAAGAAACCTCATAATATGCAACAGGCATCAAACACAAACTATAATAATGTTTTCCTTCACAATAATTACTCTGCTGGTCATCTCACCTGTAAAGAACACTCAACAGAAGTACCGTCAGGCCGACTCTCTGCAGCCAATCAGAATAAGGTGGGCGGAGCAGCAGGTCAATGCTTTCAAACAGAACGTCTAATGTAATTCCTGAGAAAAACAAGCAGAATGCTTTAAACAGGACCCCATGACCAACACCACTGTTTTGTCTACATCAGGGCTTTTCAAAGTGCGACCCTGTGGGCCCCCCATCAGACAAAACTGATATATATACACACTGATTGTGCAACATGAACAAGGTTATTATTAACGGCTTTTGTCACTCTTACTATTATGATTTAGGGAAATCAAGATGCTACAAGATCTGGAATTACAGTTCCTAAAACATGTAAACAGGGAATGTTTAACAGGTAGTATGATGCTGCCATTAAGTCAGTGAGCTGTAGTCAACAGTTTTAACCAATAATTGTTTAGATTTTGGTGAAAGTGATGATCAGAAGTATGCAGAATTAGCTATTAGCAGTTCTTGTTTACAAAGCACCCATGGACGTACAGACAAATATCACTCAGTTTCTTTGAAATTGAACAAAACTTAAAAATGTGATTCTCAGGCAAGTTCTGAGTTCAGGGTCCAGTGTGGAGGATTTAATGGATCTGGCAGTGAGGTTGTGACTCAGAGAAGAAGTATGACTTTTGATGTGCTTTAACTGTCTTTCACTTCATGTAGTATCTTTGCCTCACACCCCTCCCTCCGCCCTCCCCCTCACAGTTTCAATACCTCGGGTCTACTGTACATAATGCAGGTAACTAAAACGCAGTGAGGTGTGGTACCTGTTAGCATGCTGTTGAAGAGCATTGCAGGGAAGTAGTGGTGGTAGTAGAGTACACGGCCCATAGTGAAGAAAGGTGCATAGTGCAGCAGCCAGCCGAGGAGCAGCAGTCCTCCTTCTCTCTTGAGCACACGAGAGTGCTCTGAAAGACAGAGTGAAGAACAAAACCATCACTTGATGTTCAAATATTCTTTGTAATGCTGCTGTCAACAATCATACCTATTCTTTTTTGGCTCAGTGAGAAACCTCTGTGGAGGGCTATGGACGCGACTGCCACCATGATCAGATACAGTCCCAAACTGGCCAGATTCATCCACCAGACCACCTGAAAACCAGTGTTTCATCGTCAGCGCTCTGAGGTACTTTGGTCAGACAAGAGTAGCAAAAGGATAGATGAAGACTTACAGGGTTCCCCAGCAGGTAAACACGATAATCTGTGTCATTCACTCCAGAAAACCTCAATCCCTTCAGACAAACAAATCATTCACAGTTAAAAGCAGTTATGCATTTAATCTGACTTTTTACAAAAATGAACTTTATCCTGTAGCTCATTCAGTCCACCTGGTAGCTGATGGGCCAGTGCCAGGGTTTTGACTTCATCTCATAGTCTTTGGGTTTCAAGCCACTGTTCCCCTACAAAGACATTACTTATGTCAATAAATGCTCTCTGATGAAACTTGTTTTGTGAGCACAGATGGACTTTTCTCATCATTTCTTACTCTTAACATAACGATGTGGGACTCCAGCAAGATCTCCAGAAAATGGGGCTTCAGCACAGACAAACTAATGTTGGGCACTGCCAGAACACACAAGAGGAAACATGTTGGTTAGTGTTTGACATCATGTCATATTGACAAGAAACACAGGAGAGCAAGGAGTGTGTTTACCGTACATTTGGGATTAATATGATCTTCGATGTTCCACTGAGAGCTCGGAGTCTCCTTCAGGTAGGGACTGCAGGTCACCTCCACCTGTTCCCAGCCCCTGACCACAAACAAAACTTTCTGTCAATGCACATGATCGACCTTGAACAGAAGAGGAGGTGAAGTCAGAGCAGAAGAGACCAGTTTTTACCACTTTGGGAGAGTCTTGCCAGAGGAGTAAAGCACACAACCGGTAGCTCGGTGCAGAAAGCGGACTTTGCTACGCAGCACCTTCACCAGGTCACCCTTCCGGCCTCCACACACCTCCACCTGCCACAGGTCGTTGGTGTCGCCTGTGCCATTCTAAGAACACGTAAAAGGTGAAAATGTGACATAAAGTCTAATATATTATTAATGCTGAAGACGGCAGTGAAGGGTTCTTTTGAGTGCGGCTTTATGTAGCGGACCAACTCACAATGCCATAGCCTGTGACCTGGAAGTGTTTCTTGGTCAGAGGGGCCTCGTGGAGGTGACTGTGAAGGTTACGGGTTGTTCTGAAAGGACGAGGAAAAGTCACATTAATAAAACAAGGACACGCACCGAATCATTTAATCATTAAGTAATGTTTTTTTTTCATTTCACTGCTCTGTGGAGTCGTGATGCTCACTCTTTGTGCTCCAGGCGAATGATGTCGCCATGACGAACCAGATCAGGTGTCCCAGATCGAGCTGCAAAGAGATTAATAGATTATCAGTAAGACGCTCATATATTAGTTTCTTATGACAACTACTGGTATTTCTCAACCCCATGGTCTCACATTCATTATCACCCTGTCTGTGAACGAGCCACAGGTTGTTGTAGTCCTTATGGAGATAGGCTGTCACCTGTCAGGAAACAGGAAACACTTGATTTAGAATAAATAACAGACATTAGCATATGTATGAGAATGCTTCACACTTAGCTCTCTGTAGCCTGACCTGCTGCTGCTTTGCTCCCACTCCCTCCGGATATAAGTGCCAATGAGAGTGCAAATAGCCTCCAGCAATACGGAGGTTTTTTACTGTAATGGTGGACCCATATGCCAAATCTGCATCAGAAGAACAATTAGATACTGCCTCACATCATTAAAAAAACACGAGAAACAACAACATTTAATGAAAAACGTCTTTTGAAAAGTCACTTAATGTGACTCGTAACCACCACACTAACCAATGTACGTGTAATGTATATGCCACTTTGTGAGAGCATCAATACTAAAGGTAATTGAGCTAAGTTATATTCCTCATTGACCTCCTTTTCCATTTTTTAATAAGTATTCACTAATGGGACTCACACTCCGGCATGGATGCATTGTGCAGGTTATTCCCGATGAGACGAGACTGAAAGGCTGAACTGAAGAAACCATCCCCTGGTCCACTGATGAGAAAAGACAATTATTATAACTCAGACAATGAATTGGCGTCATCACGCAGTATTCTGTGAGAGGAGCAAGCAATGATGCTGTATCCATAACATAACAACGAGACACACCTTTTGTTCAACACAACAAAGTGGACTGCAAATATTGTGACGTAGAGGAAGAGCGGAAGCAGGATGAGTCCAACAGCCCGAGCCAGGAAGTGCTTGGCAATGTCCACCTGGGGCCAGAAAATAAGGTCAAACCTCAAGCATTACTCATCAACACCATCAGTTCACCAACACCATTAAATATATGCGGCTGTTTACCAGTGAGAGGCTCAGGTCTCCCAAAAGTCTCCACAGGTCCCAGACTGTGTTCAGTCCCACCAGCAGGATGACAAACAGACCCACAAACTTCACCCCCAATGCCCCAGCAAGGTTCACACCTGTCAGTACCAACCAGAGCCACCAGGAGGCAGTAAAGGGTCTGCAAGAAACAGCAAGCAAGAAGACTCAAATAAGTGTGCTGCTTCAAAAGTTCCGAGTTCATGTTAGGCCTATATACCACCTATTAATCCTTCAGACAAAGCAAGACTTGTTCCTGATGGTATATTTTCTTATCATATTGATTAATCTATAATTGTTTTCTAGTAATCATTTCATCATTTAGTCACCAAAATCTCCTAAACCAAAACAGACACTAGAGTCCAAAACAAGGTCTTAAATCTATTTATTCTGTCAAAAAAAAATAAAAAAATAAATAAAAATCAGCAACCAACCAACTAATCAATCCACTAACAGTTTCACAGCTGCATTGCATGGGACAGGTAGAAAAACTCAAATAACAACTCCAGCGGTGTCCTACCTGCATCTCTGCTGCTTGAACTTCACCATGCTCAGCACTGCTGCCATGATGAAGAACATGAGTATGGGGTCCAGCAGGATATACTGGGAAATGGTGATACAGCCTGTGTCTGTCAGAGGGGTGAGAACAAGTTGAATTTTCTTTTCTCCTTATTGCAGCATGATGCTCTGAATGACCTGACAAAGCACCGTCAGTGAGATCAGCAAAAGACACAAAAGTCATTTTGGACAGCTGCTTCTCCACTCCCAAAATGTGTATGTGTGTTTATGTTTTTGAGTTGTCAACTGTTTTAAACAAATGATTACTCACCAAATATGAGGAGGGTGGCAGAGATGAGAGCAGCAGTGTGAGACTGAGACAGTTCCAGTACTATGAGGTAGGCGAAGACGGGGAGAAAGGAGCCCAACACGGCACAAAACTGGAAGACACGATGTAGGACGGACACATCAGCAGCCCAATATGTGTGTGTATGTATTCAAAGTGCATGGTTAATGACAAGTGTAGGTTTTCTAGTGCAGGAAAGTGGCCTACTCCTCTCATTCCCCAGTAGTTGTGGTGTTCATATTTATCTCCCGGCCTTATAAAAGGAAAGGTTCCATCATAACCGGTCATGTAACCGGCGAGACCTATCAGCATCTGCAACAGAGTAGAGAAGGTCAGCGCTCATGGCAGAGAGGTTTCCCTAAAGACACTTATTATTCTGATCGTCTGCTGTCTCACTTTCCCAAGAGGAGGGTGGACATCAAAGAAGAAGGTCCTGTTGATGTAGTAGCTTCCCATCTTCCCAAAGTGCGTCTCATCCCAGCTGCAACACAATAATGAGTGTAAACAAACAAACAAACAATAAAAACGGCACACTCCAGATGCATTAAGCCTGAACACATGCACACATGCAGAGCAGAGTTACTCACCACACATGGGGGGGCTCTGTGATCTTGTAGAGGCGTGTGGACAGAGACAGACCGAGCACCAACAGCAGCAGCACCCTGCTTGGGGGCTCATTACTGACATTCCCTTTGGAAAACTGACCACATGTCCCATTTGAGGACTGGGTGTCACCTCCTAATAAGTGTCCGGCAGTTTGACTGTTTCTGTCCTTTGACAAAGGAGTGGATGAGGTCTTTTCTGAGGTGGGACAAATCTTTCTGTGTCGCAGCGTTGAGGCGTCCCCTGTTTTGTTCCATGTTGTTGTGCATTTTTCTTTTGCCATTAGGAATTAAACCTGTAATAAAATGACCAGACCCCCTTCCAACACAGGTAAGCCCGATGTTTTGGTAATACTACCTTATCATAAAATGAAAAGAGCTGGTTAATGAGTGATAGCTGGACGATGGGTCTGTACTATCTGGGACAAATAACTACAGTTAGCATTAACAAACTTAACGCTGTAGCACCAAGTAGCTGCTCTTAATACTTATGCCAAAACAGGCGATGTTGACAGTGAACGTCACACCGTTCCCATTCAAATGATCAGACATAGTATGTGTGCCACTGCTGCCAAGATATCAAGACATTTTCATCAATAACGTACTTATCCTAGCTTATCGTCGCTTGCTGCTTTCTAACCGAGTGTCCACTCGTCCAATGGCGGCATTCCAAATAACAGCAGCTGACAAACTACAAATGGTCTCTGTCGCCTCAAATGTCTGTATTATTATTCAAACATGTACATTAGCAACACAGCGAGAGCACGAGAGGTTGCGGCTGCTCTTTACGCATCCATAGTCGCAGCTCGTGTCAACCGAAAACGTAAAGAGCGATGTGGGTTCTGGGAGGTGTATTCCACTGTGTTATTCATGTGGGCATGATGTGGCAAGATAAACACAATTTCCCAGAATCCTTCTGGAATACATCCTCGTTCTCGGTTAACCAATGAGGAAACGATATGGAAAAGCTGGAAAAGCGGAATCTGTGATGTGCTGTTCTATTTGGCCACTAGAGGGAGATATAGTATTATGAATCATTTTGATGCTCTTTCTTTCTTTCTTTCTTTCTTTCTTTCTTTCTTTCTTTCTTTCTTTCTTTCTTTCTTTCTTTCTTTCTTTCTTTCTTTCTTTCTTTCTCTTTAAAATCATTTAAATGTGTGATTTTATTAATGCTATTATTTGGGACCAGTCCACATATGAGACTTTAGAAGATATAATGTCTAAGAAACTAATTACACCTTTACCATACAGTTTTGATGTGCCCATATTGTATATTGTACTTTTTACTGCACTACATTTGTTGTCAGCTATAACTACTTGAAGATTTCTATTTTACATAGTGAGAGATTAAAACTACCCAACAGCACATTAAGTGTAGAATTAAGTCTGCCTTGACCAGCACCCACTTTAAAATCTTGCTTACATGCTAATATACCAAATGATACTTTAATAACATTACTATTAACTATATAACAATCTGGAAGGTGTCATTCAGCATAATAAATCCTTCCAATAGCTTAAAGTACATTTGGTGGTAGCAATTCTGCACTTTTACTTAAATTAAGTAATGAATAAAATTAATCTACTAACATAACTTTGAGTAAGGAACTTTTACTTGTAACAGAGTACTTGTACTTGTAACAAACTGTATATAATAAAAGAAGTTATCAAAGAGATTTGTATTTTTTATGTTTTTATTTTGATGACTGGTAGTGATTACAGTCAAGAGGTAAACAAAATGAATGAGCATGATATTTCCAATGACCACAGCTTTACAACAAGACAGTTATCTCAAGTTATTTGTGGTTTTGAAAGACTTTAAATATTCCATCTTTTACCTAAATGTTAGACTTCTGGTCCGTTCAGGCGATGAATTGAACACAGCAGAACACATCATTTGTACACCTGTAGGTTTGTAGGTTATGAATGCATGTGAGCTTTAGTCACTGACCGAAGTTAGAATTACACTTGTATTTCTGCGCTGCTGAGATTTCTTGAGAGTTCAGTCCATTAGACAAATAATGCCATTAGTCTCTTACACCTGAACATAAAAGACAAAAACCATGGTGAGTGGGAGTTCAGAAACCAAATGAGGAGGCCGATTCTGTCCATGATACATTCATGACAAAAGGATCCAACAGAGACTAAAAGAAATAATGTTCACAATTTCTACGATTTAGCTGTAAAGTTGTGATGCACAGAAGTTGGTGCTTGCATTTCAAAAAGCATTGTCTTTGTAATGAACTTGAAGAGACAAAATGTCTGCAAGTAGAACAGTGCTGCCACTTCCAAAAAATATATTTCAATATTCTGCTCCACAGGGCAGGGTATACACACAGTTCCTCTGGTACAGTGTCAGCCACTCTCCTCATACATTAAAAGATATGCTTTAAAAAACATTTTTACAGACATGTATAAATCTACAAAGCTATAATGCCAGATTCTTCTTACATTTTATGCTTTATGTCAAACAAAATATTGGTTGTGCTATGATGCATTAAGAGAATATGTAACAAAAATAATACATAGTACTAGATCTGTACAAAATATACCAAACCTCTCCAACGAAGCCTTTGTCTTTACATGCATTCAGAGATGCACACATGGGAATGGTCTGATGTGAGATCTGGGATATGATTGCATTGCAGGTGAATGTAAAAATCCTTTTGCCTGTGTGACACTGGTACATAAAGCAGTGATATCTGTGGATAATTTCAACTAATAACCTTCCTGTCGTTTCAGAAGTTCGAGGCTCGAACCTGGAATCAAACTTCGCTAAGTCATGGTACATATACGGTTTTTACAGTATAAGTATAAAACAAATTAATACTGTTAAAAAGAAAAAAGATCAGGAGCAGCAACTGAGTCCATGTTTTCCTACTTCATTGCTGGTATTAAGATTGTAAAAATGGTGTCAAACAGAGGAAGGCAGGTTATACCTATTGCACCTTTTTTCAAAGCATTACATAGATCATCATATACATCTACAGTCTTTCTAGGTCCACGTAAGGGCTGAAGTTTTTAATAGTTTGGCTACGTTGACTTCCCGGTTCTTGGTCCAGACATTCTTCAGCTCGTAGTTAATCTTGAAGAATAGAAAAGAAAATCCGTTGTGGGAAAAGCTTTCTCTTGAATTTCTGATGGTGTGTCAGCCGTGGCATCCACTGAGTCCACAGTCAATGCTAATTACAACGACTGAGCGAGATAACATTGGTGAGAGGGTTTGACAGTGAAGCACAAGCTGATTTATGAGTGGCTGAATTCTTATGACATTCCTTCTTTGACAAAAGAAACAAAAAAAGAAAAAAAAAATTATTATCTCCCCACGCTGTCTGAGGTCAACTGGCGAGACGAATAAAACAAGAGGAATCGAGTGTGCCCTCTGAAATAGGTCGCTTTCTTAGTTTGCAGAGGCCCGTCATGTAAATGAAATAAATAACACAACAAAAAAAGTGACAGAGAAAATAATGTGGAAAATATATCTGCATATCAAATTGCCTGGGGTCACTGAATAAAAAAAAAAAAATCAGTCCACAAAATCCCTTTAAGGCAAATGGATATCTGGTGAATACTAAATCCCATGTAATACATTCACTGCACATTTCCTGGTCCTCTTGAGTGTGTATAAGGGGCATCTGAATGTGTTCTGTGCTGAATGTACGTGTGTGTGCTTTTGCATGTGTGTGTGTCATGTAGGGAAACGAGTTTGGACGTCTCAGCGTTACTGTTGGAGGTTTCGTGCCAGGCCCTGAAACAGGGCAGAGGGGTGTAAGGTGATTTTTGAGGGAGCAGGAGAAGCCGGCGCTCCAGCAGTCACCGCGTCAGTTTCCTGCCTCCCGGAGCTCGGACTCTGGGATGGCCGGGATGCATTTGTGTGGCTTGGCAGAGGCCACGAAGCCGGGCAAACAGGTGCACTTGTACGATCCCTCCGTGTTGGTGCACTGCCCGTTCTGACACAAGGGCACCTTGTCGCTGATGTCCTCGCACTCGTTTATGTCTGCAGGAAGACGAGACATGACGAGTTAGTCAGTGGGGAGATTTCACAGCTGAAACAGCTGCCTGCGCCACATCTGTGGAGGGATGCTGGAACGCTGAAGTACTTTAGGCTTCTGATTTCACTCTAACGCTCTTTCCTGCCTTTCTTCCTCCCTCCTTATCTTCTTTCCTTGATTCCATCCTTTCTCCCACCCTTTCTTTTCTTCCTCATTCCCTCCTTACTTTCTTTTTTCCTCTCTCCCCCCTTCTCCCTCCTTCCTTTTCCCCTCCTTCCATTTCACTTTACTTTTGCTTCCTTCCTTCCTTTCTCCCTCCCTCCCTCTTTCTTCTTTTCTTCCTCATTCCCTCCTTCCATTCTTTCATCCCCCTTCCTCCTTATTCCCCCCTCCTTCCCCTTTTCCCCTCCTTCCATTTCACTTTACCTTTGCTTCCTTCCTTCCTCCCTCCTGCCTTTACTCCATCCTTTCTCCTTGCCTCCTTTTTCCTCTCCTTCCTCTCTTTCATTCTTTGAATTTCAAAGCTCATTCTTGACCTTGGATGCAGCAGCTGACAAACAGCCTCACCTCAAGGTTCACTTAGCAGCTGTTTTGGAGCTCTCAATCATGTCGCAGCACGTCATCAACAGATGGAGTCAAAACTCAAACAATCAATGATTTTGAAACTGTTAATCTAACAGGAAATAAAAGTCCTTGAAATGCCCAGAAGAAAAGGAAATTTGGGCGTCAATTAATTGACTAGTTGACCAAAAGAAATGTGGTCAAAGCAGATTTATTTTGATAATCCATCAATATTTTAGAATATTCTCTGGTTTCAGCTTCCTAAATGTGACTATCTGCTGCTCATCTGACATTATAGTAAATTATAAAGTGAATTTTTTGGGATGTTTGGACTGTTGATCAGACAAAACAAGACGTTTAATTTCACTAAACAATGAATCAAGAAAATAATGGGCAGATGAATTGATTATGAAAAATAATAGAACAGTTGCACCCCTATGTAAATCCATGACAACTGGTCAAACTCCATGTGCTGATAAAGATCATGTCACATGATCACAAAGCTTCTGAATAGATCTGCATGTGAGTTTGCTGAAAACCTGACGTGATCTCATGAGCAACAAACAAACGTGTTTAAATTTGTTCCAGGAAAGTTTACATTTGGCGCTCCACGGCTTTCACTCAGCCCAATAATATGCTGCATAATACCTCATCTTGCATATCTTCAGTCAAACATGCAGTCATGTTGCGTGTTGGCCGGATAGGATGTGAACTTGAATTCCCGGCCATCTCGAGCACTGAACTATTCGGAGTGACGGTAAAAATTAACAATGCATCGGATTATGTTTCCTTTTGGCCTTCGAGCGGTTTTTCTTCCCCCCGTTCAGTATGGGAGGTCTCATTGTCATTTCATGGCAGTCAATCTCAAATGACCCTCCTTCTGTTTATGTCATGTTCTGCAGGGGAATCGCTAGTGGTGATATTTCTAAAAGGAGGCAAAGCACAAGTTGCATGGCTCCCACATGTTTCCACAGTGTTGGAATTCAATCATTTTCCTTGGGAAAACGTCTGGCCTTGGAGCTGATAAGCTTGTATGCAGGAAGAATACTGTAATCATAGTGTTTCATTACAACAAGACAGTCTCAGTTTCCTACAAAACAAACAAAGCACACTTAAAAGATACAGTATCTCATGGAATACACTGAGTGGCTGCGATTCAAGGCCTCCTTACTCTTGGCAGTGTGTGACAAGGGAATTTCAGGCCAAAGGGTAACACACAGCGGTTTTGAAGAGTACACTGCTTTCATTAGTGAACCATAAAATATAGCTTAATGCAAGGTTGTTAAATTCAAAGCTTCTCCTTGAGCCTGAGCATACAGTACGAGTTACCTCACTGAAATTAATCCCACCTGGCTCCAAAAGGCTTAATCCTGAAGCTCGCTGCGGTTTGATTTCAAGATTCAACACCACATTCTGAAACCAGATTAAACGAAGTGATTGATTCCGCATTTATTCTAAGAAGTCCCTCAACGTTTTTATTTGGAAAACTAAATGTGGGTGGTCTGTTGAGAAAGATATAAAAGATGCAGGGCAAAGAACTCACCTATACAGGCCATCTTGCTCAGGTCGAATTCGTAACCGTCGAAGCAGTCGCAGGTATAACCTTCTCGCACACGGACGCAGCGGCCATTCTCACACCCGTTCAGGATTCCACATTCCTCCGCTCGCAGACCCTCAAAGCTATCGTAGCGCTCTGATTGGATAAAGAGACATGTAAAAAAAATGTTGTGTTGCTGTTGTTTTGGAAAAGAACCTCGTTCTCTTATTTGCTTCGGTCTACAAGGAGGTCAGAGGCTGGTGGGAAATCTCGTGGCAGGATGGTCTACTTGATCTCTACACTGCCTTAAATCCTCATGAAGAACTGCATGTACTCAGAGGTTTCTTGAAGAGTACACAACCAGTTCAGCTAGAGGGGGCCATTAATGACGAGTTCACACACCTGTCTTTAAGTATTTACATAAACTATAGGGTTCAGAATTATTTAAGCTGCATCTATATAAAATTATACATTTACTAAAGTCGCTAATTACTTTGCAGCACATGTGTTTTATTTGTAGCACAATAAGCTTTTAAAACATTGTTCTAAACTACTCAGCAAAAGTGTAAAAGGAGTATTTATGCTGATGGAATAGCCGATTTTATGGCCACTTGGGGGCAGAGATAACAAGGTGTGAACACTGACCTACTATCGTCTTTAAGTTGAACTGACAAAATTGGTAGCAGACATTTGCTTATGCACAGATTCAGCAGTTAGAAAGCAACGTGAGCTTTCATTGTGAGTCATGTGTCTGGTTATCTGTTGGATATTCACTCTCTGCTAGCTTTCTTTCTGGTCTTTACCAACTCCTGAGGGTAAATACTGGCTCTTTTCTATCCTCCTCTATGCTCATCAGCTTGTCGCTAACTGTGTCTGAGTAGGTAGTGCGTGACAGTTTCCTGCTGCAGCCAAAAAAACAACTCTATGAGAGCAGTGAGAGAGAACCAAAACAGTCAGTTTGAAGGCTGGACAGCTGAACAATGAGCTGAAACTCACTGAACTCCATAAAGCAGATCTGGGTGAGAATTTTCTGCAGGTTTGTCACTAATGACCCCGTCCACTTCGCCACAGTTACACTACTTTGCAATAAAAATATCAATTATAGCCGCTTTCAGTTAGAGGTAATACCATCACTGGTCAGCTATGAGC